>NC_071992.2:159811666-160413611 GCF_028885655.2 Pongo abelii | reverse complement strand
CAGGCTGTGTCCCATCTGGGAGGCGCCACCTCACCCCCTGGAGGGGAAACTGGCCCAGTAGGCGGGGGCGGGGGATGAGGGGTGCTAGCGTCATCTCAACAACCCGTGCCCCAACACAAGATGGTGGCCCCCAAATTCCTCCTCCCCAGAGATTTCTCATCCCCAGGACAGTGGTTGCAGGCAGAAGGCTTTGGAAACATTAAACATGAATTATTCCAGTTGGTAAAAAACAAAACAAAACAAAACAACTAGATCCTGGTTACTTTATAATATATAATACTCAAAGGATTATAAATTTCTTCTTCTTCTTTTTTTTTTTTGTTGTTGTTGAGACAGTATCGCTCTGTCACCAGGCTGGAGTGCAGTGGCGCGATCTCGGCTCACTGCAACCTCTGCCTCCCGGGTTCACGCCATTCTCCCGCCTCAGCCTCCCGAGTAGCCGGGACTACAGGCGCCCGCCACCACACCCTGCTAATTTTGTTTTTGCATTTTTAGTAGAGACGGGGTTTCACCATGTTAGTCTGGATGGTCTTGATCTTCTGACCTCGTGATCCACCCCCCTCGGCCTCCCAAAGTGTTGGGATTACAGGCGTGAGCCACCGTGCCCGGCCAGGATTATACATTTCATTTTTATTTCAACCTCTCTGGACGTGGGAAGGATCAGCTGAGGAGTGAGGATGGCGGCGATTACCCACAGCCTTAGCGTGACCTGCACATCTGCAACACCGACCAATGAAAGTCAACAAAAGATGTGAAAAAGGGCAGTCCATGCCACGAATACACATCGTTTGAAAAAAGCGTCCTCGGGTGCTGCTGGCACTCACACACACGCCCTCCACTTAATGTGTCCACTTAATACCAAGAACCTTCAATTGAGAAGGTTTTTATTATTATTATTTTTAGATTTTATTTTATTTTTTTAAATTATTATTTTATTTTATTTTTATTTTATTATTTTATTTATTTTATTATTTCATTTTATTATTATTATTATTATTATTATTATTTTGAGATGGAGCCTCACTTCATTGCCCAGGCTGGAGTGCAGTGGTGCGATCTCAGCTCACTGCAACCTCTGCCTCCTGGGTTCAAGCCATTCTCCTGCCTCAGCCTCTCCAGTAGCTGGGACTGTAGGTGACCACCACCACATCCAGCTAATTTTTGTATTTTAGTAGAGATAGGGTTTCACCATGTTGGCCAGGCTGGTCTCAAACTCCTGACCTTAAGTGATCCACCCGCCTCAGCCTCCCAAAGTGCTCGGATTACAGGCATGAGCCACCATGCCTGGCCAAGAATCTATTTTAAATGAGAACAATGGCCAGGTGTGGTGGCTCACGCCTTAATCCAAGCACTTTGGGAGGTCAAGGTAGGAGTGTCACTTGAGCCCAGGAGTTCAAGACTAGCCAGGGCAACATAGTGAGACCCCATCTCTACAGAAAATACAAAAATTAGCCAGGCATGGTGGCACACTCCTATGGTCCCAGCTATTTGGGAGGCTGAGACGGGAGGATTGCTTGAGCTCTGGAGGTCGAGGCTCCCAGACTCATGGCAGTGAGTTGTGATCATAACACTGTATTCCAGCTTGGGCAACAGAGGGAGACCCTGTCTCAAAAAATATAATTTTTTTTTTTTTGAGACGGAGTCTTCACTCTGTTGCCCAGGCTGGAGTGCAGTGGCATGATTTTGGCTCACTGCAAGCTCCGCCTCCTGGGTTCACGCCATTCTCCTGCCTCAGCCTCCCGAGTAGCTGGGACTACAGGCGCCTGCCACCATGCCCGGCTAATTTTTTGTATTTTTAGTAGAGACGGGGTTTTACCGTGTTAGCCAGGATGGTCTCGATCTCCTGACCTCGTGATCCTCCCGCCTCGGCCTCCCAAAGTGCTGGGATTACTTTTTAAAAATGAGAAAAATTACAATGTTACTAAAAACCAGGGAAACGTGTATGCCAGTAACACACACTACACATGAGTGAACTTAACATTTGATGCAGATGACTTCCTGAACACAGGGTTGAGCAAATCTCTCTGCAGGAGCACGGCCTCCCTGCACCCCAGCCCCAGCCTGGCTGTGCGCACGTCTCTTTGTTGATTCTCAAACTTTGCAAAATGCCCTCATGTTATTACAACCATCTACACATTGTTTCTGAAATGTGACTCAAGACTTTTCCCATACATTGTTTTGTTAAAATTCTCTTACTGATTTTTGGGGATATAAATACAACATGTTCCTGTATAAATATTGCTAGCAAGTGTAATGAGAGAACATAAGTTCTTTGAAGTTTCGGTATTAAAAGCCCAGAGGTGGTCAATGGCAGGTACGTGACTCTTGTGGGTGTCCTGTGGGCTATGCCTGTACCAGGCTCAGCTTCCGGTGAGGCAGTATCTAGGATCCAGAAGACCATTCAAACAACCGCACATGTGGGATAAGGCAAATATCGTTCATTTGGCAGAAATCGTAGTAAAATTTAGTAACATGCTGCCAAGTCATGTATGTGGAAAACAATCATCTATACTAAATAATACCATCTGTTATTTGGAGGATAAATTATCCCACCCAATAAATAAAATTATGGCAGAGGGAATAAAGGTGATGATTTGGAATGAGGGGAGTGGTGGTCCCTAGCAGCGCTCCCCGACTCTGCTTCATCTGCGGGTGTGTGGGAGGGGCCGGACTGCCTGGTCCCATCATGGCCAGGAGGGGGACCATGGCAGGGAGTCATGAGGGGGTGCGGTGTGACCAGTATTGGCCAATGAGGAATGAGAGGAGGTATTTACATGGCACCTTTACACCAGAGCATTTACTTACTATTGCACGACCCTCCAGAGCCTCTGTATCTCTTCTGGGAAGACCTGCAGTGTTCTAGGCAGCAGCCATTCCATCAGCCTGGGTCCTGAAGCAAAGACGGAAGAGAGAACCTCAGCCAACCCCTGCCATGCAATGCTAGTGAGAACAAGCTGTGGCTTTAAGCTGGAGACACTGGGGTTGCTTGTGAACATGGCATAAGCAAACCTATCGCAGTGGATGGACTCTGAGACCAGGAGGGGGATGCCGCTACTGCAAACCCCACAGGACACTGACTAGTGGCCTGACAGCAAAGCACTTATCAGAAGGACGGAGACCAGCATTATGCAAAACACTCGGCAAAACTGTCTCCAAAATAACTGGGAAGCAGGTTTCGAATCAGTGAACTTGTGTCCAAGAGAAGGGGTGGAAATAGAGCTCCTGAAATACGTGGGTCACTGTGGCCACACGTGCAGGGCGTTGACAAGGGAAGCTGTGTTCGACTACCGCAAGCAGGACAACAACAAACCCTGGAGGGGAGGAGAGAATCTAATTTCTAAAGTTGTTGCGTTATGTTGTTTTATTATTTTTACGATTGGTTTTTTTGAGACAGAGTCTCACTCTGTTGCTCAGGCTGGAGTGCAGTGGCAAGATCTCAGCTCACTGTGACCTGGACCCCCCCAGGATCAGGTGATCCACCCATCTCAGCCTCCTGAGTAGCTGGGACTACAGGTGTGTACCACCATGCCTGGCTAATTTTTCGTATTTTTTGTAGAGATGGGGTCTTGCTATGTTGCCCAAGCTGGTCTTGAACTTCTGGGCTCAAGTGATCTTCCTGCGTTGACCTCCCAAAGTGCTGGGATTACAGGTGTGAGCCACTGCACCCAGGCCTATATCCTATTATAGATATAAAGTATATGTATATATTTATATTTTTTTACATTTTACATTTGTATATATTTTTTGGACAGAGTCTTGCTCTGTCGCCCAGGCTAGAGTGCAATGGCACGATCTCAGCTCACTTCAACCTCTCCCTCCCAGGTTCAAGCGATTCTCCTGCCTCAGCCTCCAGAATAGCTGGAACTTCAGGCGCCCACCACCACACCCGGCTAATTTTTGTATTTTTAATAGAGACGGGGTTTCACCATGTTGGCCATCCTAACCTCAAGTGATCTGCCCACCTTGGCTTACCAAAGTGCTGGGATTACAGGCATGAGCCACCATGCTGGGCCTCTATATTGTTTTAAATGTCTACTTTTCAGCAAAAAGTTATAAGACATGCAAAGAAACAAGAAAGTATACTCATACACTGAAGAAGATTGAATCAACAGAAACAGCCCCTGAGGAAGCCCAGGCATTGGACTTACTAGAAGAAGACTTAAAATTAGCTATTATTGAATATATGTTCAAAGAGCTAAGGGAAACAATATTTGAAGAGCTAAAGTAGCCGGGCGCAGTGGCTCATGCCTGTAATCCCAGCACTTTGGGAGGCCGAGGCGGGCAGATCACCTAAGGTCAGGAGTTCATGACCAGCCTGACCAATATGGAGAAACCCCATCTCTATTAAAAATACAAAATTAGTTGGGCATGGTGGCACATGCCTGTAATCCTACTCGGGAGGCTGAGGCAGGAGAATTGCTTGAACCTGGGAGGGAGAGGTTGAGGTGAGCCAAGAGTGTGCCATTGCACTCCAGCCTGGGCAACAAGAGCAAAACTCAGCCTAAAAAAACAAAAAACAAAAAAAACAAAAACTAAAGTATGAAAGAAATCTCTCACCAGATAGAGAATATGCATAAAGAGATAAAAATTATTAAAAGGTGGCTGAGCACGGTGGCTCATGCCTGTAATCCCAGCACTTTGGGAGGCTGAGGCGGGCAGATCACCTGAGGTCAGGAGTTCGAGACCAGCCTGGCCAACATGGTGAAACTCCATCTCTATCAAAAATTAGCTGGACGTGGTGGTACACACCTGTAGTCCCAGCTATTTGGGAGGCTGAGGCAGGAGAATCTCTTGAACTCAGGAGGCAGGGGTTGTAGTGAGTTGAGATCGCGCCACTGCACTCCAGCCTGGGTGGCAGAGTGAGACTCTGTCTCAAAGAAAACAAAACAAAACAAAAAAACCCCTCAAATCCATATAAAGAAGCACAGAGCAGCAGCATAAACTTATTTTTTGCTTGTAACTTCCTTTTTCCTAACTGATTTAAAGGTAAGTGCATTAAGTAATAATTGCAAATCTATGCTGATGAGAACACAATGTACAAAGAGGTAATCTGTGACAAGAATAGCAGAAAGGAGGTGAAAAGGGAGTGGCGTGGGAGCAACGTTTTTGGATACTATTTAAGCATGGTTTGCAATAATTCAAATTAGATTGTTGTCAAGTAA
The DNA here is from genome assembly GCF_028885655.2 of Pongo abelii. Classification (NCBI taxonomy): domain Eukaryota; kingdom Metazoa; phylum Chordata; class Mammalia; order Primates; family Hominidae; genus Pongo; species Pongo abelii. Next base: position 160,408,449 of record NC_071992.2, on the reverse strand, counting down.
TTTGTCAGTAGTAATCCCTACAGCAACCACTAAGAAAATAACTGGTAAAAAAAAAAAAAAAAAAAGAGAGAAAAAGGAGAAAGCTAGAGTGGACGGTAAGAACAGACGAAATAGACTTTAAGACAAAGTTGTTAATAGAGGAAAGGAAGGACATTTTATAATAATAAAAGGGTCAGTCCATAAAAAAGATATTATATTTATATGACTCCGTCTCAAAAAATAAATAAATAAAATAAAAATTAAAAATAAAAAATAAAATCTCAGTGGATCGAAATCATACGAAGTATGTTCTCTGACCATAGTGGAATGAAATTAGAAATCAATAAACCGAAGAAAATTTGAAAAATTCACGAATTTGTGAAAATTAAGCAACATACTCCTAAATAACCCACGGATCAAAGAGGAAATTCTAAAGGAAATTAGAAACACTTTGAAATGAGTTTTTTAAAAAACCATATCAAAACTTATGGGATACAATGGAAGCAGTGCTCAGAAGGAAATGTGTAGCTATAAATGCCTGCATTAAAAAGAAAAAAACATCTTGAGAGGCTGAGGTGGGAGGATGGATTGAGGCTAAGAGTTCAAGACCAGCCTGGGCAACATAGCAAGACCCCATCTCTAAAAAAATTTAAAAATTAGCCAGGCATGGTGGCACATGCCTGTAATCCCTGCTACTCAGGAGGCCAAGTGGGAGGATCACTTGAGCCCAGGAGTTTGAGGCTACAATGAGCTATGATTGTGCCACCGAACTCCAGCCTGGGCGACAGAGTGAGACCCTGTCTCAAGAAGGAATAAAGAAGAAAGAGGAAAGAAGGAAGAGGAAGAAGAAGAAGAAGAAGAAACATTTTAAGTCAATAGCTAACTTCTCTTCTTAAGGAACTAGAAAAGAAAACCAAATTAAATCCAAAGCAAGCAGAAAGAAATTATAGGTTAGGGCAGACGTAAATGAAATAGAGAACAGAAAAACAGTAGAGAAAAACCAATGACACTAAAAGTTCATTCTATGAAAAGATAAAATTGGCTTTCTGTGCCGATAGCGCTCATACAAACGTGGTAAACGTTCCTAAAACCCGCCGGGATCTCTGTAAGAAGTGTGGCAAGCACCAACCCCTCAAAGTGACACAAGAAGGACAAGGATTCTCGGTATGCCCAGGGTCAGCAGGTTATGACAGGAAGCAGAGTGGCTATGGTGGGCAGACTAAGCCGATTTTCCGGAAAAGGCTGAAACTACGAAGAAGACTGTGCTAAGGCTTGAGTGCGTTGAGCCCAGCTGCAGATCTAAGAGAATGCTGGCTACTAAAAGATGCAAGGGTTTTGAACTGGGAAGAGATAAGGGAAAGGGCCAAGTGATACAGTTCTAAGTGTCGTCTTTTGTTTTATTATGAAGACAATAAAATCCTGAGCTTATGTTCAAAAACAAAACAACCACCACAAAAAAGATAAAATTGAAAACCCTTTAGCCACACTGACCAAGAGAACAAAGAATGCAAAGTTGGTTCAATATATGAAATTTAGGCAATGTAATACATCCTATTAAATTAGTAAAGGGAGGAAAAAACCCACATGATCATCTCAATAGATGAAACAAAAGTGTTTGACAAAATCCAACATCCATTCATAACAAAAATGGTCAACAAACTAGGGATTGAAGGAAACTTGCTCAGCCTGATAAAGGGCATGTAAAAAACTTCCCAGTGCTAGCATCATACTTAGTTTTAAAAGCTGAAAGCGTCCTTTAAGAATAAGACAAGGATGTCAGCTCTCACCATATCTATTCAACATAATACTGGAGGTTCTAACCAGGGGATTAGGCAAGAAAAAATAAAAGGCATCAGATTGGAAAGGAAGAAACAAAACTACCTCAATTTGAAGATACCATGATCTTGTATATTGAAAACTCTAGAGAGTGCACCAAAAGTCTCATAGAGCTAATAAGTGAGTTCAAATGAATATACAAAAATCAGTTGTATTTCATATTAGCGATGAACAATCTGAAAATGAAATTAAACAAACAATTCCATATACAACAGCACTAAAAATACTAAAATACTTGGGAATAAATTTAAAAGAAGAGCAAGACTTGTATACTTAACTGTAAAACATTGTTGAAATAAATTAAGAGGACATGAATGGAGAGTCATCTCATGCCCAAGGGTGTTCCTATTCAGAAGGCATCACTCCCTGAGCTGATCTGCAGATTCAGTGCAATCCCTATCAAAATTCCACTGCCTTCATTGCAAAAAATGGGCAAGCTGCAAAAATGGACAGTTCCTAAAATTCACATAGAATTGCAAGGGACCCAGAAAAGCTTAAACAATCCTGAAGAACAACAAAATTGGAGGACTTATACTTCCCAATTTCAATTACTTCATAGTAATTAAAATCGACTACAGTCAGGACAGTGCGGTACTGGGGTAAGGATAGATAATGGAAAAGAATTCAGAATCCAGAAATAAAACCACACATCTATAATCAATTGATTTTGGACAAAGGGGTCAAGAGCATTCAACAGGGAAAGAATAATCCTTTAAACAAATCAGCCGGCACAGTGGCTCACTCCTGTAATCCCAGCACTTTGGGAGGCCGAGGTGGGTGGATCACCTGAGGCTGGGAGTTCAAGACCGGCCTGGCCAACATGGTAAACCCCGTCTCTACTAAAAATACAAAAATTAGCCAGGCGTGGCGGCGCACACCTGTAATCCCAGCTACTCAGGAGGCTGAGGCAGGAGAATCACTTGAACCCAGGAGGCAGAGGTTGCAGTGAGCCAAAATCGGGCCATTGCACCCCAGCCTGGGCAACAGAGTAAGACCCTGTCTCAAAATAATAATAATAATAAAAATAAAATAAACAAATGGTGCTGGACAAATGGATTCTACATGCACAGAATGAAGCTGGACACCTTCCTCATATACCACATACAAAATTTAACTCAAAATGGATCAGATAAGATAAGAGCTAAAACTAGTAAACTCTTAGAAGAAAACAGATGTAAATTTTTTTTTTTTGAGATAGAGTCTCACTCTGTGGCCCTGGCTGGAGTGTAGTGGCACGATCTTGGCTCACTGCAACCTCCGCCTACCAGGTTCAAGTGATTCTCCTGCCTCAGCCTCCCGAGTAGCTGGGATTACAGGTGCCCACCACCACACCCAGCACATTTTTTTGTATTTTTAGTAGAGATGGGGTTTCACCATGTTGGCCAGGCTGGTTTCGAACTCCTGACCTCAGGTGATCCACCTGCTTCAGCCTCCCAAAGTGTTGGGATTACAGGTGTGAGCCAGCATGCCTGTAATCCCAGCACTTTGGTAGGCTGAGGCGGGCGGATCACAAGGTCAGGAGATCGAGACCATCCTGGCTAATATGGTGAAACCCCATCTCTACTAAAAATACAAAAAAATTAGCCGGGTGTGGTGGCGGCGCCTGTAGTCCCAGCTACTCGGGAGACTGAGGCAGGAGAATGGCCTGAACCCGGGAGGCGGAGCTTGCAGTGAGTCAAGATCACACCACTGCACTCAAGCCTGGATGACAGAGGGAGACTCTGTCTCAAAAAAAAAAAAAAAAAAAAAAAAAGTGTGAGCCACCTCACCCGGCCGGCCCAGCTAATTTTTTGTATTTTTAGTAGAGGCTGGTCTCGAACTCCTGACCCCGTGATATGCCCACCTCAGTCTCCGAAAGTGCTGGGATTACAGGCATGAGCCACCACGCCTGGCCCTAAATTTTTATTCTTTTGAATTATGCAGTCTTATTAGATATGACACCAAAAGCACAAGCGACCATAGGAAAAAACCCAGATAAATTAGACTTCATTAAAATTTAAAACTTTTGTGTTTCAAAGGACATCATTTCAAAAACAAAAAGAGGGTCGGGAGCAGTGGCTCACGCCTGTAATCCCAGCACTTTGGGAGGGGAAGGCTGGCAGATTGTTTGAGCTCAGAAGTTCGTGACCAGCCTGGGCAACATGGCAAAACCCCATCTCTACTACAAATACAAAAATTAGCCAGGCGTGGTAGTGCACACCTGTGCTCCCAGCTATTTGGGAGGCTGAGGCAGGAGAATCGCTTGAACCCAGGAGGTGGAGGTGCAGTGAGCCGAGATCATGCCACTGCACTCCAGCCTGGGCAACAGAGCAAGACCCTGTCTGAAAAAAAAAAAAAAAGAAGAAAGAAAAAAGAAAGAAAGAAAAGAAAGAGAGAGAGAGAGAGAGAAAGAAAGAAAGGAAGGAAGGAAGGATGGAAGGAAAAAAGAAAGAAAAACAACCACATCATGGGAGAAAATATTTGGAAATTATCTTTCTGATAAGAAACTTATATCTAGAATCTGGAAAGAACATCACAACTGAACAATAAGAAGACAAAAGCCCAATTTAATTTTATTTTTAATTTTTTTTGAGGGAGGGTCTCACTCTGTTGCCCAGACTAGAGTACAGTGGTGTGATCACAGCCCACTGCAGCCTCCACCTTCCTGGGCTCAGGTGATCCTACCACCTCAGCTTCCCGAGTAGCTGGGACTACAGGCATGCACCACGATGTCCAGCTATTTTTTTTTTTTTTTTTTTTGTATTTTCAGTAGAGATGGGTTTCACCATGTTGGGCAGGCTGGTCTCAAACTCCTGACCTCAAGTGATCCACCTGCCTTGGCCTCCAAAAGTGCTGGGATTACAGGCGTGAGCCACTGCACCCGGCCTCATGATTGATTTTTTAAAATGGACAATAACAAGTGTTGGTGAAGAGGTGGAGAAATTGAAATCCTCATACATTGCTGGAGGGGATGTAAAATGGTGCAGCCACTTTGGAAAACAATGATAGTTCCTCAAAAAGTTAAACACAAATTACCGTGTGACCCAGCAGCTCCATTCCTAGGTATATACCCAAAAGAATGGAAAACATATGTCCATACAGAAACTTAAAAATCAACGTTCACGCAAGCACTGTTCATTATAGCTAAAAAGTGAAAACCCAAATGTCCATCAACTGTGAGTGGATAAAGAGAATGTGGATTTCCCTGCAATAGAATATTACTCAGCCATAAACAGGAAAGAAATTCTGACACATACTATGGCTTGGATGACCGTTGAACACAGGATGCTAGATGAAAGAAGCTAGACACAAAAGACGGTATATTGTATGATTCCCTTAATATGAAATGCCCAGAGAAGGCAAATCCCCCAGGACAGAAAGCAGATTAGCTTTCCAGGGGGTGGAGAGTTCCTGTTAAAAGGTTTGGGGTTTGTTTTGGGATTACATAGTGGTAATGGTTGCATAACCTTCTAATTGTACTAAAAACTACTGTGAATTGTACTCTTTAAAGGGGTGACTTTTATGGTACTTACAAAGCTAGAAGAGACAACTACTTCTCAACCCTAGGCAGAAATGCTTTGAGTGACAGAGCCTAATAGATCTCAGCCTTAAATCAAGGGATTAAGTCAAGAGCAGGCCGGCACACCCATCAGAGGTTAAAATCCCTGATGAATTGGGCAGGCACCCTGTAAATCCTTTTAAGTAACAAAATGGCTCTAGGAAAAGAAACTAAAGATCCCTGAAGGGACTGAGGTGCTTATGATTAAGAAAAAGAGGCCTGAGTGTACAAAGCAAAGCAGCTATCAAACCTTTAGTCTCTAGCAAAGATCTGCGGGCATGGGCACTGGCACGCGGAGCCGCAGGATCAGATGAGTAAGAAGACAATTCCTTCTGTTATTTCTTTAAAGTGTTTATAGTGGAAAATTCAAACACATGCTAAAGTAAACAGAATAGGATAAAGAGCTCCCAAGCGCCCCTCACCGTCTTCAACAATGAGGAGCTCATGGCCCGCCTTTCGTCTCCGGAGCCCCGTCCATCTCCCACAGCCCATCATCCATGTATGTCTATCAAAGACAAGGGAGCTTTTACAAGATAATAATCGCAACGTCATTATTGGGCCTTAATATCATCAAATAATAAGGGCTTTTACATTTTTAAGACCCCCTAAAGTTCACAAACCGTATGTGGGTCTATGAAACACCAAGCAAGCTCTGCCAGTCACTGAGCCGAGGCCCCACCGGGAATCCCAGTGCTCACTGCCCTGGGATTGCCCCCATGCCAGCCCTGCCCTCTGCAACCCTGAGCATGGGTTCTAGGAGCTGGGATAGGGATGTGGACCGCAGAGAGGGACTCAGGACCAGCAGGGTCCCCTCTCCACCTCGGGCTTCTGACTCACGATTCCTAGGAATTCCACGTGTCTCTCTGAACTACTGACACCACAAGCTGAAGGGCAGGAGACAGTGCTGTCTCCAGGCACTCCGGAGATCTGGGGCAGTGGCCTGGAAACATGGTGCCTGCCTGCCTTTCTCTCTGCTTTTCCCGCAGAGACCTGGACTGTCTCCTCCATCCCACATCCTGGGACGGTATCTTCCACCTTGAATCCTAGGGTAGCGTTATGGGGTCCCTGGTTCAGCAAAGCTAAGAACACTGATGAAGGTGGCTATCCTAAACAACACATTTTCGATGTAGACAAAACAACTTTCCACAGGAAGAAGAGGCCATCTAAGACTTTCGTAGCTGGAGAGAAGCCACTGTTTGGCTTCAGAGTTTCAAAGGGTGGGAGGATCACTTGAGCCCAGGAGTTTGAGACCAGCCTGGGCAACATGGCGAGACCCTGACTCTACAGAAAAATACAAAAATTAGCCATGTCTGGCAATGTGTATCTGTAGTCTCAGTTACTTGAGTGGCTGAGGCAGGAGAATCGCTTGAACCCAGGAGGTCGAGGCTGCAGTGAGCAGCGATTGCCACTGCACTCCAGCCTGGGAGACAGAGTGAGACCCTGTCTCTTAAAAAACAAAAAAGAAAGGGCTGGGCACGGTGGCTCACGCCTGTATTCCCAGCACTTTGGGAGGCTGAGGTGGGCAGATCACGAGGTCAGGAGTTCGAGACCATCCTGGCCAAGATGGTGAAACTCCATCTCTACTAAAAATACAAAAATGAGCCGGGCATGGTGGCGCATGCCTGTAATCTCAGCTACTCAGGAGGCTGAGGCAGGAGAATTGCTTGAACCTAGGAGGCGGAGGTTGCAGTGAGCCAAGATTGTGACAGCCTGGGTGACAGAGGGAGACTCCGTTTCAAAAAAATAAGAAAGAAGTTAGACCGGGCGCAGTGGCTGACGCCTGTAATCCCAGCACTTTGGGAGGCCGAGGCAGGCGGATCACGAGGTCAGGAGATCGAGACCATCCTGGCTAACACGGTGAAACCCCATCTCTATTAAAAATACAAAAAATTAGCCGGGTGAGGTGGCGGGTGCCTGTAGTCCCAGCTACTCGGGAGGCTGAGGCAGGAGAATGGCGTGAACGTGGGAGGTGGAGCTTGCAGTGAGCCAAGATTGTGCCACTGCACTCCAGCCTGGGCTATCGATAGAGTGAGACTTTGTCTCAAAAATAAATAAATAAATGAATAAATAAAAATAAAAATAAAATAAGAAAGAAGTGATATATGCTGATGCAGTTGTCACCTCATCGGATTCTTTTTGTTACAGATTATTTAAATTAATGCATTTTGGCCAGAGGACTGTCTGTGTGATATTGACCATTTGGGTTGTTCCAAAACTTCTCTGTGGCCTGATGAAGGAGCAGAAGTGTCCCACAGGGCCAAAAAAAAAAAAAAAAAAAGATGGGTCAGCTGAGAGCGTCTGTGTTTGTGTCTCTCTGGCCCCTGGTGTCTGTGAGGTCTGTTCTGCAAGCTGGGGCCTGCTGTCCCTGTGCTAGACAGGCGTCCTCCCCTCCTGGGCACACATCTGTGATTCTTTTTTTTGAGACAGAGTTTCACTTTCTTGCCCAAGCTGGAGTGCAGTGGCGCGATCTCGGCTCACCGAAACCTCCGCCTCCCGGGTTCAAGCCGATTCTCCCGCCTCAGCCTCCCGAGTAGCTGGAATTACAGGTGTGCACCACCATGCCCAGCTAATTTTGTATTTTTAGTAGACATGGGGTTTCTCCACATTGGTCAGGCTGGTCTTGAACTCCCGACCCCAGGTGATCCCCCCGCCTCAGCCTCCCAAAGTGCTGGGATTACAGGCATGAGCCACCACGCCTGGCCACACGCCTGTGATTCTAGTTGGTCAGAGGTTGGTGCCTCCTGCCCGGGGCCCACGTGTCTTTTTGCTCTAAGATTGTCCCTCGGAGCCTGCCAGTTGCTGGGTCTCATTTGCTCTTTTTCAGGGGGGTCCGAGGGTCTCCTCCTGGGTGAGCGTGGCTGGGTCCGGCAGCTCCTGCCGTATTTGAAGAGATTTCCTCGTCTTATTCTGCAGCCTCTACACACTACGCTTTCGCTTATTGCTTTGCCCTGGATGCTTTGCGTTTCCTTTGCTGGCCTGGTGAGTGGGGCCTGCACGTCTGCTCTGACCTTGGCTGCCTTGGGGCTCAGACAAGCTTGTCCTGCTCTTCTCAGCCGCATCCACACCGCGTGCTCCCCAGGCCCCCCTCGCCAGCACTTGGCCCCGAGCACCGTGTGTGGAGCTGCACTTTCTCCTCTCCCCTCAGCCCCATGGTTGTGACTCCTATGCAGCCGTCAGATTCTTTTCTCATTTTCTCCTTCCTGACCCATGGGGGGCCTGAGACGGTTGTTCTCACGATGGCCTCTTGTTTAAGGGAAATCCGGATGGCCAGGGACAAAGACCTAAGTTCGGAGATGAAGCTTTAAGGCTGGGGAAGGAGGTCTAAGATGGGGACGGAGGCCTAAGGTCGGGGATGGAGGTCTAAGGTGGGGACGGAGGTCTAAGGTGGGGACGGAGTTCTAAGGTGGGGAAGGAGGTCTAAGGGCAGGGACGGAGGTCTAAGGTGGGGACAGAGTTGTAAGGTGGGGAAGGAGGTCTAAGGGCAGGGACGGAGGTCTAAAGTAAGGATGGAGGTCTAAGGTGGGGACGAAGTTGTAAGGTGGGGAAGGAGGTCTAAGGGCAGGGACGGAGGTCTAAGGTGGGGACGGAGTTCTAAGGTGGGGAAGGAGGTCTGAGGGCAGGGACGGAGGTCTAAGGTGGGGACAGAGTTGTAAGGTGGGGAAGGAGGTCTAAGGGCAGGGATGGAGGTCTAAAGTCGGGGACGGAGGTCTAAGGTGGGGACGGAGTTCTAAGGTGGGGAAGGAGGTCTAAGGGCAGGGATGGAGGTCTAAAGTCGGGGACGGAGGTCTAAGGTGGGGACGGAGTTCTAAGGTGGGGAAGGAGGTCTAAGGGCAGGGATGGAGGTCTAAAGTCGGGGACGGAGGTCTAAGGTGGGGACGGAGTTCTAAGGTGGGGAAGGAGGTCTAAGGGCAGGGACAGAGGTCTAAAGTAAGGATGGAGGTCTAAGGTGGGGACAGAGTTGTAAGGTGGGGAAGGAGGTCTAAGGGCAGGGATGGAGGTCTAAGGTGGGGACGGAGGTCTAAGGTGGGGACAGAGTTCTAAGGTGGGGAAGGAGGTCTAAGGTTAGGGACGGAGGTCTAAAGTAGGGATGGAGGTCTAAGGTGGGGACAGAGTTGTAAGGTGGGGAAGGAGGTCTAAGGGCAGGGACGGAGGTCTAAAGTCGGGGACGGAGGTCTAAGGTGGGGACGGAGTTCTAAGGTGGGGAAGGAGGTGTAAGGGCAGGGATGGAGGTCTAAAGTCGGGGACAGAGGTCTAAGGCCCACTATTCTTTCCTTCAGAACAAGGTGCAGCTGTCCTCACCTAGCCAGGGCTGCCGCTGAGAAATCTGAGGCCCTCGTGACGTCCTTTTTAGGAGGTTTCTCTTTCTATCCCAACGTTCTTTCCATTTTCCTCTTGCCTCTGATGCTTCCAGGTCACGGGGTGGGGTTTTCAGGCTCTCCCCCATGGCCTCCCTGACCCCTGACCCTTTCTGTGCGAGATCTTCCCCTTCACCCCAACTCTGGGGAACCCGAGAGTGGGCCCCAGGAACCGCAGCTCCTGGGCCTCCTCTCACCTCCATTCTCCAAAGCACTGGATTTTCTTGTATATTTTTGGTCTCCTTTTCCTTCACAGCCACCAGCAGAAAGGCCCTGGCCTGGCCCCCGCCTGCGTCCCTGCACTGGCAGGTTTGGTACTTTTCCTAAACAAACTCTCACCCTTGCTTCTGGCCTGGTCATGCCCCTTGTTCATGTGAAAGTCCGCTGGCTCATTGATTGGCTGCCTCCACAGCCCGGCCTCAGGCCCACCTGCCGCTCAGCGGAGTCTGCGCCTGATGTGGCCCACGCCCCCACCGCACGTTCACGGCTGCCCCTCTGTCTGGCAGGCTACAGGGTCTGTCCTGGGGGCCAGGGCGCCATGGATCCCCCCATATGCATTTGAGGGAGGTGGGTTTCCCAGGTGGCTTTCCTGCAGCCCCAGGGCTTAGAGGACAGTGGCTGGGGGAGGGGCCCGGCGATGTTAGCCTCCAGCTCTTGTCACAACTGGTCACCCAGCCAGGGTTTCCCTCAAAGCCACCATCGACCGCGGCAGTGGCCTCCGGTGAAGGGGTGGATGACGGTCTGCAGACCGGGCCAGGGAGCAGCAAGCACAGAGCCCACCGCCCACAGCTCCCCCACCGGGGCCTCACTAGGCAGTTTCTGGAGTCCACACCCCTTCTTGCTTGGGGAGCTTCTCCAGGGCTGATTTTGAGAGTGGGCCGGCAGGTGTGGCCTCTTGGGCAGGAAGAGTTTGCTAACATCTGACGGCCCCTCCCTGGCCAGTGTGCAGTGGAGGGAGGAAGGTAGTTCAGGGCGGTCCTGGGGGCCCAGCTGGCTCCACAGCTGGGGGTCGGCAGAGCCTGCATCAGCGTCTGTGAGGAGGAGTGCTTCTGGGGTGACAAGGAAGGAGGGAGTGAAAGGCGGGTGCCAGGACGTCGGGAGGGGCCCAGTGTCGCAGCCCACCTGAACACAGGGGACGTGGGGGACGCTGCCCACCACAGCTCTCTGCAGTGCAGATCACAGCCCCGATGTGGCCCCCACTGCCAGAGATGAGGGAGCTTTCGGAGGCAGCGGGGCATGGGACTGTGCTGGGCTCATGAGCTGTAGGCCCCAAACCAACTGCAATGGCCTGAGAGCCAAGGATGGGCCCGAGTCAGCCAGGATCAGGCACAGACCCCGCCGCAGATCAGGGAGGCTGGGTCTTTCCAAGTTGGTTCGGGGCCCACGGCTCATGAGCCCCACACAGCATTTGAAAGCAGGTATCCAGTACTGAGGAAGGACATCGTACCAGCAGCCATGCTTAGGCAGGTGGCCAGAGATGCGGGAGCACTGGACAGGCGTGCAGGGTGTTGGGGAGGCCCAGGAATGCACCCGCTGGAGTAGACAAAGGTGCGAGGGGGTCTGTCAGGGCTGCAGGAGGCAGGGCCTTCCTAGAAGCTGCCAGCCCCCTTCCCACAGGAGGTTCCAGGCCTGGAAACTTACTCTCTGGCGGTGACCCCTGGAGCCCACCATCAGCTCACTCCTCCTGGGATCACAGCAGTGTCTGAGCCAGCCCTGGCCGCAGCCCGGCCCTTGCTGGAGCCGCTCCTGGCTGCTGGACTGAGTGCTTGAGCCACGGCCTCCAGGTCCTGAGCCCACACCCACGCGGTCAGCCCGGGCGCTATGCCCATCCTTTCTTGCTTGGCACCACCAAGCCCACCCCTCATGGAACCCAGGAGCTGTGCTCAGGTTCACTTGAAAACAGAGCAGCTGCCCTGGCGTGGCGGTGGCCTCAGTGTCCTCTGCTCAGACTGGGCTCTCGGCCCTTGGGGGTATCTGGTTGCCGGAGGGGAGGCAGCGTCCGCAAGAGGGCACAGGCAGAGATGGCGAGTGTGGCCCCTCCCATTTCCACCTCTTCACCCCAGGCCCATGCGTTCTACTTACTGGAGAGGAGATGCTGAGGATGCACTGCTTATGGGTTCAGGGCATAAGCCCTGCCCTGGAGCGCAGCGCCCAGCTCCACAGCCCGTGGTCACCCAGCTGCCCCTGAGCGTGACTCTGCAGGGCGGCTCCACCACCTGAGGGCCGCAGTTCCGGCGCTGCCATGCGGATCACCACGGTGACCACGGGTCCCGTGACACGGGCCTGTCGCACTGCCTTTGCCAAAAGTGGCCCCTCGGGTTCAGCTGTGTTATGTGGCATCCCGCACACGCACATCTCCCGGAGCCCGGGAGGGCTTCCCTTCCCTTACCTGCCGAGAAAGAGGAACAGAAGCAGTTTGTGTTTTCCTGGGATGGATAACAATGTGTGTTTACAGCTCGCCACGGGGCAGTGCAGGATAACAATGTTTGTTTACAGCTCGCCACGGGGCAGTGCAGGACAACAATGTGTGTTTACAGCTCGCCACGGGGCAGTGCAGGACAACAATGTGTGTTTACAGCTCGCCACGGGGCAGTGCAGGACAACAATGTGTGTTTACAGCTCGCCACGGGGCAGTGCAGGACAACAATGTGTGTTTACAGCTCGCCACGGGGCAGTGCAGGACAACAATGTGTGTTTACAGCTCGCCACGGGGCAGTGCAGGACAACAATGTGTGTTTACAGCTCGCCACGGGGCAGTGCAGGACAACAATGTGTGTTTACAGCTCGCCACGGGGCAGTGCAGGACAACAATGTGTGTTTACAGCTCGCCACGGGGCAGTGCAGGACAACAGTGTGTGTTTACAGCTCGCCACGGGGCAGTGCAGGAGAACAATGTGTGTTTACAGCTCGTCACGGGGCAGTGCAGGATAACAATGTGTGTTTACAGCTCGCCACGGGGCAGTGCAGGACAACAATGTGTGTTTACAGCTCGTCACAGGGCAGTGGCACCCTCGCACCCTCTGTCACCATGTGGCCCAAGGGTGCCCATCACCTGACAGGCCATGGAGCATCATGGTGACCCACTGTGCCGGGGGTCGTGGCACTGGGACCTGGTGATGCTCCGGATGCCTGTTTAGACACCTCCCACTCCAGAGATGGAGACGGAGCCAGAAAGAAAATGGCACAAAGAACAGCCAACCCAAAGCTGTGTGGAAACCAAGGCCAGCGTGGTTGTGAGAGCCGAGCTGGAGAGACGGCTCTGACACGCAGGCCTGCGGCGCATGCCAAGCAGCAGGAGCTGCAGGGTCTCCAGCCATCAGTGTGTCCGAGCTGCTTCCTGTCACATTTATTCGGACGCAGCTCAGCCCAACGGAACCATCAGGAACTCAGTGTGTCCTCCAGCGTTGCCCTCAGCCCTCTGAAGCCACACAAGTCCTCCTGGATTCCATAACCACAGTCACACACCTGGCACCACCTTGGACCACAAACACAGGTGGGCAAGAAGTGAACTGTGCTGTTTTCACAGCTGAGTTCCATTTTTATTTGAGCAACCATGCCTGAGACTCTTAGGCTCAGCCAGCGGGTTCCCTCTCCTTGGGAGTTTGTCTCAGGCTGTGGCTGCTGCAGCATGCAGAACGCTGGAATGAATCCAGTCCCTGCCCTCCACCTCTCCCTCCCCGGCGTCTGCTGAGATGCGCTCACCTCCTCCCAGGCCCTGCCCCGATAAATCTTTCAGCACACGCTGCCCCAGATTCTGGCAGTGACTTTTCTGGGGAGCCACTCCCTCCCCACCCTCAGGCCACAGCTCAGCCAGGCTGACCCTGCCCCCAGTTCCAGGCCCCCAAGATGGCTCAGGTGGACTGGTCTCCTGGGGCTGCCGCAAGCAAGCACCACAAAGTGGGGGCTCAAACAACAGAGACGAATTATCCGGAAGTTCTGGAGGCCAGAGCCTGTGAAGAGGGTGTCGGCAGGGCCTGCTCCTCTGAAACTCTGCGCTGACCTCTCCCTGCTCCTTCAGCTTCTGGCCATTTGCTACCAACCCGTGGCAGTCCTGGGCCTGCGGCGACAGCTCTTCAGCCTCTGCCTCTGTCACCGCCCATGCCCTGGCGTGTCCTCACAGGGCAGCGTTTTCTTGTAAGGACACCAGTCCATTAGGATTGGGACCCACCCTAGTGACCTCATCTTTGCTTGATGACGCTAGCAAGTGCTCTATTTCCAAGTAAGGTTGCATCCACAGGTGCGAGGATTAGGACTTCAGCACGTCTTCTTGGGGGACACAGTTCAGCTCAGAACAGCAGGCCATCCGATGAGAAATAACGTGCTTTTTCTAGAATTTCGGGAGAGAGGCTTGTGGGCTTCCTCTGTCCTGTCAGCTTCGTGCTGGCCTGGCCCTGGGGATCCTGGCACTCAGGGCTCCCCAGGCTGGAGGCCGCAGCCTGACGCTATGCAACCGCCTGCTCCAGCACCCCACCCCCACCCTGTCAGTGCTACCAGCTGAGCTGCCTTTTTATTTTCTGTTTTTAAAGACAGTTTGAGTTGGGTTTCTGGGGACCGGCTGGAGTCTGGGCTCCACCCCTTGCTCCAAGGGGCCGCAGGGCCTTGGACCGGCCGTGTGACCACTTCTCCAGCTCTGCCAGGGGCCCAGGAGCTCTGCCCAACTGGGATGGGGGTGCAGGCCCCTCAGGCCCAAGACCCCCAACTCTCTGGGCTTTTCTATCACAGAGACACCTGAGCTGGTCAGTGTGGAAATGATTATTCTTGCCATATTTTTTTCCTAGTGAATCTTTAGATCTTGCGAAGAAAAGCCACTTCTCATCTCAACCTATACCCCCACCCCTGCCAGCCGAGGTCCCTGCTGGAGTCGGCTCTCCCTGGGACCCCTCCCAGTGCCAGCCCCTTCCTCCCAGGGGCTCGGAGTACCCCGAAAGGAGAAGCGCCTCAGTGAGTGCCTGCTGTGCCCATTGGCCCCTCGTCCTGGGCCAGAGGGGAAGCAGGAGTCCCAGCCCCAGGCCCCGTGCCCCGGCCCACTCCGGCCCCTAAGCCTCCTGCCTCCGCAGGCCCCCCAGACCCTGGCACTGCTCCAGGCCCCATGAGCACATCCGTGTGTCTGCGGTCCACAGGCTGCTGTCAGACACGCACAGCGTGTCCACCGGGAGGTCCCTCGGGCGCTGGTCAGGGCTAGGACTGGTCTGGGCTGCGTCTTCAGCGCTGGCCCTGCCTGTGTTCCCCCTCCCTGCTCGGGCTCATCTGTGCCTGCCCTTAGGCCATGCACACAGGGTCCTCCTGGGCCTGCTTCTCTGCCCCGGTGCTGGGGCTGTGATGCCCTGAAGGCAGAAAGCCTCGGGTGCAGGTGGTGCCAGACCTCTGTCCCCAGCCTGGGTCAGGGGCACGGGGAGGTCTTGGGAGAGGATGTCAGCTTGAATGGGCAAGGAGAGGACAGGCAGAAGGGAGGTCATGGCGGAGAGGCGGCCTGCGTGACCACCCATGGCAGCGTCCAGGCCTGTGTGAAGGTGCCGTGGCAGCACCCAGGACGAGCCCCAAGCTACGGGGCCACGGGCCCCAGCAAGGCAGCTGCTTCTGTGTGCAGGTGCAGGCGTGGAGGGCGGGGCCCCTGCTATGATGGGGAAGCCTCGCTGTGGAAAGGGACCCTGTGGTCAGCTGAGCTGCCAGGAGCTGGGTGTGCCGCAACTCGAAAAGTGGCCATCAAGCCCCTGGGGGAGGCGGGGTGGTTGCTGTGCTTTGGGGTCCTGCCTGGTGAGCATTGCTGTTCCCTTCCAGGAGGAGCCAGGCTCAGCCCAGACCCTGCCCCAGGTGCCGGGCAGGAGTGGCTGGAGGCTACCCTGGGCCTCAGCCTTGTGGCCAGCCCATATGGAGGCTCTAACAGAGACCCCACACGCCCTGCCTGGGCAGGGAGGCGACCCAGGGCGTCAGGAGCCAGGGCGCCCGCCCCTCCTCCCCAGTGGAGAAGAGGAGAGGTCACCAGGCCTGCCTGGCACAGCCCTGGTGCAGACGTGCCGGCCTCCCTGGCAGCTGTGCTGGGGTGCCCACCGTGGCTCCTGTGGGGCTCACATGCTTGGCACCTCTGGGCCTGGAGGTGGGGGTACGAGTGGGCAGGGTGGGCCGTCCGAGGGTGTGGGCCAGAGCAGCCCCTCCCGGGAGAGGTGTCCACCACCCATCCACCCACAGCGTGTCTGCGGCCCGCCCAGCCTGCCTACTCACCCCACCCAGCATTTTCTGATGGAAAGTTCCCCAGGCAACAGCAGCACAAACTCTGTGAAAAAGACGTGCCCGGGCAGGGGTGGGCCTGGGCCCCACAGGGACTCCCAGTGTCTGTCCAGACTGCCCGGAGGCTGGGCCCCTGCTCTCCATCCCTTCTCTCACCCAGGCAGCGGTGGCTCCTGATGGGCCTGGGGCCCAGCACAGTGGTGGGCACAGGTGGGCCTTGGCTTGTGTGCCCAACACAGCATCCGCTCCTCGGTAGAGGCCAGTGTTGCATGAAGGACTCAGTGGGTTGGGGGAGGGCCTGCACTGGCACCTGCTGACACAGCTGACCAACCTGCACCTGCAGGGACCAGGGGTGCCCACTCCTGCACTGGGGAGTCACCTCCCCCCATTGTCAGGCCTGGGAGAGGGGGGCTCCAGGCTGGGGAGGGGCAGGTTCATTCCAGTCCTGGGTAGGAAAGGCGTGGCCACAGGGTGGAGGTTCCTGGCAGCGAGACCAGCCAGTCTGGGGTGGTGGGAAGTCTTGGGTGGGGGCTGTTGGGGCCCCAGGGGTGGGGCAGCTGGGGCATGGAGAAGCCATCGAGGGTGTAGGTGAGGAGACAGGGATCCTTGAGGTCTGCATGGCTGCAGAGGAGGAGGTGGGAGAGCCCACCTGTAGCTCCTCAGTCCCTGGCCCACAGGAGTGTGAGCAGCACCCCCATTTTGCCCGCCCCCAGATCCTCCCAGGGCAGGCCTGGCATCCACCGCCAGCAATCCCTCCCTCTGGCTGCCTGCCCAGCGTGGGGGCTCAGTCCAGTGGGCCGGACGGGCTTTGGGAGCAGTGAGTTCCTCCAACCCTGGCCTATTCACCTCCCCCGTGGTGAAGGAAACTAGGGGGAGGGTGAGAAGCCCCTTCCCAGTCTCTCCTACTTGCACGGTTGGGGCCGGGTCCTGGTTTTCCTGGAAACAAGTGGCAGCAGGAGGCAGGGTCAAGAGGAAAGCACTGAGGCTGTGGCTCGACCGGCTGCACTGGCCGCACCGACAGCTGGATGGGACGGGCCAAGCTGTGGCCGGGAGGGAAGGCTGGGGGCAGGGACGTCAGTAAAGGTGGAGCTGACCCCTGGGCTCTGGGCTCCCTCTGGCCCCCAGGCCTGCTGCAGCAGTGGCTACAGACGGTAAGTCTGAGGATGTGATTGTAGCCCCAGCCTTGAGCACAGGGCTGAGGGGGCTGGGCCAGCCAGGTGGCTTTCCAGATGTTTCAGGTCTCCTCGCCTCACAGTGCTCACCAAGGGAAACCCGGCCTCATGGTCAGGCTGCCTGGGGCTGAGGAGGAGCCACACGGGGGCTAGGCCCCAGGTCTGGGGGGGTCCCTGCCGCCAGCAGTGTTCTGGGAGCTCCTGGGCCTGGTGGAGCCCCCGTGCCATTGAGGTGACAGACACTAGTGATGGAGATGGCAGTGACACAGGCTGTGGAACTGGAGCCTGGTGAGTGAGGGGGGCAGACGGCTTTGGTGAGGCAGGAGCAGCCAGGGTTGGTGGGGAGGGCAGCCCCTGGAGCTGTCATTCCTCCTGCAGGCATCCCCAGGGTCCCTGGATGCCCTTCGCAGCTGGCTGGATGGTATGGAGGAGCTCAGGCCTTTCAGGGTCTCTGGTCCCTTATGCTGTGGCAGCTGCATGAACAGGAGGTGCAGGGAGAGGGGGGGCAGAGCTGGGTAGTGATACCTTTGGGACACCTCTGAATCTCCTCGGAATCTCAGCTCAAGCCACTGATACCTAATGATGCCGCTGGGTGTCAGGTCACAGCTGACCCTCCCTAGGGGGTGGACAGATGGCAGACTCTGGTGGAAGATGTGGCTCTTGTCCCCATGGCTGCTGACCCCTGTGAAGGGCACTGGTGGGAGGGCAGGACAGAGGCCAGCAGCCCCCTGTGCTCAGCCCGCCCCCATGTCCCAGCAGCTGCTCCTGTGCCTGCTGGGGGCGAGGGCGCCACAGGTGGAGTAGAGGCTGCAGGAAGCCAGGAGCCCCTCGGAGCTGTGCGCACAGTGGGGCTGCCTGGTGCAGCAGGCAGAGGCCAGGTAAGGCTGTGGGGGACCTGAGTGGGGAGGGCACCAGTGCGGGGAGGGCACTGCCGGCTGCCCGGTCTTGGTCCCCAGGTGAGGCTGTGGGGGGCCTGAATGGGGAGGGAACCCGTGGGGTAAGGGCACTGACAACTGCCCGGTCTTGGTCCCCAGGTGAGGCTGTGGGGGGCGTGAGTGGGGAGGGAACCCGTGGGGGAAGGGCACTGCCAACTGCCCGGTCTTGGTCCCCAGGTGAGGCTGTGGGGGGCGTGAGTGGGGAGGGAACCCGTGGGGGAAGGGCACTGCCAACTGCCCGGTCTTGGTCCCCAGGTGAGGCTGTGGGGGGCGTGAGTGGGGAGGGCACCAGTGCGGGGAGGGCACTGCCGGCTGCCCGGTCTTGGTCCCCAGGTGAGGCTGTGGGGGGAGTGAGTGGGGAGGGCACCGTGCGGGGAGGGCACTGCCAACTGCCCGGTCTTGGTCCCCAGGTGAGGCTGTGGGGGGAGTGAGTGGGGAGGGCACCGTGCGGGGAGGGCACTGCCTGGTCTTGGTCCCCAGGTCGGGGGTCCTGGAGCAGCTTTTCCTGGCAGCCCACAGCTTCGAAGTGGCCCACGATGCTCTCCTGGCTGCGCTGTGGCAGGGCGGCTGGAGCCCGAGGGCCAGGAGGGGCCGTGCAGTGCCTGCAGATAGGACCCCAGCCCAGGGAGACGCGGCAGGCCACACAGGGCTCCATGTCCCCCGCGCACGTGTGCCCCCAGCCCATGTGTCTGCAGCATGTGTGTGACGAGGCTGCCGCACGGACCAAGGACTTGAAGGTCTTGGAGACAGGCCAGAGGCTAGTGGAGCTGCTCATGGGTAAGGGGCCCCTCAGCCTTGTCCCTCAGCCTGGCTGGCTGGCTCCCCAAAGAGTCCTGAGTGCTCCCAGAAGAGCCCCTCCCCAGCCCCTCATCCGCCATGCCTTGGGGCACCATCCTGGTGCTGATGTCTGTGATGTTGCCCCAGGGGATACGTCCCAGGCGCCCAGTCCAAGGCCCCCTCCCAATGCCCATGTCCCCGCCCCTGGCCCCTCCCCCGTGGCGTGGCAGGGGATGAAGCTCAGCTGGTGGAGCAGCCGCTGCAGCGGCTCCGGGACTGTTGAGGCTGACCAAGGATGGTGCTGCCTGTGCCCAGCGGGAGCTGCTTTGTGCCCCAAGGATGGGGTCTGCTGAGCCCTCATCCCCAGCAGGCCTGGAGGCCCAGCGCACACTGGCGGAAGCAGCCTCTGAACGTCAAGGATTCAAGAACCAGGAGCAGGTGTTTGCACCCACCTGGCCCACCCCAGAGGAAGGGTTTCCACCGTGCCTGTACCCTTTGGGGCGGCTGCAGCTCACAGCCCTGAGGAGCAAGGATGGCTGGGAGCGCCGAGGGCTTTCAGTCCCCAGGCCAGGCCGCCCAGGATGATGCTGGCTCTCCCCCAGCTGAGGGCCCGGGTGGCCAGTATGGCATGGGAGGCAGAAGCCCCTGGCCAGGCAGCGGCGCACCCAGTGGTGGTCCTGAAACAGCACTTCCTACCAGGCACCTAGAGATTGCCCGTGTCGGGCTCTGGAGGGGACTGGGGCCAGGTGGGGAGGGTGCCAGGCCCAAGGCTGGCACTCAGGTGGCACTGTCTCTCCCCAGCTGCGTTTTAGGCAGAGGAGGAATCCCTGGGGGAACCCTGGTCAGGGCCTCAGCAGCAGGACATGGGACTGAAGGCCACCTGGAGGCCAGCCCAGCAAGCCTGGTGGGGCTGGAGGAGAGGCTTTGGCCAGAGGGCTGCTGGGCCCCAGCCTTGCAGGTGCCTTGGAGGATTGAGGAAGGGCGGAGGTCACCCCAGAGTCCCTCGGGAGGAGAGGTGACCACGGGCAGGCTGGACAACTTGGAGACTCTGGGCTGGAGCTGCTGGAAGGGGCCTAGCCAGAGGACACCCACCCTTTAGGGAGAAGAGGGTATGGCAGGGGAGAAGGAAGGCAGGGACAGGCGGGGTTGAGCAGCGATTTCTGGTACCGATTTCATAGCTCGGCTCCCATCTTTCTAACAACTGCAATCCCCCATGCATGGCTGTGCTGCTCTCCCATGGGGTCAGAGCTGGAGGTACAGGTGGCCCTGGCTGCCCCCACAGGTGGGTCTAGCTAGCCCAAGGACAGCACCTCTCAGAACAGCACTACCCAGCCTCTAAACTGTGTTGGGGTGGGGCAGAGCGGGCCCGGGTACCTGGGTGTGCCTTCTACCTCTTCAATCAAGTAGAATTCCCAGTTAAGAGCATGGTATTGCTACGTATGACCCCCATTTATGTGGCAACTGGAAAGAATATACATTTGGAGCAAGATAGGAAAAAAATTTCACTCTGAGATACAGATTGGGGCCTCCTTTCCTGTGTTTAATGCAACCTCAAGGCCCAAAGTGGGTTCTGCCCTGGCTCAGCCTTCCTCCTCCTCCCCCTCCTCCTCCTCCTCTCTCTTCTATAAAGTGGGAGAAGCTGGGCTTACATGAGGCAGCCTCAGGGTTTGCCTCCCGCCCGGACCCTGCGGCCCCCTCTGCCTTTGCTCTCCCTGGCTTATTTCCCTGGCTTGGGGACTGTTTGAGTTTCCCGGAGCTGCCCTAACCAACCACCACCAGTGGGGTGGCTCAAACAACAGAAATGTATCGACCCTAAGCTCTCCAAGCCAAAGTCTAAAATGGAAATGTGGGCAGAGCTATTTCCCTCAGCGGCTATGAGGTAAGACCCAGCTCCAGGCTTCTCCTCGGCATCTTCTTCCTGTATCTTCACATCACCTTCCCTCTCTGTGGGTCTTCATCTGTGTCCAATGCCCCTTTTGAAAGCACACCAGGCACATGGGATGAGGCCCACCTACTCCAGCGTGACCTCATCCCAACTAACCGCATCTGCAACGACCCTGCTTCTAAAGAAGGTCACATCTGCAACAACCCTGCTTCCAAAGAAGGTCACATCTGCAACGACCCTGCTTCCAAAGAAGGTCATATCTGCAATGACCCTGCTTCCAAAGAAGGTCACATCTGCAACGACCCTGCTTCCAAAGAAGGTCACATCTGCAATGATCCTGCTTCCAAAGAAGGTCACATTCCCAGAGGATTTGGAGTCTGGACTTCGACGTAGGAATTTGGGGGATGGAGTTCAAGCCACAGTTGGGAGGAATCCTCTGGCCCTGCCTCTCCTGGCCCTGACTGAGCAGCACGGGGGCCTTAGCAGGCAGAGGCTGTGCTCCTCGTGCCGGCCGGCTTCCGAGGCCTGGGCAGGAGAAGCTGGGCCAGCCCATGTCATCACCCTGGCTGACTGGGGATGGGGGATCAGTGAGAGGCACAGCGAGGAGGGTGTGGAGAAAGAGAATTTGGGATGTGGGGGGCGGTTCCGAGGGGGACAGAGGCAGCAGGGCTCCGACCCCCACCTCAGCCCTTCCCTGCCCCAGGAGGCAGGTGCATCACCAGGCTCCTCTGATGGCAGGTGTCCCCAGAGAGCTGTTGGGAGAGCAGCCCCTGTCTTTGCTGTGAGGGCACCCAGCCTGAGAGGAAGGCCCACCCCCAAGGCTTCCCACCCCCTGTACCTGGGCCTGCGGTTGGAGCTGCGGGCTGCTATGTCCAGGCCCTTGGTGGAGAGGTCAGTCTGTGCTCAGCTCTGTCCCTCCCGCTCCCGCTGGGCCCTCCATCCTGCCTGCATCTGCCCTGTCTCCTCTCTGGGCCATGTGCCCCGGAGGGGACACCCTGCTCCCAGATGCTTTATGGAGCAGTGGCAGGCACTCCCCTTCGGGCTGGGCCATGCCAGGCTCCAGGGGACCAATGGGGATCCTGGCCAGAGGCTCCAACCAGCACAGTGACTCCATGGACCAGCCCAGGGGCAGCGTGGGCACTGGTCTTGGGGCTCTGGGACCTCCCTCCTTGGACCAGGTCCTCTGAGAGCCTCCCTGACCTGCAGGGGGAAGCTAGGTGCCAGTGCCAGGTGGAGGTGGGTAGAGCCGTGGGCAGAACTGGGCATGGGAGCCCTCTCGCTCACCTCCTGACACCCTCCCTGATGCCCTTCCTTGCTGTGTAGGTGGTATAGGCCCAGGCCTGGGGGCTGGAGGAGTGGCCTGTAGCTCCGGGGACTGCTGGGCTGAAGCACTGGACCGGAGCCCCTGGGGAGGTGGTGGCTTCCAGAAGCCCCGCCTGGGAATGGCCCAGGGACCTGGGGAGTAGGGCAGGCACCCAAGTTTGCCCCCAGAGGTGTCCCCAGAGGTCACTGGGCTGGGGGCCACCACAGGGCAGGGGATCTGGAGTCACAGGAAGACAAAGCCGAGGGAGAGGAGCCAGGGGAGAGGTGCCAGTGGGTGCAGCAGAGCAGGGCCAGCTCCATGCCACCTGCCTATACCGGAGGGGTCACGGGCAGAAATGGGTGCAGCAGAGCAGGGCCAGCTCCGTGCCACCTGCCTATACCAGAGGGGTGACACAGACAGGCATGTGGCCCATCCCTGGGCACACAAGAAGGCTTGGCCTGGCCAGCCTCACACCCACTTCTTGCACCGAGGGGCTGGCATATACCCAGGTTTTATGGTCTGGCAGGGGCACTGCCTGCAATGGCTCAGCTGCAGGAAGAAGTGGCTCTGGGGTGTGCTCCAGGCCACAGGCCACAGCCAGCACCACCATGCCTCCCAGCAAGACCACACAGTGTCCAGGCATCCAGTGAGCAGGGCTGGGGATGGATGTGGTTGGCCTGGCAGTGCCTTTGGGAAATGCAGGTTCCAGCAGAGCTCTGGGGTCAGGGCCCAGCAGTCGGCAGCAGCTATGCTGCATGGCCAGTGTGGCAGGTGTGGACAGGGTCCAGGCAGCCTGGGTGAGCAGGTGTGAGTGTGGGCCTGGTGGGTGGGTGGGAGCAGAGCCAGGGCAGTGGTCCCAAGCATCCTAACCCCGGAAGGCCTAACCTCTCCCTCCTGCACCTGCGCTGGCCCCTGCAATTACCCTCATGGTGTGCATTGCAGGTGGCTGGGTGGCTCTGGATGATTTTCCGGTCAAGAATGACTCGGGCAGAGGTGAGGGCTGGGGCTTGGGAGAAGGGGGCACTTGTTGGGGGTGGGGAGCACCTGAGCCCTCAGGACCTCCAGGACTAGGGGACAGAGGAGGAGGGGCCTTGGGTCCTGTCCTTCCGTGGCCCTGCCCACCTGGTATCTCGGGGCAGCCAAGGGGAGGGCCCTCCAGAAGATCCATGGAAGGTTCCCGTTCCAGGCTGAGGCTGCCCCCAGGCCAACCCCCAAGGCTGTGGGCCTCCATGCCCAGCATCTCTGGCAGGCTCCAGCCTTGGAAGGTGGGTGCCAGGATGGGCTTCAGAGAGGGGACCAGGTACTCCTAGGGTAACAAGGAACATTCTCTGAGCCCAGGTGGGGGAGTCAGACCAGGGGGTGAGGCCTGGCACTGCTCCCAGGCAGGACATCCCAGCTCTTACAATGTCATGGGGGCAGAGAGGCCCGCCAAGGAGAGACTTGAAGACCCCTGGACCCAGCAGACACAGGACGTGAAGCAGTGTCCCCAGGAGGCTGAGCAGACAAGGTGGGGTCGGGGCTGGAGACAGGGACACCAGCCCGCACAGCATTAGTGGCTTGTGGGGATAGAAACCGCTGCTCTGGCTGGTCCGCGTTTCACTCCAAACTCCTTTCCGCAAAAAAAAAGCTCTTCTGAAAGGCACAGGACGCCTCCGCGCCCGCCCTGCGTTCCTTCGCGGTGACTACCTGCTGGGGACGAGGGGAGGGTCCCGGCTGCCCAGCCGCCGCCCCTTGCCGGGGGTGCAAGCGCCAGGCCCGGGCCGCGCGGAGTTTCCGGCACCTGCCTGCCCCGCCCCGCGTCGGGGCCCCCACCTGGGCGCCGCCCTAGACGGGGGCGGGGCCTGTGGGGCCTGAAATGCGGGCGGAGCGGGCGCGCGGAGACACTGCGGACCGAGCGGCGAGCTGGCAGGTGCGGCGGTTGCGGCAGGTGCGGCGGTTGCGGGCAGGTGCGGGCCGTTGCGGGCAGGTGCGGGCCGTTGCGGGCAGGTGCGCTCGGTTGCGGGCAGGTGCGGCGGGTGCGGGAAGTTACGGGCAGGTGCGGGCGGGTGCGGTGGGTGAGGCGGGTGCGGATGCGGGCGCGGGGCCGGGCGGGGCGGCGGCCGCCGAGGGAAACCGGAACCCCGCTGGAGTCGCACGCCGAGGCCAGGGTAGGGGCGCGGCGGCCTGCAGGGTCTTGGGCTCTGGCCGGGCAGGTTTCCCGCCCTGGGCAATTTGAGCTCCGGGTCCGAAGTGGCGCCCCTGAGTCCCGGGCGCCCGTGAAGAGGAGGCGCCGGCCCCGATCCCTCATGGGAGAGGCGGCCACGGGCGGGGGTCTCGCAGGCCCAGCGGTTTTCCCGGCAGCAAGGACCGCCCGGGGCACGCTCTGCAGGGTGGGGAACGCCCAGGCCAGGAGGCAACTAGGCCGACAAATTGAGAGGGGTGACTGCTGGCAACATTGCCGGGAGGGAGGCGTCACGGACCCAGGGAAGCTGCCTGCTGTTGGGTGAGCGGTCCCAGGGGTGGCCACTCCGGGTCGGGTAAGCAGTCACAGGGTCGCCTGGAGACCCGTGGGAGGCAGAGGCAGGAAGGGCCCTGTCCATCACTTGGGCCCAGGGCTCTGCTTCCCTGCCATCCGCCCCCACTGCATTGCGCCAAGCTTGTTATCGGGGCCACTGATCTCTGATCATGGTGCAGGGTGCAGGTGGGTGGGGTCTTCCCACTAGGGCACACAGCCGGGCAGAAGCTAAGGCTGCTGCCTCCTGTGTGGGCCCAGGCAGCTGCCAGGGTCTGTCCTGACCTGGCCCTGACCTGGCTCAGGCAGGCGGCTGCAGCCTCCCCGACCTTTGTCCCAGGCTGTGGTGGGGGCCTGCCAGGCAGTCTGGTGACAGACAGTGACCTCGCCCAAGAGATGCAGACCCATCCTCCTCAGGAATGGCCCTCCACCACTTGGGGCCTGGGGGCCACCTGAGGTGGGGAATCCGCAGGAGGGACCCTTTGTGCCTCAGGCTCCGGGAAAATCTGCTCGGCCTCCTCCCCACCCCATCACCCTAACCCTGACCCGGTGCTCACCTGGGCGGCAGCCACCTCCTCCAGATGTCCCCACACTCGAAGCTGCACCCCCTGCCCCACCTCGCTCCGAACCCTCTGTCCAGCTGCCCTCCCCAGGCCCCACATGGAGTCAAGACACCCACTCCCAGGCCTTCCTCCTGCCAAGCCTGGGAAGGGGCAGGGCCCAGAGGGGCTCGTACCAGGCCCAAGGTCAGGAAGAGAGAGGGAGTGGTGCAGCCAGCCACAGGCCGCATCTCACGCATGGTGCGGGGCGGGCATGCACTGGCAGGCACACTCACTCACACACGCAGGGCACGCCTGCCCCTGACTCCCTGCTCCCAAGCGCCCTGTCTCCAGCCTTCCTCCCTGAATCTCCTCTTTGTTTGGGGAACTTGAGCCACTCGCTTGAGCTTATGAGGCCCGTTTAGCACGCGGCCTGTCTGGGCTGGCAGCCTGTGCCCAGGTCAGGGGCCCGCCTAAGGTGCTGTCCCCGCCCCCGCTGGCCCTGCCCCGCCCCCGCTGGCCCTGCCCCGCCCTGCCCCTCCCCCTTGCTGGGAATTCAGGTGCTCCTCCCATTTCCCCACCGCCATCCCTGGCCGGATGTCAGGCCACCGGGCAGGGCCCTGACCCCCCAGGAGCCCCTCGTTTGGCCTGGATGCCATCTGAGTGGCAGCCTTGGGCTCACAGATCCTGGGGGGTCCTGGAACGAGGCATGCTGGAGAGGGCCCAGCCCTAGGGGAGGCAGGTGCCAGTAGAAGTGGGCACAAAAGCGCCCAGGCTGGGTTCCCAGAAGCAGAGTCTGTCTGAGGCAGGGGTAACCGGGAGTGGTCTCAGGATGGCCTCAGGAAGGGAAGGGAGGAGGAAGCAGGGTGGACAAAGGAGAAGCTGGCCTGTCCTGCCATTTCACGTACCCCCCAGAAGCAGATCTGGACAGCCCCGTAGACACCCCTGTCAGGCTGTGCCCTTGAGCCTGGCCTCTTCCTGGGGAAGTACAGAAAGAAGTTTTGCAGAGTGGACCTGGCCCCTGGGGCCGCCTCCCCGTCCTCCAGATTGGATGCCCTCAACCCGGGCGCGCCTGTTGGCTCAGGGCTTGTCAGGTGTGACCAGGTCCTCTTCCCTGAGGGTCCCCTCTAGGGCTGGGGTCGACGTTCTATTTACCATGAGAACCAGGCAGGGCACACCAGGTCCCTGCACCCTGCCTGCCCCTGTGGCGCCGCCTCCTGGTGCTCAGGCCTGTCCCCTGCCAGATGGGAGCCTCCTCCTGGCTGCTTGCTCCTGGGACATGATGGGCTGGAGTGGCCTGGGAGCAGCATAGCCTTTGGCTTGGTGACACTAGCTGTGTCCCCTGGCAGAAGTGTTCCTCCTCCAGGGACCAGGACATCTAAGCCCACCCACCCCAGAGCTGTGGGGTCGAGGAGCCCAAGCTCCATCATGGGTCAGTGGGGGGTGGTGGGTGGGCCACTGTGGCTGCCAGGCCTTGGTTCCTGGACCCCTGAGGCCCACCTCCTGGGACACACGCACATGGGAAGCCACGTTTTGGAGTGGTATAACTGACTTCCTGAGGAATGGTGCCCTAGCCTGCAAGGCGTCACTGGGGAGCTGGCACTCCAGCTGTGCCTTCAGGAAGTTGTTCCTACATCCCGTCAGGCCAGCAGCTGTTGGCTGGGGCAGATTGTGATGTGACCAGCGGCCCATGGCCCATTGCACCATGAAGACAAGTGCCCAGGCATCCCTGTGGTGCACCGGCCAGCTGGCCAGACCTCTGCAGCCTCTTGCGAGCTTTCTCCAATGCTGGTCGTTTAGCAGCAGCCCCACTCCATGGTCCTCTGCATCCTCCACGTCTTCTCAGCCACCTGACACTGTGTCCTGAGCACGGACCCTCGGGACAGCTGAGCTGCAATGCTGCTTCCTGGAGCCCTGGCTCTCTGCACTGGGCCAGTGAGGTGATGGTGAGCCCTCCTGGTCCCAGCTCCGTGTCTGAGGCTCTGAGCAGCCTGTCAGCGGCAGGATGCCTGGAGGAGGCCCAGGACCAGTATCTGCGGAAGGGAAGGAAGGGGGCCAGGGTTTTGCCAAGGTGGGTAGGTGAGCTGCAGTCTTAACAGGTGGCCCTGAGGGGCATCTACAAGCCTCGACAGCCCTCAGAGTTGCCCCTGGAGCATGCCCTTCGTGAGACCAGATGTGGGGAGAGGGGATGGGGAGGACCCAGTGCCTTCTAGGGTTAGGCTCTGCATGTTCCAGAGCACGAGCAGCATGGGGTGCCTGTGAGACCTCCAGGAGGCAGCTGGGCACATGGTTTTGGGACCCAGGAGAGGCTGAGCTCCTGCTGCAGATTTGGGGAGCTGAGGGTAGGTGGGAGGAGGTCTCAGAGTTAATGGGTGAACAAAGATGGAGTGGAACCCTGTCACCGGAGAGGGGAGCCCCCATAGCCCGTGTGGTGGAGGTGGGTGGGGGCCAGCTCCAAAATGCATTTGTTGAGTTTGGCAGCCGGGGGTGGTGGCTGCCTCAAGAGTAAGTGGGGGTGGGGGCCAAACGTGGGGTGCGACCCTTCTCCTGAGACCCTGTGTAGAGGTAGGGAAGGGTTGTCATGAACAGGCTGTTGAGCAGAGGGAGGTTCCAGCCGGAATGAGGGGGAGAACCAAGAGAGGGACTGGGGCCCGTAGTGCCGAGAAAATGGGGAGTAGACCCTGCCCCCAGGTGGGTGGGCACAGGGGTGCAGAACACTGACCAGGGGCCTAAAGAGCAGGAGATTGCTCTCACAGCTCTAGAGGCCAGAAGCCGGAAGGCGAGGAGTGGGCGGGGCCGCACTTCCTCCGGAGGAGCTCAAGGGGAGGATCCTTCCTGCCTCTTCCAGCTTCTGGGGCCCCAGGCGTCCTGGGAATTCCTTGGCTTGTAGATCCAATCTCTACCTCTGTCGTCACAGGGCCGCCCTCTCCCTGTGTGTGTGTCTTCTTTATAAGGACATTAGTTATGTTGGATAATAGCCAATCCTAGCCCGGTATGACCTCACCTTAACCGGGTGACATCTGCAAAGATCCTATTTCCAAATAAGGTCACATTCACAGGGACTGTAGATTAGGACTTAGACATACCTTTTTAGGGGACATAATTCAATCTGGTGCAGAAGGGGACAGGCCTGGGTGGAGGCGGTTGATGTGCAGGAGTGGTGGGGATGGAGGTGAGGCACCTGCTGCTCTGCTCAGAGCCAGTTGCACAGCTGTGTGTGGAGGGTTGGCACAGGGCATGCCGGGGCTGCAGCCAGAGGACCAGGGCCCATGGGGGAGAGACAGCCTTGCCTGGCCTGCACTCGGCTCCTGGCAGGACTGCCACACGTCTGCTGAGTCTGCGGCCCCCGGGGCAGGGTGTGGGCTCAGGGGGGGCAATAGCCCAGAGGCCGTGGTGCTCGCAGATGTGAGATCCAGGACAGGCAGAGGAGGATGCAGGGCCAGGCTGAGGCAGGAGACCGGGGCTTCAGAGGGCTGGGGTCTTGCTGGAGCCTGGTGGATGGCTGTGGAGGGAGGGCGGGGCCTCAGGAGCCCACAGGAGGTGGCAGAGGCTTCTCTGGAGTGACAGGTCCAGGTGGAGTGGGAGGTTTCAAGAGGTCACTGGAGCTGGGATGGGGCAGGGCATGGGGCAGAGCCTTTGGAGAACAAAAGAGAGGCACCCAAAGGTGGAGAGATGCCGGTGCCCAGGCTGAGGGGTGGGCCCTGTGGGTGGAGCCACAGCCCTCTTGGAGCAGGGCTGGGCCCCTCAGGCAGGGCTGAGGATGGGACCAGGGTGCCCAGGAAGGACTCGAGGGCACTGGGCCCTGGGCTGGCGGGAGGGTATTGGCCTGGGGTGGAGGTTTGAAGGACAGCCTGCGTGAGGGACAGCCCTGGAGTCCCGAGAGGCCTCCCGGCGCCGCCTGGGCCCCTGCGCCCATGGTCCCTCTGAGCTGGCACTTCCCTTGGCACTCCCGCCGCGGAGTGCTCCCGGGCAGACTCAGCTCCTCGGGGACACTCTGGCTGCACGTCTGTGGGTGGAGCCCAGCCCGGGACAGCATGGGATTGGCCCCATGACCACATCTTCCCTCGTGCCCACCAGGCCGTGTGGGGTCCCTGATTGAGCCTTTCTGTCCCCTGCAGGACAGAGGTGGACGTCAGCAGGCTCTGCATAACCAGCTGTGTGTGATGAGCGGCCACACCTTGCCTCCTCTTCCCGTCCCAGGCGCCAACAGCACGGAGCAGGCCAGTGTCCCCAAAGCCATGGCAGCCACGCTGGGAGCCCGCACGCCCCCCAGGCCCCAGGCCAGGAGCATTGCTGGGGTGTATGTGGAGGCCTCGGGCCAGGCCCAGAGTGTCTACACTGCCATGGAGCAGGGCCTCCTGCCTGCTGGGCTCGGGCTGGCTCTGCTAGAGGCCCAGGCAGCCACTGGGGGCCTGGTGGACCCCGCCCAGGGCCAGCTGCTCCCTGTGTCCAAGGCCCTGCAGCAGGGCCTGGTGGGGCTGGAGCTGAAGGAGAAGCTGCTGGCCGCTGAGCGTGCCACCACGGGCTACCCTGACCCCTACGGGGGTGAGAAGCTGGCCCTCTTTCAGGCCATAGGGAAGGAGGTTGTGGACAGGGCCCTGGGGCAGAGCTGGCTGGAGGTCCAACTGGCCACTGGGGGCCTGGTGGACCCCGCCCAGGGAGTGCTCGTGGCCCCTGAGCCAGCCTGCCACCAGGGCCTCCTGAACCGGGAGACATGGCACAAGCTGTCAGAGCTTGAGCCTGGCACAGGCGTCCTGCGCTTCCTCGACCCCAACACGCTGGAGCGGCTGACGTACTACCAGCTGCTGGAAAGGTGTGTGCGGGCCCCCGGCTCGGGGCTAGCCCTGCTGCCCATCAAGATCACCTTCCGTTCCATGGGCGGGGCGGTGAGTGCAGCTGAGCTGCTGGAGGTGGGCATCCTGGACGAGGAGGCTGTGCAGGGTCTGCGGGAGGGCAGGCTGGCCGCAGTGGACGTGAGTGCACGTGCCGAGGTGCGGCGCTACCTGGAGGGTACCGGCAGCGTGGCCGGGGTTGTCCTGCTGCCCGAAGGCCACAAGAAGAACTTTTTCCAGGCTGCCACCGAGCACCTGCTCCCAATGGGCACCGCACTGCCACTCCTAGAGGCCCAGGCTGCCACCCACACCCTAGTGGACCCCATCACAGGCCAGCGGCTGTGGGTAGATGAGGCAGTCAGGGCGGGCCTGGTCAGCCCAGAGCTCCACGAGCAGCTCCTGGTGGCCGAGCAGGCCGTGACAGGGCACCATGACCCCTTCAGTGGCTCTCAAATCCCCCTCTTCCAGGCCATGAAGAAGGGGCTAGTGGACAGGCCACTGGCACTGCGGCTCCTGGATGCCCAGCTGGCCACAGGCGGGCTGGTCTGTCCGGCACGCAGGCTCCGGCTGCCCCTGGAGGCCGCCCTGCGCTGTGGCTGCCTGGATGAAGACACTCGGCGGCAGCTCTTGCAGGCTGGCGGCTTCTCAGACGGTACGCACGGCGGCCTGCGCTATGAACAGCTGCTGGCCCTCTGTGTCACCGACCCAGAGACCGGGCTCGCCTTCCTGCCACTCTCAGGGGGACCCCGGGGAGGGGAGCCCCAGGGACCCCCATTCATCAAGTACAGCACTCAGCAGGCCCTGAGCACAGCCACAGCCACCGTCTCCATGGGGAAGTTCCAGGGCCGGCCTGTGTCCCTCTGGGAGCTGCTCTTCTCTGAGGTCATCTCCTCAGAGCAGAGGGCGATGCTGGCCCAGCAGTACCAGGAAGGGACCCTCTCCGTGGAGAAGCTGGCCGCTGAGCTGAGCGCCACCCTCGAGCAGGCTGCAGCCACTGCCAGGGTCACCTTTTCTGGGCTGAGGAACACCGTGACACCAGGAGAGCTGCTGAAAGCCGAGATCATCGACCAGGACCTGTACGAGCGGCTGGAACATGGACAGGCCACAGCCCAGGATGTGGGCAGCCTGGCCTCGGTGCAGAGGTACCTGCAAGGTACAGGCTGCATTGCTGGCCTGCTGCTCCCCGGCTCCCAGGAACGCCTAAGCATCTATGAGGCCCGATGCAAGGGGCTCCTCCGGCCCGGCACTGCCCTCATCCTTCTGGAGGCACAAGCTGCCACCGGCTTCATCATCGACCCGAAAGCAAATAAGCGGCACTCCGTTGAGGAGGCACTGAGGGCTGCTGTTATTGGGCCCGATGTGTTCGCGAAGCTGCTGTCGGCCGAGCGCGCCGTCACCGGCTACACCGACCCCTACACCGGGCAGCAGATCTCCCTTTTCCAGGCCATGCAGAAGGGCCTCATCGTCCGGGAGCACGGCATCCGCCTGCTGGAGGCCCAGATCGCCACGGGCGGCGTCATCGACCCCGTGCACAGCCACCGCGTGCCCGTGGATGTGGCCTACCGGCGCGGCTACTTCGATCAGATGCTGAACTTGATCCTGTTGGACCCTTCTGACGACACCAAGGGCTTCTTCGACCCCAACACGCACGAGAACCTCACGTACCTGCAGCTTCTAGAGCGCTGCGTGCGTGACCCCGAGACGGGCCTATACCTCCTGCCACTCAGCAGCACGCAGTCCCCGCTGGTGGACAGTGCCACCCGGCAGGCCTTCCAGAACCTGCTGCTCTCTGTGAAGTATGGACGGTTTCAGGGGCAGAGGGTATCCGCATGGGAGCTGATCAACTCTGAGTACTTCAGCGAGGGCCGCAGGAGGCAGCTGCTGCATCGCTACCGGTGGCGCGAGGTCACGCTGGGGCAGGTGGCAAAGCTGCTGGAGGCGGAGACACAGAGACAGGCGGACATCATGCTGCCCGCACTGCGGAGCCGGGTCACCGTCCACCAGCTCCTGGAGGCTGGTATCATTGACCAGCAGCTGTTGGACCAAGTGCTGGCCGGGACAGTCAGCCCGGAGGCCCTCCTTCTCATGGATGGCGTCCGCAGGTACCTGTGTGGCCTGGGAGCTGTGGGTGGTGTGCGGCTGTTGCCCTCTGGCCAGCGGCTCAGCCTCTACCAGGCCATGAGGCAGAAGCTGCTGGGGCCCAGGGTGGCCCTGGCCCTGCTGGAGGCCCAGGCAGCCACCGGAACCATCATGGACCCTCACAGCCCGGAGAGCCTCTCGGTGGATGAGGCTGTGCGCAGGGGTGTGGTGGGGCCGGAGCTGTATGGCAGGCTGAAGCGGGCTGAGGGTGCCATCGCTGGCTTCAGAGATCCCTTCTCTGGGAAGCAGGTATCTCTGTTCCAGGCCATGAAGAAAGGTCTCATCCCTTGGGAGCAAGCTGCCCGCCTCCTGGAGGCTCAAGTGGCCACAGGAGGGGTCATTGACCCCACCAGCCACCACCACCTCCCCATGCCAGTGGCCATTCAGCGTGGCTGTGTTGACCAGGAGATGGAGACAGCCTTGTCCAGCTCCTCCGAGACCTTCCCCACACCAGACGGCCAGGGGCGCACCAGCTATGCCCAACTCCTGGAGCAGTGCCCCAGGGATGAGGCTTCTGGCCTTCACCTCCTGCCCCTGCCAGAAAGTGCTCCTGCCCTCCCCACCGAGGAGCAGGTCCAGAAGAGCCTGCAGGCCATGCCGGGGGCTGAGGATGGCACATCCCTCTGGGACCTGCTCAGCTCCTGCCACTTCACCGAGGACCAACGGAGGGGCCTGCTGGAGGACGTGCAGGAGGGGAGGACCACTGTGCCACAGCTGCTAGCCTCTGTGCAGAGGTGGGTACAGGAGACCAAGCTCCTGGCCCAGGCCCGCGTCATGGTGCCTGGCCCGCGGGGTGAGGTACCCGCTGTCTGGCTGCTGGATGCTGGCATCATCACCCAGGAGACCCTTGAGGCCCTGGCTCAGGGCACGCAGTCGCCCGCCCAGGTCGCTGAGCAGCCAGTGGTGAAGGCCTGCCTGTGGGGCACAGGCTGCGTGGCGGGTGTACTGTTACAGCCCTCTGGGGCCAAGGCCAGCATCGCCCAGGCCATGAGGGATGGCCTCCTGCCCACAGGCCTGGGCCAGAGGCTGCTGGAAGCCCAGGTGGCATCTGGCTTCCTTGTTGACCCCCTGAACAACCAGAGACTGTCAGTGGAGGACGCGGTTAAGGTTGGCCTGGTGGGCAGGGAGCTGAGTGAGCAGCTCGGGCAGGCCGAAAGGGCAGTGGACGGGTACCCTGATCCCTACTCCGGGGGCTCCCTCTCTCTGTGGCAGGCCATGGAGAAGGGGCTCGTGCCACAGAACGAGGGCTTGCCCCTCCTGCAGGTGCAGCTGGCCACAGGGGGTGTGGTGGACCCTGTCCACGGGGTGCACCTGCCCCAGGCAGCAGCCTTTAGACTCGGCCTTCTGGACACACAGACGAGCCAGGTGCTGACTGCAGTTGACAAGGACAACAAGTTCTTCTTTGACCCCAGTGCGCGGGACCAGGTGACCTATCAGCAGCTCAGGGAGCGCTGCGTGTGCGACTCCGAGACCGGCTTGTTGCTGCTGCCGCTGCCCTCAGACACAGCGCTTGAGGTGGACGACCACACCGCGGTGGCTCTGAGGGCCATGAAGGTGCCCGTCAGCACAGGGAGGTTTAAGGGGTGTAGCGTGTCGCTCTGGGACCTGCTGCTCTCTGAGTACGTTGGCGCTGACAAGCGGAGGGAGCTGGTGGCACTCTGTCGGTCTGGGAGGGCTGCGGCCCTGCGGCAGGTGATCAGTGCAGTCACCGCCCTGGTCGAGGCTGCAGAGAGGCAGCCCCTGCAGGCCACCTTCAGAGGGCTCCGGAAGCAGGTGTCAGCCAGGGACCTGTTCAGGGCGCAGCTGATCAGCAGGAAGACGCTGGACGAACTGAGCCAGGGGACAACAACTGTGAAGGAGGTGGCGGAGATGGACAGCGTGAGGCAGTCCCTGGAGGGAGGCAACTTCATTGCTGGGGTCCTTATCCAGGGCACCCAGGAGAGGATGAGCATCCCAGAAGCCCTGAGGAGGCACATCCTGCGGCCTGGCACAGCCCTGGTGCTGCTGGAGGCACAGGCAGCTACCGGCTTCATCATCGACCCCGTGGAGAACCGGAAGCTGACTGTGGAGGAGGCGTTCAAAGCAGGAATGTTCGGCAAAGAAACCTACGTGAAGCTGCTGTCAGCCGAGCGCGCAGTCACCGGCTACACCGACCCCTACACCGGGCAGCAGATCTCCCTCTTCCAGGCCATGCAGAAGGACCTCATTGTCCGGGAGCACGGCATCCGCCTGCTGGAGGCCCAGATCGCCACGGGCGGCATCATCGACCCTGTGCACAGCCACCGCGTGCCCGTGGACGTGGCCTACCGGTGCGGCTACTTCGACGAGGAGATGAACCGCATCCTGGCGGACCCCAGCGATGACACCAAGGGCTTCTTCGACCCCAACACGCACGAGAACCTCACGTACCTGCAGCTTCTGGAGCGCTGTGTGGAGGACTCCGAGACGGGCCTGTACCTGCTACAAATTGTAAACAAAGGAGAAACCTACGTGTATATCAATGAGGCCACAAGACATGTGTTGCAATCCAGAACTGCAAAAATGCGTGTGGGGAGGTTTGCTGACCAGGTGGTCTCTTTCTGGGACCTGCTGTCCTCTCCATACTTCACAGAGGACAGGAAGCGGGAGCTCATCCAGGAGCACGGAGCCCAGAGTGGGGGCCTGGAGAAATTGCTGGAAATCATCACCACGACAATTGAAGAAACAGAGACGCAAAACCAAGGCATCAAGGTGGCGGCCATCAGAGGGGAGGTGACAGCTGCAGAGCTGTTCAACTCCGGGGTCATCGATCAGAAGACCCTGCACACACTTCGTGCGGGGTGGACTGGGGGGCAGGCACTCAGCACGCTGGAGTGTGTGAAGCCCTACCTGGAAGGCAGTGGCTGCATTGCGGGGGTCACGGTGCCCTCCACCAGGGAGGTTATGAGCCTCCATGAGGCCAGCAGGAAGGAGCTCATCCCTGCAGCATTTGCAACTTGGCTGCTGGAGGCGCAGGCCGCCACTGGGTTCCTCCTGGACCCCTGCACCCACCAGAGGCTCTCCGTGGATGAGGCTGTGGATGTGGGCCTGGTGAGCGAGGAGCTGCAGGAGAGGCTCCTGAAGGCTGAAAGGGCTGCCACGGGCTACAGGGATCCGGCCACGGGAGACACGATCCCGCTGTTCCAGGCCATGCAGAAGCAGCTCGTCGAGAAGGCGGAGGCACTGAGGCTGCTGGAGGTGCAGGTGGCCACGGGGGGTGTCATCGACCCACGGCACCACCACCGGCTCCCACTGGAAACAGCCTACAGACGTGGCTGTCTGCACAAGGACATCTATGCGCTCATTTCTGACCAGAAGCAAATGAGGAAACGGTTTGTGGACCCGAACACACAAGAGAAGGTCTCCTACGGAGAGCTGCAGGAGAGGTGCCGCCCGCAAGAGGACACTGGCTGGCTGCTCTTCCCAGTGAACAAAGATGCACGGGATTCTGAGTACATCGATGACGAGACGAGAAGGGCCCTGGAGGCAGAGCAAGTGGAAATAACAATGGGAAGGTTCAGAGGCCAGAAACCAACACTGTGGGCACTGCTGAATTCTGAATATGTGACAGAGGAGAAGAAGCTCCAGCTGGTGAGGATGTATAGAACCGACACGAGATGGGCACTTCAGAAGGTAGCGCAGCTCGTCTTAGAGATGATTGAGAAGCAGGAAAACAGCAACAAACAGCTGTGGTTCCAAGGAATTAGACGACAGATCACAGCCTCTGAACTCCTCAGCTCAGCCATAATCACAAAAGAAATGCTCCAAGACCTGGAAACGGGACGGAGAACGACGCAAGAACTCAGGGAGGACGACCGCGTCAAGCGCTACCTGGAGGGCACCAGCTGCATCGCGGGCGTCCTGGTGCCCGCCAAGGACGAGCCCGGCCGCCAGGAGAAGATGAGCATCTACCAGGCCATGTGGAAGGGCGTGCTGCGGCCCGGCACGGCCCTGGTGCTGCTGGAGGCGCAGGCGGCCACCGGCTTCGTCGTCGACCCCGTGCGCAACCTGAGGCTGTCCGTGGAGGAGGCCGTGGCCGCGGGCGTGGTGGGCGGCGAGATCCAGGAGAAGCTGCTGTCGGCCGAGCGCGCCGTCACCGGCTACACCGACCCCTACACCGGGCAGCAGATCTCCCTCTTCCAGGCCATGCAGAAGGACCTCATCGTCCGGGAGCACGGCATCCGCCTGCTGGAGGCCCAGATCGCCACGGGCGGCGTCATCGACCCCGTGCACAGCCACCGCGTGCCCGTGGACGTGGCCTACCGGCGCGGCTACTTCGACGAGGAGATGAACCGCGTCCTGGCGGACCCCAGCGACGACACCAAGGGCTTCTTCGACCCCAACACGCACGAGAACCTCACGTACGTGCAGCTGCTGCGCCGCTGCGTGCGCGACCCGGACACGGGGCTCTACATGCTGCAGCTGGCAGGCCGGGGCTCCGCCGTGCACCAGCTGAGCGAGGAGCTGCGCTGCGCCCTGCGCGACGCCCGCGTGACGCCAGGCTCGGGCGCCCTCCAGGGCCAGAGCGTCTCCGTCTGGGAGCTCCTCTTCTACCGCGAGGTGTCCGAGGACCGGCGCCAGGAGCTGCTGAGCAGATACCGGGCGGGCACGCTGACCGTGGAGGAGCTGGGCGCCACCCTCACCTCGCTGCTGGCCCAGGACCAGGCCGAGGCCGGGAGCCCGCGCCCAGACCCCCGGGAGGCCCTGCGTGCGGCCACCATGGAGGTCAAGGTGGGCCGCCTCCGGGGGCGCGCGGTGCCCGTGTGGGACGTGCTGGCGTCCGGCTACGTGAGCGGGGCCGCCCGGGAGGAGCTGCTGGCCGAGTTTGGCTCGGGGACTCTGGCCTTGCCCGCACTGACCCGCCGGCTGACCGCCATGATCGAGGAGGCCGAGGAGGCCCCCGGGGCCCGGCCGCAGCTCCAGGACGCCTCGCGCGGCCCGCGGGAGCCGGGGCCAGCCGGGCGAGGGGACGGCGACTCGGGGCGCTCCCAGGCAGAGGGCGAGGGGGAGGCCGAGGCCGAGGCCGAGGAGGCCGCTGCCGCCGCCGCCCGCCGCCAGGAGCAGACCCTGCGTGGTGCCACCATGGAGGTGCAGCGCGGGCAGTTCCAGGGGCGGCCGGTCTCCGTGTGGGACGTCCTCTTCTCCTCGTACCTGAGCGAGGCCCGCCGAGACGAGCTCCTGGCCCGGCACGCGGCCGGCGCCCTGGGCCTGCCCGACCTCGTCGCCGTCCTCACCCGGGTCATCGAGGAGACCGAGGAGCGGCTCAGCAAGGTGTCCTTCCACGGCCTGAGGCGCCAGGTGTCCGCCTCCGAGCTGCACACGTCCGGGATCCTGGGCCCCGAGACCCTGCGGGACCTGGCCCAGGGCACTAAGACGCTGCAGGAGGTGACGGAGATGGACTCGGTCAAGCGCTACCTGGAGGGCACCAGCTGCATCGCGGGCGTCCTGGTGCCCGCCAAGGACGAGCCCGGCCGCCAGGAGAAGATGAGCATCTACCAGGCCATGTGGAAGGGCGTGCTGCGGCCCGGCACGGCCCTGGTGCTGCTGGAGGCGCAGGCGGCCACCGGCTTCGTCGTCGACCCCGTGCGCAACCTGAGGCTGTCCGTGGAGGAGGCCGTGGCCGCGGGCGTGGTGGGCGGCGAGATCCAGGAGAAGCTGCTGTCGGCCGAGCGCGCCGTCACCGGCTACACCGACCCCTACACCGGGCAGCAGATCTCCCTCTTCCAGGCCATGCAGAAGGACCTCATCGTCCGGGAGCACGGCATCCGCCTGCTGGAGGCCCAGATCGCCACGGGCGGCGTCATCGACCCCGTGCACAGCCACCGCGTGCCCGTGGACGTGGCCTACCGGCGCGGCTACTTCGACGAGGAGATGAACCGCGTCCTGGCGGACCCCAGCGACGACACCAAGGGCTTCTTCGACCCCAACACGCACGAGAACCTCACGTACGTGCAGCTGCTGCGCCGCTGCGTGCGCGACCCGGACACGGGGCTCTACATGCTGCAGCTGGCAGGCCGGGGCTCCGCCGTGCACCAGCTGAGCGAGGAGCTGCGCTGCGCCCTGCGCGACGCCCGCGTGACGCCAGGCTCGGGCGCCCTCCAGGGCCAGAGCATCTCCGTCTGGGAGCTCCTCTTCTACCGCGAGGTGTCCGAGGACCGGCGCCAGGAGCTGCTGAGCAGATACCGGGCGGGCACGCTGACCGTGGAGGAGCTGGGCGCCACCCTCACCTCGCTGCTGGCCCAGGACCAGGCCGAGGCCGGGAGCCCGCGCCCAGACCCCCGGGAGGCCCTGCGTGCGGCCACCATGGAGGTCAAGGTGGGCCGCCTCCGGGGGCGCGCGGTGCCCGTGTGGGACGTGCTGGCGTCCGGCTACGTGAGCGGGGCCGCCCGGGAGGAGCTGCTGGCCGAGTTTGGCTCGGGGACTCTGGCCTTGCCCGCACTGACCCGCCGGCTGACCGCCATGATCGAGGAGGCCGAGGAGGCCCCCGGGGCCCGGCCGCAGCTCCAGGACGCCTCGCGCGGCCCGCGGGAGCCGGGGCCAGCCGGGCGAGGGGACGGCGACTCGGGGCGCTCCCAGGCAGAGGGCGAGGGGGAGGCCGAGGCCGAGGCCGAGGAGGCCGCTGCCGCCGCCGCCCGCCGCCAGGAGCAGACCCTGCGTGGTGCCACCATGGAGGTGCAGCGCGGGCAGTTCCAGGGGCGGCCGGTCTCCGTGTGGGACGTCCTCTTCTCCTCGTACCTGAGCGAGGCCCGCCGAGACGAGCTCCTGGCCCGGCACGCGGCCGGCGCCCTGGGCCTGCCCGACCTCGTCGCCGTCCTCACCCGGGTCATCGAGGAGACCGAGGAGCGGCTCAGCAAGGTGTCCTTCCGCGGCCTGAGGCGCCAGGTGTCCGCCTCCGAGCTGCACACGTCCGGGATCCTGGGCCCCGAGACCCTGCGGGACCTGGCCCAGGGCACTAAGACGCTGCAGGAGGTGACGGAGATGGATTCGGTCAAGCGCTACCTGGAGGGCACCAGCTGCATCGCGGGCGTCCTGGTGCCCGCCAAGGACGAGCCCGGCCGCCAGGAGAAGATGAGCATCTACCAGGCCATGTGGAAGGGCGTGCTGCGGCCCGGCACGGCCCTGGTGCTGCTGGAGGCGCAGGCGGCCACCGGCTTCGTCGTCGACCCCGTGCGCAACCTGAGGCTGTCCGTGGAGGAGGCCGTGGCCGCGGGCGTGGTGGGCGGCGAGATCCAGGAGAAGCTGCTGTCGGCCGAGCGCGCCGTCACCGGCTACACCGACCCCTACACCGGGCAGCAGATCTCCCTCTTCCAGGCCATGCAGAAGGACCTCATCGTCCGGGAGCACGGCATCCGCCTGCTGGAGGCCCAGATCGCCACGGGCGGCGTCATCGACCCCGTGCACAGCCACCGCGTGCCCGTGGACGTGGCCTACCGGCGCGGCTACTTCGACGAGGAGATGAACCGCGTCCTGGCGGACCCCAGCGACGACACCAAGGGCTTCTTCGACCCCAACACGCACGAGAACCTCACGTACGTGCAGCTGCTGCGCCGCTGCGTGCGCGACCCGGACACGGGGCTCTACATGCTGCAGCTGGCAGGCCGGGGCTCCGCCGTGCACCAGCTGAGCGAGGAGCTGCGCTGCGCCCTGCGCGACGCCCGCGTGACGCCAGGCTCGGGCGCCCTCCAGGGCCAGAGCGTCTCCGTCTGGGAGCTCCTCTTCTACCGCGAGGTGTCCGAGGACCGGCGCCAGGAGCTGCTGAGCAGATACCGGGCGGGCACGCTGACCGTGGAGGAGCTGGGCGCCACCCTCACCTCGCTGCTGGCCCAGGACCAGGCCGAGGCCGGGAGCCCGCGCCCAGACCCCCGGGAGGCCCTGCGTGCGGCCACCATGGAGGTCAAGGTGGGCCGCCTCCGGGGGCGCGCGGTGCCCGTGTGGGACGTGCTGGCGTCCGGCTACGTGAGCGGGGCCGCCCGGGAGGAGCTGCTGGCCGAGTTTGGCTCGGGGACTCTGGCCTTGCCCGCACTGACCCGCCGGCTGACCGCCATGATCGAGGAGGCCGAGGAGGCCCCCGGGGCCCGGCCGCAGCTCCAGGACGCCTCGCG
This sequence comes from Pongo abelii, assembly GCF_028885655.2. NCBI lineage: Eukaryota > Metazoa > Chordata > Mammalia > Primates > Hominidae > Pongo > Pongo abelii. The sequence continues at coordinate 160,368,323 of NC_071992.2, read as the reverse complement.
CGGCCCGCGGGAGCCGGGGCCAGCCGGGCGAGGGGACGGCGACTCGGGGCGCTCCCAGGCAGAGGGCGAGGGGGAGGCCGAGGCCGAGGCCGAGGAGGCCGCTGCCGCCGCCGCCCGCCGCCAGGAGCAGACCCTGCGTGGTGCCACCATGGAGGTGCAGCGCGGGCAGTTCCAGGGGCGGCCGGTCTCCGTGTGGGACGTCCTCTTCTCCTCGTACCTGAGCGAGGCCCGCCGAGACGAGCTCCTGGCCCGGCACGCGGCCGGCGCCCTGGGCCTGCCCGACCTCGTCGCCGTCCTCACCCGGGTCATCGAGGAGACCGAGGAGCGGCTCAGCAAGGTGTCCTTCCGCGGCCTGAGGCGCCAGGTGTCCGCCTCCGAGCTGCACACGTCCGGGATCCTGGGCCCCGAGACCCTGCGGGACCTGGCCCAGGGCACTAAGACGCTGCAGGAGGTGACGGAGATGGACTCGGTCAAGCGCTACCTGGAGGGCACCAGCTGCATCGCGGGCGTCCTGGTGCCCGCCAAGGACGAGCCCGGCCGCCAGGAGAAGATGAGCATCTACCAGGCCATGTGGAAGGGCGTGCTGCGGCCCGGCACGGCCCTGGTGCTGCTGGAGGCGCAGGCGGCCACCGGCTTCGTCGTCGACCCCGTGCGCAACCTGAGGCTGTCCGTGGAGGAGGCCGTGGCCGCGGGCGTGGTGGGCGGCGAGATCCAGGAGAAGCTGCTGTCGGCCGAGCGCGCCGTCACCGGCTACACCGACCCCTACACCGGGCAGCAGATCTCCCTCTTCCAGGCCATGCAGAAGGACCTCATCGTCCGGGAGCACGGCATCCGCCTGCTGGAGGCCCAGATCGCCACGGGCGGCGTCATCGACCCCGTGCACAGCCACCGCGTGCCCGTGGACGTGGCCTACCGGCGCGGCTACTTCGACGAGGAGATGAACCGCGTCCTGGCGGACCCCAGCGACGACACCAAGGGCTTCTTCGACCCCAACACGCACGAGAACCTCACGTACGTGCAGCTGCTGCGCCGCTGCGTGCGCGACCCGGACACGGGGCTCTACATGCTGCAGCTGGCAGGCCGGGGCTCCGCCGTGCACCAGCTGAGCGAGGAGCTGCGCTGCGCCCTGCGCGACGCCCGCGTGACGCCAGGCTCGGGCGCCCTCCAGGGCCAGAGCGTCTCCGTCTGGGAGCTCCTCTTCTACCGCGAGGTGTCCGAGGACCGGCGCCAGGAGCTGCTGAGCAGATACCGGGCGGGCACGCTGACCGTGGAGGAGCTGGGCGCCACCCTCACCTCGCTGCTGGCCCAGGACCAGGCCGAGGCCGGGAGCCCGCGCCCAGACCCCCGGGAGGCCCTGCGTGCGGCCACCATGGAGGTCAAGGTGGGCCGCCTCCGGGGGCGCGCGGTGCCCGTGTGGGACGTGCTGGCGTCCGGCTACGTGAGCGGGGCCGCCCGGGAGGAGCTGCTGGCCGAGTTTGGCTCGGGGACTCTGGCCTTGCCCGCACTGACCCGCCGGCTGACCGCCATGATCGAGGAGGCCGAGGAGGCCCCCGGGGCCCGGCCGCAGCTCCAGGACGCCTCGCGCGGCCCGCGGGAGCCGGGGCCAGCCGGGCGAGGGGACGGCGACTCGGGGCGCTCCCAGGCAGAGGGCGAGGGGGAGGCCGAGGCCGAGGCCGAGGAGGCCGCTGCCGCCGCCGCCCGCCGCCAGGAGCAGACCCTGCGTGGTGCCACCATGGAGGTGCAGCGCGGGCAGTTCCAGGGGCGGCCGGTCTCCGTGTGGGACGTCCTCTTCTCCTCGTACCTGAGCGAGGCCCGCCGAGACGAGCTCCTGGCCCGGCACGCGGCCGGCGCCCTGGGCCTGCCCGACCTCGTCGCCGTCCTCACCCGGGTCATCGAGGAGACCGAGGAGCGGCTCAGCAAGGTGTCCTTCCGCGGCCTGAGGCGCCAGGTGTCCGCCTCCGAGCTGCACACGTCCGGGATCCTGGGCCCCGAGACCCTGCGGGACCTGGCCCAGGGCACTAAGACGCTGCAGGAGGTGACGGAGATGGACTCGGTCAAGCGCTACCTGGAGGGCACCAGCTGCATCGCGGGCGTCCTGGTGCCCGCCAAGGACGAGCCCGGCCGCCAGGAGAAGATGAGCATCTACCAGGCCATGTGGAAGGGCGTGCTGCGGCCCGGCACGGCCCTGGTGCTGCTGGAGGCGCAGGCGGCCACCGGCTTCGTCGTCGACCCCGTGCGCAACCTGAGGCTGTCCGTGGAGGAGGCCGTGGCCGCGGGCGTGGTGGGCGGCGAGATCCAGGAGAAGCTGCTGTCGGCCGAGCGCGCCGTCACCGGCTACACCGACCCCTACACCGGGCAGCAGATCTCCCTCTTCCAGGCCATGCAGAAGGACCTCATCGTCCGGGAGCACGGCATCCGCCTGCTGGAGGCCCAGATCGCCACGGGCGGCGTCATCGACCCCGTGCACAGCCACCGCGTGCCCGTGGACGTGGCCTACCGGCGCGGCTACTTCGACGAGGAGATGAACCGCGTCCTGGCGGACCCCAGCGACGACACCAAGGGCTTCTTCGACCCCAACACGCACGAGAACCTCACGTACGTGCAGCTGCTGCGCCGCTGCGTGCGCGACCCGGACACGGGGCTCTACATGCTGCAGCTGGCAGGCCGGGGCTCCGCCGTGCACCAGCTGAGCGAGGAGCTGCGCTGCGCCCTGCGCGACGCCCGCGTGACGCCAGGCTCGGGCGCCCTCCAGGGCCAGAGCGTCTCCGTCTGGGAGCTCCTCTTCTACCGCGAGGTGTCCGAGGACCGGCGCCAGGAGCTGCTGAGCAGATACCGGGCGGGCACGCTGACCGTGGAGGAGCTGGGCGCCACCCTCACCTCGCTGCTGGCCCAGGACCAGGCCGAGGCCGGGAGCCCGCGCCCAGACCCCCGGGAGGCCCTGCGTGCGGCCACCATGGAGGTCAAGGTGGGCCGCCTCCGGGGGCGCGCGGTGCCCGTGTGGGACGTGCTGGCGTCCGGCTACGTGAGCGGGGCCGCCCGGGAGGAGCTGCTGGCCGAGTTTGGCTCGGGGACTCTGGCCTTGCCCGCACTGACCCGCCGGCTGACCGCCATGATCGAGGAGGCCGAGGAGGCCCCCGGGGCCCGGCCGCAGCTCCAGGACGCCTCGCGCGGCCCGCGGGAGCCGGGGCCAGCCGGGCGAGGGGACGGCGACTCGGGGCGCTCCCAGGCAGAGGGCGAGGGGGAGGCCGAGGCCGAGGCCGAGGAGGCCGCTGCCGCCGCCGCCCGCCGCCAGGAGCAGACCCTGCGTGGTGCCACCATGGAGGTGCAGCGCGGGCAGTTCCAGGGGCGGCCGGTCTCCGTGTGGGACGTCCTCTTCTCCTCGTACCTGAGCGAGGCCCGCCGAGACGAGCTCCTGGCCCGGCACGCGGCCGGCGCCCTGGGCCTGCCCGACCTCGTCGCCGTCCTCACCCGGGTCATCGAGGAGACCGAGGAGCGGCTCAGCAAGGTGTCCTTCCGCGGCCTGAGGCGCCAGGTGTCCGCCTCCGAGCTGCACACGTCCGGGATCCTGGGCCCCGAGACCCTGCGGGACCTGGCCCAGGGCACTAAGACGCTGCAGGAGGTGACGGAGATGGACTCGGTCAAGCGCTACCTGGAGGGCACCAGCTGCATCGCGGGCGTCCTGGTGCCCGCCAAGGACGAGCCCGGCCGCCAGGAGAAGATGAGCATCTACCAGGCCATGTGGAAGGGCGTGCTGCGGCCCGGCACGGCCCTGGTGCTGCTGGAGGCGCAGGCGGCCACCGGCTTCGTCGTCGACCCCGTGCGCAACCTGAGGCTGTCCGTGGAGGAGGCCGTGGCCGCGGGCGTGGTGGGCGGCGAGATCCAGGAGAAGCTGCTGTCGGCCGAGCGCGCCGTCACCGGCTACACCGACCCCTACACCGGGCAGCAGATCTCCCTCTTCCAGGCCATGCAGAAGGACCTCATCGTCCGGGAGCACGGCATCCGCCTGCTGGAGGCCCAGATCGCCACGGGCGGCGTCATCGACCCCGTGCACAGCCACCGCGTGCCCGTGGACGTGGCCTACCGGCGCGGCTACTTCGACGAGGAGATGAACCGCGTCCTGGCGGACCCCAGCGACGACACCAAGGGCTTCTTCGACCCCAACACGCACGAGAACCTCACGTACGTGCAGCTGCTGCGCCGCTGCGTGCGCGACCCGGACACGGGGCTCTACATGCTGCAGCTGGCAGGCCGGGGCTCCGCCGTGCACCAGCTGAGCGAGGAGCTGCGCTGCGCCCTGCGCGACGCCCGCGTGACGCCAGGCTCGGGCGCCCTCCAGGGCCAGAGCGTCTCCGTCTGGGAGCTCCTCTTCTACCGCGAGGTGTCCGAGGACCGGCGCCAGGAGCTGCTGAGCAGATACCGGGCGGGCACGCTGACCGTGGAGGAGCTGGGCGCCACCCTCACCTCGCTGCTGGCCCAGGACCAGGCCGAGGCCGGGAGCCCGCGCCCAGACCCCCGGGAGGCCCTGCGTGCGGCCACCATGGAGGTCAAGGTGGGCCGCCTCCGGGGGCGCGCGGTGCCCGTGTGGGACGTGCTGGCGTCCGGCTACGTGAGCGGGGCCGCCCGGGAGGAGCTGCTGGCCGAGTTTGGCTCGGGGACTCTGGCCTTGCCCGCACTGACCCGCCGGCTGACCGCCATGATCGAGGAGGCCGAGGAGGCCCCCGGGGCCCGGCCGCAGCTCCAGGACGCCTCGCGCGGCCCGCGGGAGCCGGGGCCAGCCGGGCGAGGGGACGGCGACTCGGGGCGCTCCCAGGCAGAGGGCGAGGGGGAGGCCGAGGCCGAGGCCGAGGAGGCCGCTGCCGCCGCCGCCCGCCGCCAGGAGCAGACCCTGCGTGGTGCCACCATGGAGGTGCAGCGCGGGCAGTTCCAGGGGCGGCCGGTCTCCGTGTGGGACGTCCTCTTCTCCTCGTACCTGAGCGAGGCCCGCCGAGACGAGCTCCTGGCCCGGCACGCGGCCGGCGCCCTGGGCCTGCCCGACCTCGTCGCCGTCCTCACCCGGGTCATCGAGGAGACCGAGGAGCGGCTCAGCAAGGTGTCCTTCCGCGGCCTGAGGCGCCAGGTGTCCGCCTCCGAGCTGCACACGTCCGGGATCCTGGGCCCCGAGACCCTGCGGGACCTGGCCCAGGGCACTAAGACGCTGCAGGAGGTGACGGAGATGGACTCGGTCAAGCGCTACCTGGAGGGCACCAGCTGCATCGCGGGCGTCCTGGTGCCCGCCAAGGACGAGCCCGGCCGCCAGGAGAAGATGAGCATCTACCAGGCCATGTGGAAGGGCGTGCTGCGGCCCGGCACGGCCCTGGTGCTGCTGGAGGCGCAGGCGGCCACCGGCTTCGTCGTCGACCCCGTGCGCAACCTGAGGCTGTCCGTGGAGGAGGCCGTGGCCGCGGGCGTGGTGGGCGGCGAGATCCAGGAGAAGCTGCTGTCGGCCGAGCGCGCCGTCACCGGCTACACCGACCCCTACACCGGGCAGCAGATCTCCCTCTTCCAGGCCATGCAGAAGGACCTCATCGTCCGGGAGCACGGCATCCGCCTGCTGGAGGCCCAGATCGCCACGGGCGGCGTCATCGACCCCGTGCGCAGCCACCGCGTGCCCGTGGACGTGGCCTACCGGCGCGGCTACTTCGACGAGGAGATGAACCGCGTCCTGGCGGACCCCAGCGACGACACCAAGGGCTTCTTCGACCCCAACACGCACGAGAACCTCACGTACGTGCAGCTGCTGCGCCGCTGCGTGCGCGACCCGGACACGGGGCTCTACATGCTGCAGCTGGCAGGCCGGGGCTCCGCCGTGCACCAGCTGAGCGAGGAGCTGCGCTGCGCCCTGCGCGACGCCCGCGTGACGCCAGGCTCGGGCGCCCTCCAGGGCCAGAGCGTCTCCGTCTGGGAGCTCCTCTTCTACCGCGAGGTGTCCGAGGACCGGCGCCAGGAGCTGCTGAGCAGATACCGGGCGGGCACGCTGACCGTGGAGGAGCTGGGCGCCACCCTCACCTCGCTGCTGGCCCAGGACCAGGCCGAGGCCGGGAGCCCGCGCCCAGACCCCCGGGAGGCCCTGCGTGCGGCCACCATGGAGGTCAAGGTGGGCCGCCTCCGGGGGCGCGCGGTGCCCGTGTGGGACGTGCTGGCGTCCGGCTACGTGAGCGGGGCCGCCCGGGAGGAGCTGCTGGCCGAGTTTGGCTCGGGGACTCTGGCCTTGCCCGCACTGACCCGCCGGCTGACCGCCATGATCGAGGAGGCCGAGGAGGCCCCCGGGGCCCGGCCGCAGCTCCAGGACGCCTCGCGCGGCCCGCGGGAGCCGGGGCCAGCCGGGCGAGGGGACGGCGACTCGGGGCGCTCCCAGGCAGAGGGCGAGGGGGAGGCCGAGGCCGAGGCCGAGGAGGCCGCTGCCGCCGCCGCCCGCCGCCAGGAGCAGACCCTGCGTGGTGCCACCATGGAGGTGCAGCGCGGGCAGTTCCAGGGGCGGCCGGTCTCCGTGTGGGACGTCCTCTTCTCCTCGTACCTGAGCGAGGCCCGCCGAGACGAGCTCCTGGCCCGGCACGCGGCCGGCGCCCTGGGCCTGCCCGACCTCGTCGCCGTCCTCACCCGGGTCATCGAGGAGACCGAGGAGCGGCTCAGCAAGGTGTCCTTCCGCGGCCTGAGGCGCCAGGTGTCCGCCTCCGAGCTGCACACGTCCGGGATCCTGGGCCCCGAGACCCTGCGGGACCTGGCCCAGGGCACTAAGACGCTGCAGGAGGTGACGGAGATGGACTCGGTCAAGCGCTACCTGGAGGGCACCAGCTGCATCGCGGGCGTCCTGGTGCCCGCCAAGGACGAGCCCGGCCGCCAGGAGAAGATGAGCATCTACCAGGCCATGTGGAAGGGCGTGCTGCGGCCCGGCACGGCCCTGGTGCTGCTGGAGGCGCAGGCGGCCACCGGCTTCGTCGTCGACCCCGTGCGCAACCTGAGGCTGTCCGTGGAGGAGGCCGTGGCCGCGGGCGTGGTGGGCGGCGAGATCCAGGAGAAGCTGCTGTCGGCCGAGCGCGCCGTCACCGGCTACACCGACCCCTACACCGGGCAGCAGATCTCCCTCTTCCAGGCCATGCAGAAGGACCTCATCGTCCGGGAGCACGGCATCCGCCTGCTGGAGGCCCAGATCGCCACGGGCGGCGTCATCGACCCCGTGCACAGCCACCGCGTGCCCGTGGACGTGGCCTACCGGCGCGGCTACTTCGACGAGGAGATGAACCGCGTCCTGGCGGACCCCAGCGACGACACCAAGGGCTTCTTCGACCCCAACACGCACGAGAACCTCACGTACGTGCAGCTGCTGCGCCGCTGCGTGCGCGACCCGGACACGGGGCTCTACATGCTGCAGCTGGCAGGCCGGGGCTCCGCCGTGCACCAGCTGAGCGAGGAGCTGCGCTGCGCCCTGCGCGACGCCCGCGTGACGCCAGGCTCGGGCGCCCTCCAGGGCCAGAGCGTCTCCGTCTGGGAGCTCCTCTTCTACCGCGAGGTGTCCGAGGACCGGCGCCAGGAGCTGCTGAGCAGATACCGGGCGGGCACGCTGACCGTGGAGGAGCTGGGCGCCACCCTCACCTCGCTGCTGGCCCAGGACCAGGCCGAGGCCGGGAGCCCGCGCCCAGACCCCCGGGAGGCCCTGCGTGCGGCCACCATGGAGGTCAAGGTGGGCCGCCTCCGGGGGCGCGCGGTGCCCGTGTGGGACGTGCTGGCGTCCGGCTACGTGAGCGGGGCCGCCCGGGAGGAGCTGCTGGCCGAGTTTGGCTCGGGGACTCTGGCCTTGCCCGCACTGACCCGCCGGCTGACCGCCATGATCGAGGAGGCCGAGGAGGCCCCCGGGGCCCGGCCGCAGCTCCAGGACGCCTCGCGCGGCCCGCGGGAGCCGGGGCCAGCCGGGCGAGGGGACGGCGACTCGGGGCGCTCCCAGGCAGAGGGCGAGGGGGAGGCCGAGGCCGAGGCCGAGGAGGCCGCTGCCGCCGCCGCCCGCCGCCAGGAGCAGACCCTGCGTGGTGCCACCATGGAGGTGCAGCGCGGGCAGTTCCAGGGGCGGCCGGTCTCCGTGTGGGACGTCCTCTTCTCCTCGTACCTGAGCGAGGCCCGCCGAGACGAGCTCCTGGCCCGGCACGCGGCCGGCGCCCTGGGCCTGCCCGACCTCGTCGCCGTCCTCACCCGGGTCATCGAGGAGACCGAGGAGCGGCTCAGCAAGGTGTCCTTCCGCGGCCTGAGGCGCCAGGTGTCCGCCTCCGAGCTGCACACGTCCGGGATCCTGGGCCCCGAGACCCTGCGGGACCTGGCCCAGGGCACTAAGACGCTGCAGGAGGTGACGGAGATGGACTCGGTCAAGCGCTACCTGGAGGGCACCAGCTGCATCGCGGGCGTCCTGGTGCCCGCCAAGGACGAGCCCGGCCGCCAGGAGAAGATGAGCATCTACCAGGCCATGTGGAAGGGCGTGCTGCGGCCCGGCACGGCCCTGGTGCTGCTGGAGGCGCAGGCGGCCACCGGCTTCGTCGTCGACCCCGTGCGCAACCTGAGGCTGTCCGTGGAGGAGGCCGTGGCCGCGGGCGTGGTGGGCGGCGAGATCCAGGAGAAGCTGCTGTCGGCCGAGCGCGCCGTCACCGGCTACACCGACCCCTACACCGGGCAGCAGATCTCCCTCTTCCAGGCCATGCAGAAGGACCTCATCGTCCGGGAGCACGGCATCCGCCTGCTGGAGGCCCAGATCGCCACGGGCGGCGTCATCGACCCCGTGCGCAGCCACCGCGTGCCCGTGGACGTGGCCTACCGGCGCGGCTACTTCGACGAGGAGATGAACCGCGTCCTGGCGGACCCCAGCGACGACACCAAGGGCTTCTTCGACCCCAACACGCACGAGAACCTCACGTACCTGCAGCTGCTGCAGAGGGCCACCCTGGACCCTGATACGGGGCTCCTATTTCTTACTCTCTCTCCACAGTGACTGGGCTTCCTCTGTGCAGTTTTCTGCAACTCTGGAGAAGTTGAGGCATACTTGTGTGTCTGGTTTTTTTTTTTTTTTTTTTTTTTTGTCATTCTGTGATTTTGTTGTTTTACCCATTCGTTATCTGTGGAAAATGTCTTAAGTTGTCATGTGACAGTCACTCTTTCGTTGTCCATCAACGTGTTTCATAATTGTTTTGGTGTGTTTTCTGGGTCCTCTATGTGTCATATGGTTTTACTTTTCACTCCTTTTTCGTTTTCAGTACGTTTTTCTGTCCGTTTTGGATTCACTGCTTCCATTTTACGGAATGTGACTCTTTGGACTCTCACTCCACCATGCCATCGGGTACTCTTGTTGCAGTGTAATTTTTATTACATGCGGTTATTTCCCTAATGGTGTGCTATTCATGTTCATCGTCGAACTCATTTTCCATCAGCCAATGTCTACTATTTACTGCTCTGGCTCAATTTCGGTCCTCTTCCCCGGCCTTTCTCTCGCTGCTGTGCTGGCCAAAAGCATGGGCTTTATTCTCTCCATTGGCTGCTGCTCCACCTTAGAGGTGTGACCTCACCAGCGCTGACTGAGCGAGTCTGTTGTGGAGAAGTACCTTTGGTAGTAATTTACTAGGAAAAATTCTGAACAAGTAAAATGTGAAGGAAACTTTTGTTTTTGGTTTCAGGTTTTTGAAGGTTCAATCACCAATCTTTATACCCTTAATATAGAGATAGTAGATTAAACAAGGGAAGCAAGCCGTCCAAAATCCAGGGTTCCTAGAGCCGTATCTCAGAATCGTATGCACATAGGTTGCAGTTAAGTCTTGCTCTAAGATTTCTGGGAGAACCAAGAACTTTCGTTGTTAATGGAAGTGTGGCAATTGGAGCAGGTGACAAAGCACAAGCCCTTGCTAGTCCCCCCTTCATTCACTCCACACATGGGTTGCCTGTGGCGTCTGGGCCACTTGGTCTCCAGTGGTAGCAGAACACAGCAAGAATCCATGTGTTCTGCCTGGTGGCTGTGTGTGGCTGGCCTCCTCGGGGCCCGCGGGCTGGGCATGGATGCCGTGGAGGACACTGCCTGTGCTGGACTGGCTGGAGCGAGGACCGATAGAGTGGACAGGGCTTGGACATTCTGGGTGAAGAGCCACTGGCCTCAGGGCAGAAATGACACCAGGGTAACTCATCCAAATGTGTCTCCCAGGCTCTAGAAAATCCCTGCTAGGGTCTGTGCGGCCTTTGCAGGAGCATTTGGCCCATCTGCAGGTGGGCTTGATGGGGCAGGGGATCACCAGAAAATAGAAACGGTAGTGAGGTTCACATGTGCTAACATTCACAGATGTCAGAGTAGTCACTCAGCACAATCCACTTAATAGCTCTTGTCCGGGTTTTATTCACATGTGCTAACATTCACAGATGTCAGAGTAGTCACTCAGCACAATCCACTTAATAGCTCTTGTCCAGGTTTTATGGCTGTCTGAATAAGACCGCGTACAACCAATGATGAAGGCTAGGATGGGGGATGCAGTCAGAGCACTAGCCTTGAAAAGGGGGACAGGGAGAACCTTCAAAGACAAGTGGAGGAAAGGCATCAGCAGGGTGCTTTCAACCACATTCTTCCTATTGTTCTTGAGCAAGTCCTGTGTGTGTGCCCGATGCCTGTGTTGCAGAAGTTCTCGCTGTGAACTTCACAGCAATGCTGAAGCAGGAATGAGCATGCCTGATTAGTGGTGATGGGACCCACGTTCTTCTGTCCTTTTACCTTTACCTTTCTCATTATATTTGAAGTGAGCCTCTTTAGGCAGCATATTAATGGGTGGGGTTATCTTTATCCAAGTTCACAATTTCTATGTTTGAATTGGCACGTTTATACCATTACATTTTATGTAATTATTTATGTGTTTGGACTTATTCTTTGTTTCCTTTCCCTCTGTTTTTTTGTTCATTTCCCCTCCCTCAGCTACCTTCTTTTGGATTATTGGAATATTTTTTAGTGTTCCATTTAAATTTACTGGCTTTGGGCTATTGTTTTCCAATTTTTTATTGGTCGCCCTGGAGATTACAGTATACTTAGGATTTTTGACAGTCTTCTTAGAGTCTCTGCTCTGCCACTTCATGTGAGATGTGATCTCTTCCTCCACATCCCGTACCCCCCATTCTATCTTTATCATGTTATCACATCTACATGCATTGAAAATCCTACCAGGTAATGTGGCAATTTTGTTTTCAACAGTATAGATTTTTTTTTTCTTTTTGGAGATACAGTCTTGCTCTGTTGCCCAGGCTGGAGTGCAGTGGTGCAATCTTGGCTCACTGCAACCTCTGCCTCCCTCCCAGGTTCAAGCGATTTTCGTGCCTCAGCTTACCAAGCAGCTGGGACTACAGGTGCACACCACCATGCCCGGCTTTTCTGTATTTTAGTCTCTACTCAATGGTGTTTCATCATGTTTCCCAGGCTGGTCTCAAACTCAGCTCAGGCAGTCTGCCCACCTTGGCCTCCCAAAGTGCTAGGATTATAGGCGTGAGCCACCATACCCAGCCTCAACAGTAATAGATATATAGATATAGATATAGATATATAGATATGTAGATATAGACATAGATAGATATATAGATATATTTTTTTGAGATGGAGTCTCGATCTGTCGCCCAGGCTGGAGTGCAGTGGCACGATCTCGGCTCACTGCAAGCTCCACTTCCTGGGTTCACGCCATTCTCCTGCCTCAGCCTCCTGAGTAGCTGGGACTACAGGCACCCGCCACCACGCCCGGCTAATTTTTTGTATTTTTAGTAGACACGGGGTTTCACCATGTTAGCCAGGATGGTCTCAATCTCCTGACCTCATGATCCACCCGCCTCGGCTTCCCAAAGTGCTAGGATTACAGGCGTGAACTACCAGATATTTTTAATGATTTAAAAAGTGAAAACAGCATATTATGGTTCTCTAAATATATACCATTTCCATTGCTCTTTCTGCATTCCTGAAGTTCCAGGTTCCCTCTGGTATCTTTCCTTTCAGGCTAAATACCTTTCTTTAGCATTTTCTTTTAAAAAGTGAAAACAGCATATTATGGTTCTCTAAATATATACTATTTCCATTGCTCTTTCTGCATTCCTGAAGTTCCAGGTTCCTTCCGATATCTTTCCAGGCTAAATACCTTTCTTTAGCATTTTCTTTTAAAGTCGGCAGGTGAAGCACTTTGGGAGGCCAAGGCGGGCAGATGACTTGAGGTCAGGAGTTCAAGACCAGTATAGCCAACATGGTAAACCCCTGTCTCTACTAAAAACAAAAAAATTAGCTGGGCATGGTGTTGCCTATAATCACAGGAGGCTGAGATGGGAGAATCACTCAAACCCAAGAGGTAGAGGTTGCAGTGAGCCGAGATTGCACCATTGCATTCCAGCCTAAGTAAGAGAGTGAGTGTCCATCTCAAAAAAAGTAAATAAATTCTGCTGGTGAGGAATTTTACACATATAAATACATAAAATATTTGATTGAGTTTATCCCATCTGGAGTTGGCCAAACTTTTTGATTTTCATAAGTTTATATCTTTCACTAAATTGGAGAACTTTTCTGCCATTATTTCTTCAAAATAAATGTTTTATGTACTAATATCTTTCCATTCCCCTTCTGGAACTTCAAATACAAAAATGATAGATGTTTTGATAGTGTTCACAGCTCTCTGAAACTTTGTTCATTTTTTTAAAAAATCTTTTCTCCTGTTTTTCAGATTAGATCATTTCTATTGATCTCTTTGTAAGTTTACTGACTCCTTCCTCTGTAATCCCCCTTTTGCTATTGAGACACTCAGTGAGCCTTTTTTTTTTTTTTTTTTTTTTTTACTTTGAGATGGAGTCTCACTCTGCTGCCCAGGTTGGAGTGCAGTGGGGCGTGATCTCGGCTCACTGCAGAGTCCGCCTCCCAGGTTCAAGTGATTCTCATGCCTCAGCCTCCTGAATAGCTGGGACTACAGGTGTGTGCCACCACGCCTGGCTAATTTTTGTATTATTAGTAGAGACAGGGTTTCTCCATGTTGCCCAGGCTGGTCTCAAACGCCTAGACTCAAGCGATCTGCCCGCCTCGGCCTCCCGAAGTGCTGGGATTACAGGCATGAGCCACTGTGCCTGGCCAGCTTTTTTACTTCAGGTGATTTTTTACTTCAGGTAATATGTTTTTCACTTCTACCATTTCCACGTGCTGAGAACGTCTGTCTTTTCACTCATTCTTGGGGTGTCCACTCTTGCCTCGGGGAGCATCGGGCTGGAATTGCTGCTGTGAAATCTTTTCCTGGTCCCTCCAGCATCTGAGTCCTGGGGTTCTGCCAGCAACTGTCTGTCTTTTCCCCTGAGACCGGATCCAATTTCCAGTCCTTGGCATGTTGGGTAATTTGGGGTTGTATCCTGGATATTTTAAATAATCAGATGCGAGGCTCTGAGCCCTGCGAGAACACGCTTGAGAACGTTGGCATTTTCACTTTGGCGGGCACTCATCCCGGCTGGGTCAGGCCACAAGCCTCATCCCAGCCTCTGTGTGCAGTGGATCCATGTTGGCTCCATTCTCAAGGCTTTTGCTGTGCGGCATGTTCCCCACACATGCTGCTCAGCTCAGGCAAGCACCGAGCTTGTGTTGTTTCATGCTCAGCGTGGAGGCCCCTCCTCCAAGTCTCTGCTCTGTGGGGTTCCCATACACTCAGGCCCCTAGGAGTCCTCCATTTAGAAAGCCAGGGTTTTTCTTAGAGTCTTAGTTGCTTGTGCTGTCATCCATTTCACACGACTTGGGCCCTGCTCAGGGCAACACGACAAGAGAAGAGACAGGGAAAATAAGAGAGGGACCTTGCACGCACACACTCTGGACCACAGAGCCCTGTGCCCAGCTCCTCTGTCAATACAGGTAGAATCTCGTGCAGGATCTCAGGGGTCCATGATGCCACCAAAGAGCAGGCCGGGACAGGGTTAGGAGAGAAAGGAGAGGGAAGTGGGGGTTTCTCCTAAGCACTCTGTTTGCAGAGGGAAAGGCGGGTTTGTATTGGGGTTGTCAGTCTCTGCACCCATGGCACAGTTGTGAGACACCCCCGTCCTCAGATCAAAGCCTCACATACAGCTGGGGGAAAAAAAAAAAAACAAAAAAAAAACAAAAACAGTAAACCTCCATGCCAGTTGTTGGTAAGTTTTGAGCTTCCTCCCCAGCCAGCTGCTACTGTTAGCGTTTCACAGTCCTCCAGGAGTCGCTTTTTATATTCTGTCCAAAGGGAGAGAGGAGCTGTAGTGGCTGTGCTCCATCTCTGCCAGCCCAGAAGTTTCCAGAAGTGCTCTTCTGATTTTACAGGTGAAGAACCGGAGTCCTGGGGGTGTAACAAGCCCATGTCCTCAAGGCAAGGGTGGGAACTCACGAGCGCCCAACTCCAAGCTGTGTCTTCGCCCCGCAAGCTTGTGCTGATCACTGCTGCCCTGTGCCCCCCGGATAGAAACACTGCTGGAGGAGAAGCCTTTCTGAGAGCCCTGGGGAAGGGGATGGCCAGGCCACCTACACTCCTGGCCCTGCTCCACTGGCTGCACTGGAGTGGCATCTGGATGGACAGCAGCCGGCTGGAGACTGGGAGGTGGCCTGGGCGCAGGAGGCTGGGGCGCTAAGCAGCACGCGCTGCAGGGCAGCAGGACGCAGGGGCCTCCCAGCCAGACTCACACGTGGCACTCTCTGGGGCATGTGGTGACAGGAGGCAGACACGCCCCAGAGGAATCCCTCAGTCACCATGCTCCAGGTACTTGCGCCTCACATTTAGAACCAGGGTAGATTTGGAGACTCCTGGGATCTTTTGACAAAATTTCTCTCCAATCTCTAAGTACAAAGGATGCGCCTATAAAGGGCCAGATGGCAAGCCCTGGGATGGAACCCCTGCCCTCGGTGCCACCACTGCTCTTTCATAACTGTGGGCTCTTCCGAAAGTGACATCATGGCTCAGTGCCTCAGTTTCCCTTTTTGTAAAATGGTCATCGTGGCTGGGCGCGGTGGCTCAGGCCTGTAATCCCAGCACTTTGGGAGGCCGAGGCGGGCGGATCACAAGGTCAGGAGTTCAAGACCAACCTGAACAACATGGTGAAACCCTGTCTCTACTAAAAATACAAAAATTAGCTGGGTGTGGTAGGCGCCTGTAATCCCAGCTACTCAGGAGGCTGAGGCAGGAGAATCGCTTGAACCCGGGAGGCAGAGCTTGCAGCGAACCAAGATCCAGCCACTGCACTCCAGACTGGGCGACAAAGCGAGTCTGTCTCAAAAAAAAAAAAAAAAAAAAAAAAGGTCATCATAATAACACCTAATTCACTCAGCAGTTGTGAGTACAAATAAAATTCAAATCCTGGAAGTGTTTGAAAAACATCCACAAGAATGACAGAAAGGAGTAGCACGCTGTTGTTTTTATTATTTTTAACGCTCATGTGGCTTTTTTCTTCCTATCCGAAAAAGAGATTTTCTCCCCAATCAGCCCAAGTCATCCTTCTAGTGGCAAGAAAATTAGGACTGTTATGGAAAGAATCCCAAAAGAAAAAACGAGTTAATATTCAGATTCACATTTTTCTTTTTTCTTTTCTTTTTTTTTTCTTTTTTGAGACAGGGTCTCGCTCTGTCACGCAGGCTGGAGTGCAGTGGTACAACAGCTCACTACAGCCTCGAACTCCTGGGCTCAAGCGATCCTCCCGCCTTAGCCTCCCAAGTAGCTGGGACTACAGGTGTGTGCCACCGTGCCCAGCTGATTTTTTTTTTAAGGACTAGAAAGTCAAAGACAAATGCCCAGCAGATTTTGTAGAGATGGAGTTTCACCATGTTGCCTAGGCTGGTCTTGAACTCTTGAGCTCAAGCAATCCACCTGCCTCGGCCTCCCAAAGTGCTGGAATTACAGACATGAGCCAGCACGCCCGGCCTATATTCTGATTTATATTCAAAGTAGACTTTGCAGCAAGACAATAGGCTTGGAAGACAGGTTTGTGACACAGTTTGTGATGGGGTTCGCAAAGGGGCTGGTGATGAGGATCGAGATGGCGTTTGTGATAGGATTGGTGACGGGGTTCATGATGGGGTTAGTGATGCGGTTAGTGACGCACAATGGGGTTGGTGATAGGGTTCACAATGGGGTTCGCGATGAGGCTGGCCATGGGGTTGGCGATGGGGTTCGTGATGGGGGTGGTGATGGGTTACCCTGGAGACAGTGAGAAGGAAAGGCAGAGACGGAGGAGGTCAGATGCCTGGCTTGTCTTCCCTTGACTCTCTCCAATGCTGGTGGGGGTTGTTTCAAAGACATCTGGACAGGCCAGGCGTGGTGGCTCACATCTGCAATCGCAGCAGTTTGGGAGGCCGAGGCGGGTAGATCACTTGAGCTCAGGAGTTTGAGACCAGCCTGACTAACATCCAACATGGTGAAACCCTGTCTCTACTTAAAAAAAAAAAAAAAAAAAAAAATTAGCCAGGCATAGTGGCAGGCACCTGTAATCCCAGCTACTCAAGAGGCTGAGGTAGGAGAATCACTTGAATGCGGAGGCAGAAGTTGCAGTGAGCTGAGATCGCACCACTGAAGGGGTGGGTCGCCCCTCCACACCTGTGGGTGTTTCTCGTTAGGTGGAAAGAGCGACTTGGAAAAGAAAAAGACACAGAGACAAAGTATAGAGAAAGAAATAAGGAGACCCAGGGGACCAGCATTCAGCATATGGAGGATCCCCCTGGCTTCTGAGTTCCCTTAGTATTTATTGATTATTTGTCGGTGTTTTTCAGAGAGGGGGATGTGTCATGGTCACAAGACACTAGTGGGGAGAGGGTCAGCAGACAAACACGTGAACAAAGGTCTTTGCATCATAGACAAGGTAAAGAATCAAGTGCTGTGCTTTAGATATGCATAGACATAAACATCTCAATGCTTTGCTAAGCAGTATTGCTGCCCGCATGTCTCACCTCCAGCCCTAAGGCGGTTTTTCCCTATCTCAGTAGATGGAACGTACAATCGGGTTTTATACCAAGACATTCCATTGCCCAGGGACGGGCAGGAGACAGATGCCTTCCTCTTGTCTCAATTGCAAGAGGCATGCCTTCCTCTTATACTAATCCTCCTCAGCACAGACCCTTTATGGGTGTCGGGCTGGGGGACGGTCAGGCCTTTCCCTTCCTACGAGGCCATATTTCAGACTATCACATGGGGAGAAACCTTGGACAATACCTGGCTTTCCTAGGCAGGGGTCTCTGCAGCCTTCCGCAGTTTTTGTGTCCCTGGGTACTTGAGATTAGGGAGTGGTGATGACTCTTAAGGAGCATGCTGCCTTCAAGCATTTGTTTAACAAAGCACATCTTGCACAACCCTTAATCCATTTAACCCTGAGTTTGACACAGCACATGTTTCAGAGAGCATGGGGTTGGGGGTGAGGTCACAGATTAACAGCATCTCAAGGCACAAGAATTTTTCTTAGTACAGAACAAAATGGAGTCTCTTTGTCTACTTCTTTCTACACAGACATATTAACAATCTGATCTCTCTTGCTTTTCCCCACACACCACTGCATTCCAGCCTGGGCAACAAGAGCAAAACTCCATCTCAAAAAAAAAAAATAAATAAATAAATAAAAAGACATCCTGGTTGGGTGCGGTGGCTCACGCCTGTAATCCCAGCACTTTGGGAGGCCGAGGAGGGTGGATCATGAGGTCAGGAGATCGAGACCTGGCTAACACAGTGAAACCCCGTCTCTACTAAAAATACAAAAAATTAGCCAGGTGTGGTGGCGGGCACCTGTAGTCCCAGCTACTCGGGAGGCTGAGGCAGGAGAATGGGGTGAACCTGGGAGGTGGAGGTTGCAGTGAGCGGAGATTGCGCCACTGTACTCCAGCCTCGGTGACAGAGCAAGACTCCATCTCAAAAAAAAAAAAAAAAAAGACATACTGACAAGTGGGCGAACACCAAGGGCAGGCCACTCCAGTGCTGACAGGAGGGGCTCCTGTGGTTGAGAGAGAGGAGTAGCACCATTAGAGTATGGTGAGACCCTCATGCGTCCCAGGTAATGCAGAGGCTGAGGTTGAGCTTACATCTATGCCATGGGGCCCACAGTGAGGACAGGTGGCGTCACAGCAGACGTGTGGGCAACAACCTAGAGTCAGAATGCACGCTAAGCCGTGCCCAGCCCAGGGCACTGATGGGGACTCACATCTGCCCCAACTTCAACCACAGTGGCCTGTGGACACAGCTCTACAATCCAGAGAGGGAGCTGGTGCTGCTGGGACATCAGACCAACCAGGATCCACCAAAGGTGAGAAACTCAAAAGACCCTCCTACTTTACAGAAACTCCTGAGGGGTCACAACCTAAGGGTCAACCAGCCCTTGCACAGACTTCTGCCTACTAGGGTGGTCTGAAGATCTTAAAGCCCTGAGTTTGGGATAAGGCAGCTCCAGACCAGCAACACCCAGACCTTGTCACAAGTGGACAAAATTCTCTGGAAGAGGATGCATCATGTGGTGCCTTCAGCTTATTCCTATAAATACGTCTCAAAATGGTCTGCACACAAGTGAAGAAACCAGAGCACATCAGGAATGAAGACTCCATGAGTGAGAACCCACAGAAATGACAGAACAAACCCACAAAGACCATAAAATAGCCCTGGTCAACTGTAAACAGCAATAACTGAAGTTAAGAATTCAATGGGCAGATTTAACCAGCATGTCAGACAAATCACTGAGGGAGTCGGTGAAATAGAAGACAGAGTAGAAGGAATTTTGGAGAATATAGCACACAGAGATAAAAGCTGGGAAGAGCAGGAGAGAAGCTAAGGTGCAAAGAGAACAGTAAGATGGTCCAACATACGTCAAATGTTGAAGTCCTTGAAGGTCAGAAGATAGAGAATGGGGCAGAGGAAACATCGGAAAGGATAAAGGTTTAGAATTTTCCAGATCAAAGACATTCATGTCTAAATTAGTGTCCCCAACCAATCCCTATCTTTCTTTCTTTCTTTTTTTTTTTGAGATGGAGTCTTGCTCTGTCGCCCAGGCTGGAGTGCAGTGGTGCAATCTCGGCTCACTGCAAGCTCTGCCTCCCAGGTTCATGCCATTCTCCTTCCTCAGCCCCCCGAGTAGCTGGGACTACAGGTGCCCGCCACCACGCCCAGCTAATTTTTTGTATTTTTAGTAGGGACGGGGTTTCACTGTGTTAGCCAGGATGGTCTTGATGTCCTGACCTCGTGATCCGCCCGCCTCGGCCTCCCAAAGTGCTGGGATTACAGGCTTGAGCCACTGCGCCTGGCCCCTATCTATATTTTAGTGATACTGCAGACATCCAAAGGCTAAGAGAAGGTCTGAAAGGCAGCCAGAAAGAAAAGTCAGATTGCCTGTGAACAAGAAGGTAGACTAACAACTGATCTCCCAAAAGTAGCAACAAAGCAAGACCAGAGAGAGCCAAAGAACCAGACTCTTCCCCAACCCCAAGGTCATAAGAGCCCCTCCCAACATGTCCAGACACCAACCCTGGAAAGGGAGCATGTTGTGGAAGACTGAGCCCTCTGAGAGGCCTGACCCTCAGCTTGGAGACACTGAGCTTCACCTGACGGGGCCTGATTTAATTACTGCAAGGAACAGAATCAAACCTAGCTTTTGTCCCTCCTGGTCTATGGTGAGGCTCATGTGTAGGGTCGGGTCAGTTACAGAAGGGTCTTTCCTTCTGCTGTACAGTATCACAGGTGCAGAGAGAAGAGAGGGTGAGGAATGTTGGGCTGTTAAAAGGATTACCTGTCAGACAACTTTGTATTTACTTGTTGGTGCTGCTCTTCTGACAAAATGCAATTCTTTTTTTTTTTTTTTTTTTTTTTGAGGCGGAGTCTCACTCTGTTGCCCAGGCTGGAGTACATCAGCACAATCTCAGCTGACTGCAACCTCTGCCTCCCGGGTTCTAGTGATTCTCCTGCCTCAGCCTCCTGAGTAGCTAGGATTACCGGCACGCGCCACCACACCCAGCTCATTTTTGTATTTTTAGGAGAGACGGGGTTTGGCTATGTTGGCCAGGCTGGTCTCAAACTCCTGACTTCAGGTGATCTGCCCGCCTCAGCCTCCCAAAGTGCTGGGATTACAGGCATGCGCCACCATGCCCAGCTCATTTTTGTGTTTTTAGTAGAGACAGGGTTTTACCACGTTGGCCAGGCTGGTCTCGAACTCCTGACCTCAGGTGATCTGCCCGCCTCAGCCTCCCAAAGTGCTGGGATTACAGGCATGAGCCACCGTGCCCGGCCAGCAAGTTTCGTAAGTAAGTAAAAATGTCCAAAGGTTAACAAATCCAAACTTGTGCTGCTGCTGCACGACAGCCAATCAGTCGAGACAAGGAGTTGAAGCCGAGAAGGCAACTTCATTTTGGAGAGCAGCAAGCCCAGCAGATGCGAATGAGCGTCCTGAGGAACCATCTCACGCCAGTATGAGGTTCAGGCCCTTTTCAAGTTCAGGGCAGGGGAAAGAGGAGGGCTTGGGGTCAAGGGGTGATGGATGACAACTGGGTGCCAATGAGGCTCCGAGGAGGTTGGGAACTTCCTCTTCCTTTTCAGGTCACAATGCTCCTGTAAATCTTCAACAAAACATAGTTAGCTGTTTACATGCTTTCCCTTCAATCCTCGAATTAGTTTCAAAAACTACATGAAAACTACTGTCCTTGCATTTTATCTCAGTGCTCTATAATTATCCTAACCTATGTGCAAGAGTGGATAAAGACCTCTTAAACTAAAAAGGAGTGAGTGATGAGAGTTGTTGTGCGGTCTCACTGTTACGCAAATAGTCCTTTAAAGCAATTTGGTGCATATGCTAAGATCCCACCAGTGAGGGCTGTTGACACTGAGAAGAGCTCACCATAGGTGTCAATTATCTCCAACTTGGACTTTGCCATATCTGTATGCTGAATAGATGCCTCTATTCCTTAGGATTGAGTTATGACTAAATATATTGCTATCCTGCTGAAATCATTTTGGAAATAATTATTCCTAATCAGTACTTCACATACACACACGTGCGCACATACCAGCTTCCAAGCTTGTTGCTGGCCGCCACAGGCCTTCGTGGCTGCTGTCTGGAAACGGCTGTTTCTGGCTGTGTGTACCCTTCACAGGCTTGCTTGGAGTAAGCTGGGAAGCCAGCAAGCCACTGTCTCCACCACCCAATCTGGGAGGCACTAGCTCAGTGCCTCTGCTGTGTTCTAGCCCTGGAAGCAAGTCACCCAGTCCAGTCCACACTCCTGGGAGGGGATTGCACATGAGGCAGGAGACCAGGAGGCAGGGTCACCAGGACAGACAGTGGGAGGGGTCTTCTGGTGCTCCTCTGACCTCCCAGAGTTGGGACCCCCTGGCTTTCTCCCACCCCAGGATTCCTGGCATCCAGGACAGCAGTCCTGAGCCCTGCAAGCCAGGGGATCGTCCACCTGCCAAGGGGAAAGAAATCTGCAGGAATTCAGAGAGCAGCTCACCTGCGTGCCTCACAGGAGGGAGAGGCTTGGGAAGACTCTAAGGCGACAACCATGGAGCCCCAGTAGATCTGCAAGGTGGAAGAGGAGGAGGCAATGAGCAGTGAACCTGCAGTTGGCATCACAAGGCATTGCACAGGGGGCAAGGCGCAGCAGCTCACGCCTGCCCTCCCAGCTACTCAGGAGGCTGAGGCAGGAGGATCCCCGGAGCCCAGCAGTTCAAGACGAGCTTGGGCAATATAGCAAGACTGGCTCTACAAAAAGTTTTAAAAAATGACTGGGTGCAGTGGCATGTGCCTATAGTCCCAGTTATTCAGGAGGCTGAGGTGGGAGGATCCCTTGAGCCCAGGAATTTGAGGCTGCAGTGAGCTGTGATTGCACCACTGCACTCCAGGGTAACAGAGTGAGACCCTGTCTCTAAAAAAAATTAAAATAAAAAATAAAACCAATTCACAGATTAGGCTAAGAGGGCGGGTGGATGTCTCAATGGCCAAGAGCAGCCCTGGAGAACTTCCAATAAATTGAAATGACCTGGCAGGATCAAGGGGTGGAGAAGCTCAGAGGCGGAGCAGAGGGAGGGTAGGCCCCCGCCCTGGGGCACGGCCTGAGTGAGGCCAGGGAGGGTGTGCCGCAGCAGCAGCCACCGCTTCTGTGCGTGGGCGGGCAGTGGGACGACCCACTCTGTGGATACATGGGAATAAATGCTGAGAAGCATCCCTGCACGCGAACACATAGCTGTTGTCACATTACTGTTCTTACTGTGGGGGTCGTGCCCAGAGCACGTGCTGCTCCCCTTGGGCTGCTGGAGCAGCACCAGAGATGGAGGAGTGGCTTAAAACAGCACAAACAGATTCGCTCACTGTGCTGGAGGCTGGAAGTGCAAAATCAAGGTATCAGCAGGGCTGATTGCTTCCGGAGGCTCCGAGGGAGAATCTATCCCAGGACTCTCTCCTCACCACTCATGGCCCTGGCAGTCCCATGTAGGGTCCAGCCCCACGGGGTCAGTGGGTCTCTCCCCATGTGTGGAGACGAGAGAGTGTAGAAATAAAGACACAAGACAAAGAGATAAAAGAAAAGGCAGCTGGGCCCGGGGGACCACTACCACCAAGTCGCGGAGACCAGTAGTGGCCCCGAATGCCAGGCTGCTCTGATATTTATTGGATACAAGACAAAGCGGCAGGATAAGGAGAGTGAACCATCTCCAATGATAGGTAAGGTCACGTGGATCACATGTCCACTGGACAGGGGGGCCCGTCCCTGCCTGGCAGCTGAGGCAGAGAGAGAGAGGAGACAGAGAGAGACAGACAGCTTATGCCATTATTTCTGCATATCAGAGACTTTCAGTACTTTCACTAATTCGCTACTGCTAACTAAAAGGCAGAGCCAGGTGTACAGGATGGAACATGAAGGCGGACTAGGAGCGTGACCACTGAAGCACAGCATCACAGGGAGACGGTTAGGCCCCTGGATAACTGCAGGTGAGCCTGACTAATGTCAGGCCCTCCACAAGAGGTGGAGGAGTAGAGTCTTCTCTAAACTCCTCCGGGGAAAGGGAGACTCCCTTTTCCGGTCTGCTAAGTAGCAGGTGTTTTTCCTTGACACTGATGCTACCGCTAGACCACGGTCCGCTTGGCAACGGGCGTCTTCCCAGATGCTGGCATTACCGCTAGGCCAAGGAGCCCTCTGGTGGCCCTGTCTGGGCATAACAGAAGGCTCGCACTCTTGTCTTCTGGTCACTTCTTACCATGTCCCCTCAGATCCTATTTCTGTATGGCCTGGTTTTTCCTAGGTTATGATTATAGAGTGAGGATTATTATAATATTGGAATAAAGAGTAATTGCTACCAACTAATGATTAATGATATTCATATATAATCATATCTAAGATCTATATCTGTATAACTATTCTTATTTTATATATTTTATTATACTGGAACAGCTCGTGTTCTCGGTCTCTTGCCTCGGCACCTGGGTGGCTTGCCACCCACAGTCCTAGGCACGCCTTGACCTGTGGGCACATCCCCCCAATACTGACCTCCATGTTCACGTGACTGTCTACCTTATTTCTCTGCACCCCAAGTATCCCTTTTCTTTCTCTGATAAGGACATCAAATATTGGATTTAGGGCCCACCCCAGCATCTCAAGATCCTAAACTTGTTTACATCTGCAAAGACCTTTTTTTTTTCACATAAGGCTGTGCTCCTAGGTACTGGGGATCAGGATGTAGACTTTTGGGGGATGCTATGTGACCTACCACAGAACATGTGTGTCTGGTTATGGGGGTGGAGAAAAGGGAGGAAATTCATTGAGATTCTTCTGCTCAAGCGTTACCTCCTAAGGGGCTTCTCTGGACCACACCCACCAAAATGCACCCCTGCCCACCCACAGATCCATTCAACAAGTGTTTGCTGAGGGCCTGCTGTGTGCCAGGTACCGTCCTTGCACCAAAGAAAGAGCAGGGACAAAGAGCAGACACTCCTGCCCTGTGGGAGCTCAAATCGCAACCTGGACACAGACAGTGAAGAAGAGAGATGAGAAAAACCCAGATGCAAGTCAGGTGGGGTGAATGCCCTGGGAAAAGTCAAGTCAAGCAGGGGAAAGGGGGTGGGGACTGTGATGTCAGGATTCGTGGCCAGGACAGGCCTCTCAGGAAGTGACCTCAGAGGATGTTTGGGAAGGGCATCCTGGGCAAAGGTATAACCAGGGAAGAGACCCTGAGGGGAAGTGCCTGTCATGTCTGATGGCACAGGGCTGTGTACTTGGGGTGGGCTCAGCTGAAGAAGGCAGGAGACATAAGGTAGGGTAATGGGACCAATTACTGGGCCTTCATGTTTAGGCCCTCATGCCAAGTAAGAAGGGACCACTGGGGGCTCCCCAAAACCACCCTTAGGTTCAATGGTTCACTAGAAGGACTCACAGAACTCAGAAAGGGTACTATTTATTACAGCAATGGATGCGTTAAAATCAGCAGTGGCAAGGACTCACAGAACAGAACCCAGGACAGACCAGCATGGGTCTGCAGGTGTCCCCACCCACTGCAGGCATGCGGACAGTGCTCAACCTCCCAGAACTGAGGTGTGACAATGAGCACAGCATGCCAGCAGCCAGGGAAGCCCTCCGCACCTCAGTGTCCAGGGTTTTTATTGGGTTGGTCACACAGGCATGGCTGACCTCCCAACTGGCTGACTTTGGCCTCCAGCCCCTGAAGAGGTCAGGCTGATGCCACATGGCCCAAGGTCCCCCTGTAGACCATATTGTTAGCACAGACCAGGGGTGCCCAATCTTTGGGCTTTCCTGGCACACATTGGAAGAACTGTCCTGGGCAATAACCTTAAATAAAATACACTTAACCCTAACAAAAGCTGATGAGCTTTAAAAAAAATCTCAACAAGAAAGTTTATGAATTTGTGTTGGGCCATATTCAAAGCTGTCCTGGGCCGAATGCACCCTCTGGGCTGCGGGTTGGACAAGCTTAGCATAGACTCTGGTGTGGCCCAGGTAAACACAGACATTCAAATCAGGCAGAACTTTCCAAGGGCTTAGAGGGTGTCTCCCAGGAGCTGGTCAGGGCCAGTTTCAGGGTGGAGGATTTGAACACCCCAAACCTTTACTGCAGAGGGCCTCAGCAGGATCACCTGGCGTTGGTGGAAACCACACACAGGGGGCCTGGTGACCAAGGCTGGTCAGGAAAGAGAGACCACAGGGGACGCAGCAGGGCCAGATGCAGCTCTGCCAAAGCAAGAAAGAAGCGTCCCAAAGGGCCAGCGCACAGAGCCGCGCGGAGGGGAGGAGCGGAGTTCCAATTTGGGCTCCAGAGAGAGAAGGTGAAGGATGAGGACCCGCTGTGAAAGAGGGAGGAGACCACGGGAAGGCTGCGGGGGCTGAGGGCTGAAGGGGGTTTTAGGTGAGGATCGGGGACAGCCCCGGTGGTCGGCGTGGCTGGAGGGTGTGCTCAGAGCGGCCTCCGGAGGGAGAGGCCGTGTGAGCCGGGTGGGCTCCCCCCTCGTGGTTTCACTGTCCCAGGGGAACCAACCGCGGAAAGGAGAGGCGCGTTTGAGGAGAAAACAGAAAATCGCCATCCTGGAAGGTGAGAAGATGGGCTTGTGGGCGGGAGGAGGCACCGGCGGGCGGGCCAGGGAGAGATTCGTGGCCACCAATCAAAGTCAGCCTGGGTCAGCCTGCTGGTGGGCCTTTCCCTCGTCCTCGGTGTCCCTTCCACCTGTCCTTTGGGGGTCGGCCGGGGAATGAGTGCGTGTCCAGGAGAGCGGGCCCCGCTTTCGAGCCCGCGGGGACTTCTGCAGCTGGAGGGTGCCGTGGGCTTGGGGGTCCCCAGATGCCGCGGGCCTTCCCCCAGATCCTAGGGGAGCAACCGCGAGAGAAGTGGGCCGCTCCGGGCTCCGGGAGTCCGCAGGGCGGGGCCTCCGAGGGGGCGGGGACTTGGGGGCGGTCCCTCTACGCGGGGCGGGGCCTCATAGAGGCGGGGCTTCGAGGAGGTGAGGCGCGGCCTGGGGGTGAGGCTTCGCGGAGGACCCTGGGAACGGGCGGGGGCGGGGACTAAAACGGGGCGGGGATTCGCGGGAGTGGGGCGGGTCCTGGGGCGGGGCTTCGCGGAGGAGGCTTGGGGGACAAGGAGGGGACAGGGCCTGGGGAGGGGCTTCGCGGAGGAGGCCTAGGGGACGAGAAGCAAACAGGGACTGGGGCGGGGCTTCGCGGGGCGGGGCCACCGGAGGGGCGGGGCCTGGGCGCGGCCCGGGCTCGGCAGCTCGCGGGGAACCTCTGCTCTGGCTCCGGCAGGCACAGGCGGCTCGGGAGGTGTTCGCCGGCTCCGCCCCCGGCCCCCGCCCGTCCGCCGCGCGCCCGCGCCTCCCAGTTCCCAGAGCCGGGGCTGGGGCTCTAGGCTGCGGCGGCGGCTCTAGGCTGGGCTGCTGGGCGCGGGGCCAGGGCGGGCCGGGAGAGGCTACGCCGGCGGCGGATCGCGCAGAGGGCGGTGGCCTGGGCCGGCCGAACCATGGCGGCCCCGGAGCCGGCGCCGAGGCGGGCCCGGGAACGGGAGCGGGAGCGGGAGGACGAGAGCGAGGACGAGAGCGACATCCTGGAGGAGAGCCCGTGTGGTCGCTGGCAAAAGCGACGGGAGCAGGTGGGCGCGGGGGTTGGGGCACGGGGTGACACCGCCCTCCCAGAGCCAGAGGGGCCTGGGGGCTGCGCGGGGCATGGGGGCGCTGGGAGAGCGCGGCGCCTGGAAACCTCTCCGCGGCCCCTCGCGGCCTGCGAATCAGCCACCCCTGGACCCCTTTGGCCTGGCGCCCGCCCTGGGATTCCCTGAGGGCCAGTCTCCTCCCAGGACCAGCTCTCCATGCCTCTGGACTCAGCCACTAGCTCCCTGGGGATCCCCCTCGACCCCCGAAACCTGCTCCAAATCCCCTTAGCCCAGCCCTTGGATAGGAGCCCTTGGCTTCTGGGGGCAGCTACCCTCCAAGCCCCACCTTCCCGCAGAGTGGCTCAGGGCCTGCAGCCCACGCTTGGGCCCACTGGAAAGGTGTGGACAGGGACCAAATCCTCACCCACAACCCTGACACACACCAGGGCACACATAACCCTTTATTCACCCCCAGGTAAACCAGGGGAACATGCCAGGGCTTCAGAGCACCTTCCTAGCCATGGACACAGAGGAGGGGGTAGAGGTGGTGTGGAACGAGCTCCACTTCGGAGACAGGAAGGCCTTTGCCGCGCACGAGGTGAGACAGCTGCCCCCTCCTCATCCTGCCTGGGTGACCACCTGCTGACCACCCAGCGACCACCCTCCCTCCCCAGGAGAAGATCCAGACCGTGTTCGAGCAGCTGGTGCTGGTGGACCACCCCAACATCGTGAAGTTGCACAAGTACTGGCTGGATACTTCTGAGGCCTGCGCGAGGGTGAGCACGGGCAAGGCCCCGGGCAGGCAGAGACCACAGCTAGGTGGGGCGGGCATGGGGACGAACCCGCAGCTGGTGGAAATCCTGAGCTCGCACCCTGCAGGTCATCTTCATCACAGAGTACGTGTCATCAGGCAGCCTCAAGCAATTCCTCAAAAAGACCAAGAAGAACCACAAGGCCATGAACGCCCGGGTATGGGGAGCCGGCTGGGGCAGCCACGGGGACAGGACGGGGTTGGGGCAGCCTCGGGGACTGGGATGGTGAGGGGGTGCCCGGCGGCCTCGGACAGGGGCTGGGCGAGGATGCGGGGCGGGCTCCGCAGGCCCAGCCGCCTCTCCTGCGCCCACCCGACGGAGTCGTGCGTCCGCCGCCAGGCCTGGAAGCGCTGGTGCACGCAGATCCTGTCTGCGCTCAGGTGAGGGCCTGGGCTGGCCTGGGCTGGCCTGGGCGCGGCGCCGCCGAGCCCCCATCTCTCCAGAGCCTCCTGACCGGCTCCTCCTACTCTCCCCTCCCCAACGTCTGCAGCTTCCTGCACGCCTGCAGCCCCCCGATCATCCACGGGAACCTGACCAGCGACACCATCTTCATTCAGCACAACGGCCTCATCAAGATCGGCTCCGGTGCTGGCGGGGCAGGGCTGGGTGGGGGAACGGGGCAGGTGAAGGTGCCTGGAGCCAAGGGCAGAGGAGTTCTGATGCCCCAGCAGCTAACTCCGCTCTTTCTCCCGCCCCTTGGCAGTGTGGCATCGAATCTTCTCCAATGGTAGGTGCGGACTCTGGGGGGATGGGGTCCTGGAGAAGTCCCCACCGGCTGAGCCTCTGCGCCCTTCCACAGCGCTTCCAGATAATCTCCGAAGCCCCATCCGCGCTGAGCGAGAGGAACTTCGGAACCTGCACTTCTTCCCCCCAGAGTACGGCGGTGAGTGGCACTGGGTCCGGGTGCCCCGTGCCTGCCCTGCGCTTCTCTCCTACCTGTCCTGTGCTCTCTCCTGTTCAGAGGTGGCCGATGGGACCGCTGTGGACATCTTCTCCTTTGGGATGTGTGCGCTGGAGGTACTGCCCCCGCCCTCCACCTTGTGCTCTGCCGTCCTCCTGTGCCCTGCCTGGGTCACCTGTGTGGTCCTTTCCCCATGCCTGATCTGGCTCTGTGCCCCAGATGGCTGTACTGGAAATCCAGACCAACGGGGACACCCGGGTCACAGAGGAGGCCATTGCTCGCGCCAGGCACTCGCTGAGTGACCCCAACATGCGGGTAAGCAGCTTGCCCTGCCCCTCCCCAGCTGGCTCACCGTGCTCAGCTAGGGCTAGCAAGGTGCTCCAGGCAGACCTGGGAGAACATCACAGTTTGTGCAGTTGAGGGGTATAACAGCTGTCTGCACCCCTCCCAAAGAGGACCTCAGTGGGAGCACATACTGGTTCCAGGCCTGAAGGCCCTAAGGGGTCAGCACATTCTAAGGACAAGAAGGCAAGAGAGACCCTCCCTCTGTGGCTGCCATCACCATGCCCGTTTTATAAAGAAACCGAGGCTCAGAGGAGATGAGTCCTTTGCCCAAGGCTTTAGTGTAAGTGGTGGAGCCAACATCTGCACCTGGGTCTGCTTCACTCCAAGTCCTTGACTTTAAGCTTCCAGGAGGTGATGAGGCTCCAGCTTGTGGGGGGACACGGCGGGTGCCAAGCAGGCAAAAAGAGGTGTGGGATGGAAGCTGCATCCCCAGCCCCCTCTGCTCGGAGTCTAGACTTAACTCCATGGCCTCAGGAGATGGGGGTACCTGCATGGGGCTGGTGGGGAGCTGGAGCCGGGCTGGGCACAGATGTGGACAGTGTGGGGACCCATCAAGGTCGTCTCCAGTGTTGGGCCTGAGCTGAGCTAATCAAAAGGCCATGGGTAGGAGGCTTGCAGGTGTGACTTTAGGATCATGGCTTCTCCCCACGATTTTTTGGGGGTCGAGGGAAGCAGAGCATGGTGCTCCAATCCCAGAACCCAGCTGTCCTCAAGCTCAGAGGACCAGGTCCTGGCCTGGCTGCTGCTGGGACTCCTCCCTATGGGCATCCCTGCACGTCCTGTGTGTCCCTGAGGAGGGACATGGGGAACTCAGGGGCCACCTCTCCTCCAACTGTGGGGCCAGAGCAGAGAGCCTCTGCACACCACCAGCCTGTCCTCCCCATGCCCCAGGAGTTCATCCTTTGCTGCCTGGCCCGGGACCCTGCCCACCGGCCTTCTGCCCACAGCCTCCTCTTCCACCGCGTGCTCTTCGAGGTGCACTCGCTGAAGCTCCTGGCAGCCCACTGCTTTATCCAGCACCAGTGTAAGCAGCAGGCCAGCCCAGGGGGTGGCCGGGGAGGCTGAGGTTGGGACGTGGAAGGGGCCCTGCAGGACCCACGGCCTGAGCACACCACCTTGATGCTCCTGTGGCCGCAGACCTCATGCCTGAGAATGTGGTGGAGGAGAAGACCAAGGCCATGGACCTGCACGCGGTCTTGGCGGAGCTTCCCCGGCCCCGCAGGCCCCCGCTGCAGTGGCGGTGAGCAGTCAGCACCCAGAAGCCTCCCCTCCCCGCACCTCCCCTCCCCGCGCCCTTGGCCAGCCCCTCGTGTGCCTCCCGCCTCCATGCCAGGTACTCGGAAGTCTCCTTCATGGAACTGGACAAATTCCTGGAGGATGTCAGGTGAGAACTGATGTAAGGTTGGGGGCCAGGCAGCTGTCAGGCCTGAACCCCCAGCCACCCTGGTGTGTCCCCAGGAATGGGATCTACCCACTGATGAACTTTGCAGTTACTCGGCCCCTGGGGCTGCCCCGTGTGCTGGCCCCACCCCCAGAGGAGGTCCAAAAGGCCAAGACCCCGACGCCAGAGCCCTTTGACTCTGAGACCAGAAAGGTGAGTCCCCTCTCCTGCTGCTCAGTGCCATCCCTCAGACCTTCTAGCAGCCAGATAAGAGGTGCCCCTCCTTCTCTCAGGGCCTGCATCCCCATAGCCCAGCTCTCCTCCTGGCTGCCAGAGACCAGATCCAGGCTGACCCCCTTGTGGGGTCATGGAGGTTATAGGACAGGCTGGACACTCCTTTTCCGGGAGGCTCCCTGTCCCTTCAGATCCTTCCCCTGCATCCTGCTGCCTGCCCTGAACCTACTCCAAGCATCCTTCTTCCAGAACTCACCCGGGCTCTTCCACCCTGCCAGCAAACTTCCCCCACCCCCCCCACCCCCCCACCCCCCCCACCCCCCCACCCCCCCACCCCCCCCACCCCCCCACCCCCACCCCTCCCACCCCCCACCCCCACCCCCACCCCTCCCATCCCCCACCCCCCCACCCCTCCCACCCCCCACCCCTCCCACCCCCACCCCTCCCACCCCCCACCCCTCCCACCCCCTCACCCCCACCCCTCCCACCCCCCCACCCCCACCCCTCCCATCCCCCACCTTGTGCTGATTCCCAGACATCTATGTCCTGGTGTCTCCCCAGACTTTTCCTGCAGCGCTCCCTCCTGGCCAGGGGCCTCTCTCGGTGCAGTGCAGCCAGAATTAATGTCCTAACAGGCAAACTGCCTGCTCCTGGCTGCCGGCAGAGATCATGGGAGTCCTCAGCTGACGCCCAGGCTCTGGGAGGCCTGGTCCCGCAGGCACTGTGCACTTCGGTGCGGTCCTGTCCCGCCCAATCTCCCTTTCCCCATGCTCACAGTTCCCTCTTTGTTCAAGTTGTTCTCTCCGCGGTGAAAGCTCCTATTCAGCCTTCAGTACCCAGCCCCTAATGTCGACTCTTCTCGAAGCTTTCCTTAGCTCGCCAAGCCACTAGCAGTGAGATGGGCTCCTCTTAGAGATTCCCCCCTTTCCAATCTTTGCTGTCCCTTCCCGGCCCCTTTGGGGCCGCGGCATGTGGTCTTGCTGCTGGGTATGTGAGTCCCAGCCTTCCCCCGCTGCAGGTCATCCAGATGCAGTGCAACCTGGAGAGAAGCGAGGACAAGGCGCGCTGGCATGTGAGCGGGGCCTGGGAGGGCGGCGCTGCCCTGGGGAAGGCGGGAGCGTGGCGGACCCCCGAACCCCCAGCTGACCACGCCCCCCCGCCTCCCCAGCTCACTCTGCTTCTGGTGCTGGAGGACCGGCTGCACCGGCAGCTGACCTACGACCTGCTCCCAAGTAGGCTGGGCAGGGGACCTGGGCGGCGGGCGGTGACCCCAGGCGGCGGGTGGCACATTGGCCTCATGCCTCGCCTTACGCCGTTGCCGCAGCGGACAGCGCCCAGGACCTCGCCTCGGAGCTCGTGCACTACGGCTTCCTCCACGAGGTGTGCTGGGCGGTGCGGCGCGGCCTGGCGGAGGGGGCGCGCGGGGCAGGCCGTGCTCCTCCATCCCCCATGCCTCCCTCCTTCCGCAGGACGACCGGATGAAGCTGGCCGCCTTCCTGGAGAGCACCTTCCTCAAGTACCGTGGGACCCAGGCCTGACCCGGAGCCCCAGCCCCAGGGGACCATGCCGGGGTGCTGCCTGGGCAGGCAATGTTAGGGAGACCCCAGCACCGCGGGGCTGCCCTCCTTCATGTGCCTGGGAGCACAAAGGCCCCGGTAGTGAAGGAACCCCCGCCTCCTGAGAGTGGGGCTGACCCTGCCTCAGGCGCCGAGGGGTTGGGGGGTGGGTGTGGGGGAGCCGTTAGGCCTCCCAGGTCCTTAGGATCAGGGTTGCCCCCGGAACCCCTTCCCATATCCTCCATTCTCCACCCTGAGTTCCTACCCAGGCTGCCTGGCCAGGGCCACTGCCTCATCAGCATGCAGGAGGCTGCCCTGTAGGGAACCCCAGCTCTGAGGCTTGGGGGTGAGGGTCAGCCCTGGACAGACCTCTGCCCAGGGAACTGCTCCATGGGGTCTGGGAGAGCAGCCATCCCCGGCTGGCACCACAGACCCACACAAGGAGCCTGCACAGCAAGCCAGCGGTGACACACCTGCAGGTGTCAGGCATGGCACTGGGCACAACAGGGACCTGGCAGGAGAAACAGACCACAGAGAGGTCTGGAGTTGAGGCTGTCGTCAGCAAAGCCCCTGGTCCCACACAGCTCTGCCCTAGAGCCACCTCTTTGACCCTTTACCCACCCGGAGACCAGAACCCGCAGCCCCTCTGCAGATCTCCTCTGGCCACTGCACCCCTCCAGTGGGCTTTTTCTCTGATGCACTCCCTGGCCTGGAGGGGTCAGGGACCCCACATCCTCTCTGCTCCTCAGACTCACACCCCCTCCATGTTACCTCCCGCACCTCCTCCCTGGGGCAGCTGCTCCCTGGGCCTCTGAGGATGTCAGCTCCTGGCTCCCTGCCTGTCTCCCACTGCACTCCGGGCTCAGTCTGAGAGATGTCTATGCCCTCATGCCTTCTACCCCTGCCTTTCTGGCCTCTTGATTCTCGGCTTGCCACTCCTCCAATTCCAAACTTAGTGAAATGGCCTTAAGCATTTTAAACTGTATGTATAAATATAGCGCATTCATGCCTTTTTAAAAGCATTTCAAATGTCAACTAGGAAGCCACACCACTGTATTAGTTCTATACTGCCGCTGTAAAATTTACCACAAACTTAGTGGCTTAACACAAATTTATTGCAATTCTGTAGGCTGGAAGTCTGACTACGGGTCTCACTGGACTAGAATCAAGGCTGGCAGGCTGCCTTCCTTCCTGGAGGTTCTAGGGGAGACTCCGTCTCCTGCTCCTTCAGGCTGCTGGCAGAATCCACATCCTTTCGGTTGCAGGGCCAAGGTCCCCACTTTCTTGCTGATTGTAAACTAAGGCCACTTCCAGCTTGTAGAAGCTGCCTACATTCCTTGGCTCTTGGCCCCCTCCTCCATCTTCAAAGCTAGCAGGTTCAGTCTGTGTCACGAACCATTTCTCTGGTTCTCTGCAGACAGGAAAGGTTGTCCCTAAGGACTCATGAGATTAGGTTGGGCCCAGCCAGATAATACAGGATAATCTCTCTCCTCAAGGTTTTTAATATTAAACACATCTGCAGGACACATTTTGCCACGTAAACTAACATTCACTGGTTCCAGGGATTAAGGAATGAACCTCTTTTGTTGGGGAAGGGTGGCATTCTGCTGACCACAGCACTCCAACCAAAAGCCAAAAACCAAAGCAAGACTTACTAACGCATATCAAATAAATTAAATGTACAAAATAGTGAATCTCAGTTATCTTAAATATTCCAATACTATTCACAAAATTATTCAAATTCTCACGCCTTCCAACTCAAAATTAGCAATCTAAAGTAATTTCCATATCCTAGATGGAAACCCTCATGCTAAACTGTCTGATTATGCATGGTCCTAAATGGTTTCAGTGGCAAATACATAACATTGTACTATTGATTAAACTGAACTTAAAAGCATCAATACTACCATTGTTGCACTTAATCATGTCTCTGTTGAATTTTTCCTAAGTTTTATCTTTTCAGAATTATATGTGTATTGTTTTTAAAGTAGAATGGTTTTCTTTTTTTGAGGCCAATAATAAATAACAAATGCAGGCTCCTACTCTGATCCTCTCCAAATTCAATTCTCTTAACTGTTTCTTCGGGCATTTGAAATCCATGTTTTTCAAAATCATGAGCATGCTTTTAGTCCTGTTTATTAGTTTTTCTACATTAGATGTCCCCAGCCGGCATCCTCTGGGAGGAGGGCAGTCACCTGCCTCAATCTCCTGGTGGCATCTTTCCAGTGTTATGGGCATCACAGCTGCATGGGTGTTATTACAGCTTCATTACCACACGTCTCAGGAGAGAACAGGGTGTTCTAGGATGGCATTTCTTGCACAACTTTTTGTTTTCCCTGGAGTTAATAATTGCCTATTTTTTGTTTGCCTAGTTTTCTATATGTGTTTGTCATTGATTCATCTTTAGACTTTCCTGAAGAAGCATGAGGATCCTGTCACAGCTGAGGACTCATCACATAACTGACTGCTCAGTTTCTTTTCATGGAGCCCCCACCATACAAGCCCCCTGCCCAGGCTACTTGTTCTTGGACTTACAGCCCAGCTGTCAGCATGGGTTAACTCTTCACCAGTGTCCTGGAATGCTTTCCTCTTCCTTCATTTGCCCTGTTTGAGAAGGACCATCCTCCAAGTTTCCTGAGAGGGTGCACAGGAAGTTGCGGAGTCTTTACCTGTTTGTCTTTATGCTAACCTCACATATGCTTGACAGTGTAACTAGCTACAAAAAGCTTGGCTTGGTTGAAAACCATTTATTCCCAGGATTTCGAGGGTATCGTGTCATTTTCTTCTAGTTCCAAGAACTCTTGTGCCTTTCTGAATTCTGACTCTACCTATGATCTCTTCTTTTCCTTTGCCCCGTTACTTTGGCAATTCTCAATGATGTGTCTTGATATACAACTTCCCTTTCACCCACTGTTCAGAAAACATGACTGGTTCTAGGAAATTTTCTTGATTTATCTCTGTTGATTTCTCTCATTTCCTTATTTTCTGGACAATTTATTTAGATGTTCGACTTCTGTTTTTTGAGTTTTTGTTTCTGTTTTTTGTTTTTTTGAGACAGGGTCTGGCTCTGTCACCCAGGCTGGAGTGCAGTGGTGTGATCACACAGCACTGCAACCTCCATCTTCTGGGCTCCAGCAATCCTCCCACCTTAGCCTCTCTAGTAGCTAGGACTACAGGCGTGTGCCACCATGCCCAGCTGGTTTTTTAAAATTATTTTTTGTAGAGATGTGGCCTCGCTATATTGCCCAAGCTGGTCTTGAACCCCTGGGTCCAAGTGATCCTCCTACCTCAGCCTCCTGAAGTGCTGGGAAGGCAGGCATGAGCCACTGTGCCTGACCTGGACTTCTCTTTTGAGATGCAGTCATGGTGGCGGCAAGAACACAGGCTCTGGAGCCATTCTACTGCTGCTCCCTGCCTTGTGATATTGCCCATCAGTGAAAACGGGGATAACAGCTGTATCCACTGCATCGCACTGGGTTGTGAGGATCCCATGAGTGAATGTGTGTAAGAACAGTGCTGGGCACCATGCATCTTGCGTGCACATTATTGCCAAGGGAAGGTGTCCCCAGAGGGTGGTGCCTGTGGCTTCCTCTGGTGATGGTGGCAGACCAGCACCCCCACCTCCCATCCACCCCCTCCATTGTGGAGGCCTTGTGTGCCAGGCTGGCCCTAAGAGCACCCACCTGTGTTACTGCTATTCTGTTTTCCAGCTATCTGGTTCTGTCATTATACATTCTGGAAGACTTCATCTTAAAAGCCTATTGAATTGCTCACTTTCCCCTCATGTTTTATTTCTAAGAGCTCTTTCTCATCCTGAGGTTTCTTTCTCTACAGCCCCCAGTTCCTTTTTATTGACTGTAATATCTCTGAGAATGGCATTTTAGTTTTCATTTTTCTTCGGCTTCCTTTATTGTCTCTGTTTCTTCTGAGTCCCTTTTCTTTCTCAGGTGTCTGGTGATCCTGGGCTGTCCAGTTGCATTTAAGAGTGAGATGCTTTTAGTGGCTGGGGCTTATGACCTGGTGAGCTTCGAGGCCAGAGATCTGGCTGGGCCATTCTACTGGGCAACACTCTGCCCCTAGCTGCCCTGCCAGTCTTTTCTTTTGAGCTAGGAGCTGTTGCAGAGAGGAGCCCTCCCCTCTGAGAAGCCTGATGGCATGCGGGTGGTCAGACCCAGCCCAGGGGTGGAGGCAGGGATAGGACCCAGAGTCTCACTTACTCCCAGGCTTTCAGACAGGGCCTTGCTTGAGCGGGGCCTCAGAGCTCCTCTCCCGGAGTTCCCATCTCAGACACTGCAGTGCCTGCCAGCCCCGGTGGGTAGGGACAGAGGTCTGGGGTTTCCTTTCTGTAGCTGTGCTTTCACCCACGACCCTCAAGACACTGGCCTCCATAGCCGGGTGGGCTGGAGTAGCTCTCGCTGTCCACCTTCCTCCAGCTCTACAATATCCCAGCTCTTTGCCCTTGCAGTGTTTGTCTTTATAAAACCCCTTTCCTATAATTTCAGAGGGTTTCAGGAGGTAGGCGGGGAATATTCTGCCCTACTTAAGTAGAGGTGTCTGTATTAAATTCTGAACGTTCCCAGGGTTGAAAGGAGGCCTGCCCGGGATGCCTTGTGGCCTCAGGCAGCTGAAGGTGCCTGAGCTTACAGATGTGGCTTCTTCGGATGACCGAGTTGGGGTCTCGGGACCGGGTGCAGCAGATGGCAAATGTCCAGGACAGGCAGCTTTCCCAGCAGTACTGATAGACACCTTGGGCCATGAATGCCAGTTCGGGGACTAAGGGGGCCTGCGGGCTGCGGGCCTAGCGACTGATGTCAGCCAAACTACGGTCATCGGTTCCCTGGAAGGAGAAAAGGCTGCCAATTGAGCGAGGCCTCCCGGCCCCAAGGATGTCGCGACGCGGGGACGACGCATCTCACGACGTGAGCCTGAAACACGCGGGACTTTCATCACCCGAGACTCCTCCAGCCCAGGAGGGCCCCGCTCTTTCCCCTGCCTCCTGGGGGAGAGCCTCTGGACGACGCCCGCGACGGCGTTTTCTCCAAAAAAGGCAGAAAAGAGAAGCGTAGCAGTGGCCGCAAGGGCGACGGGCGGCGAAGGGTACCACGCGGAGAGACACGCCCAACTCGAGTCCCGCGGCGCACGGCCCCAGACGCCCAAGGTGCGCGGGCCACGCCCCTCGCCCGCCCAAGAGCACGCCCCTTCCGTCGCCCCTCCCGAGGGCGTTAACCGTTCCTCCCCGTTCCGGAAGCGCGTTCTTATCTCCTTCCTCGCGAGAGTTCCATGCGCCGGCGCCCAGATTGCGCGAGACAGCGGAAGGAGCAAGAGTGGGTGGTGCGCGCGGCGGCCGCGACGGACGCAAGATGGCGACGGCGACCATAGCTCTCGTAAGTGAGCCCCCCATGACCGCGGGCGGCCCTCGGCTTGCGGGGCCGGGTCGTCGACCCAGCCTGGGCGCGGAGGGCCTCGCAAGAACGCGGCGGTCTTCCCAGGTCCCACGCGGAGTCCCTTGTGTCCCCGCGTCGCGTGAGGCGGGGGCGGGGCGGGCGCGCGCCGGCGGCCGGCTCGCGACCTCAGCTTCCGGCCTGTGGACCCCAGCTTCCGGCGGGGCGGGGCGGGGGCCTGGGCGCGGCGTGTGGCCCTTGCGGGCGAACCTGACGGGGTCGTGTTCCTGTCCGCTAGGTCCGGCAGGCGGGGGTCGTCGTCCTCCCTTTGCCGACAGGGGTGTGCGCCGTGGTCACGACGGAAGGGGGGTCCTGGGGGTGATGCGTGGGCCTTCGGGTTGATGGGATCAGAAGGGGACGGGGCCTGTAGAAAGGGGTCTCCATGTCAGAGCATGGGGTGGCCTTGGCTCACTACGCCTGCAGCTGTGAATTCGTTCTCCGGTGCTGTAGAGGGATCTGGTTATCTCCATTCTCTTGTCTCCACTTGGGAAAGAAGAACGTGCGTTCTCACCCTACGTGTTTCGAGAAATCGCATTGTCCCAAGCTCTACGGGAGGATTTGGGACGCAATGGGGAACCAGACAGGCAGTTGGAGGTCTAGTGCGCACCAGAGGCCAGTTCCCACCCAGGGTGCCATTTGCTGGGCGCCCTAGGGAGCTGTGTGGGCATCCAGAGGAGTGAGTCGCCCCCTGCTCTGCTCAGTGCACACCTCCCCTGGCAGGGCAGGCGTTATTAACATAGAGGGAGAACACCCATGCACACAACACACGTGCGATGAAGTCTGGTCTTTCCTCCTCACCACTTAGCTTATAGGACCTAATCCCCTTTTGGACCTTTCTCAGCCGCAGTTTATCCCTGTATTACTTGTCACCCTCCCCCCAGCCCACACCCAGCGGGATGGGATAAGGTCTGTTTGAGAAGACAGTTTGGGCAAATGGCTGAAGGCTGGACTGACAGGACCAGGGAGTGTCCTTAGACTGCCATTGCCAGGCCCCCAGCGGGCGGGCTGGTCCCATGTCCCACTGAGGCAGAAACCAGTTACTAGGGGGAGAGAGGCATTTGCACAAGATACCTAGCTTGCGAGGGCAGCCCAGTGTGTGATTCACAGGGCTGGCTGACTCCACGCTTTCTACCATGTTCTTTCTCTTGAAGCCACAGGAATAAGTGACCTCTGAGGGGCACTCCAGAAAGAAAGGATGTAAGGGTTGAGGACCTGGTGACTGTCTTTAGGCAGCAGTCAGAGAGTTGATGGTGAAGGAGGAGGAGGCTCAGAGACAAGGACTGGACACGGGAAGGTGGAGGAGGAGAGTGGATACCTCACTCCCCAAGCACCCGCAGAACAGCGCCCTGTGCTCATGAGGGTTAAATGGGGGCTCAGGTCTCCTGTGGCGTGGTGCCAGATAGGTGGTGTCATTGTTGAGGTGGACGTGGGCCATAACTGACCCCATGAACGGGTTCTCTGTTGGGGTGTTTGTTGCCATCCAAATTCTGTTCGGTTTAATACATGTTTTTTTATTGTCAGGGTTCAGGCTTGCATCAGGTTCCAGGAGTGAGCTGTAGCCTGTGCTCTAACCATTCCTCTTTTAATCATTGGGATGGAAAGGCTTCTAGAAGGGTTGTCTGTTCCCCACCGTCCTGGTTGGGCACAGTGATGAGAGCCTGTCCCCTGTCTCATGCTGCTTCAGCTCTCATGGGAGGTTGAATGGAGCAGCTGAACTTGGCTGACAGTGGCCTGGTGGGGAAGGAAGCCAGAAGATGCAGAAGGGCCTCCCCTCCCGTGGGCATGCCTTCTGCCTGGTGGCTGCAGAATGAGGCCGGCTGCCTCTTCGCAGCAAGGGTAGGTCTTCTGGATGCATCTTTTCACTTTGATGCGTGGCTCCGTTCTTCTCTTCACTGACAGCTGGACCAGCTCTCATTTGGGGTCATCACCCTTGGGGTCCCAGTTGCTTTCTCCTGTAGGCCCCAGCCTGCAATGTCACCTCATAGAGAGGCCCCCTGGCTGCCATGGCCTGGCACACCTCATAGCCACTCCTTTCTTATCCTGTGCTTTCTTCGTAATGCTGGTAAACCACAGAAGTCATCTTTGATTTTGGCATTCTTTGTTGGCAGCTGACACCAGGCTCCTGAGAGAGACGTCTTTCTCTCTTGTCTCTCGTTTCTGCTGCCTCTGCAGCGCTCAGTGTGGAGCCTGGGCACGCAGTAAGCAGTGTTCATTGTGTGAAGGGAACTGACAGATAGAAGGCAGTGTCCTGCAGCCAGCTCTGCCCTGGGTATGTGACACTGGATGTTGTTAACAATACTGATGAGTGCTGGAACCTGTGGCTTGCTTTGCTGCTTTCCATGTGCAGGGACTGCAGGTTGTGGGGTTGGGGGGTGGTGCTGGGATTTCACTGAATCTTCACAGTACCCCTAGGAGACAGGCCGTCCCCATTCCCAGCTGAGGAGCCTGAAGCCTTGAGACCTTGGGACCTTCAGTCATTCGCTCCACATTACTTTTGTGTGTGTGTGTGAGACAGAGTTTTGCTTTATCGCCCAGGCTGGAGTGCAGTGGAGTGATCCCGGCTCACTGCAACCTCTGTCTCCTGGGTTCAGGCAATTCATGGTAGCACCTCAGCCTCCCAAGTAGCTGGGATTACAGGCGCCTGCCACCATGCCCAGCTAATTTTTGTATTTTTAGTAGAGGTGGGGTTTCACCATGTTGGCCAGGCTGGTCTCCAACTGCTGACTTCAAGCAATCCACCTGCCTTGGCCTCCCAAAGTGCTGGAATTACAGGCGTGAGCCACTGTGTCTGGCCACATTACTTTAAAAAAACTGTTTTTTCATAGAGACAGCATCCTGCTGTGTTGTCCAGGCTGGTCTTAAGTGCTATATTGGTCTCCCAAAGTGCTGGAGTTACAGGTGTGAGCCACCACGCCCAGCCCCTACGTTGCTCTTCTTGCTTTCTGATGGAAATGCTCCTCTTTGCTCTGGGCTGAGGAAAGGCAGTCCCAGAGTTGGCACCCCAGAGCCCCTCTGCTGTGCTGCCCCTCAGAGGGGCTTCCCATCCCTCCAAGCACTGCTGCCTGGTGCTGGGGGGCATCCTGACCATAAAGATGCCATTTTAATTGCCTAAAGATGGCAGTACGTGACTAGCTGCGATTGTAAACACCAGTTTCCTCCAGGCTCTCTCAGCATCTGGTTAGCACAGAACCCTAAGCTCCATGCAGCTGGGAACTTCCATCTGCCAGGAATGGCGTGGGGTGTCCTGTGTAGAATGCGCCAGTGGGCCGGCTTTTCCCAAGAAAATTTTTTCTGAGCCACATCCCACTGTCAACACTGTTGTGGTTCACTTGTTGGTTAGTGCAGTGATTTGGGGGAGCAGGAAGTTACAAAAGTGCCCCTCAGTTCACCCTGTTCACGGGTATCTGGAGACTGGTCGTGAAGTGATCTCTTGCTGTGGGCAGTGAGAGGCAGCCTTGGCTGGTCACAGTGGTCCACGCCTGTAGTACCAGCACTTTGGAGGTTGAGATAGGTGGATTGTTTGAGACCAGCTTGGGCAACATGGAGACTCCCATCTCTACCAAAAATACAAAAATTAGCCGGGTGTGGTGGCGCGTGCCTGTAGTCCCAGGAGGCGGAGGTTGCAGTGAGCCGTGGTTGCACCACCGCACTCCAGCTTGGGCAACAGAGCCAGACCCTGTCTCAAAAAAAAAAAGAGGCAGCCTCTGCTCTGGCTGTGCATGCAGTGGGAGGGGCCCTTGTTTCCTTTCAGTCTTTCCGGGGTGCAGTGTCTAGGCAGCGTGGGGCTGAGTTGGGCAGCTAGAGCACACCCATGCCGGCAGCATTGGGAGCAGCTCCAGGCACGGGCTGGGTTGGCCTTCCCCAGTGCAGCTGGGCTGGTGGTGCTGCTCCTCCTCTGGAGGCTGGAGGACCTGGGACACTCTGGTGGGTCAGCCCAGCCTCTGGCTTTGTGCACATGGCTCCAAGGGTGGGCACCCTGATCTCTTCTGTCCTTAGATATTGTGGGTCTCATCCTTGAGCTGGGAGCGGGGTGACTGCATGCTGCCTTGGTTCTCGTTGTGCAGCCTCTGAGAAAGTAGAGTAGGTCTCAAGGCCCTTCCACCATCTCCCGACCCCCACAGCATTACCCGTCTCCTGCCCGTGGCCTGTCTTTGCCCTGCCATCCCTCAAGACCATTGTGGAGCTGCTCCTCCTTCCTGTGCCCCCTTAGGTGTGGGTCTTACCGAGTGCAAAGGGCCAAGCTCTTGGCCGTCCTCCTGCGAGACAGCTCTGGATGGTTCTGTTGCCAGGGAAGGGAGGCCTGCGCATCCAGACCCCTGCCCACCATGCTGCTTAAAAGTGTCTTCAGGAGAGAACTGGGACCTGGGCTTGGCCAGAGCCTGTGGAAGGCACTGGGGCTGGGGCTGAGTTGTGGGCTGGCCAAGGTGTGTACAGGTTGCCAGGAAGGCACCGCTGCTGCCTCAGGAGGGCATGGGGGACACCCAGCCGATTTCTTTGGCCGTCCAGCCTGCCGGCAGGAGAGGATGGCTTTCTTTGGCCTGGGGCAGGAGCACAGCTCTCTCTACCCTCCTCCCCGTCCCCGCTGGGACTCGCTGGCAGCCCTGGCCCAGCCCAGGCTCCGCTCTGCTTCTGACCGGGTCCCTGGGCGTGCTGGTGGGTGTAAAGAGAGGGCAGTTTGGGCTGGGGGGTCGTGTCGGGAATGCCTCCCTGCCCGGCCTCCCTTATCCGTGAGGAGCTCAGCCCTTAGCTCGGGAGGAGAGCAGGCCTGGGCGGTGGGGTGATGTGCCTGTCCGTTACAACATCTCCTTCCTGCCTGCAGCAGGTCAATGGCCAGCAAGGAGGGGGGTCCGAGCCGGCGGCGGCGGCAGTGGTGGCAGCGGGAGACAAATGGAAACCTCCACAGGTACTGACCTTAAGCATCCTCTCCCTCAGGCCCGCCCGCCTGCCCGCCCGCCCGCCTGCCTGTGCGTCCCTGGGCCCAGAGAGGGCTGGCTGGGGGCGGGGCGGGAGGAACCTCGGGAACCCTTTGGGCAGACAACTGCCCGCAGGACCACGGCCCTCTCCCCGCGCCAGCCCTGCACCCTCCCCACCCAGCCACTGAGCTGGCCTTTGCCCTCTGCATCTGCCCTGCTCCAAGCACCAGGCGGGGCCTGTTGACAGTCTGGCTGGGCGGGGACGCCGGGGCCTGGAGCTCACGCATTCTTAGGCATCAGCGTCTTGCTGGAAGGGGGGGCCAAGGTTTCCAGAACGTGCAGTGCTTTAGGAGCCAGAAGTACAGATTTCATTTCAGACCTCTGTGTTTTAATTTAAATAAAACAATGAAGCAATGCGCAAATCAAAGCACAGGTCTGGTTGGGACTCAGCCCTCCCCATTTTTTTTTGGCCCCAGGCTCCAGAGTGGGTGCAGGTGGGTCTTGGTCTGTTTGATGGCCCAGCCTTGGGAGCAGGTCCTCTCGGAGGTGGAGCTGGGCCTGTGGCTGGGTAGTCGGGTTCTTTGTGCTTCTCCATGGTAGTGCCCGCCTCCAGAGCATTCCAGCGGGGCCTCAGCAAGGTGGCCTGGCGGCCTCTTGGGGCTGGGCCCTCCTCTTGGTCCCCTAGGCACGTTCAGGGGGTGGGACTGGGACATGGTATGCAGCCTGGATCCTGGGAGATGTGGGGGCTGGTGCTCCCTGGCCCTTGGCTGGCGCCCAGCCGGCCATTGGTTGGTGGGAGAAGGGCCTTTTGTTTACCAAGACAAAGAGGAGATTGAAAAGTGTCTGGGGGCTGAGGGGGTTGGCATTGATTACCATGGTGACAGCCTGCTCTCAAGTCCCAGCCTCTGGTTCTTGGGCCCTCTTTCCCACTAAGGAGGAATGGGCTTGGGGCCAGCTGTGAGGGTGGTGAGGACAGGGCTAGTGTGAGCCGGACTGGGGCACCTGGTGCTGAGGGTGGTGAGGACAGGCCTAGTGTGAGCTGGACTGGGGCACCTGGTGCTGAGGGTGATGAGGACAGGCCTGGTGTGAGCCGGACTGGGGCACCTGGTGCCACCCACAGCCA
This sequence comes from Pongo abelii, assembly GCF_028885655.2. Taxonomy (NCBI): domain Eukaryota; kingdom Metazoa; phylum Chordata; class Mammalia; order Primates; family Hominidae; genus Pongo; species Pongo abelii. The sequence goes on along the minus strand of NC_071992.2, from coordinate 160,325,026 downwards.
GCCTTTGACCTTCAGGGACGGGTTGGGGCTCTGGTTGCCTGGGGAGGGGTCTCCAGGGCTTCCTGCCCTTTGAGCTTGGGCCAGCATCCCAGCACTTGGCAGGCAGGAGGGGGTTCTTGGGGCTTGGGCCAGCCTGTCCCTTCCTGCCTCCTGTGTTCCTCTGTCCTTGCTCATCACTTCTGTGCTGGGGACCCTTCTTTCTTCTCTGCTGTCCCTCAAGGCTGTGTCTGGAAGTCTCGGAGAGCCCAGTTGGTGGGCCAGTGATCTTTGTGCTTGCTGAGCTGGAGGACAGGCGCAGGCATGCTGTCTGCCCACCCCACACTCTGATGGGCCTGTTGGCCATGCCTCCCTGCTCACACAGCTGCGTTCTCTCTGCAAAAAGCTTAGAGATGGATTTTGACAGAAGGGACGTAAACATAATCCTGGTTGGCATCAGTTTGGGTCTGCAGTGGCTGTGACTGCCCAAGGGCCTCTTGGTCCCCAGGCCCACCTGGCTACGGTGCCAGTGGGTCTGCTCCTGGCTTCTCCCAGTGGGCCAGGCACAGCCCATGCAAGAGTGTGTGGAAGCGAGCTGGAGCCCTCTGCAGGGCTCGTGTGGCCCGAGAGAGGCCTGTGTTCTCTGGGAGGTGTGCACAGTGCCTGCGGGGACGGTGGGGGGGAGCACTGTTGGGAGAGAGGTCCTTGTATTTGCTCCTTGGGTGGGCCCCTTGAAACTCCAGGGAAGCTGAGCCTGTGTCTGTGGCAGGGACTGTGAGGAAGCCCGGAGGAGCCTGGGAGCAAGGAGTCCCAGAACGTCCAGAGAGCCGTGGCCCTTTTCTCCTGCCTTGGAGGACAGCTGAGGCTGGCTCTCCTGCAGGGCATGTGATAGCAGCTCTGGGGTCAGACTGACAACAAGGGGCTGGACCCTTTTCCTGCCTCCAGCTGTTTATCTTGGTGGTTCCCGAGGAGGCCACTGTGGCCTGGGCCCCACAACTGCTTGGGTTGGCCCAGGGCCTCCAGGGCACCTGCCTGCCTCAGTCTGTGTTCTACCCCATGGGTCCCGGGGGAGACAGTGGCCTGGGCTGGGGACAGCAATGTCAGAAGGGCTGGCCTGAGTCCAGGCCAGGCAGGGGACAGTCTGTGCTAGGGCCCTGTCTCTCTGGGAAGGGGCTGGGCCAGAGCCCATGTGCAGTGTTTGGGACACAGGTGGGGTGGCACTCCTGGGGCCATGTGAAGGAGAACTTGAGCTTGCTGCTGACGGATTCCCCTGCTCCCCTACCAGGGCACAGACTCCATCAAGATGGAGAACGGGCAGAGCACAGCCGCCAAGCTGGGGCTGCCGCCCCTGACGCCCGAGCAGCAGGAGGCCCTTCAGAAGGTGAGCATGGACCTCCCAGGGCACTGCAGGTGTGGGACAGTCAACTGGGGGCAGGGGCAGGGGCAGGGTGCGGGGCAGGCCTGTCTCCCATGGGCTGGGCCCCCAGTGCTCCTCACTGCCACCTCTCTCAGGCCAAGAAGTACGCCATGGAGCAGAGCATCAAGAGCGTGCTGGTGAAGCAGACCATCGCGCACCAGCAGCAGCAGCTCACCAATCTGCAGGTGAGCCCCAGCCGGAGCCTCCACCACCCTCCCCACCACCACCACCATCTCCTCCTCTTCACGCTCTTCCTCCTCCTGTGCCTGCGGCCGTCCCCGCAAGCTGTTACAGTGCTCCGATTCTCAAAGACTCATGCTCGGGACCCCCAGGGTCCTCTCTGAGGCACGAGTGGCCCAGCCTTTCCCACCTGTTGCTCGCTGGAGCCCCGAAAGCGCCGCAGCCCCTTTCTTGGCTGCTTGGCTGTAGCTCTACCCTTTTCCCCTTCCTGGTCTTCCCACTGTGGCCTCTGGTCTCCCCCGTGCTCCCCGCCCCAGCTGTGCACAGCCGATGGTGGCAGCATGCGGGGCGCGGGCCTCCCTGCCCCCGTGGCCTGGATAAGATTGCTCAGGCCCTCACCCCTGCAGTGAGTCCAGACCACCTGGGCTCAGCCCCAGGACTGAGGGGACAGTCTGGAGGCACCTCCCCTGGGGCCCTGCTCCAGGCCTGTGGCCGGAGGCTGCGATACCTTCATGGGAAGAGGCCGGTATGAGGCCAACAGGTTCCTGGGCCTCGAGCCTCACGCACCCCCCGCCCAGCCCTCAGACATTCACGCTGCCAGGAGATGTCCTGGCCATTCACTGCGCTCCACTGCCCTCCTCCCTCCCTCCCTTCCTCCCTCCCTCCCTCCCTTCCTTTCTGCCCCAGCCGGCCCAGCTGCAAGGCTGCAGGGCGGGGCACATGGGGCGCTGCGGCCCCCCTGGGCAGGTGCCGGCGGCCGGCAGTGTGGGAAGGCAGGCGGCCTCCCTGGCAGGGCGGGGACTCCGGGCCTTGCCGCTGTCTGCGTGAGGTGTTGACGAGAGCGGGAGACTGCTCGGCTCCAACAGACTGAACTCTGTCTTTACTGTCTTTCAGATGGCAGCAGTGACAATGGGCTTTGGAGATCCTCTCTCACCTTTGCAATCGGTCAATAGAAATGCTCACTTCTTCCGGGGCTCATGTCCTTAGTCAGGGCTAGAGGGGGGCAGTGCAGCCCACGTGCTGGGGACCTTGCTCCCCTGGCCGGCCCTGCCCGCCAGCTCTGGACGAGCGCAGCAGAGCGCCAGGCGTGGTGGGGCCAGTGGTGTGGGCACCCACCCGGGACCGCCCCTGGGGAGGCCTCCATCTGCTCTGAGGGCCCACCTTAAAACTAATCGGCCAGGTAACTGCGGAGGGCAGCCGGCCAGGGCGGGTAGCTGCCGGCACCAGGCCCGTCTGCGCCCACGCCGCCTGCACGCACGGGGTGCGCCCACGGCCTCCAGCCCCGTCAGTCTCCAGGCTGCCTGGCTCTTGGGTTGGGGTCAGGCCCCTGAGGAGAGAGGGGTCCTAACTCATGGCCCCATCAGACCCTGGAGGGAGGATGGTTGGATGGGGTGGGGGTGGGGGGACCCAAGCGAGCAAGGGAAGGGCAAGCAGGGCCTCGTGCCTGGCTGTCAGCAAGGGGCAGAGGCCACGCAGCCAGGGCGGAGGAGGCAGGGGCCACGGCTATGGCCTTGGCTGTGGTGGGCAGAGGAGTCTGGGAAGGAGGTGTCCCTCCCTTCCCCCAGAGGCAGGCTCAGGAGGAGGCCAGGTCCCATCTCGGGGATTCTGAGGGGAAGATGTGGCCCCTTCTCTGGGAGCCTCTGTTCAGAGGGGTCATCCCTGTGTGTGGCTCCCATGGGGCAACACACGCGTTGTTCTCTCTGGGAAGCATCTGAATGGGAGCCCGGGCTGGGGGTCTGGTCAGGGAGAGAGCTCTTGGCCCGCCTGGGGGTGGGGCCCCACACTGAAAAGGAGACATGGCCCTGTCTTGGGGGAACCATGACCTGAGGGACAGGCCTGGTCTCGTGTTTGGGGAGCCTGCTGCGTGAGGGGGATGTGATTCCACCTTTGGGGGGGCCTTGCTCTGAGTGGGGAGCCTGAGGTCTGTCAGGGGGCCCAGTTTGAGGAGAACACAGTCTTTGTTTTCAGGGAATGCCTAGTTTGAAGGAAGATACCTCACCTTGGGAAGTCCCTTGATGTGGAGAGATGCTTCCAGGCCCCCTCCACTGGATGGGGAGGTTTGGCCTGCATTAGGCCAGCTGATGTCTAAAGAGGGAAACTGGTCTCTGGCCACAAGGCCTTTTGTGGAGAGGGGCAGGGCCTGGCTCCAGCTGTCTGCTTTGCCTGCCCTGGCCCACAGTCTCCCTGTGGCCCACTGCGTGTGGCTCTGAAAGTCCCCTGCCTGGCACGTCTCCTGTGAGGTGGCAGGGGCGAGAACCCGTCCCTGAGGGTGTGGGGAGGTCCCTCAGCGCAGTAGCCAAGCTCACAGCCAAGGCCCTGGACTTGCCAGGCCTGTCACCAGCTCTAAGGAGCCTGGGGGCTTCTCGTAGGGTCTCTGCTACCTCATGGTGCCCCCGGGGGCCAGGCCAGTGGTCTCGCCTGGGCCCGCTCTCTCGGCTGCGGGCACGGGCTCCAGGCAGCTCCTTTGTGAGGAGTTGCAGGGCACTGGGAAGGCACAGCATGAGCCCCCACCTGAGTTGGCCCCGCATGAGCAGCTGCTCCTCGTTCTCTCTTCAGGGAGCCCCCATCTGGCTCCTGAGCTCCTCCCCTGGGGTCTCTTCTGGGCAGTGGCTGCCCTGTCTTCTGACCTCCTGTCTTCTGGCCACCAAACCAGTGGGTCCCTCCAGCTTGGATGGCTCCTCCTTCCCTCGTCTGTCGTGGTCCTTGGCTGGGACAGTGGGAGGATCTCCCAGCCCGGCCTGGGATACCCAGCCCCCAGACTGGAGGGGTGGTCTGGGTGGGAGGGCGCACAGCCCTGCCTCCTGACCATCTGTCGGCTTTGCTGCCACAGTCTGCCTGGGACTTTGGCGGGCTGGGGTGCGTCCTGTCCTGCCGCTGGGCCTGGCCTTCCTTCTTTGGGTGGCGGGGTCCTGCGACCCCCACACCCTGACTGCAGGGATGGAGCCCGCACTTCCCTGTCATGTGGGGAGCCCTCCCCACAGCAGGGCTGAGTGGGTGGGCCAGGAGGGGAGTGGGCTGCCCAGCCTCCTGCCACCCCTGACGAGCCAGCGGTTCTCTCCCCTCTGTCCTGCTGCAGATGGCGGCTCAGCGGCAGCGGGCGCTGGCCATCATGTGCCGTGTCTACGTGGGCTCTATCTACTACGAGCTGGGGGAGGACACCATCCGCCAGGCCTTTGCACCCTTTGGCCCCATCAAGAGCATCGACATGTCCTGGGATTCCGTCACCATGAAGCACAAGGTCAGCAGGCTTGGTCCACCCCGGCCACTTTGGGCTCGCCCCCACCCCTGCGCTCGTGCAGCCTGACAGGTGTGTCCCTGTGTCTAGGGCTTTGCCTTCGTGGAGTATGAGGTCCCCGAAGCTGCACAGCTGGCCTTGGAGCAGATGAACTCGGTGATGCTGGGGGGCAGGAACATCAAGGTGAGGCAGGGAGCCAAGGCCTTGATCCCGCAGGCGTGCAGGGCTGCTCCTCCACAGAAGCCTTTTGTGGCTGGGCCTGGGTTGACCGGTCTTTCCATCTCGCCACCTCTTCCCCAGGTGGGCAGACCCAGCAACATAGGGCAGGCCCAGCCCATCATAGACCAGCTGGCTGAGGAGGCACGGGCCTTCAACCGCATCTACGTGGCCTCTGTGCACCAGGACCTCTCAGACGATGACATCAAGAGTGTGTTTGAGGCCTTTGGCAAGATCAAGTCCTGCACACTGGCCCGGGACCCCACAACGGGCAAGCACAAGGGCTACGGCTTCATTGGTGAGCTGGGGCGGCTGAGGCGGGATGGGGGCCACCTGAGGCTGGGGCTGGCCCTGCTCACTGCTGCTCCTGCCCACAGAGTATGAGAAGGCCCAGTCGTCCCAAGATGCTGTGTCCTCCATGAACCTCTTTGACCTGGGTGGCCAGTACTTGCGGGTGGGCAAGGCCGTCACACCGCCCATGCCCCTACTCACACCCGCCACACCTGGAGGCCTCCCACCTGCTGCTGCTGTGGCAGCTGCTGCAGCCACTGCCAAGATCACAGCTCAGGTGAGGGCCCACACAGCTGTGTCGGCTTGAGGGTGGGCGGGCCGGCCCCTGATTCCTTGGAGACTGATTCAAGGTGGTCTTGAGTAGCCAGACCAGGGACTGAGCACGGTGACTTTTTGGGTTGCAGGAAGCAGTGGCCGGAGCAGCGGTGCTGGGTACCCTGGGTACACCTGGACTAGTGTCCCCAGCATTGACCCTGGCCCAGCCCCTGGGCACTTTGCCCCAGGCCGTCATGGCTGCCCAGGCACCTGGAGTCATCACAGGTGAGTCTAAGTGGTACCAGATCCTCTCCTCTCCTGTCCTGGCATCTCTAGGCTCGCTGCCCTCAGCTGCCTGGCCCTTTTGGTCTGGGCACAACCCTCTGAGCCCAGGGCGGGCCAGCTCTGTGCCTTTCTGGGAAGGGGGGTGGTAGGGAGTGACTGATGGACCTGGTTGGTTTTCCTGCAGGTGTGACCCCAGCCCGTCCTCCTATCCCGGTCACCATCCCCTCGGTGGGAGTGGTGAACCCCATCCTGGCCAGCCCTCCGACGCTGGGTCTCCTGGAGCCCAAGAAGGAGAAGGAAGAAGAGGAGCTGTTTCCCGAGTCAGAGCGGCCAGAGATGCTGAGCGAGCAGGAGCATATGAGCATCTCGGGCAGTAGCGCCCGCCACATGGTGATGCAGAAGCTGCTCCGCAAGCAGGAGGTGGGCAGAGGGGCGGGGTGGTGGTGGGGGAGGGTAGGGGGCAGGGCCGCAGTGCTCAGCTGTCTTCCCCTCGGCCCTGCCCCACAGTCTACTGTGATGGTTCTGCGCAACATGGTGGACCCCAAGGACATCGATGATGACCTGGAAGGGGAGGTGACAGAGGAGTGTGGCAAGTTCGGGGCGGTGAACCGCGTCATCATCTACCAAGAGAAACAAGGCGAGGAGGAGGATGCGGAAATCATTGTCAAGATCTTTGTGGAGTTTTCCATAGCCTCCGAGACTCATAAGGCCATCCAGGCCCTCAATGGCCGCTGGTTTGCTGGCCGCAAGGTGGTGGCTGAAGTGTACGACCAGGAGCGTTTTGATAACAGTGACCTCTCTGCGTGACAGTGGCCCCTCTCCCCGGACTTGCACTTGTTCCTTGTTTCCTCTGGGTTTTATAGTGATACGGTGGTGTCCCCGGGGCCAGGCGCACTCTGCCCAGCCCAGTCTATAGTGCGGATAAAGGTGCGGATGCTGCTGGCCCTGAACGTCCCTGTGTCTGCCGTCGGTCCTGTCACCCATCCTGGGGGTGTCTCTTTAGGGGGTCTAGGGTGAGGAGGTAGGGGTCGGGGGGTGGTCTCTGGATCTGTTCCGTGTTGGCAGGAGGGGCCCGCCGTGGGCGAGACCTGGGTAGGGGGTTGGCGCCCCGGGCTCCGTCCCGCTGGTGGCGGCGGCTGGGTGGGCGGGGCTCGCAGCTGTCCCCGCAGGGTGGTGCTGAGAGAAGGCTGGGCCCCGGGACACCGCGACCCGCTGGACAGCGCGCGCTGCCAGTGCTTTTGTGCTGCAGAGCCGGCCGTCCAAGGCGACGGAGCGGGCGGGCGGGCGTGGTCGCTTCCCGGGAGGAGGCCATGCGTAGAGATTCGTGGCCAAGTGCCGCGGGGCCAGGGGCCGGGCTGGAGGGTGGAGGGCGCCGCCTCTCGTGGACTGTAGCTCCCAGTATCCCGTGCGCGGGGCGGGTCCGGCTTCCCGGCAGGCTTTGCGCGGTGCCGCTACGGGTCCTCAGAGGCGGCGGCGCGCGGGGCCTTCTGGGGGCCGCAGTCCGGGCGTGCTGGGCGGCAAGGGCCGGACTCGGCTTCCCGACGGGCTGCGCGGCGGCCGGGTGGGTGTCGGCGGGGCAGTCCGGCGGGCAGCGGCGGTTCCGGTGCGGCACAGCGGGCGGACGAGCGGGCGGGACGAGCTGAGCGGGACCAAGCGGGATGCGGAGCCGCCGCCGCCGCTCCCCCCGCTTCTTAAGAGTCTGAGACCCGCCCCCTGCCCAGGCCCGCAGTCCGAGCGTTCCGCGCGTTCCGAGCGCGGGCCCGGCCCAGCGCCGGCTGCGGCCGCGTCCCCGTCCAGTCTCGGGCGGCCCGCCCCCTGCCTGCGCCCCTTCCCCATGCGCGGCGCCCATGCGGACTGAGTCCCGCCCCCCGGCCCCGAGCCCGCCGAGCGCCGCCGCCGGAGCCCGAGCCGCCCACCCGCACCATGCTCAAGTGCATCCCGCTGTGGCGCTGCAACCGGCACGTGGAGTCGGTGGACAAGCGGCACTGTTCGCTGCAGGCCGTGCCCGAGGAAATCTACCGCTACAGTCGCAGCCTGGAGGAACTGCTGCTCGACGCCAACCAACTGCGCGAGCTGCCCAAGGTGAGCGGCCGCCCGCACCTGCCGCCCAAAGGCGCGCCCCCAGCCCCTGATTCCCCCGGCGGCAGAATCTGCCTGGGCGAGCCACTGCAGACTCCAGCCGGCCCTGCCGGTTTGCACTGGCCAGGTCCCCACCCCAGCCAGCCCCACCCTCCTCTCCCAGCCGCCCTGGCTGGCGCAGGTGGCAGCGGTCATCAGGTGCTTGCCTGGGGATAGCGATTGTCACCGAGCCTGGAGGCGGAGCCTCAGAGTGAAACCCGTGGGGATTCAGGGAGGTCGATGGGGTTAGGGTGGAACTTGGATTCAGGTGGCTGATGAGTACTAGCTTGTTGGGCTGCTCTGGAGGTGGGGTCCAGTCCTCCTCTCCTTTTCTTGTTGGGTGCAGGGATGAGTGGGGGAGCCCTCCTGATGTGCCCTTTGCTCTCGGATCTGCTCGCTGTCCCCCTTTCTTTGCCTTTGTTTTTCGTGGACAAGCTGCTCTCCTAAAGCTGCTCCAAAAAAGGAGGTGGGAGAAAGCAGATTAAGAAGTATCTCTTTTCTGGAGATGGGGTGCTGAGTGGCCAATACCTAGGAATTGGATGTCCCAAAGAATGTGACCCTGTTCTGGCCCTGGCAGTGACAGCTCGGTCCTCTGTGGCCACCTGCAGGTCTCGTGTGTAGGACTGTGCTTGTGGTACTCTGTTTTTGTTACTGTTTTTGCGGGGAGCGTTTACTGAGTTCTTGCTGCAGAACCAGGCCAGGCTTCTTGTTGGGATGCAGAGGTAGAGGCCAGTGTGGGCCCCTGGAAGGTGGCAGAAGTGGTTCAGGGGCTTGGGTGGGCCCTGAGGTAAGACACAGGGCAGGGGATTGGGGCCTTGTCTGGTTGCCAGCAGGTGACTTCTCAGAGGGGAGGCTGGTGTGAAGAGTGGAGGGAGGCAGCCATAGTGGGCGTGTGCACCGTGTGTTTCTTTGCTTTTCTTGCCACAAATGGGGTGTCGTGGTTAGACATCAGGACCCGGTGTGACCTGGAGCAGGCAGAGGTCTAGGGACCGTTGACTTGTGACACCCACATGTCCAGGAGCTCTTCTCTGTTCTGGAGTGGTCTCTGCCACAGAGTCTGTGTCCTGCCTGCCCACAGCCCTTTTTCCGGCTGCTGAACTTGCGCAAGCTGGGCCTGAGCGACAACGAGATCCAGCGGTTGCCTCCCGAGGTGGCCAACTTCATGCAGCTGGTGGAGCTGGACGTGTCCCGGAACGGTGGGGAGCCTGGGCAGGGGCTGGGTGGAGTCTGGGGAGTGTCCACTGGGGCTGCAGACGTCCTGCAGGCCATGGCATCTGTTCACTGTGACCCTCTGTAACAGATATCCCTGAGATCCCGGAGAGCATCAAGTTCTGCAAGGCTCTAGAGATCGCGGACTTTAGCGGGAACCCCCTCTCCAGGTGGGTGGCAGCCTGTGGTGGGGTCGGTAGGGGCTATGGGTCCCACAGCCCTGGACTGGTCATCCGAGGGCCTCTGCTTCCTCCCGTCCAGGCTCCCTGATGGCTTCACTCAGCTGCGCAGCCTGGCTCACCTGGCCCTGAATGATGTGTCTCTGCAGGCACTGCCCGGGGACGTGGGCAAGTGAGTGCCTTCTCAGGTGGAGCCAGGGTGGGGTGGGGGCTTGGATTTGGCCCTGCCCTTGCCGCCACTGCTTTCCTTCCTCTTGCCCCAGTGCCTGGTCTCTCTTTCAGCCTCGCCAACCTGGTGACCCTGGAGCTCCGGGAGAACCTGCTCAAATCCCTGCCAGCGTGAGTATGACGGGCATTCTCCCAACAGCCGGGGCAGGGCCACAGCTTAGGGACCAGGGCTGCATGGCCACACCTCCACCCTGCTTTCTCTGCAGGTCCCTGTCTTTTCTGGTCAAGCTGGAACAGCTGGATCTGGGAGGCAACGACCTGGAAGTGCTGGTGCGCGGAGGCCTGACAGGGCAGAGACCGGAGGGCGGGCCACGAGAAGCAAGGGCAAAGAAAGAGGGACAGCGAGCAGATCCAACAGCAAGGGGCACATCGGGAGGGCAGGCGGGTGGGAGCTGGGTGTGGGGGCGTACAGTCTCTTGGGCATGGCACAGCAGGAGGCGTTGCGCCATAGTCACCATTTTCTCTGTTCCTTCTTGCAGCCAGACACTCTGGGGGCTCTGCCCAATCTTCGGGAGCTGTGGCTTGACCGCAACCAGCTGTCAGCACTGCCCCCGGTGAGTCAGGGTGGGGCTGGCCCCCTGCTTCGTGCCCTTCCGCGCTCTGACTCTCTGCCCGCCTGCAGGAGCTCGGGAACCTGCGGCGCCTGGTGTGCCTGGACGTGTCGGAAAACCGGCTGGAGGAGCTGCCTGCTGAGCTCGGCGGGCTGGTGCTGCTCACTGACCTGCTGCTGTCCCAGAACCTGCTGCGGAGGCTGCCCGACGGCATCGGTTAGTGCGCCTGGGGGTGCCTGGGTGGGGCACACGGAGCCTGGCCCTGGGAGGAGCATGGGGCATCGGGGCTGTGTGTGGTATGGAACACAGGGGAGGATCCTGAGTGTGCCCAGGCCCTGGGAGCTGTCCCTGGGGAGGGGAGGTGGGACCCTGGGGCAGCCCAGAAAGCTGAGGAGGCAACTGGTGGTGCTGGAGGGGACGGTGGAGCCTGTGAGGGCAGAAGGGTGAAGGGTGGCAGTGCCACTGGGGCCTGGTGTTTTCTCGAAGGAGGTTGAGTCAGGCTTGTGGGGGCAAGGTAGGTAGGGTCCTCCCGAAGTACGGCGGCGGCAAGAGGGGCTGGGGGCCTTGCTATTTGTCTTGAGAGCGCTTCTGGCCAGGTGGGTAAGGCACGTCTGGGGATCTTGCTCAGCCTTGTCCCCCTGTCTCCCCGACACCAGGTCAGCTGAAGCAGCTGTCCATCCTAAAGGTAGACCAGAACCGGCTGTGCGAGGTGACTGAGGCCATCGGGGACTGTGAGAACCTCTCTGAGCTGATCCTCACGGAGAACCTGCTGATGGTAGGGTCTGGCTTGGGAGGCAGAAAGGATGGGGCCGTCGGGCGTGCGGAATAAGGGCAGGGCATCAGCCTGTGTGTGCTGCTGGGGTGTGCTGGTGGCAGCCTGACTCGTGGAGCCACTCAGGAAGGGCCCTTCTCTTATCAGAGAGGGAGTATGCTGGCCGGAGGTGAGGCGAGGCAGTGAGGCCAGAGTAGCGGCCTTTGCCACTTGCTGTGAAGAATCTAGGTCTCGTTTTTTTCGGCACATGTTGTAACACTGGGGAGTGCTTGCAGAAGAAGCAGGGATGGGAACTTACTTGTCTGTAGGGCAGACAGATGGGGAGCAGGCTGCTTCCCAGGGGCATCTGCCTGCCCCTCACAAAGCAGGGCAAGCTGAGGCCCCAGGCCAGGGTTCGGGACGGTGGTGTTGCCATCCCCAGGCTGGAAAACAGGAGCTAGCCGTGGGGAGGGTGTTCGTGGGAGTTTCCGGTGGGGGGTGTTCCTCACTGGGGAGATGGAGAAAGGGACTGTGGGGTTCAGGGCCCTGGGAAGGGGCTGGCCCTGAGCAGGCAGGCTGGAACTGGGGGCCTAGGGAGCCCTAGGGATGACAGGGCAGACCAGTGGAGCACCAGACAGGCTCACATGGCGCAGCCTCGCAGGTCAGTCCAGGGTACCCATGGGAGAGGGTCAGGGATGATCTGGTGGGGTGTTTTGGTGGTGGGGAGTGAAGGCTGAGTGCAGTGGGCAGAGCTTGGGGAGCAGAGGGCACGGAGTGGGGTGGACACAGCTTCTGTGGTCAAGTCCTTGTCCTGGTCTCCAAGGGCTGCGAGGGACCCTGGCTGGAGCTGGCCTGGGGTGTCTGTGCCCTCCCCCCAGGGGCTGTCATCTCCTTCCCACCCCCAGCAAGCTCCTAGCGTCCTCTGACCTCCTCTTCCTGGCCAGGCCCTGCCCCGCTCCCTGGGAAAGCTGACTAAGCTGACCAACCTCAACGTGGATCGGAACCACCTCGAGGCACTGCCGCCCGAGATCGGGGGCTGTGTGGCACTCAGCGTCCTCTCCTTGAGGGACAACCGCCTGGCCGTCCTGCCACCAGAGCTGGCCCACACGGCAGAGCTGCACGTGCTGGACGTGGCGGGGAACCGGTGAGTGCCAGCCTTGCCCCGCGGGCCCAACTGTGGCCCCAACGCCTGCTGACTGTGCCCGCTCGGCCCGCAGGCTGCAGAGTCTGCCATTCGCGCTCACCCACCTCAATCTCAAGGCCTTGTGGCTGGCAGAGAACCAGGCGCAGCCCATGCTCCGGTTCCAGACGGAGGATGATGCCCGGACCGGCGAGAAGGTGCTCACCTGCTACTTGCTGCCCCAGCAGCCCCCACCCAGCCTCGGTAGGTTGTTGGCAACTGGTGCTTAGCGCGGGGTGGCTCTCAGGTAGGGCTTGGGGACTAGCCTGGGTCCTGACGCTCACCTGCTGCAGAGGATGCTGGGCAGCAGGGGAGCCTCTCGGAGACCTGGAGCGATGCCCCCCCGAGCCGCGTCAGCGTCATCCAGTTCCTGGAGGCCCCCACAGGTGATGAGGACGCTGAGGAAGCTGCAGCCGAGAAGCGGGTATGAGGGTGGGGATCTAGGGAGCGAACCTCTGCCTGACCGCTGCCCTGTGGCTGCTGCTCATCCCTGTCCCCACCACAGGGCCTACAGCGCCGGGCCACACCTCACCCCAGCGAGCTCAAGGTGATGAAGAGGAGCATCGAGGGGCGGCGGAGCGAGGCCTGCCCTTGCCAGCCAGACCCTGGGTCACCCTTGCCTGTGGAGGAGGTGGGCCTGGAGGCATGGCAACCTGGCGGGCCGCTGCCCTCGGGAGCTGTGGTGGTCCGGTCCATCCTGGGAGTGGGGCTGTGAGGGCCAGGGCAGCACAGAGAAGAAGCAGGAGATGAGGCTGGTGACAGATTTCGGGGACATGGAGCTGGAGGGCCAGCTGGGTGAAGGGTGCCAGGGTGGACGTGCGGGTCGTGCAGGGCGGGTCTGTGCGGCTGGAGTATGGGGAGAACCAGTGGTGGGTGTGCCTGGGAGCACAGGAAATGGGGTTTGGTTGTGGGGTAGGGCCTCTGGTGGAACTGCCATGGGTATCATCGGCACCTGGGAAGGGGTCTGGGACTGGGACAGAGCAGGCCTGACTGTTCTCACTCAGAGCTGTGACATGCGTGCTGTGGGTTTTTGGGTGCAGTAGAACCAGTGATCTGGGCTGGGGTAGGGTGTGTGGGGCCATGCATGGGAGAGGAGGAGGCTCATATCAGGCTGGGATTGTCCTGGGAACTTGTGTGGTCCTTATTCGTTTTAGGAAAGGCTTTCCTTGGGGCTGGGCTGTGGAACCATGGCTTTGCCCACCCTAGGCTTTGGAGGCATGTGGCTGCCTTGCAGGCTGGGACAGGGAGCAGCTGCGAGGGTGTGAGCCTGTTAACGGTGCCTGGTCGGGGCAGTGGGAAGCTCAAGGAAGGCCTGCCACGTGGTGGGCATCCCAGGTGGCCAGCGTGTGAGATGGGAGCTCCCTCGAAGCCTGACTCCACTTCCCACTGCAGGAGAAACGGCTGAGTGCCGAGTCTGGCCTGAGTGAAGACTCTCGCCCGTCTGCCAGTACAGTCTCTGAGGCTGAGCCCGAGGGCCCATCGGCTGAGGCACAGGGTGGGAGCCAGCAGGAAGCCATGACTGCTGTTGGGGAGGAAGATGCCGAAGAGGACTACGAGGAGGTGTGGATTGGCGGGAAGGAGGCAGGAGGCTGGGCCTGCTGGGTGGGGGCTGCCTCCCCTGCAGGGCCTCAGCTGGAATCAGTTTTGGTGCAGGCAGTGGCTGGGCCCTGCTGATGCTTCGGGGAGCTGCCCTGTACAGAGTGGCTGCAGGTGGTGCAGGGCCGTGCTGCTGGGGGTGCCCTGGAGAGCTGCCACCCTAGGTGGGGTGAAGGTCTCCCCTGACAGCTGGGCTCACAGACCCCACCCCCACCCTGGACTCCCTTCTCACCCCCTGTGGGCTCCCTGGTGTCAGGCCTTGGCGCACCCCTTCGTTTCCACCTGGGGCGCTGTGTGTCTCCAGGTTGAGCCCCTGCTCCTCAGGCTTTCTCAGGACTGAGACACGTGCCTCTCACTGGGCAGTTAACGCTGAGTCTTTGTGTGGCAGGGAGGCTTTCGGAGCCCCTGACCGTGGCCACACTGCTTAGCAGGGTCTTCCTGTGGAAGCACAGTCACAGAGCTGGGGCCACCCTCACCCTTTTGTCTGCACAGCCCACAGTGCATTTCTCAGAGGACGCACTGCTGCCTGGGGACGACAGGGAGAGCGAGGAGGGGCAGCCTGAGGCCCCCTGGACCCTGCCGGGCGGGAGGCAGCGGCTCATCCGCAAGGACACGCCTCACTACAAAAAGCACTTCAAGATCTCCAAGCTGCCCCAGCCCGAGGCTGTTGTGGCCCTGCTGCAGGGCATGCAGCCCGATGGGGAGGGCCCTGTGGCTCCCGGGGGCTGGCACAATGGCCCCCATGCACCCTGGGCTCCTCGGGCCCAGAAGGAGGAGGAAGAGGAGGAAGAGGGTAGTCCTCGGGAGGAGGAGGAAGAGGAGGAGGAGGAAAACAGGGCTGAAGAGGAGGAGGCCAGCACTGAGGAGGAGGACAAGGAGGGGGCCGTGGCTTCTGCACCCTCTGTCAAGGTTGGTGTCAGCCTCACCCCTGCCTGACCCAGATTCCCCTGGCCCTCCTGGGCACCCAGGGCTGCGGCAGGAGCAGGGCTGAGGCCTGACCCGCTGGCCCCTGGCCACCCGGAGAAGGTGGTGGACGCGTGTGCTCCACAGTCAGCATTGTGACCACTCTCACCAGACCCCAGGCCTGCCCTGGCATTGGTCTCAGTCCGTGCTTGGGGCCCAGGCCTGCCTTGGCATTGGTCTCACTGCCAGAGGCAGCTCTGCTGGCCAGTATTTGCCTGACCTGCTGGCGGGCACAGAGTTCACAGAAGCCAAGCATGGCTGCCCACTCTTTGTGGGCCTCCAGGGCCTGTCTGCACGTGTGGTGGTCCCAGGGCAGGGTCTGTTCTTCCTGCAAGATCACTGGGCTCTCCTGGGATCCTCCCTGCGTTGGGCGCTGCAGGCCCGAGGCCCTGCCGGCTCTGTTCTGCCTTGTCGGGCCCCCCTGAGGTGCCACACAGGCCTTCGGGGCACCAGTGTGTCCCTCCCTGGTCCTCAGGTCTCGTCTCCGTGGCTCACAAAGGGTCTCACCTACTCTCTAGGCAAACTCAAGATTCCAGGGGGAGTCCCCGGGTCCTACTCTCCCTGCCCTTGATGACACTCCGCCCCTGAGGGTGGGCAGTGGCATGATAGCTGAGGGGGCCTGGAGGGGCCACAGCAGGGACAGCCGGGTGGGACTCCACTCAGCTCTGGAGCCCCGCTTGTCCCCAGGTGTGCGGTGTCACTCACGCCTCCAGGATGGAGGCGCCCGTGCCAGGGCAGTCGAGGGAGCTTGGTGTGGTCTCCTCTGTCCTTTCTGCTCGTGGCGGGGGCTGGGTGAGGCGGTGGTGGTGGTCTTGGCGGTGGCTAACCTGCATGCTTCGCTGGTCCTGTCCTAACAGGGGGTGTCGTTTGACCAGGCCAATAACCTGCTGATAGAGCCTGCTCGCATTGAGGAGGAAGAGGTCTGTACTGCTCGCTCTGCGCTCTGGCCGGGCCGCTGCTGGCCTTGCTTCCCGGGCTGTGGGCTCACGCCTCTCCCCGCCCCTGTTGCTTGAGCGCAGATCCCTCCCAAAAGAGCTCTCAGATCCAGCTGGGCTCCAGGATCAGGACACCTCCTGCCTGGGGCAGCCCATCTTGGCAGGGGTGAGCGGAGAGGCTGGTGTAGCTCCCGTCAGCCGCCTGTGGCACTCTGAGCTTTACCTGCCTGCAGAGGCAGCGCAGTCCTCACTCTCTGGAGGGTGGCAGGGGGGCCTCGGGCCTCCATCACCCAGAGGTGGGCAAGCCCCAGCCCACCACGCTCTGCAGAGCAGTGCCCTCCTGCTGGGGTCTCGGGGCTTCTCCAGCTGGCGTCTGGGCCGGCCCTGGCTAGTGAGTGGCGTGAGGCCCCATTCAGCTGCCCAGGGAAAAGCCAGAAATGGCATCTGCGTGCTGGTGGGTTCTCCTGCAGAGAGCACAGGCAGCCCCACTGCGGCCCTTCCTGGACACCTTGTCTGTTCTGTTTCCAGCTGACCCTCACCATCCTGCGGCAGACTGGGGGCCTGGGCATCAGCATTGCGGGCGGCAAGGGCTCCACACCCTATAAGGGGGACGACGAGGTGAGCACTGCCTAGGAGGGCCTTTCCACTGCCACTGGCCTGCCCCACCACAGTTCACACTGATGGCACACAGGCCCCTTGCCCTGAGAACACTCACGCTCCGGGGACACGGGCTGGGCCCAAGGCACCAACTATTGTGGGATTCCGAAGTCCAAGAGCAACCTAAGGGTGCCTGGGTCTGTCTTCCCTTCGCAGCCCCCCTTCTCTCACCAGGTGCCTGTGCACCAGGCCTGGGGCCACGAGCCCTTTCTCGGGGCTGACCTGTTGCTTCTAGCCCCCTGGCACTCAGGATCCCACAGTGGCCAGAGCTCAGCCCTCCTGCTGGCCAGGGCTAGGGGCTGCTGGGAGTGGGTCTTCCCCTCCTGGGTCTTCTGCAGAAGGAGCAGGAATGCGGGCCCGTCTCCCTGGCCCCTGCCAAGCTCGTGTCTGTGCCCTAGGGCATATTCATCTCTCGGGTGTCCGAGGAAGGCCCTGCGGCCCGGGCTGGAGTCCGTGTGGGTGACAAGCTCCTTGAGGTGAGTCGGGAACCTCTCAGCCCCGAGTGGCAGCTGTGCCCTTTGGAGGTACATGGTCCCTGGTATTAGGGTGCTTGGCTGCTTTCTCCTGGCCTCCCCAAGAGTTCCAAGCACAAGACACCCAGCCTTCTGGGTGAAGCCACGGAACCTGTAAACCCCAGGAGAGTCACTTGGGCAAGAGCCACCTGGGCCCTCCATTGTCACCCTGGTTCCTGTCCAGCGCCCTGGTTGCTCAGCTTTGTTCTGTGGGTACAGGTGTGTTTTTCTACCAGCGGGTAGGGCAGCAGCTGCACCTGGCACAGTGGCCTCTCCAGGAGGGGCCGCTCCTGGGCTGACTGAGAGGGGTCAGGCTGCTGGCAGGTCTGGTGGGGTTTGGACCCCGTACGGGAGCCCTGGAGCCCCCGCCTGGACACCTAGCTGTTCAGCCGGGGCACGGGCATCAGGGGGCTCTGAAGAGGCATGTGCCTTTCTTGTAGAGACACGCTGAGGGCAGGTGAGGGCCCTGAAGCCCAGCCAGGAGGCATCTGCCCAGGGCTCAGATGCTGCGTCTGCTGCTCAGCTCTCCTCCTGACCTTTGCGTGGGAACTGCTATTCCTGGGTGTTGGGGTGGGGGTGTGGGTCAGTAACCCAGCGACCTCAGGTGTGTGTTTGGCTGCGCAGATGGGCAGGAGGTATCCAGGAGCGGGGCCATGTGTGGCCTGGCCGTGGGGGCATCTGCTTGCCTCCCGTGGCCAATCTGTGTCCTGGCCCTAGGGCTTCCCGCACCAGGTTTTTGAGGACCTGGTAGGGGAGGGGTCGGTGCCCATGAGGAACCTTATGGCTAAAGGTCTAGGGTGATGTCCGAGCCTGGGGCCTTTCTCCTCGCCCTGTGCCTCAGTCTCCCCATCCTGGAGGGAGCGTGTGGAGCCCCCAGCACGTGTCTGTCAGTGGCTGCACTGGGTCCTGACATGCACGTGGCCTCTGGCCCGCAGGTGAATGGTGTGGCTCTGCAGGGCGCCGAGCACCATGAGGCCGTGGAGGCGCTCCGGGGGGCCGGCACTGCCGTGCAGATGCGAGTGTGGCGGGAGCGCATGGTGGAGCCCGAGAACGCGGTCACCATCACGCCTCTGCGACCTGAGGATGATTACAGCCCCCGAGAGCGTCGGGGAGGGGGGCTGCGCCTGCCCCTGCTCCTGCCTGAGAGCCCTGGGCCCCTCCGTCAGCGCCACGTGGCCTGCCTGGCACGCAGCGAGAGGGGGCTGGGCTTCAGCATTGCTGGTGGGAAAGGCTCGACACCCTACCGGGCTGGTGATGCGGTGAGGCTGGGGCCCAGGGCCCGGGAGGGCTGCTCCAGAGCTGACAGCCGCACTCCAGCCTCACCGGCAGCCCTGCCTCCCTCACCCTCCCCTGCAGGGCATCTTCATTTCCCGCATTGCCGAGGGCGGTGCTGCTCACCGCGCGGGCACACTGCAGGTTGGCGACCGCGTCCTCTCTGTGAGTGGGGATGGGGCCCCACCCCGCCCCCCCATGCCCCCTGCCCCGCCCCGCGCCCTCTGTTCCCTCCTGCCCTTGGGCCTCCCTGATTCGGGCGCGCTCTCACAGATTAACGGAGTGGACGTGACTGAGGCCAGGCATGACCACGCCGTCTCCCTGCTGACCGCTGCCTCCCCCACCATCGCCCTGCTGTTGGAGCGGGAGGCTGGGGGCCCTCTTCCTCCCAGCTCTCCGCCACATTCCTCACCCCCCACCGCTGCTGTTGCCACCACCAGCACCACCACCACCACCAGCATAACCACTGCCACCCCCGGGGAGCCTGGGTTGCTGAGCCTGGCCCCCAGCCTGCTGGCCGCCGCCTTGGAAGGGCCATACCCAGTGGAGGTGAGATACAAGCCCCCACCCAGGCACCCACCCAGCTTCAGCCATGGGCACTGGCCCTCCCAGGACCTGCTCTGTTATGGTCTTGCAGCCTGCTTCGGGTGGGAAGCCGGCCTGCTCGCCCTTTCCCCTGCGGCCCCTTGAGGCTGGGGCTCTGCCCCACAGCCAGACTCCTCAGTATGGTCCCCTTGACACAGTCTCCTGGCTGGCCAGATGGCCACAGTCAGCAAGGATATTGTCCTCACACTGCGTGCCTGCCTGGGCAGCAGAACACTGGTGGCGCAGAAATCCCTGTGGGCATTAGGACGGCCCCTGCCCGCCATCCCCAGGGACCGGGACAGACTCTTGGGAGCCCTCCCACACCCTTTCCCTGTCCTGACCGAGGCCTGTGCTTGTCCCGCCCCAAATCCCTAGGAGATCCGTCTGCCAAGAGCTGGGGGTCCTCTGGGGCTTAGCATTGTTGGAGGCTCCGACCATTCCAGCCACCCGTTTGGTGTCCAGGAGCCTGGTGTGTTCATCTCCAAGGTAGGGCGGCCCATCCAGGCGGTTCTGTGAGAGGCGCACCCATCCCAGGTACCAGCGCAGGTCAGCGTGGCCTCAGCCACCAGCTGCCACTCTCCTCCCTGACAGGTGCTCCCGCGGGGCCTGGCCGCTCGCAGCGGCCTGCGGGTTGGGGACCGCATCCTGGCAGTGAACGGGCAAGACGTGCGGGACGCCACGCACCAAGAAGCAGTCAGTGCCCTGCTCCGGCCCTGCCTGGAGCTGTCGCTGCTGGTGCGGAGGGACCCGGCACCCCCGGGCCTACGGGAGCTGTGCATCCAGAAGGCGCCCGGGGAGAGGCTGGGCATCAGCATCCGCGGGGGTGCCAGGGGCCACGCTGGCAACCCCCGCGACCCCACAGACGAGGGCATTTTCATCTCCAAGGTGAGCCCCGCCACCCTAGCCCGTCGTGGGCCCCGCCCCCCGACAGGTCTCTCCCATACCACGTCTCCCCACAGGTGAGCCCCACAGGGGCGGCCGGGCGCGATGGTCGGCTGCGTGTGGGTTTGCGGCTGTTGGAGGTGAACCAGCAGAGCCTGCTGGGCCTGACGCACGGCGAGGCGGTGCAGCTGCTGCGCGGTGTGGGCGACACCCTCACCGTGCTGGTCTGTGACGGCTTCGATGCCAGCACCACCGCAGCCCTGGAGGTTAGCAATCCCGCCCCGGGAACCAGGCCTCCCTCTGGCCCAGCCCAAGGTGTCGTGAGCCGCTGACACCTCTCGGGTCAGGCAACGGGTCCTCTGTGCCTCTGGGTCTGGGAGGTGCTCTGCGGCTCTGCATCAGCCGTGAGGGGTGGGGAGCTGTGGGTGGAGGGCCCTGCCTTCCCTTTCTGCTGAGCTCTGGCTAATCGAACCGTCCGGAGGCCCAGTCCAAGTAGGATGAGGCACGTGAACAGATGGGGGGAGGGGCGTGTGTTTGGGGCGCGTGGTCTGGTCCTAAAAGAAGCTGAGCACTGGCGACTCCTACAGAGTCCCACCAGGCTGCTAAGGGATGGCTCCAAGCCCTGCCCAGAGCCCACCAGCCAGGCAGACTCCTCGGGACTCTGAGGGTCCCCGCTCCTGTGCCTAGTGGCACCTTGCTCCCCTCAGCCCATCCCTGGGCCATGCCTGACTCCAGGGAGCCCCTCTGGTGACCCCTCAACAGAGAACTCCCTCCCTAAGACCTCCTGCCCAACTGCTGGTCCGTCACTTCCTGGACTCCAGAGCAGAAGCCCAGACCGGGAGTTGGGATGCAAGGTGGGGCCCCAGGAGTCCTCCCCACCAGCACGGCCTGGATCCTGGACAAGCCTGGCCTGTCTCAGGGGGCTCCCATCTCCCTTCCATCTTCTTCCTCATGCCATCCCAGGGGCCCTGCAGCTTCCAGGGGTTCTTCACCTTTGCCAGGGCATGTAGGCTGGCTTCCCACTGGAGTGGGCTGCAGGGCCACAAGAGGGTGGGTCCCGGGAGGGCTGGCGCCATGGCTGAAGCTGGGTGGATGCCTGGGCCTTCACCTGGAGGGGCCATCTGCTCCTCCCAGAGGGTGTCCCTGCTGGTCACACAGGTCCACAGGGGCAGGTGGCTGTCACCACTCCCCACCGGCACACACACGGCTTCCTCTCCGTAACAGCCTCTGGGATGGGGCGGCCCCTCACATTGGTTTTGTCTTGCAAGGGATCTCTGGGATGGTGGCTTTCTGCCAGGCTGACAGTCACAGAGTGTCCTGATCCACAGCCAGCGTGGGGGCTCCCTGGCGGGAAGTGCGTCTACATTCGTTGTTTTTCTCCACAGCTGGACGTTGGGCTTGGGGCTGGCCCCGAGCCAGCCCTCACCCACCTCCCCTCCTGTCCTTGAGGGAGTCCTGGTGGTTTCTGGGGAAGGATTTATCTGAGGACTCGAGCCCTGGACCATCTGGTTCTCAGAGAGGGCCTTGCCTTTTATTATTTTAAATGTGTATCTAAACGTGTTTCATTCGATATATTTACTCATGAAGTTTTTATTAGAGAGAGAGAGAGAGAGAGAGAGCTCCCTCAGGGAAGAGCTAGGTATGCAGAAGGCAGGGCTAGCGCCATGTCTGCAGCTGGTGTGTGGCGCTGCTGTCGGCCACAGGTTGTCCTTGCATCTGGCTGGGTCCCCCATGAGCCTGCTGTGACACGTCGGTATAGGAGGGGCAGGGGTCTCAGACCTCACACTCTGGCCAGCCACGGACAGAGCCACCTCCACACCCTCCCTGGTGTTGGGGGCAGATACCGTTTCTGCCGCGTCAGGCAGGCCAGGGGCCCCGAGCAGTGGGGCTGAGAGCTGCGATCCAGCTCCCCTTCCCGGTCACCGCTACCTCTTTCCCACGTCCGTCCGTCTTCCCGCGGGCTCGCTGTCCGCCCCAGCAGTGCCCTTGCCCTCCGTTGTCACCCTGGCTGCCGTCCAGCACCCTGGTTGCTCATCTTTGTTCTGTGGGTACAGGTGTGTTTTTCTCCAGCTGTTGCTTATCTTTTCCTTTAAAAAATGGGATCTTTTGAGTTACAAAAATCTACATTTTTAAATTAAGTTTTCTGACTCCTTTATGACTTCTGGATTCTGGTTTTTTCCTTGGGAAGATCTTCCCTACTGCAAGATTACAAAAACATTGTCATGTTTTCTTCTAGTATTTCTGGAAGTTTTAACAACACATAGCTCCATGGTCCACCTGGAATTGCTTTGACGAGGTCTCGCTTGTTGCCTGGGGTGGAGTGTGGTGACACAATCACAGCTCACTGCAGCCTCCGCCTCCCGCGCTCAAGCCATGTCCCCATGCCCAGCCCTGGAATCGCTTTGCAAGTAACTGGATGCGTAGCTGTCCCCACAGTATTGACTGAATAGTCTGTCGCTTCCCCAATGATTTGGGGGAAATGTGGCCTCATTGTGTTCAGTTCCTGTAGGCTCCAAGCTCTGTTTCTGGACTTGGTCCCAGTGAGTTGTGAGCTACTTCTGGGCCAGTGCCACACGCTCAAATGCCTCACTTTGTAGCAGGTTTCATGCCTAATCCTAATCGGCAAAGTCACTCTTTTTCTTGTCTTGGAAAGTTTCTATTGTCATGTGTTTTCTCTTACAAATGAACCTGCCAAGTTCTGTGCAAAAACCGACTGGAATTCTGGGATTTCACATAGGTGTGTGTGTGTATATATTTTGAGAAAGGGTCTCGCTCTGTCACCCAGGCTGGAGTAGTGGTGCAGTCGCTGCACACCGCAGGCTCAACCTGCCGGGCTCAAGCGATCCTCCCACCTCAGCCTCCCAAGTAGCTGGGACTACAGCTGCGCCACCGCACCTGGCTCGTTGTTTCAAAGTTTTCTGTAGAAACGGGGTTTTGTCATGTTGCCTAGGCTGGTCTTGAGCTCCTGGGCTCAAGTGACCTGCCTGCCTTGACCTCCCAAAGTGCTGGGCTTCCAGGCGTGAGCCCTGCGCCCAGCCTTGGGGTTATCTTTATGTTGAGTTTTTCTCTAGGGTGTCCCCAGGTGGCTCTTGCTTTCCTAGTAATTCTTATAAATCCTCACCTGGATTTATAAATCTGCCTCACCCCCTGGCAGAAGCCTGGTCGCCCTTCCCCCTTCGGGCCTCTCCTTTTTCCCTCCCGCAGAGCCCCTGGTCCTGTGGAGGTGGGCTTGTCTTGTGCTCAGCTCTAAGGGACTTTCATCTTGTACTGTAACGTTTGCTGTAGACTCTCTAACATTTTTTAAATTGGGCGGTGGGGGGGCTGTTTCTATTTATAACCTGTGAGAATTGTTATCTGAAGCAGATGTTGAGTTTTCTGAAGTCCTCTTATCTGCTAAGTGGGGTTGGTTCAGCCCATGGAGGTTTCATCAGCGGGCTTGGGGCTTGAGAGAGAGGAGCCGGGGTCTCACACATAGGAGTCCACGCCATGTCTGGCTGCCTGGCTTCTCACAAAAAGCTCAGAGGACGTGGCGCAGCCAGGCCGGTGCACCCACAGGACCATCTGTGTTTCTGACTCCGGAGCATGGGTGGGGTTGGGGGAGCTTCAATTCATGACCCTTCCCCATTTTTCTGAAACTCAGGCCACTGGACTCATCTGTGTTTGTCTGCCTGGCCCTGTGGGCATCGGTTTGCCCACTGGGTTCTGTAACTTTCTTCTCACTGTGCGAGCCCATCTTGGCATTGGCTCAGGAGCTGCCTGCATGTCCCTAGCACTCTGGAGCAGTGGTCCATGTTTGTCTGTCAGAGCTTACGTCTCCTGCTTTCTATGGCCCATGTTTGTCAGAGCTTACGTCTCCTGCTTTCTAGGACTGGTGCATTTTTAGGGGTCGTGCACAGTTCATCTAAGCCTGGCCCTCACTTACTGTCGGGCCTTGACTTTACTCCTCAGTCTCCTTGTCTGTACAATGGGTCACCCGCAGTGCCTGCTTCTCGGGGTCGAGAGGATTGATTCAGTAACGACCTGCCTCGCCATGGTCGGCGCCAACCCCTGCGCAAACCTAGGTGGGTGTGCGCTGTCTGAGAGGACTCGCCCGCTACCCTGCGTGTTTGGCATGAGGACGCAAGTCCTCTCCCACTGGGCCCCTCCTCCGCAGTCACCTCCCCCTCGGCCCTGCTGTCCGCATCCTCTTCCTCCTGGTCACGGTGACCAGGGTCCTGTGTGTTGATGGCCTTGTCAGAGCCAGCTTCTGACTACTGGTCAGGACCACCTCTCTCTTGTCGTCATCACCATTAATTAAACTTCAGAAGAGACTGCCCTTTCTTTTAGCATTTCCTCGATTTACGCTCTCAGGAAGAATCCTTCAGTCTTTCCCTCTGCATCTCTGGCTGTTAACTTTTCTGTAGATATGTCTGTAAAGAAGAGATCACTAGCTCTGTTTCTGTCCTGATGTGAGCTCCTGCAGGAAAGACCTAGGAAGATGAAATGCTTGGTTCTTTCATTTGTTAGTTTTTAGAATAACAGGCTGGGGCCCTGGAATCTTCCAAAGGTGGTTCCTGAGGTGTCTTTCTGTTTTTAGGGTTTTCGTGAACTTATGAGTCTTTATTTTCCTGATGGGTTTCAACACAGTGTTCCCTTGATGTCCCTTGATCAGGCAGCGAGACCCCACATCCCTGTGGCATGACCCCGTCATTCCCCAGCTGCTTTGACAAGGCATTCTTTGTATTTCCTGCCCCGGCCCTGGATTCCAACATTTTTGTGTGAGACCTGGCCCCTCTCCGTGGAGCTGGGTGTAGGGCTCCTAGCCGTGGACCTGGCCCCTCTTCGTGGGAGTTAGGTGTAGAGATCCTCCTAGCCGTGGACCTGGCCGCTCTTTGTGGGAGTTAGGTGTAGAGATCCTCCTAGCCATGGGACCTGGCCCCTCTCGGTGGAGCTGGGTGTAGGGCTCCTAGCTGTGGACCTGGCCCCTCTTTGTGGGAGCTGGGTGTAGGGCTCCTAGCTGTGGGACCTGGCCCCTCTTGGTGGGAGCTGGGTGTAGGGCTCCTAGCCATGGGACCTGGTCCCTCTTTGTGGGAGCTAGGTGTAGGGCTCCTAGCTGTGGGACCTGGCCCCTCTTGGTGGGAGCTGGGTGTAGGGCTCCTAGCTGTGGGACCTGGCCCCTCTTGGTGGGAGCTGGGTGTAGGGCTCCTAGCTGTGGGACCTGGCCCCTCTCGGTGGGAGCTGGGTGTAGGGCTCTTAGCCGTGAACCCGGCCACTCTTGGTGGGAGCTGGGTGGGAGCTGGGTGTAGAGCTCCTCAGTGGGAGCTGGGTGTAGAGCTCCTATAGCTGTGGGCCAAGCGTGCTCAGGACTCAGGCACTGCCTGTGCTGCTCTGTGGCCTCTGCAGCAGATGGAGGCTGAGAGGTGGATGTTTTTAGAAAGAGAAAAAATCATGAGTTTTTACTGTTATTTATATTTAACTCATTTAAGATTACAGGGTTTTTACTGACTTTTGTAATTTTATACTTTTTCTCATAAAATCTTTCCCTAATTCCTTAATTTCAAAATTAGCTGAGTGTGGTGGCACGTGCCTATAGTTCCAGGTACTCAAGAGGCTGAAACAGGAGGATCGCTGGAACCCAGGAATCTGAGTCCAGCCTGAGCAAGACAGACACTAAAAAGCAAAAACAGCGACACCAGTGGTATGACTGAGAGCAGGAGTGCGGAGAGGGGCCGAGTTCCTGGTGGCTGCTTCCCGAGCGCTCACTCTGCTGGGATGTGCGGTCCGCATCCCGTGCTCTCAGCTACTTGAGGTCTTTCTGTGGTTTTGCTACCAACTTGATAGCACAGTTGGGCTGACTCATTTTAGCTTTTAGAGTAACTTTTTAAAAATCTGTTTTTTGTGTTTTTTTTGAGACGGAGTCTCACTCTGTTTCCCAAGCTGGAGTGCAGTGGCACGATCTCAGCTCATTGCAACCTCCACCTCCCGGGTTCAAGTGATTCTCCTGCCTCAGCCTCCCGAGTAGCTGGGATTACAGGCGTCTGCCACCAAAAAAATCTGTTTCTTAATTGTGTAAATCTTCACATGGTTCCAAAGTTGAAATTATATAGAGTCACTTCAGAAGACTGGCCTCCATCTCTGCTCTGAGACCACCATCTTTATTAATTTTGGTTTATTCTGCCATTTGTTTCTTTTTGAAAAATATAAGCACATACGAAAATGAATTTTAAACTTAGAGAAAAGTTGCAAAAACAGGACAAAGAACCTCTGACACTCAGCCCTATTCATGGCTCACCCACTGCGCCGGGGACGTGCTCCGTCGTGGAAGGGCGTGGCCCGGTCCCTGTGGGGCTTGGCCACCGCATCCCTCTAGTCTCCTTCGGTCGGAGCGTGCCTCTGTCTTTGCTGATTCCTCTGACCTTGAGGCTTCTGCTGGGCATAGGCCCTGCCTGCAGTGATTGCCCCCACGCTGGGTCTGACGTCTTCACAGGCTTCAGCGTGTGCATCTTGGCCAGGATTATCACGGAGCTACCATGTGTCTCTGTGCCTGCTACCAGGGCTAACTGGTGATGCTCTGAACCGTGGGGTCAGCCAGGTTTCCCCCTGCAATTACTCCTGCCTCTTGAAATCAGCAAGTGTGGGAGGTGCTTGGAGAGCATATAACAGGCTGTTTCTCATCCAGCTTCGCCGGTGAGCTTCAGCACCTTGATGGTTCTGAGTGGGCCCTGAGGGGGTTGGCGACGTTCCTGACCCACCGCTCCCATGCTCATCAGGCAGCTTCCTGCCACCGAGCCTCCCCTTCTCCCGTTTATGTGTGTCTGCTTACCTGTTCACATGGGCTCACAAGGGAGTCCATTTCATTAACAAGTGAGCTTCCATTTTATTTCATGGGCGACAGCCTTTTACCATTGTTATTTATTTTGATGCTCAGATTGTCCCAGCCTTGGCCCACGGAAGGGGCTTGAGGACCTGAGGCATTCTGATACGACCTCCCCCTCTCAGCACCCCCTCACCTTCTGCCTCCAGGATGTGCTGGGCTTCTCGCCTTACCCTGCCCAGCCCTGGAGTCGGCCATTTCTCTCAGGAGCGCTGGATCCTTTTAGTGGAGAGTAGCATTTAGAAGCTGCGGTCTGGCCCTGGACCCAGCGTTCTTGGGGTGTCATCTCAGGACCTCCCAGGGGCCACAGCTAGGGGGCATGCCAGTCATTCCCAAGGTTATTCTTGGAACGATAGAAGAGGATGAGCTCACCAGTGGCTGTCAGAGTCAGCAACCTGGTCTGCCTTTTCTGTGTTTGAACAGCTCTCTCTGACATGAGAGGCCGGACTGCCTGTGACCTTATTCCCACTCTACCAGGCCCCCTGCCTCTCTGGGACCTGTCCAGTGGCTTTTTGACTTGTTATTTCAGAAATTGACAAGACAGGCACCTTGTTTGTTGTTTGTCCCGCTAGTTCTGTGAGTCTGAAAGAGACGTAGCTAAGTCTCCCTGTGTAAATGTGCTTTTACGACACCCTCGCGTTTCTAGTCGTCTTTGCTTTATGTGTTTAGCTGCTTCCTTGTTGAGTGCTTACAGTTGATGATGATTGTATCATCATTGTAAATAGCATCTTCTGTGGTGACAGCATCCGTCTGCCTGCTTGACAGCTCTGACCTCACATCCTTTCTCCCCTGGCCTGAGGAGCCCCTCCCTGTGCCTCCCGAGTGTTTGTCTGGCATCTCTTTGCCTGTCCCTTACTTACCATTTCAGTTGTGGTTTTAACCAACAGTACAGGGCTGGGTTTGTCCTTGAGGCCACACTGAGAGCTCCTCGATTTCGCAGGGACCCCGTCTGTGATGAGGGCGATGAGCAATGCCTCTCTCCACTGTGCTGCCTCCTCCGCTTCTTCTGGCAGCTGCTGGGGGTGAGGGTTTGAAGCAGTCCCATTGCCCACCGCGAGCTTGGAAGTCAGCTCTTCCCATGGTTCCGTCTGCCCGTGTTAACCCCGGGCTCAGGATTCAAGTACATCTTGTGCCCAGCCAGAAGCCCCTGCCTGTCCTGGCCCTGTCTCCTTGCCCCCCAGTGCCCTGCCTGAGCTTCCTGGGTACCTTTCTTTTCTAGACTCCCCCTCTGCCCTGCCAGTCTCTGGCTTGGGACAGGTGATTGAGCTCTGGGGCGTGCAGAGCTGGCCGGGCCTCCTGCATGGTGTCCGTTGTTTCAGAATCCCTGCCCAGCACTCACGCCGGGGTCTGGAGCCAGCCTTTCCACCCGAGGGGGTCGTTCTGCGCCATCAGTTCTAGCGCCTGCTACTCACGCCCCTCCTTCCCGCATCTTGGTGGCTGTCAGCTCTTCCTGGGGGTGACTTTACACAGCAAACTGGCAGGCATCATGCTACTTCACAGTCTCGCCTAGTGCAGACATGACCACGTCCACGGCAGCCCTGTGAGCTGTGATGGGGACGGGCCGGGGACAGTGCTGCAGCGTCCTGGGGGGCCCAGCAGAGTGCCCTCCAAGGCTGCCCCAGCCACGCGGTCAGCCCTGCCCAGGGACGCGGCTCCTGTGTTCACCGTTGCTGACTATTCTGGGCTGGGGCCCCAGCCTGCCCCAGAGGTGGGACCCTGGGTTGCAGTCCCCCCCTTCTCAGCCAACACCCCTCTTCTCAGGTGTCCCCAGGTGTCATTGCCAACCCCTTTGCGGCAGGCATCGGCCACCGGAACAGCCTGGAGAGCATCTCTTCCATCGACCGGGAGCTGAGCCCTGAGGGCCCAGGCAAGGTCAGAGGTGCCTGCAGCCGGCAGCCCCAGGGCCAGGGAGCCCAAGGCCGGTGGTGCCTGACGGGTCTGCTCTGCTCGCAGGAGAAGGAGCCGCCTGGACAGACCCTGCACTGGGGGCCCGAGGCCACAGGAGCCGCGGTGAGTGTGGTCGCCCCGCCCCCTCCCATCAGGGCACTGGAGCGGAGTGCACATTGCCTGTGGGGTGCTGGGTAGTAACCCCCAGGACCCCCTCTCATGCCCTGTGCTGGCCAGGTGCCGCCATGGAGCTGCCCCTGCTAGTGCTGTGTTCACTCTGCCCCCAGGGTCGGGGTCTGCAGCCCCTGAAGCTGGACTACCGTGCCCTGGCCGCCGTGCCCAGCGCTGGCAGCGTGCAGAGGGTCAGTGCCCAGTGTGCAGTGCCCCCCACCTTCGTCCTGTTGTCCTGTTCCTCGGCCACCCCAGGACAGACACCAGAGCCATCCGGGAGGGAACCTTTGGGCAGGGGCTGGGGTGGGAGGAGGCCACGTCTGACCTGCAGGCTACCCCAGCCTGGCACATGCTTATCACCCTCATTCTCGACCCAAGCCATGTTGGTGCTGCCCCACCCACACCCTGAGCTGTGGATGGGTGACACAGACCAAGGCATCCCTCTAGTGGCGGTGTGAGAGCTTCACCTGCTGCTGCTGGGGCTGCCCAGCCCCAGAGGGTGCGGGCTGGAGGCGGAGGCTCCTGGGGGATTGGGCAGGCACATGTCACCAAGGGACAGCTGGAGGGGGCGGGTGCTGGGGACAGGCAGGAGGATATGCAGGCCCATCCCTCCCCTTAGAGATACAAATAATCCTCCCAGAGGATGTGCCCCACTAGCCCCACCGAACGTGAGTGCTGAGGGGTGGACTCCACAGGAAAGTGAGTGCTGAGGGGTGGGCTCCGCCAGACCCTTGCCCAAGCGGTGGGGTGGTGGTGAGGGGCCAGGCAGGGCCTGGGTCTGAGGCAGCCCATTCAGGGGCTCTTGGGTACCGACCCTGCGTCCTCTGGCCATGGGCAGCACTGAGAGGGAGGCTTCCAGGAGGCCCTTCATCCTCATGAACAACAGCACGGCCATGGGGGCAGCAGTCAGGGCGTCACTGAGCCCTGAGGGCCGCACACCGCAAGTAGGGGCTCCCCACCATCACCTCTGTCCCTGGCCCCTCCCCTGAGCCCTCCCTGCTGTCTTCTCCGGCTGTCCTGTCTGCTCCCGTCTCTCCTGCAAAGCTCCGGCCAGCACACTGCTGTGGAGACAGCAGCTGCCCAGCCCAGGCCCCCGCATCCTGCGGGAACGGGGACGAGCCCCTCCATGCTGACCGAGTGTCTGGGGCGTCCCCTGGGCTATAGTCAGGTTGGGGAACTGAAGAGCTGCTGTGCCTTTTAGGCAAGCGCCAGGCTCCCCAGTCCCTCCTGCTCGGGGGCCACAGCCCTGCCCAGCCTCACCCCACCCACTGCCTACTCCTCCAGGTACCGTCTGGAGCAGCTGGAGGGAAGATGGCTGAATCTCCCTGCTCCCCTAGTGGCCAGAAGGTGAGTGTCCCAAGTTAACGGGTGCGCCCCATGATGGGTGGAGGGTAGGGCAGATGGCCGCTGTGCACAGGATCCCTCCTCCAGGGATGGGGGGTCAGGGGCCGGCGCGGGGTGCTGTTGACTCTGGTCTTCCCTCTGCTACCATGGGGCCTCCTGTGTGAGGACAGCCAGGGACGCTTTCCTGGCCAGAGCTGCCTGGCGATGGGGTGGGGGGCCTGAGCGTGCTGTTCCTGGAGGGGCTCAAGCTCCTGAGACCCCAGTCAGTGTCTCGGGCCCAACGCCTCCCAGGACCCCCTTACCCACGCTTGCCTTTTGTCTGGGGTCCTTGCCCCCCCACTATTGGCACCCTTCAACACACTGCCACGTGGGGGTGGAGGTGGCAGCACCCATGAGACCCAGCCCCAGCTCAGCCCCTCACAGGCAAGATGTCAGCCCCAGCCAGGTTGGTCGGTCTCTCTCTCTCTGTCTCTCCCACCCCCCTCTCTACCCCCATCCCTTGCCTTAAACCCCTGATCCTGCTCTCCTCTGCCCCCGCTGCCCCCACCTGCCTTTTTTAGACAAAACCAGGGGTGATCCAGCCATTGGCTCAGGCCTGGCCAAGGGGCTCCCCAGCCCCCAGGGGCAGAGGTTGTCCCCACTCCGTGAGTGCTCTGTCCCATGGGTGGGGGTGGCAGAGCCTCCTTCCCCAGCAGGATGGTGGGTGGGGATCAAAGGCAGGCGGGGGGACAGCCGGTGGCAAGTTGAGCACAGCTGCAGCCCCGACAGCTGCCCCAGCATAGCTCACAAGAGCCCCACCCCCCAGCCGCCCTCCCCGCCTTCCCCGGATGAGCTGCCCGCCAATGTGAAGCAGGCCTACAGGGCCTTCGCGGCCGTGCCCATTTCTCATCCTCCTGAGGATGCCCCTGCCCAGGTGTGTGGGGGCAGCACCCCTGCCTGCTGCGTGTGGTTGGGGTGGGTGCCCGGGGGCCCTAGTATCCCGGAGGAATGCCAGCCAAACCTCAAGGTCCGCTCCCCCCAGCCCCCCACGCCTGGGCCTGCAGCCTCCCCGGAGCAGCTGTCCTTCCGGGAGCGGCAGAAGTACTTTGAGCTGGAGGTGCGCGTGCCCCAGGTCGAGGGCCCCCCTAAGCGCGTGTCGCTGGTGGGTGCTGACGACCTGCGGAAGATGCAGGAGGAGGAAGGTGAGGGGCACGGAAGTGGGGTGGGGGCTGGGTCTAGGCTGGCCTGGCCTGACCCACCCTGCCCTCCGGCAGCCAGAAAACTACAGCAGAAGAGAGCGCAGATGCTGCGGGAGGGAGCAGAGGCCGGGGCCGAAGCGAGGCTCGCCTTGGACGGGGAGACGCTGGGCGAGGAGGAGCAGGAGGATGAGGAGCCACCCTGGGCCGGCCTGAGCCCCACCTCAAGGTGAGCACCCGCCCACCAGATGCCCCTACTCACCCCGCGTGCCCCCGCCCCCCACAGCACGTTCTGTGCCTTCCCCAGGCAGAGCCCAGCGTCCCCCCCACCCCTGGGAGGCGGCGCCCCGGTGCGGACGGCCAAAGCTGAACGGCGCCACCAGGAACGGCTGCGCGTGCAGAGTCCGGAGCCACCAGCACCCGAGCGTGCCCTGTCCCCTGCCGAGCGCCGGGCCCTGGAGGCCGAGAAGCGTGCTCTGTGGAGGGCAGCCAGGTGAGCCCCTGATTGGGGTCCCCGCCCCACCCTGCCGCCTGTCCCTGCTCCTGCCCTGAGTCACCCCTGCACGCTGTTCTGTGCAGGATGAAGTCATTGGAACAGGACGCTCTCCGAGCACAGATGGTCCTCAGCAGGTCCCAGGAGGGCCGGGGCACGCGGGGGCCCCTGGAGCGACTGGCCGAGGCCCCTTCCCCTGCACCCACCCCGTCACCCACCCCTGTGGAAGGTCCGTGCGTCAGGGCAGGTGGGGGGTCAGCCTGCTGCATGGGCTGCTTCCAATGCCCGCTTCTTGTCCCCCCAGACCTCGGCCCCCAGACCAGCACCTCCCCGGGACGCCTGGTGAGGAGCCGGTGGCTATGCCTTCCCTTCACCCCCGAGGCATGGGGGGGGTCTGGCCTGCCCCCACCCCCGTGGCCCTCACCCCCCCTTCCTCTCACTCTCTGCCTCTCCCCTCACGCTGTCCTTTCAAGCCCTTGTCTGGAAAGAAGTTTGACTACAGGGCCTTTGCGGCCCTGCCTTCTTCCAGACCTGTCTATGACATCCAGGTACCTGGCCTCCAGGCCTCTGCATGCCTGCCACCCTGTCCGTGCCTGCCACTGCCTCCATCCGCTCCCGCAGGGCCTCCCCGCACTCTGCTGTGGCCCTGCCTCTTCACCCCCCCTCCCCCTTCAGCTGGGCTGTGTGGGCCTCAGGGCTGGGAGCCCACCCGTCCACGTGGGTGGTTTGGGGCAGGTATGGCACCCGCCTGACCAACACTCTCCCCATCACAGTCGCCGGACTTTGCTGAGGAGTTGAGGTCCCTGGAACCATCTCCCAGCCCTGGTGAGTGGGGGCCGGGCTGGGGTGAGCTCCCAGGAGCCCAGGTGCCCTCAGCTCACTGCCCACCTGTCCCTGCCCGCCAGGCCCGCAGGAGGAGGATGGAGAAGTGGCTCTGGTGCTTCTGGGCAGGCCCTCACCCGGCGCCGTGGGCCCTGAAGATGTGGCGCTGTGCAGCAGCCGCCGCCCCGTAAGGCGCCGTGGTCTGGGCCCTGTGCCCTCCTAGAGGAGCAGGCGCCTCCCCCAGACTTGGGGTGGGGGCCCTGCCAGCTCCAGCACCACCCTTGCCCCAAGTCTTTTAACCTGGGTGTTAGCATTTTAAAGAGACCCCACAGGAGTTCTGGCCTCTGACTAACTGCCCCACCCCAGCCGAGACCTCGGCGAGACTGTAACTAGTGATGTTTGTACAACCAAAGACTCTATTTTGTGGTTTAAGGAGAATAAAGTTGACTACATTTTACCTCCCGTCTGCCTGTCCACCCCCCACCCACTAGCACAGACCTTCCTGCCCTCTGAGGCCAGGCTGAGCTCCGAGGGCTGCACTCTCACCATCCCTCCCACGTCTCCCGCTGCGCCCACTACGCACGGGTCGGCCGGGCTGGGCGGGCTGCCCATCCCCAGCAGGGCCCCCCACCAAGTGCCTGCAAACCCGTGTCCGCCGGCCGGGGCTCGGGACTGCCGGGGCCCTGGACTCGCACACGCCACCGCTGCCCCTCATGCACACAGCACAGATGCAGCACCGTGCCCCGGGGCACACGTTTTATTGGGATTGGGGCCAGCACTAGAGGCCTGTGCCCAGCAGCTGCACACGCACCGGGAGCAGCACCTGCAGCTGCTCAGCTGGCGGCCACTGGACCTTGGTGACGAAAAAGAGGCGGAAGTGCTCCAGCCGCTGCTCCTGGAACTGCGTGGGGCTGTACTCGGGCCCGTCCGTGGGCCGCAGCAGCGACAGGTACCTCTCCCGCTCCAGCAGGCCGCGGCTCAGCAGCGCCTGCGCCAGGCCAGGCTGCACCGCCTCCAGCTGCCGCTGCACGACTGGGAACAGGTCTACCTCTCGCAGGTCGAACACCAGCGGCTTCCCATACCTGCCCCATGAGGCTGGTGAGGCCAGGGTGGGGCTAGGGAGGTGGGGTGTACCTCACACCCTGCGTGCCTCACCGCAGAGCCCCCAGCAGAGCCAGCCGCATCCTCTCTGGTCTCAGGTGTTCCGGGTTCACCGTGTCCACATAGTTGGTGTCCTGGTAGCGCAGGAAGGTGGCCGCCTGGCCCGAAGGGTCAATGACAAGAGGCCACCTGGGGACACCCATCAGGTCACTGCTGTTTGTCCAAACCCCAAATCGCCCACGTCTGACCCGGAGCACTGACCGGCCATCGGCACGGATGCGGTTGCCTACATCTTTCATCAGCACGTCATGCAGCTCGGTGACCTGGCACTTCAGCCCGGGCTCCTCTTCCTCCTCTGTCGGGGTAGCAGAGTGAAGCTGACAGGCAAGCCCAACGCTGGACCCCGCCCTGGGCTGTATGTCCCAGCCCCCAGCCGGCGCCCCACGCCAGGCCCACCCTCCTGCGCCGGACCCCGCCCCGGGCCGCATCTCCCAGCCCCCAGCCGGCGCCCCACGCCAGGCCCACCCGCCTGCGTCTGCTCCCGCAGCTCCAGCCTGGCCATAGCCAGCGCCTCCTCAGCCTTCTGGGCCTCCTGCCGCAGCCTGTCCACCTGGGCCTCTGCGTCCTTGATGGCCTGGAGGAGGAGGCCACGCTGACTGTCACTTGCCCTGCGCCATGGTCTGGCTGGAGAGGGCACCTGCCCGAGCCTCCTCCCCACCCCACCCCAAGCAGGCCACTGTCGGCTGGTGACGCCCCATGTTTGAGAGGGAAAAACCCCAGGCCTGGGAGGGGGGAGCTCTGGGCTGGTTTGGAACAAGGAGGGGTGTTGAGGACACACTGTCACAGCAAGTCCACCACGGGCCCCCACCTGCAGCGTGAGCTTGGTCTTGTCCATGCACCTCCACTCACACTGGTCGTGCTCTGAGATCCTCCGGCTCAGCTCACAGTAGGCCTGTTGCAGCTGCGTGGGCATATGGGCAGGCCCTGGCAAGGCTGGCCAGTACCCTCCGACCAGGTCACTCCTGGCCCAGGGGCCTGAGGGCACCTCCACTCCTGACGTTTCCCCCAGCTTCCTGGCCCTCCCTCGGCTCCCCCTCCTCCCCACCCAGCTCTCCCTCCTCTTTTCCTGGCTCCTCCTTGAGGTCACACTCACCTCCTCGTGACACTGCTGCTGCTCCCTGGCCAGCTGTTGGACCTTGAGGGTCATACTAGGGAGCAGGAATGAGCTGGGGCAGAGGCTTCCGCCAGCGCCCCCACCAGCACCCCCCGCCCGCGCTCCCTGCCAGCGCCCCTTGCCAGCACCCCTCGCCAGCGCCCCTCGCCAGCACCTCCCACACCCCTCCTGCCTGCCACACCGCTCAGCCTCGGCCTCCTTGTGCCTCTGGGCCTCCTGGGCCCGGCGCTGCTGCTCTGCCTCCATGTTCTGGAGCATGGCCTCTGTGAGGCTCAGGTCCCACGAGCGCAGCACGCTCACCACTGTGTCCAGCGAGGCCACCTAGTGACAGATGACATTTGTCGGGTACTCGGTGCGTGTTCCAAGTCTTCCCAGCCTGGAGAGGAACTGCTGCTCTCCCATTTGGGAGAAAGGCCTCAGGGCTCACAGCTGGTGCATGGTGGGCCCCAAAGCATGAGCCCCTGTGGGGTTGCTGTCCCCAAAGCCCAGGCCACCCAGGCTGCTGGGAATTCTCCTGGGCTCCCTGACCAAGTCCAAGCAGGAACCTGTTCCTGTGGCTGGGCCTCCAAGGGCTTCCTTCCCCTTCACTCCCCCAGGACCTGGCCCAGGCTTCCTGCCGCTGTCAGACTCAAGTGCACGCCTGAGGCCTCGGCTGCCGCTGCTGCTTCCTGAGTAGGAGCCTGGCCCGCAGGATATGCACACTGGAGCTCCCTCCCCTGTGGTTTCCCGCACATCTCTGCCTGCAGGACACAATCCCTGGGGCCGCCGCTGCCTCTCACCCTCCTGAGTCCCCAGCACTCCAGGAGCAAGGAGTGGGTGCAGAGAGCCGAGCTCAAAGCCCAGCTGCCCCGGGTGAGCCCCTGACTTCCTGTGCCCGGCCCTCCTTGTCTATGGAGCAGGGGTGATGCTTGGAGGGGTCACAGCCAGGAGGAAGGAAGAGCAGGAGCTCAGAGCAGGTCCACATGCGCCTGGCGGCGGGCCAGTCCCGGCCTCACGCTTGACCAGGAAGCTGTTCGTGGGTGGCTCCGTGTGTGAATGCCACTTGCCCTTTCCTGCTCTGGGAAGCAGGGGTGACCAGGGCCTGTTGTCTAGTGTGGCCAGCTCCCTAATAGCTGGATGACAGCAGAAGGAGGCAAGGCGGTCGCTGAGAAGGGCCAGGTGGGGCAGGGAGACTCTCATACTCGGAATTAGGCCTGGGAAACAGTCAGGGCCTGAGGAGCTGCTGGCTGGAGAGCAGAGGCCTGGGAGAAGGAGAGCAGGTGGCTGAAGGTGGGCGCCACAACCAAGAACAGACCGAGAAGCTGTGGCAGGCCTGGCGACGGGGCAAGGTGGAGGTGGACAGACACAGGCCATGGAGCAGGCGGAAGGCACTGCGTTAGGGGTACGCGGGTGAGCAGCCGGCGTTGCCACAGAGCAAGGGGTTCGTGGCGTGGGAAGGATGAAGACAGGATGAGGGGAAGGAGGTGGGGTGCGCGGGTGAGCCGCTGGCGTTCCCACGGAGCAAGGGGTTCGTGGCGTGGGAAGGATGAAGACAGGATGAGGGGAAGGAGGTGGGGAAGGATGAGTTCCCTGTAGCTCTTCCAGGAGACTGGCCACAGACAAGTGCAGACAGGGAGACTGAATGTGGGCAGAACCGGGAAGAACTCACAGATGCACGGGAGGGAGGGAGACAGAGCAGACGAGAGGGAGAGAAGCAGTGGCGCGGCGTGGCCTCGGGTAGCCGCCATCCTGGCTGAGCCGGTGCTGACTTAAGCATTTGTCTACAGATGGAGGGGGCAGAGACGGAGAGAAGGGGCAGTATAGGGGGCCTGCAGGTCTGTGGGGGGCCAGGGACATGCAGACACGTGGTAAACTCACCTCCACGGCCACCTGATGGATCCACAGGCTAACCACGGCCTGAGGACTGGCCCTGTGCTATCTGCTTCCCAGCAGCTAGGACCAAAAGTTCAAAGCCCACCAGGGCCAAAATCAAAATTTCACACAGACATTTGCTTTAAATAGAGCCCAAATATGCATATTTCTAGACATTTAGACCCTGCTTCCTTTGCATACCCTGCAAAACTGAACCCACATCTGCCAGTGGTGGATGAGACAAACCCTGGGGCTACAAAAGCCTTCAGGCTGGGCTGCCCTCTGGAGCTCTCTGGTGCCCCGTCCTGCTTCTGAGCAGTTTCCCCTAGGTGTCAAGCCCT
This sequence comes from Pongo abelii, assembly GCF_028885655.2. Lineage (NCBI taxonomy): Eukaryota > Metazoa > Chordata > Mammalia > Primates > Hominidae > Pongo > Pongo abelii. The sequence goes on along the minus strand of NC_071992.2, from coordinate 160,288,341 downwards.
CTGTGAAAACCTGTCCAAGTGCCACCAGAATAAAGCTCACTGCATGCTACTGCCCTCTCCTGGTCCTATGTTCCTCGATCAGCCCCCAAATCCTCCAGCCTCTGTGCCTCATTCCCCGGCAGCCGCAGGGGCTCCTTCCTTGTGCCCCTCGGGATCTTACACTGGCCAGTCCTCCTGTCTGGAAGCTCCTCAGATGTTCACAGCTCTCATTCCCCCCTCTCCAAGTTTTCCCTTGTATGTCACCTTCTCAGCAAAGCCCACCTTGGCCACCTTTCTTAAAATTCCAGCCCAGCCCTGCCCGCCCTGGTAGCCTGGTATCTCCACTACACTATGAGTTGTGACAGAAGGGACTTTGTTTCGTTCAAGGATGTGCCCTAAGGACCTAGAACAGCACCCAACTCAGGTGTTCTGTCAACTGGTCCGATGGCTGGGCTAATCATGAACGGATGAGTTAATTCATACATTAGCATATACCTGATTGTTTGGACAGATAAATTGGTAAATAAATAGGAGAGATGATTATATAGACATATTCATTTATGCACATTCTTCTGCACATTTATTTATCAATGATTCTGTCTATATTTGTAAATATAAATTTGCAAATGTAAACGTGGGTGGGTGAGTGAAGGAATTTATGAATATGCAAATTTAATCCTCACTTTGGGGTCGTAAGGACAATAACCTCAGAGTAAGGTTGACTTCAGCTTAGCTTCAAATCTTAATCCCTGAAGTTGGTGAAGTGACTCCAGACTGCTGGTACCCCCAATACATGGCAACACCTAAATCCTCAGTGAAAAAAGAGTGAAAAATACCTTTCTAGGCTTCAAATGATTCCTACCAATAAAACATATGACATGGCCAGGCGCGGTGGCTCATGCCTGTAATCCCAGCACTTTGGAGGCAGAGCCATGCAGATTGCTTGAGCCCAGAAGTTCAAGACCAGCCTGCGCAACATGGCAAAATCCTGTCTCTACAAACAAATAAAAAAAATTAGGCCGGGCGCGGTGGCTGACGCCTGTGATCTCAGCACTTTGGAAGGCTGAGGTGGGCAGATCACAAGGTCAGGAGTTTGAGACCAGCCTGGCCAACGTGGTGAAACCCCATCTCTACTAAAAATACAAAAATTAGCCAGGTGTGGTGGTGCGTGCCTGTAATCCCAGCTACTTGTGAGGCTGAGGCAGGAGAATTGCTTGAACCCGGGAGACAGAGGTTGCAGTGAGCTGAGATTGTGCCACTGCATTCCAGCCTGGTGACAGAGCAAGACTTCATCTCAGAGAAAAAAAAAAATAGCTGGGCATGGTGGCTCAAGCCTGTAGTCTTAGCTACTTGGGAAGCTGGGGCAGGAGGATCATTTGAACCCAGGGGGTCAAGGCTGCAATTAACTGTGATCACACCACTGCACTCCAGCCTGGGTGACAGAGCAAGACCCTGTCTCAAAGAAAATAAAAAATAAAAAAGGCTGGGTCTGGTAGCTCACGCTATAATCTCAGCACTTTGGGAAGCTGAGATGGGCAAATCACTTGAGGTCAGGAGTTCAAGGCCAGCCTAGCCAACATGGCAAAACCCCATCTCTACTGAAAATACAAAAATGAGCTGATGTGGTGCTGCACACTGGTAGTACCAGCTACTCAGGAGGCTGAGGCATGAGAATCGCTTGAACCTGGGAGGCAGAGGTTGCAGTGAGCTGAGATCACGCCACTGCACTCCAGCCTGGGTGACAGAGGAAGACTCTGTCTCAAAAAAAAAAAAAAAAGAGATACAGTAAAAAGGCACAGGAAATGCAAGGCAATATAAACAAAAATCTACAGAAACTACAAATGATAGAAATAGCTCCACAAGGGATCAGGATATTAGAGTTAGCTACAGATTTTCAAATAACTGTATTTACTGTGCTCAAAGAGAGACTAGATTGATTTTAGCAGAGAGCTGGAACCAAATAAAATTTTAGACATGAAAATTAAAATAATCAAAATTAAGAACAAAGTGCATAGATTTAATAACTAGTTAGATGGAGCTGAAGAGAGAATTAGTAAACTGAAAGACATATCACAAGAAAATATCCAGAATAAACTCAAAACAAAAGGATGGAAAATATAGAAAAGAGGGTAAAAAAACCGTGGTAGTTACTAGTGCTGATCATCAAACATGTCCATCCTTCCACCTTCTAGACATAGTATAGGATTACACTTCCTGACCAATTTGTGGTTTCAGTGGCGCCAAATGACTAGATCTGACCAATGAGCTATAAGTAGAAGTGTTTGTGCTAGACCCTCCTCAGCTCTTTCCCTCTGGTATACTGACCAGCAATATTCAAGATGGTGGTTGCTCTGTCAGCCTGGGTCCCTAAAAGACTACAGTTAGCAGAAGCCCCCTGTTAACCCTCAATGGACATGTAGCATAAGTAAAAAATAAACTCATTTTGTTTTATGCCATTGAGATTTGGAGACTGCATGTTCCACAGCACATCTGTATTAGTCCATTCTTACATGGCTAAAAAGAACTACCTGAGACTGGGTAATTTATAAAGAAAAGAGGTTTAATTGACTCATGGTTCTGCAGGCTGTACAGGAAGTATGGCTAGGAAGACCTCAGGAAACTTACAATCATGACAGAAGGCCAAGGGGAAGCAGGCACATTTTACATGGCTAGAGAAGGAGGAAGAGAGAGCAGGGGGAGGTGCTACACATTTCTAAACAACCAGATCTCATGAGAACTCACTATTGTGAGAAGACTGTGGGGAAATCAGCCCCCATGGTCCAATCACCTCCCCCCAGGCCCCTCCTGCAACACTGAGGATTACAATTTGACATGAGATTTGGGTGGGGACATAGATCCAAAACATATCAACATCCTAGTCTATCCTGGTTGATACAGAAATGTAGAGGCTATGGTGAGATCTACCATCTGTATATTTGGAGAGTGAGAATAAAGGCAGAAACAGAGGTAATGACTGAGAACTTTCCAAAACTCACGCATGAAGAAAAACAAGGTGGGAAGACTTGCTTTTATCTGGTACAAGACTTGTTATAAAGCTGCTGTAGTCAAGACATGGGTATTGACACAGGATAGATCAATAGACCTATGGAACAGAACAGTGATCCCAGAACAGAGCTATAAGTATATAGACACTTGACTTAGGGCACAGGTGATGGTGTAGAGTGAGGAGGGCAGTCTTTCACAAAGACTGTGGGTGCTCTCAGGACAATTGTGCATCCGTATGAGAAATAAACAAGCTTGAACATGACCTTGCACAAGGCGGACCAAAGCAATGCACAGAAGTCTATTCTAGTGGATGATGGCTCTAAATGTGAAAGATGTAGAAGACTGCACCAGAAAATATTTTTATGTCCTTGGGAGAATGGAGAGACTTCTTAAACTGACATGAAAAGCACCAACCATAAAGGAAAAGAATGATAAAATTTACTACAGTAAAACAAAATTTTCCATCAAATTATAACATTAAGAGAGTGAAAAGGCAAGTAAGAAGACACCTATAATACATATAATTGATAAGGAGTTTGATCTAGAATATATAAATAAGGTCCACAGAGCAATAAGGAAAATAAGTCAGGCAACCCAGAGAAAAGTGGTCGCTAATGCTAACAGGTACTACTTTTAAAAAGATAGCTAAGTGGCTAATATGCAAGAGTTCTCAACTTCATTAATTGGCAGGGAAATGCAAGGTAAAACTGCAGTGAGACACCACGGCACATCCACCATGAGTCTGCATTAAAAAACACTGGTAATCACAATGTCTGGGAGAACATGGGGCAGTGGGACTGTAACATATTGTCAGTGGGAGTGGATAAACTGGTACAACCATTTTGGAAAACTCTGCACATGTGTACCAAGAGACACATACAAGAATGTTCATAGCAGCATCATTATAACCAAAGCCTGGAAACAAACTGAACGTTCATCAGCAGTAAAATGGATAAATATACTGCAGACATTTATATAATTAAAGTCTCCATAACAATGAAAGTGAATGAACTATAGCTACAGGCAACAAGACTGAATCTCACAAATATAGCCTGTGATAGAAGAAGCCAGATACCAAAGAACAGCTGCCATATAAATTCATTTACACAAAGCTCAAACACAGTGAAACAAAGCTATATTATTTAGGCACTCATGTTTAGGAATGAATGGATGAATGAGTAAGTGGATGACAAAATGAATGAATAAATGAGGGATGATTTAATGATGTAATAAAGAAAAGAATAGATAAAAGCAAGAGGCCGGGCACGGTGGCTCACGTCTGTAATCCCAGCTCTTTGGGAGACCGAGGTGGGCGGATGAACTGAGGTCAGGAGTTCGAGACCAGCCTGTCCAACATGAAGAAACCCTGTCTCTACTAATACAAAATTAGCCGGGTGTGGTGGCACCTGCCTGTAATCCCAGCTACTCAGGAGGCTGAGGCAGGAGAATTGCTTGAACCTGGGAGGCGGAGGTTGCAGTGAGCCAAGATCGTACCATTGCACTCCAGAGCCTGGGCAACAAGAGCAAAACTCTGTCTCAAAAAAAAAAAAAAGCAAGAAAGTAAGCACTGACAAGCCCATAGCCAACATTATACTGAATGGGCAAAAGCTGGAAGCATTCCCCTTGAAAACTGGCACAAGACAAGGATGCTCTCTCCCACCACTCTTATTCAACATAGCATTGGAAGTCCTAGCCAGAGCAATCAGGCAAGAGAAAGAAAAGGCATCCAAATAGAATGAGAGGAAGTCAAACCGTTTCTGTTTGCAGACAACATGATTCTATATCTAGAAAACCCCATAGTCTTAGCCCAAAAGCTCCTTCAGCTGCTAAACAACTTCAGAAAAGTTTCAGGATACAAAATAAATGTACAAAAATCACTAGCATCCCTATACACCAGCAACAGCCAAGCTGAATGCCAAATCAGAAAGGCAATCCCATTCACAATTGCCACAAAAAGAATAAAATACCTAGGAATACAGCTAACCAGGGAGGTAGAAGATCTCTACAATGAGAATTACAAAACACTGCTCAAAGAAATCAGAAAAGACACAAACAGAAAAACATCCCATGCTCATGGATAGGAAGAATCAATACCATTAAAATGGCCATATTGCCCAAAGCAATTTACAGATTCAACGCTATTCCTATCAAACTATTATACCAAGCATATTATTCACAGAACTAGAAAATACTATTTTAAAATTCATATGGAACTAAAAAGCCCAAATAGCCAAGGCAATCCTAAGCAAAAAGAACAAAGCTGGAGGCATTGCGTTACCTGGCTTCAAACTATACTACAGGGCTACAGTAACCAAAACAGTATGGTACTACACAAGGACATAGATCAATGGAACAGAATAGAGAGCCCAGAAACAAAGTTGCATACCTACAACCACCTGATCTTCAACAAAGCTGACAAAAACAAGCAATGGGGAAAAGACTCCATATTCAATAAACCATGCTGGAATAACTGGCTAGCCATATGCAGAAGATTGAAGCTGGACCCCTTCCTTACATCATACATAAAAATCAACTCAAGATGGATTAAAGACTTAAATGTAAAACCCAAAACTATAAAAACTGTGGAAGACAATGTAGGCAAATACCATCCTGGACATAAGAACGGGCAAAAATTTCATGACAAAGACACCAAAAGCAATCACAACAAAAGCAAAAATTGACAAGTGGGATCTAATTAAACATAAGAGCTTCTGCATAGCAAAAGAAACTATCAGCAGAGTAAACAGACCACCTACAGAATGGAAGAGCATATCTGCAAACTATGCATCTGACAAAAGTCTAACATCCAGCATTTATAAGGATCTTATACAAACTTACAAGAGAAAACCCCATTAAAAACTGAACAAAGAAAATGAACAGACGCTTTTCAAAATAAGACATGCACGTGGCCAGCAAGCATATGAAGAAAAGCTCAACATTACTGATCATTAGAGAAATGCAAATCAAAACCACAATGAGGATACCATCTCACACCAGCCAGAATGGCTACTTTTAAAAAGTCAAAAAATAACAGATGCTGGTGAGGTTGCGGAGAAAAGGGAACACACACACACTGTTGGTGGGAGTGTGAATTAGTTCAGCCACTGTGGAAAGCAGTATGGCAATTCCTCAAAGACCTAAAAGCAGAACTACCATTCGACTCAGCAATCCCATTACTGGGTATATACCCAGAGGAATATAAAGCAGTGTATCATAAAGACACATGCACACATATGTTGACTGCAGCACTATTCACAATAGCAAAGACATGAACTCAACCTAAATGCCCATCAGTGACAGACAGGATAAAGAAAATGTGGTACATGCACACCGTGGAATACTATGCAGCCATAAAAAAAGAATGAGATCATGTCCTTTGCAGGAACATGGATGCAGCTGGAGGCCATTATCCTCAGCAAGCTATCACAGGAACAGAAAACCAAACACCGCATGTTCTCAGTTGTAAATGGGAGCTAAAGGATGAGAACTTAGGAACACAAAGAAGGAAACAACAGATACTAGGGTCTACTTGAGGGTGGAGGGTGGGAGGAGGGAGAGGAGCAGAAAACTATTGGGTACTGGGCTTAATTCCTGGTGAGGAAATAATCTGTACGACAAATCCCCATGACTATCTCACCTACATAACAAACCTTCACATGTACCCCCGAACCTAAAAGAAAAGTTAAAAAAAGATGACTTAACATCTCTGTGCTTAAGTTTCTTTGTATATAATAAAGTCTTTGTATATAATGTAGGAATATTAATAATACTACAATCAGGTTTGTTGAGAGGATTAAACTGGGAACTTTATACATATTTCAGTAAAGTTTTGTAACTTGAAAAAAAGAAGGAAGCAAGCACTATAAAATTCAGGATATGATTATCTGGGGAGAGGTGTGGTGTTCTGGTGATATTTTATTTCTTGAGTCAGGTAGTTACTACATGAGTATTTCCTTTGTGGTAAATAATTGAGCCACACTTTGATTTGTGCAATATTCTGTATGTCATTTGTAATTAAAAAGGAAAGTCTGAAGATGTATAAAATCAAGGAGTGGCTAAAATGGGAGAAGGGATGAATGGATAACTAGATAAATAGGATGGAAGAATGAACAGACATATGAATGAGGCAATGATTTTGTAACTTAAAAGAAATTGTGATACTCATTTAAAATAATAATAGCTACCATTTCTTGAGAACTGACTCTGCGCCAGGAATTGTGCCAAGGAATTTCATTCATTATCTCATGAATCTTCAAAAAGCTGTTATTAGTCCCATTTCTGAATATATGGAAACAGGTTCAAATAAGCTTCAGAACTTGCCAAAGTTCTGTCTGTAAGTGGAAGAACTGGAGTAGATGGAAAATGAATGAAGAGAGAAAATAAAAGGATAATATAATGAGTGAACTTACCAGTGTCTTAATGAATAGGCAATAAAGAATGAATGAGTAAATTAATGAATTAAACTATAAGAGAATGAAGATTAGATTAATTGAATGAACTGATTAAATGATGAACTGATACATGAAAAATTAATAGATGAATGAGTGTAAAGAATGGATAAATGAGATAAGCAAATGGTTAGTTGAGCAACTGGATGGATGAATTGATGGACGAATTCATTGTTCAACAAAATGTTTCAGTGCCTATCATGGTCAACCAGTATTGGGGCATACGATTAAGGGGTGAACGAGACACAGTCCTTCTTTGCTTTCTCATAATTTCTGTCAAGTAAACTGCATGAATGTGTGTATGAATGGATGAATGGATGAATGGATGTCTGAATGAATAGTAGATAAATAAGTGAATAATTATTTAAACATGGTGTAAGGGTGGAATGGGCACATTAATGAGTGGATAGTTTATAAGTTTATATATAAGTTTGTAAGTTCATAAATTTATATATAAGCTTATAAATTTATCTATAAGTTTATAAATAAATGACTCATGGCTGGGCATGGTGGCTCACACCTGTAATCCCAGCACTTTGGGAGGCCGAGGCAGGCAGCTCACCTGAGGTCAGGAGTTCGAAACCAGCTGGCCAACATGGCAAAACCCCGTCTCTACTTAGCATACAAAAAAACGAATTAGGTGGGCTTGGTGGCGCATGCCTGTAGTCCCAGCTACTCTGGAGGCTGAGGCAGGAGAACCGCATAAACCCGGGAGGCAGAGGTTGCAGTGAGACTGCGCCACTGCCCTCCAGCCTGGGCGACAGAGCAAGACTCCATCTCTAAATAAATAAATAAATGACTTATAAGTTAATAAGATAATTATGAATTGATGAAAGCACAAACCAATACTGGGGTGAGATGGGTGAAGTGGGTGAATGTATGGAAACAATGATCGATGAATGATGGAGAGATGGCGATGGGACAACGTGGTTCAGCTCTTCTGTATCATCGCTGATATTCCGTCTACTTGTCTCATCAATTATTGAGAGAGAGAGATGGCAAAATCGCCTGCTACCATTGTGGTTCTCTTTATTTCTCCTTGTAGTTCTCATAGTTTTTGCTTCATGCATTTTGAAGCCCTGTTAGTAGCTGCATAAACATTTAGGATTTTTATGTCCTCATGATGAATTCCTACATTTGTCATTATTAAATGATTCTTTTATCCTTAGTAACATACTTTTTTTCTGAAATCTACTTGATGTTAATACAGTTACTTCAGCGTCCTGTTTAGTGTTATCTTGGCATATTTGTTTTTATCATTTTAATTTTCACCTATTTGTGCTTTTACATTTAAAGTTTGTTTCTTATAGGTAGAACATAGTTAGCTACATTTTTTTTAATCCAAAATGACAATCCATCTTTTTATTTTTTATTTTTTTTTGAGACGGAGTCTCGCTCTGTCACCCAGGCTGGAGTGCAGTGGCGGGATATTGGCTCACTGCAAGCTCCGCCTCCCGGGTTCACGCCATTCTCCTGCCTCAGCCTCCGAAGCAGCTGAAACTACATGCGCCCGCCACGACACCTGGCTAATTTTTTTTGTATTTTTAGTAGAGACGGGGTTTCACTGTGTTAGCCAGGATGGTCTCGATCTCCTGACCTCGTGATCCGCCCGCCTCAGCCTCCCAAAGTGCTGGGATTACAGGTGTGAGCCACCGTGCCCAGCCCTGCTCAATTTTTTTCAACCTTCTTTTTCTCTGTTTCATTTTGGATAGTTTCTATTGCTATATCTTCAGATTAACTAATTTTCTTCAGTGTCTAATCTGCATCTTCCATTAATCCCATCCAGTGTATCAATGTATTTTTCATCTCAGACGTTGCAGTTTTCATCTCTAGAAGTTTAGGAATGTGTGTGTGTGTGTGTGTGTGTGTGTGTGTGTGTAATACAGCTATAGTTTTTTATTTTTGAGGTGGAATCTCACTCTGCCAGCCAGGCTGAAGCCCAGTTGGCGCGATCTCAGCTCACTGCAACCTCTGCCTCCCGAGTTCAAGCACTTCTCCTTCCTCAGCCTCCTAAATAGCTGGGATTACAGGTGCCCACCACCACGCCCAGCAGCTAATTTTTGTATTTTTAGTAGAGATGGGGTTTCACCATGTTGGCCAGGCTGGTCTCGAACTCCTGACCTTGTGATCTGCCCGCCTCGGCCTCCCAAAGTGCTGGGATGACAGGTGTGAGCCAGAGCGCCTGGCCTCAGCTATAATAACTTTTAATGTTCTTGTCTACTAATTCCATCTCCTCTGTCATCCCTGAGTCTGTTTTGATTGATTTTCCTCTTCACTCTGGGTCATTTTTCGTGTGTGTGTGTGTGTGTGTGTGTGTGTGTGTGTTTTAGCATGCCTGATAATTTAACTAAATTTTTATTTTGAATTTTTATTTTGATTTACATGAAATTACAAAAATAGTAGAGTTCCCATATACCCTTAACAAGCTCCCCCAATGATGATTTCTTACATAATTACAGTACAACATACAAACTATGATACTGACATAGTACAATCTACAGGGCTCACAGTGGATTTCAACTATTTCACATCTACTCGTGTGTGTGTGTGTATCATTACAATTTTCTCACATGTGCAGTTTTGTGTTAACAACCATCGTAATCAAGATACAGGACTGTCCTGGCACCCCAAGGGTCTCTTGTGCTACTCCTGCCCAGTCGGCCCCATCTCTCCCCCATTTTCCTGTCCCCACTCCCATTTGTAACCCCTGCAGCCCTCGGATCTGTCCTCCGTCTCCACAGTGTTGTCATGTGAATGTGTTACATGAATGGAGCACGCAGTCTGTGCTGTTCTCCCCCACTCTATGAAGCTCCCTTCCAGTTTCTCCACGTTGCTAGTTGTTGCATGGATCATGTGTTCACACCGTTTTATTGCCAAGCATGTTTCGTGGCAGGAATGCACCAAGCTAGTGGAGCCACTCGCTTCCTGGAGGATATCTGAGTCGTTTCCCCTTTTTGGCTATTGTAAATAAAGCTGCTGTGAACATTTGTGTACACATTTTTGTGTGGACCTAGTTTTCCTTTTACTGGAGCAAATGTCTAGGAGTCTGATGCTGTGTTACATGGTAAATGTGTTCGCTTTTTAAGAAACCACCTGCCTATTTGCAAGAGCGGCTATACTGTGCTGTGTCCCCCCAGCGAGGTGTGGCAGGGCCAGCTTCCCCACATCCCTGCCCTCGTTCGGCCCCAGCACTAGTTTGACCTGGGCTGTCCTGGGAGGTGTGAGCTGGTATGCAACACCTCCTCAGGTGTTCATCTGCCATCATTAGATCCTCTTTGGTGAAATTTCTCTTCATGTCTTTGCTCATTTTATACCTAGATTGTATGTTTTATCGTTGTGATGTGAGTTTTTTCTATGTTCTAGATACATGTCCCTTGTCAGATGCGTGGTTCACAAACGTTTGCTCCTGCCTGTGCCTTATTTTCTTCTTGACAGATCTTTTACAAAGCAAACATTTTACATTCTGATGAAGTGCCGTTTATCAATGTGGTTTTTTTGTTTGTTTGTTTTTTGGATTGTGCTTTTTGTGTCATGTCCAAGAATCCCTCCAAGTCCTAGGCCCCAAAGATTTTTCTCCTATGTGTTCTAAAACTTTTGTAGTTTTACCCTTTACATTTAAATCTATAATCCACTTTGAGTTAATTTTTTACAGGTGTGTGGTTCAGGTCCACACTAACCCCTTTGCCTGTGGATGGCCAATGCTCCAGCACCATGGAGTGAACACACGGTCCCCTGGCACCCAAGGGCTCCCACAGCACCCCCAGCTGCTGCCCTTCTCAGCTCTCCGGGCCACCATGCCCCAGGCAGCAGGTCTGCTGGACACCCCAGCACCGCTGACTCCCACTTGCACCTCTGGACGCCTCACCGTATCCTCAGCCCCTCCCTAAGCCCACCATGTCGGCCCTGCCCCTCCCCTCCAGCCCAGGAAGAAGGACCCTTTTGCAGACAAGGAGAAAGAACAGAGGGGCAGGACAGGCTCCCAGGCAGCACCTACAGGAGGAGAGTCTGGGGGTTGGTCCCTAGCTAGGCAAAGACTCTGGCAGCAGTCCAGTGGATGCACCTCCCAGGTGTCTGCCGTGGGCCCGAGGCAGAACCCAGACTCCAGGCAGCACCTCCAGATTTGTGTGGGATGTGGGGTGAGGTTAGGAGTGGGGTTACTGAGATGGGAGAGGGACTGGGGTTCAAATTAAGTTGATTTAAATGAAACTAAGGCAGGCGAGGTTCGTGGTCTGGTTTTCCAGCCACTGCTCCAACAGGCGGAGTCAGCCTCACCCCACCCCACTTCTGGGCCTAGGACAAGTCCAGGCATTGTGTCTCCAGCCTGGCCCAGGGCAGACCCTTTTTTTTTTTTTTTTGAGTCTCACTCTGTTGCCCAGGCTGGAGTGCAGTGGCTCAATCTAGGTTCACTGCAATCTCCGCCTCCCAGGTTCAAACGATTCTCCTGCCTCAGCCTCCCAAGTAGCTGGGACTACAGGCGTGCGCCACGACACCCACCTAATTTTTGTATTTTCAGTAGAGATGGTGTTTCACCATGTTGGCCAGGATGGTCTCAAACTCCTGAGCTGAAGTGATCCACCCGCCTCAGTCGCCCAAAGTGCTGAGATTACAGGCGTGAGCCATCAGGCCTGGCCAGACAGCCGGACTGTCCTTTCTAACATAGCCCAAAGGCTCTAGGCAGGAGCTCTGTGGCTGGGCTGTGTGGCTCAAGTTCTCCGGAAAACCGATGTGCTGACAGTGAGGGGACCGATGGGTGGGCCCCGTGCTGCCCCCAGTGCTGTGAGCTCTGCCAACCCTGGAATCACCAGCCTCAGTTTCTCCATCAGTAATACCACTTCCTCAGGCAAAGCATGGAAGGAAATGACACAAAACCTGACACCAAAGGCATTCACAAAATAGGAGTCGCTGCCACTTCCATTGCAGACTGACAAGGTTTTAAAGTCAGGACTTCCAGGAAGGGAATGGGGCACGGCAGGGCTAGGAAACCGCTCTAGCAGGCCACTCAGGCTTCTGACAGCTTTCAGAGACAGAGCCGGTCGGGTGAGCCTTCCCTGCCTGGGTGTGCACCTGCCAGACTCACACCTGCCTGGCCCACAACTCCCGGGCCCACACCTCCCGGGGTCCACACCTCCGGGGTCCACACCTGCTCAGGGGTGCTCCCGTCCTCTGCGTACACCCGGGGGTCTGCTCCGAGCTTCAGAAGCACCTCCACAGCTGCCAGGTGGCCCCCAAAGGCTGCACGGTACAGCGGCGTCCGACCGAAAGCGCCCTGCAAGACGGGCCCTCTGAGCAAGATCCAGGCCTTGCCCCTGGGGGAAGGAGGCCCCCGAGGGCCCTGGACCTCGCCCCTCAGCGCTGCGGCGCGCAGCCCACGGCGCCCACCTTGCTGTTGGGGCTGGCGCCGAGCTCGGCCAGCAGCTGGATGGCCAGGGGCTGCCCGCCCGCGGCCGCCTCCGACAGCGGCGTGTTCCCGTGGCCGTCCTCGCACTCCACCAGAGCCACGCGTCGCTGCAGCCGCCGCGCCTTGCCCGCCTCGTCATGGCCCACGCCCTCGCGGGTCAGCAGCTGCTCCACCTGCGCCGCCCGCCGCGGTCACCGCTCCCCGCTCCTCCCACCCCAACCCCACCCCCCGCCCTCGCCCTCCTCCCGGCCCCGCTGACCTCCTTCAGCACCGCCCGGATCTCTCCCACGTCCCCGTCGAAGGCGGCGTCCAGCAGGCGGCGGCGACGCTGCAGCTCCTCCCGCCGCTCCCGCTGCGCCGCCTCCTCCTGCTCGCGCAGCCGCCGCGCGGCCTCCCGCTCCCGGCGCACCAGAGCCAGGTAGGCCTGGGAGGCGCCCGCCGAAGTCACCGCCCGCTCCGCGCCACCGCCCCGAGCCCCGAGGCCACGGTCCACGCCTCTGAGGTCGGAGCCCAGCCCGAGCTTACCCCCCACCCCACGCACCCTGCTTCGCCATTTCCTCCTCCTGCCTCCCGCCCTGGCCCCCGGGGGTGGCGGCCGCCCGTCCTCACCTCCCTCTGCAGCTTCTCCATCTGCTCCAGGTACTCCCGGCGCTCCTCCCGGCGGCGGGCGAGCTCCCTCCTGGCCCGGAGCTGCCGGAAGGCGCCCTGGATCGCTCTGGCCGCTCGGTCCTCGGCCGGCCCTGGGATGGGGAGAGGCTCACGGGGGCGCGTTCTCGCCTCCAGCCGCGCCTGCCGCGCCCCCGCCCCCACAGAAGGACCCAAACGGCTCTCAAAGCCCCCAGCGCGGCCGAGCCGGGGTTCCCGCCCGCAGAGGCCGCACGAGGAGGCTGCGCGAAAGCCCGGGACGCGGAGAGGACGCGGGTCTGCGGGAACCTCCCCCGCCCCACGCCTCCGGGGATCCTGCGAGCCCCGCCGAGCCCGCAGCTCGGGAGCCGGGAGGAACGGTGAGGAAGCGGTGCTGTGCCCCGCGGGACTCCCTTCCCCGAAAGCCGAAGGCCCCTCCTGCATCCAGGCCCCAGCGAGCGAAGGCTGGGCTGAGCGGGGAGGCCCCAGGCCTGGGAGGGCTCATCACAGCCCCGCTGAACTCAGAAGAGGGCGCGGAGCCCAGGGTCCCAGAGGGAGCTCCGTCCTCTCCGGCTCGGCCTCGCCCTCGCCCCACCGCGGCTGCAACAGAGCGCTGAGCCCGAGCCTGGAGCCGCCTCGCAGGGAGGAGGGGGCGGAGGAGAGGTCGTCGGGCCCAGCCCTGCCCTTAGTGGCCTGGGGAAGTCCGGGCACCACTCAGCCTCCCCGGCCTGAGCCCCATGCTCTAACGTGGAACGATACTGGCAGCTTTCTAAGAGTCTAGCAATGGGGCGTCTGTGGCGCTTCTGCCACAGTGAAGGCTCAGCGTGCGCCCCGTGGGTGTGACTTGTACCAGGGCACGGGTGGCCAGGCGAGACTGTCGGGCCACGCGGGTACCCAGCAGGAAGCCACAGCTGTGCAGAAGGCCACGGGAACCCAGGCCAGAAGCAAGCAGGCAGCTCAGCTGGGTCTCCACAGGTGCGCCCGCTGGGGAGCCAAGTACTATGATTCCCACAACCAGGCTCCCCGGGAGCAAGGACAGAATGGCGGGATAAGGCGAGACTGGGAGACGAGGAAGGCCCTGCAGGCCCAGGGCACGGACCGGAGCAGCCAGCGGGGCAGGGTGGAGAGCTGAGTGCATGTGGGAAAATCACAGCGAAAGAGAATAAAGGGAGAGTCGCCGTCAGGAGGGCGGGACACCGAGTGGCAGTGGACAGAGATAATACAGTCATAAGAATAACGTGCGTCTAAGATGCAGAGACTGACAATACAAAGAGCAAACACTCACGATAAAACCCAGGAAATCCTGAAATGAATCTTAAGACAAAAGGGGGGAAAATCCCAGAAAACAAAGGGCATCAGACACAACTCGGTGAAGTTGAGCCTCAAAACAAAATGTTTTTCAAGCACCCGAGGAGAAAAAGCAAAGCACCTATGACAGGAAAGTCCGGCTCTCCTGAGGCTTTTTTCTTTTTGAGACAGGGTCTCACTCTCACCCAGGATGCAGCACAGTGGCACAATCTCTGCTCACTGCGACTCCCACTTCCCCCGTTCCGGCAGTCCTCCCACCTCAAACTCGGAGTAGCTGGGACCACAGGCACACGCCTGTGCACCACGCCCACCTCCTAAGGCTTTTTACAGAAACACTAAATGTTAGAAGAAAATGAAGCAGTGTCCACAAAATTCTGCAGGGAAAACAGTAGGCCAGGAAGAGTATTTGGTTCTGCAGCAGAGATGGCAGGGCAGGAGGTGCAGCCTTCCCAGTGACAGCAAGAGAGAAGACAGACGAAATCAAAGTGTTTTTTAAACACGTGTCTGACGGCATTCAAAGCTACTGAGGAAATGAAGAATGCGGTCTCCAGAACAGTACAGCAGGGTGGTCCCAACACCAGGCAGGTGGGCCTGGCCTGGCTCGGAGCAAAGGGTCAGCTGCTCAGCAGAGGACGGGCCAAGGGACAGACCTGCATTTAGAGCACTGGGTATGGCTTGGGTTTAGGGTTGCCAGATTTAGCTAATAAACAGGATGCAATTTGGGGGACATACACTGAATAAATTATTCCTGTTTATCTGAAATTCAAATCTAGGCCAAGTGCGGTGGCCTTGTGATCCCAGCAAATTGGGAGGCTGAGATGGGAGGATCACTTGAGCCCAGGAGTTTGAGGCCAGCCTGGACAACGTGGTGAGACCCTGTCTCTCTTTTAAAATATATATATAGGGCCAAGTGCAATGGCTCACATCTGTAATCCCAACACTTTGGGAGGCTAAGGTGGAAGGATCACTTGAGCCCAGAAGTTCAAGACCAGCCTGGGCCACGTAGGGAGACCCCTGTCTCTACAAATAACTAAAAATTAGCTGGGTGCGGTGGCACGCATCTGTAGTCCCAGTTACTCAGGAGGCTGAGATGGGAAGATGGCTTGAGCCCAGGTCAATGCTGCAGTGGGCCATGATCATGCCACCGCACTCCAGCCTGGACAACAGAGCAAGACCCTGTCTCAGTAAAATATATATATTTTTATATTATACATATAGAATATGTATATATGAGAAATTCAAATTTAAATGGATGTCCCGGTTTCTGGGAGCCCTGTTTTATCTGGTAGCCCTATTTGGGTCAGAATCACAACCTTCACAAAATAAAATAACCCTTATGGGAACAGGGGGGGGCCCAGCTCCAAAGAGTGACAGCAAACAGTCAAAGTCATCTTCATTTGCAGATGATGCACATAAAAATCCAAAAGAACTCATCACAAATGATTATCATCAATAAGCAATCTTGGGAAGGTTCTGAATATAACCTCATACTCACAAAGTGTATTTCTGTACACAAGCAACAAAAAGAAAATTTAATATATTTAATTAGCATCAAAAAACTATCATATACTTGGATTAAGCCCACAAAATAAACGTCAGTGAGTCCATAGTGATAGAAATAAAGGATTAAATACACACTAGAGGGAGTGGAGGGAAAGTAGAATCCCATCAATGGGTGCAGGAGGGGGCAGGGAAGGAGCAGATTCCCATTGGGCACACAAGAAGTGCAGCAGCTGCAGCTGACAGCTGCCGACGTATGTCCACCGACGCATGTTTCAGTGGGCAGGGGTTTGAAGAGAAGCAGAATTTCTCTTGTTTCAATATATCTCTCCCAAGGTAAGTATCAACCATGAAAGGAAAACATAGTACATTTACAAAGGAGAAACCTGGCGGAAACCCCCCCACGAAGTGATCGAGGGCAACGTCACAAGCGGTGAGACGTTCCCGCACCGTA
This sequence comes from Pongo abelii, assembly GCF_028885655.2. Lineage (NCBI taxonomy): Eukaryota > Metazoa > Chordata > Mammalia > Primates > Hominidae > Pongo > Pongo abelii. Next base: position 160,271,624 of record NC_071992.2, on the reverse strand, counting down.
AGCCCCATGACATGATGTACGTCAAAAACACAACATCATTTCTGCTTTATTTTATTTTTAATTTTTAGAAACAGAGTCTCAGCCGGGCACAGTGGCTCACACCTGTAACCCCAGCACTTTGGGAGTCTGAGGCAGGTGGGTCACCTGATGTCAGGAGTTTGAGACCAACCTGGCTGACATGGTGAAACCCTGTCTCTACTAAAAGTACAAAAATTAGCTGGGTGTGGTGGCGGCGCCTGTAATCCAGCTACATGGGAGGCTGAGGCATGAAGAATCACTTGAACCCGGGAGGTGGAGGTTGCAGTGAGCCAAGATCGAGCCACTGCACTCCAGCGGGGTGACAGAGCAAGACACTGTCTCAAAAAAAAAAAAAAAAAAAATGCCAGGCACGGTGTCTCACACCTGTAATCCCAGCACTTTGGGAGGCCAAGGCGGGCGGATCACGAGGTCAGGAGATCGAGACCATCCTGGATAACATGGTGAAACCCCGTCTCTACTAAACATACAAAAAAAAATTAGGCAGGCATGGTGGTGGGCGCCTGTAGTCCCAGCTACTCAAGAGGCTGAGGCAGGAGAATGGCGTGAACCCGGGAGGCAGAGCTTGCAGTGAGCCAAGATGGCGCCACTGCACTCCAGCCTGGGCGACAGAGCAAGACTCCGTCTCACAAAAAAAAAAAAAAAAAAAAAAAAAAAGGGTCTCGCTCCGTCCTCCAGGCTGGAGTGCAGTGGCTCGATCTTGGCTCGCTGTAGCCTCAGCCTCCTGAGTAGCCAAGACCACAGGTCCACACCACCACACCCAGATTCATTCTTCCAATTGTCAAGGTCGTGAAAGAAAAGTCATGACTATAGGAACAGTTACAGACTGCAGGTAACTATGCAGAAACAGCAAATAAATGCAATATGGCATCCTGGAAAAACCGGTGAAATTTGAGAAGGTCTTTAGTTAATGTTTTTATGCTAGTGTTGACCTCCTGGTTCTGATCCTTGTACTGTCCCTATGTAAGACGTTAACCTTAGAGGAAGCTGGGTAAGTTACACATCTATGGAAAATCCCCATACTAATTCTGTTACTTTTCTGCGAGACCAAAACTACTTGAAAATAAAAAGGGAAACAATTGTCAAATACTAGGATTAAATCTGACAAAGATGCACACAAGATCTCTATACACATGAGCGAACACACACACACACCCATAAAACATTTCTGAAGAGCACTAAGACAAAACAAAACAAAAGGAGAGATATACCATATTCATAGATTGAGTGGACACTGCTGTAGAGGTGACACTCTCCGCACATTGAGCTATAGGTTCAACGAAATCCTAATGAAGGTCACCCAGCAGGGCTGTTTTGCTTTGTTTGTACGAAAATTGACCAAGGGATTCTGGAATATATCTGCGAAAGAGCCAAGAATGGCAAATAATTCAAAGAAGAATTTGGTGAGAGGACTTGCTCTTCTTGATATTAGGACCTCATGTCGGTGAAGACAGTGCGATGTTCTCACACGGAGACCAGTGGCCGTGGGTTCAGAAACAGCCCCCAGGCATGTGGGCGCTTCCTGGCCAGGGGGCCTACAGAGCCATGGGAAATAGAGATTTCAGTCAGTGGTGGGGTCCAATCAGAAACCTGTATGAGGAGAGGGAGGACAGGTGTCTGCTACTTTACCCCATTCACAACAGGCAATTCCAGATGGACTGGTGATCGCACGGGAAGGCAAAACCATAAAGCTTGTAGAAGATCACATGGGAGAACAGCTTCAGGAACTTGGAGTTGGAAAGATTTATTTCAGAGACCACCACAAAAAAATACCCAAAAGAAAACATGTTAAAATCAGTAAGTTCTTTTTTTTTTTTTTTTCCTTTTTTTGTGAGACAGAGTCTTGCTCCATCGCCTAGGCTGGAGTGCAGTGGCTTGATCCTGGCTCACTGCAACCTCCACCTCCCGGATTCAAGCGATCCTCCTGCCTCAGCCTCACAAGTAGCTGGGATTACAAGTGCCCACCACCACGCCTGGCTAATTTTTGTATTTTTAATAGAGATGGGGTTTCGCCACGTTGGCCAGGCTTGTCTTGAACTCCTGACCTCAGGTGATCCACCCACCTAAGCCTCCCAAAGTGCTGGGATTACAGGCATGAGCCACAGTGCCCAGTAAAAATCCGTTAGTTCTATTCACGAGAAGACACCATTGAAAGTAAAAATGCCAGTGAGTGGGAGAAGGTATCTGCAATCCATGTAACTGACAAAAGGTTTGTATTCCGAATATATTGGGAAATACTACAAAGCCGTAAGAGAAAAGGCAGCAGCACGATAGAGAACTAGTAACATACCTGAATGCACACAAGAGCCTACCCAGGTGCCCAATAAATATATGGAAATGTGATTAATCTCATTAGTTACCAGGGAAATCCAATCTAAAACCTCACCTAATACCACGCACAACGGCTAGAGAGAGGCTGCTACTACTCACTGGAGGCTTGCAGAACACCGGTCCCCACACTGCTGTGGGGAGGGAAATCAGAACACCCACTTCAGCGGACGGCTTGGCACACCTGTGCCTCAGCAACCTTTCTCCCAGGTACGTGCCCCCAAAAATGCATGGATGTGTGCACCAGGAGACATGTGCAAGAAAATCCATGCTAGTATTATTTTTAAAACCAAAATCTACAAATAATCCAAACGTCTACCAGCAGTAGAATGAATCAGTAATGTTATATGCACATGACAGACACCTAAACAGCCATGAACATGAACCACAGCTGCATAAAACAAGGGATGACTTTTAAAATATGTACTTTATATATCACAAAGGAAAAGACTACTAAAGCATGTCAAAATGTGAAACTTCTGCTTATCTAAAAATAACATACCAAAAGTGAAAAACCATATAAACTTGGAAAAGAAATTTGCAACACATAAACCTGTTAAAGAACTTCTGCATATGTCAAAGAAACAGGTAAGTAATCCATACAGCAACGGGCAGACAGATGAACGGGCATTTCCCAGAAGAGGAAAACGGATTGGCTGATAAACCTTTGAAAACATATTCCATGAAATGAAGACTAAAATTACCATAGAGGCCCATTTCATATCCAGTAATTTTGCAAAATGTAAAGATAGACATTCTCAGATTGGGTGAGGATGACAGGATTATATATAATCATAAATATATGATTTTTTTTTTTTTGAGACAAGATCTTACTCTGTCTCCCAGGCTGGAGTGCAGTGGTGTGATCCTGGCTCACTGCAACCTCGGCCTCCAGGATTCAAGTGATTCTCCCACCTCAGCCTCCCAAGTAGCTGGGATTACAGGCGTGCACCACCATGCCTGGCTAACTTTTGTATTTTTTGCTAGAGACGGAGTTTTACCATGTTGGCCAGGCTGGTCTTGAACTCCTGACCTCAAGGGATCTGCCCGCCTTGGCCTCCCAAAGTGCTGGGATTACAGACATGAGCCAACAAACCCGGCGCGGCTATATGTATGATTCTTGAAATTTTTATTTTATTTTTTATTTTTTGAAAATTATATTTTAAAAGTAAGGGAATGGTGAAAACATTTGTAAGAGTGGATTCATCTGCAGGGAGGAGTGGAGTTAGGTGGGGATGCAATAGTGTTGGTGACATGCGAGCTCTTACATTCTATTGTCCTAAGGCATATATATTACATATGTTCTTTAGTACACAATTTTTAAAAGAGATTTTTATGCATCCAGCAATTCCTTGAGCTTCACTAGTTTATTTTCATTTGTTAAATTTAACATTTTATTTTTAAAATGAAATGTATAAAATATCTCTGCTGTTACAACATTCTCTCTCTCCATCTCTTTCTGCCTCTTCATAATTATGGAAATTTACCCCTGTAAAAATGGAGAGAGAAATATTTGGATTATTCATCAAATGTTTGCACATTTGTTATTTCTTTTTTCAGTTTTGTTTCGTTTTGTTTTTTTAGAAACAGGGTCTTGCTTTGTTGCTGAGGCTGGACTGCAGTGGTGCCATCACCGCTCACTGCAGCCTTGATCTCCCCAGGCTCAGGTGATCCACCCACCTCAGTCTCCTGAGGAGCTGGGACTACAGGCACTAATTTTTTTTTTTTTTTTTGTAGAGACGGAGTCTCACCATGTTGCCCAGGCTGGTCTCAAACTCCTGGGCTCAAGTGATCCTCCCACCTCAACTTCCCAGAGTGCTGGGGTTTAAGGCGGGAGCCACTGCGCCTGGTCTGCACATTTATTTCTGAATACTGGAGTACTGGAATATTGGATGATTTGTGATCTGCAGCTTTTTCCTTTGATTTGGGGGCGTTGCTTACAGGTTGTATGAATCAGGTTTTGTTCGTTTTTTTTCTGCTACCCAGTAGCTGTCCACCTTTCCTGCGCAGGTGGAATGCTCTGCCGCCGAGTCCCTCTGGCGGGCCCTCCATAGAAGTGCGTGTTTCCTGTCTCCATTCTCTGACTGCTGAGAGTATCAGAGGAACATAGAACTTTAAACAAAGGCACGGCCCTTGAAGGAGAATCACCCTTCTATTCCCAGATCAGCTAAATATTTTTTAAATTCCCAAATCAAAGCTTGAGGGACTTTCTGTGACTCTGTTGAAATGAATTATCATATCTTGTATAACAAAAAATTACCAGTTTAAGTCCCCACTGTATTCATATGTTAAAAGAGGGATAACCACTCTGCCTGCCTCTAGGGCTTGTGGATTTTGTTTCTGTTTGGAGGATCACTTGGCTAATGTGTTAGTCTGTTTCTGCATTGCTACAACGGAACACCTGAGACTGGGTAATTTATAAAGAGAAGAGGTTTACTTGGCTCATGGTTCTGCAAGCTGCACAAGCATGGCACCTGCATCTGCTCAGCTTCTGGGGAGGCCTCAGGAAGCCTTTACTCATGGTAGAAGGTAAAGGAGAAGCAGGTGTGCCACATGGCAAGTGGCAGAGCAAGATGGATGCCAGGCTGTTTAACCAACCAGCTCTCGTGCGAGCTTGTGAGCTCACAAAGAACTCATTACGGTGAGGAGGGCAGCAAACCATTCATGAGAGATCCGCCCCCATGACGCAAACATCTCCCACCAGGCCCCACTTTTGACACTGGGGATCACATTTCAATATGAGATTTGGAGGGGACCAAACCATATCAGCTAATAAATATAAAATACTTAGAGCAGGGTCTCACACACAATAAGCATCCAACAGATGTTAACTACCATTATCATATTCTTACCATCATTATAAGAAAAGCCAGGCCGGGCGCAGTGGCTCATGCCTGTAATCCCAGCACTTTGGGAGGCCGAGGCGGGCAGATCACGAGGTCAGGACATTGAGACCAGCCTGGCTAACATGGTGAAACCCTGTCTCTACTAAAAATACAAAAATTAGCCAGGCGTGGTGGCGGGCGCCTGTAATCCCAGCTACTTGGGAGGCTGAGGCAGGAGAATCTCCTGAACCAGGAGGCAGAGGTTGCAGTGAGCTGAGATCGCATCACTGCACTCCAGTCTGGGTGACAGAGCAAGACTCAGTTTTAAGAAAAGGAAAAGAAAGGGAAAAGGAAAAGGAAAAGAAAACAAAGGAAAGGAAAGAAAAGAGGGAGGGTCATGAACTTCCTACCACAACAGCCTGTCAGAGAAAATACAGCATCATGAGGGGATTGCGTAGACTAATTGCACAGTCTGAGACTTCATTCTCCAGTTTTATTTCAATAGAAAATGGTGGTTTTGGGGAATGCCTAGGTCATTGTCAGCTTAATCAGAAGGTGACTCCCTTTGCAGCTGCTGTTTCAAGTGTGTTCTCCTTAATGAAACAAATCAATACAATTTACCACCTGTTATGCAGTGACTGATCTGGTAAATATTTTTTCCTTCCTCAATCAACATTCACCAGAAGCAAGTTGCCCCTCCGTGGAAGTGGCATCAGCATATCTTCCCATCTTGTCATGTCCACAGGGAGCTTGGTGGTCTCAACACCCCTGAGATGATCCTGACAGTGCAGTACGCTGACGAGGGCACAGGGATAGGACCTGGGAAGCTTTTGGAAGCAGTGGATGCCCTGGCTGCCTAGTGAGATGTGCATGCCTGGCAGATGGGCACAGCTGGCCACACAGAGCCTGGCTCCTGAGTAAAGCTCTGAACACCCAGCCGTCTACACTGTGGTCCTCAAACTTTCTTTTCGTTTCTTTTCCCTCCCTCCCTCCCTCTCTCCCTCCCTTCCTTCCTTCCTTCCTTCCTTTACATGGAGTTCCACTCCTGTTGCCCAGGCTGGAGTGCAATGGCGTGATCTCGGCTCACTGCAACCACTGCCTTCTGGGTTCAAGCGATTCTCCCACCTCAGCCTCCCGAGTAGCTGGGATTACAGGCGCCGGCCACCACGCCTGGTGTATTTCTATGCTGACATCTAAAGTTTTCCCTAACAAGTTTAAATAGTTACAAAGGATCAGATTTCTGGTATATTGATACATTTTAAAGTAAACTCTTACTTTACCAATGGGATACAAATACCATAAATGATTGGACACCCATAATCACACTTTTTAGACACACACAAACTCTACAATAAGTAGAAATGATATACTGTGTTACTCTCCTTGAAATACAATATCTAGCCCACTCTTCTTTATATCTGTCCTATAGAGAGAGAATGTATACATCATATATGTTAGGATATATTTCTATCCTAATATATGTTATGCTTTTTATTGCAGATCCTTTAACACTTCCTGCAAAAAAACCCTGAGATTTATTTTCTTTTGAAATTTAATTTTTAAAACCTTGCATATAGCTATAAGGCTCCATGTTTATGGGCTGGAGTGTAGTGGCATGATCTCAGAGCACTGCAGCCTCGACCTCCCTGGGCTCAAGCGATCCTCCTACCTCAGCCTCCAGAGTAGCTGGCACTACAGGCAGCTAATGCTTTTTCAAAAATGGTTTTGGTAGAGCTGGGGTCTTACTATGTTGCCCACGTTGGTCTCGAACTCCTGGGAGGAAGCAATCCTCCCGCATAGGCCTCCTAAAGTGCTGGGATTACAGGTGTGAGTTACCCCGCTAGGCCGAGTTGTCATTATGGCTGTCAGTATGTAATTGTTCAAAAACAGATAAATATATTACAAGATTTGGACACATGAAAAACAAAAGTTGGGTCAGAAAGGCAGAAGCAGTGGAGCCGACGGGGTCTGAGTCGGAGGCATGGTGCCCGCGCGCAGCTTCCCGGGGCCGGGCGTCTCCGGGACTCCCAGGGGAGACGGGAGGCCGTTCCGCCACAAGGCTGGCGCGAGGCCCCGGGGGTAAAGCGTGGCGGGGGGTGGGGGGAGCCGGAGGAGCAGGGCGCCCGCGGGAGATGCTCCGGGTCCCTTCTCTGGCGCGCGGCCCCGGGGACGGCTCCACCTCTAGCCCCACCCGGCTTTGCGCCCCAGGAGTCTCCGCTTCACGCTCTCCTGCTCCTGGTGAAACCCGCATTGACGCAGTGGTTCAGGCTGGGTCGTCGGGGCGGCGTGAGCCACCATGCAATCCCTACAATTTTAAATATTTAAATGTAGTAAGTTTTCTGTTTCCTGACTGTACTCTGATAGATGCAGTACTTGGCACCAGAACGTGCCAGGAGACAGACCCTAAAAGATACAGTTGTGCCACTGATTTGGTTGTGTTCCTGTCCTTGTCCTCACCTGTGGTTGACAAGAAAGCCAGGCTCCCTGGGCTCTCAGGTGCGCAGGACTTGCCCTCCCAGCCTTCCCCACGGGAGCCACTGCCCCTTGGGGTGGCTCCAGACAAGGGTGACATCATGCGCTTTCAGGGCCCACAGAACACTGATTTTGGTGAGTGCCAAATTCTGGGGCCCCAAAACACCATGGTGGTCCACCAGTCAAAGTGGCAGCTGACGGTCAGGGATCATGCAACTGTGGTCCAAGTTCATCTCGGGCTGGGCCTGGGATCATGCAACTGTGGTCCAAGTTCATCTCGGGCTGGGTCAGGGATCATGCAACTGTGGTCCAAGTTCATCTTGGGCTGGGCCTGGGATCATGCAACTGTAGTCCAAATTCATCTCGGGCTGGGTCAGGGATCATGCAACTGTGGTCCAAGTTCATCTCGGGCTGGGTCAGGGATCATGCAACTGTGGTCCAAGTTCATCTCGGGCTGGGTCAGGGATCATGCAACTGTGGTCCAAGTTCATCTCGGGCTGGGCCTGGGATCATGCAACTGTAGTCCAAATTCATCTCGGGCTGGGTCAGGGATCATGCAACTGTGGTCCAAGTTCATCTCGGGCTGGGTCAGGGATCATGCAACTGTGGTCCAAGTTCATCTCGGGCTGGGTCAGGGATCATGCAACTGTGGTCCAAGTTCATCTCGGGCTGGGCCTGGGATCATGCAACTGTGGTCCAAGTTCATCTCGGGCTGGGTCAGGGATCATGCAACTGTGGTCCAAGTTCATCTCGGGCTGGGTCAGGGATCATGCAACTGTGGTCCAAGTTCATCTCGGGCTGGGCCTGGGATCATGCAACTGTGGTCCAAGTTCATCTCGGGCTGGGCCTGGGATCATGCAACTGTGGTCCAAGTTCATCTCGGGCTGGGCCTGGGATCATGCAACTGTGGTCCAAGTTCATCTCGGGCTGGGCCTGGGATCATGCAACTGTGGTCCAAGTTCATCTCAGGCTGGGCCTGGGAGTTCTGCAGAGCCTGCCTGTGGTCACTTTGCAAGCTCCTGAGTGTGTAGCTAAAAAGACATCCCAGAAACCGAAGGCATTCTCACAGGGTTATGGCCTGCGACCCACAGGGTTATGGCTGTCATGGTATTAAAAGTTAAATGGAAGCCCTGCAATTTTTCTTTCCTACCAGGTTAATGAACTCAAATCTGCATGTCTGGTGAAAATGCCGAGGTTAGTGCTACACCCAAAAGATGTGAACGATGCAGGGCTGGTTATCTCCAGCACAGCCCCCACCTGACTCCCTAGCTGGACGAGGCGGAAGGCGGGCATCCTTGGAGAATGTCTGTGGATTTTCACAAAGCTCAGCAGGTGGCTATTACAACTGCACCTGCTGCTACAGATGTGATATATTTTCCAGAGCAAATCAACATGACCCCTGGCACCTGGAGTGAGCCATTGGCCTGGAAAATGCTTTTCTCCCTATAATAATTCACAAGGATGGGGCTGCTGGGCATGTGGGGCCCTTGCCCAGGCTATCCTCATCCATGTCCTCAGCAGCACCTTCAGGCAGGAAGAGTGGAAGTGAGACATAGGACTCTCCTCCAGGTTCAAGACCATGACCAGCCCAGCAAGTGGAAAGTGCAGGTTAACCTGGGCAGTAGCAGTCGCCTGAGGAATCAGTGCCAGAACTCTGTGCAAGGGAAGCTCCTCATCGTGGATGAACCAGGCTATGTTTGTGAGAGGAGGGATTTGCTGGTGCAGGGCTGTAACGTCCGCATCCCTAGTGTGAAGCAGTGCTGCTGTGATGGCTGCTGGCCATGTCTCTTGCTGCCTGCAGCCCAGCCAGGAGCTTCTCCTGGAGCATCGTGGTATTCCAGAACCTCTTCATGGCAGTCGAAGATCAGTATTGAGTCATGTCCAGCCAAATGCAGGACCTCATCCCAGGGCCTCATCCCACCGACCGGGACCCCATCGCAAAGAATTGCTATGGAGAAAGCCCACCGGAGCTCTTCCCGGCATGGTGGGTGCAGCGGTTGCTCTCCAGCTTGGGCGAGGAGCTCGTCTCCTGGGGCCCAGCTGCAGCACTCAGGCCAGGCCATGGGAAGAAGACAAAGGCAGCGCAGGGAAACCTTGGCTTTGACCACCTCTCGTGTTGTCATCTTTGGCCTCTGTGAAGCAGCTTGGAAACTCCAGCTGGTCCCATCGGGGAAGGAAGAAACCACAGTGAGGCTCCAGCAGTGCTGGTTCTTGGAGGACTGGATGCTGGGACCTGCACAGGGACCTGTGACTCATGTTTGTCGGGGGCCCGGTGTCACTGCCAGTTTTCATCCAGGCCCCTTCACTGTAAAATTATTTATTGGATTCCTTTGGAGTGGGAAAATTATAATGTTTTATGTAGGAGAATGCCTTGTCATTCCAGCTGAAAATGTTCAAGGAAAGTATTTTTGTTGTTCTTGTGTTCTCAAGTTTCATGAGTTAAATCATCCCTTCACCCAGATAAAATGTTTCATCTTTTTTTTTTTTTTTTTGAGATGGAGTTTCGCTCTTGTTGCCCAGGCTGGAGGGCAATGGCGCATTCTCGGCTCACCACAACCTCCGCCTCCCAGGTTCAAGCAGTTCTCCTGCCTCAGGCTTCCGAGTAGCTAGGACTACAGGCATGCGCCACCATGCCTGGGTAATTTTGTATTTTTAGTAGAGATGGAGTTTCTCCACGTTGGTCAGGCCGGCCTTGAACTCTTGACCTCAGGTGATCCACCTGCCTTGGCCTCCCAAAGTGCTGGGATTTTAGGCGTGAGCCACTGCGCCCAACCTGTTTTGTCTTGTAGAACATGAAAAATAATAATTTGCAAGGATAACCAGAAACAGTTTACTTTTACATAATAGGGCTGACGAAACACCCTCACATTCTTATCTCACTGCTGGGTCAGTGCTACCTCTCTCTGAGGTAATCTAACCCAGAGACCTTTATTGTCTTCACCTCCACAAGCATGAACTGATACACTATATTGGTGAATTTATCCTGATTGGACTAAATGAACACAGAGTAGCAAATACCTTGGATGCCTGAGTAAGAAATGACATTTTAATGAAGCCATGAAAATTCAGGGTCCTACAATGTCAGTGAAGTTTCTAGGAATCCAATAGCCTGGGGCATGTTAGAATATCGCCTAAAAGATGAAATACACCAGGCACAATGGCCTGTAAAATCCCGGCTACTCAAAAGGCTGAGGTGGGAGAATTGCTTGAGCCCAGGAGTTCTAGGCTGCAGTGAGCTATGATCATGCCACTCCAGAGTGCGTGACACAGTGAGACACCATCTCTAAAAAAAAATTTTAAGATGAAAGACACATTGTGGCCAGGCGCAGTGGCTCACGCCTGTAATCCCAGCACTTTGGGAGGCCGAGGTGGGCGGATCACGAGGTCAGGAGATCGAGACCATCCTGGATAACATGGTGAAACCCCGTCTCTACTAAAAATACAAAAAATTAGCCGGGCGTGGTGGCGTGTGCCTGTAGTCTCAGCTACTCGGGAGGCTGAGACGGAAGAATGGCGTGAACCCGGGAGGCGGAGCTTGCAGTGAGCTGAGCTCGTGCCACTGCACTCCAGCCTGGGAGACAGAGCGAGACTCCGTCTCAAAAAAAAAAAAAAAAAAACAAAGACACATTGTGTACCTCACACTACCTGCCACTATAAACCGGGCATATCTGCAGGCCTATGTGCTTTTTCACAGCTGATACTGGAGCCCTGCAACCCGTTCACCAAGTAGTTCATGGTCTGCTGGCTTTGAGTTGGCCCCCGGGCAAGAAAAGGCTCTGCAGTAAGACCAGCACTCAATGCCACCCGCTTCACCACTTGAGCCCTATGACCCAATAGATCAGTGACACTCAGACTGTCAGTTGCACATATGAATACTGTTTGAAGCTTCTGGAGAAACCCAGTAAGAAAATCACAGCACAGAACCCCAGAGGTTTTTTTTTGTTTTGTTTTGTTTTGAGACAGAGTCTCGCTCTGTCCCCCAGGCTGGAGTACAGTGGCACAATCTCAGCTCGCTGCAAGCTCCTCCTTCCGGGTTCACACCATTCTCCCGCCTCAGCCTCCTGAGTAGCTGGGACTACAGGTGCCTGCCACCACGCCCAGCTAATTTTTTGTATTTTCAGTAGAGACGGGGTTTCACCATGTTAGCCAGGATGGTCTCGATCTCCTGACCTCATGATCCACCTGCCTCAGCCTCCCAAAGTGCTGGGATTACAGGCGTGAGCCACCACGCCCGGCCAACCCTAGAGTTTTAGAGCAAAGTCATGCCCTCATCTGCATAAAACTTTTTTTTTTAGACAGGGTCCTATTCTGTCACCCAGGCTGGAGGGCAGTATTGCAATCACAGCTCACTGCAGCCTTGACCTCCCAAGGCTCAAGCAGTCCTCTTGTCTCAGACTCCCAAGTGGCTAGGACTAAAAGTGTGCACCACCACACCCAAAACTATTTTTTTTTTTTTAATTTTTTTAGTAGAGACACTGTCTCACTGTGTTGCCCAGGCTGGTCTGAAACTCCTGGGCTCAAGCAATCCTCCTGCCTCAGCTTCCCAAAGTGCTGAGATTACAGGTGTGAGCCTAAGCTATTCTTCTTTTGAGAAAAAAACTCTGGTTTGCTATGGGGCCCTGGCAAGCACTGATGCCTAACCACAAGACACCCAATAACTACACCATTTGCGATAGTCATCATGAACCGATGGTACCAGACCCACCAAGCCATGAGGTTGGGCATGTGTACCAGCAATTCATCATCGAATGAAGATGAAACATAAGAAACTGGATGTGCAAAGGTCCTGGCAGCTCAGATGCCTGTGACACGGGGTGCTCCTCCATCACCTCCTCCCTCTTAATCCACAACAATGGCATCATGGGAAGCTCCTCATGGTCACCTGACTGACAAGGAAAGAAAAGCAGCCCTGGTTCTTAGACAGTCCCTCGTGGTGTACTGAGCTTCAGCCTTAAGTCAGGAGTGTGCCTGGCAATGAGAAGCAGTTTGAGCTGTGAATTTTGTTGTCCACTTTGTCGGGACTAAGAGATCCATGGAAGAAAATATTGACTTTGTTCCTGGTGGTAGTTAATGGTTTGGCTAGATAACAAAAAAAGCAGGCTTGGGAGATTGGTAAGAAGCATATCTGGGAAAGAGGATGTGGGTGCACAGCACAGAAGGTGAAGATGTTGTTCACCTTTGTAAATGTCCACCAGAGTCATGCATTTTGGGGAGACGTACCAAGAGGGATCATCAGGAGGATGACGCCATGCACTGTGGATGGCAGTCATGCTTTCCAGCCACCTTCATGCTTTATCAAGGAGCAGCAGCAGAGATGGGGGCTTTGCATGGGCTCTACAACATAGATCTTCCTCCCCCCAAGGCTGCCACCACTGAATGCTGAAACTTCCAGCAGCAGAGATGGACACTGAGCCCCCAGCATGGCTCTACTTCTGGGGACTCAGCCACCTGCCAGCAGGCTGACCACACTGAACCCTTTCCATCATGAAGAGGCACTGTGTGTCCTCACTGGAGGAATGGATTCTAGATATGAATTTGTTCTCGACTGCAATGATGTTGCCCATGCCACCATGAGTTTATAAAATATTTATTCCGGCCAGGCACAGTGGCTCACACCTGTAATCCCAGCACTTTGGGAGGCCAAGGCGGGCAGATCACTTGAGGTAAAGAGTTTGAGATCAGCCTGGCCAACATGATGAAACCCCATCTCTACTAAAAATACAAAAATTAGCCTGGCGTGGTGGCAGGCGCCTGTAATCCCAGCTACTTAGGAGGCTGAGGCACAAGAATTGCTTGAACCTGGGAGGCGGAGGTTGCAGTGAGCCAAGATCACGTCATTGTACTCCAGTCTAGGGACAGAGCAAGACTCCATCTCAATAAATAAATAAAATAAAATATTTATTCCACATCATGGTAACATATACAACATTGATGCTAAGGAACTTATTTTCCAGCTAACTTCTTTCCCATGGAAAGCACTGGTCTTGCTAGGTATCCTGGCTCAAGAGGAGCTGGCGTGACAGAATGTTTAGTGGCCTTAAGACCTGGTCGCAGTGCCAGTTGGGAGATTGTATCCTGAGAATATATCATTGTATCTTATGGGATGCAATATATGCTTTGAATCAGTGACTGATTTATGGTGCTATGGGGGAAAGCTCTATAATAGTCCCGGCTATCCTTGCTCCTGGTATTCACGCCTTGTGTAATTCCTCCCCCTTGAGTGTGGGTGGGACCTGTGACTTGCTTCTAACCAAGAGAACACAGCGAAGGTAATGGGATGTGATGTCCATCATTCCTGTAATTACGTTACATAAGATTGCTACCCGGCTGGGCACGGTGGCTCACACCTGTAATCCCAGCACTTTGGGAGGCCAAGGCAGGCGGATCATGAGGTCAGGAGATCAAGACCATCCTGGCTAATGCGGTGAAACCCCATCTCTACTAAAAATACAAAAAAATTAGCCGGGCATAGTGGTGGGCACCTGTAGTCCAAGCTGCTCAGGAGGCTGAGGCAGGAGAATGTCTTGAACCCAGGAGGCGGAGCTTGCAGTGAGCTGAGATCGGGCCACTGCACTCCAGCCTGGGCGACAGAGCAAGACTCCATCTCAAAAAAATAATAATAATAAAAAATAAGATTGCTACCTTTGTCTTGATGGCAGACTCTCTCCCCTGCAGGCTTTGATGAATTAAGCTGCCATGTTGCAAGATGTCCTAGGCAGAGGCTCATGTAGCAAAACTGACATCTAGCAAGACATGGGGGCCCCTCAGCCCAACCGCCTGCAAGGAACTGAATTTCATCAACATGCACGGGAGCTTGCAGGCGCATCCTTCCCCAGTCGATCCTTGAGATGAGAATGCAGCCCTGGCTGAAACACCTTGGCATTAGCCTTGTGAGAGGTGCTGAGCCAGAGGATCCATTTAGACTGTGCCAGGACTCCTGACCCACAGAAACGGCCGGATGATAAGATAGTCATGAAGTTTGTGGTTACCTGTTAAGCAGCAATGGCTCCTGAGGGGCAGACAAAGCAGCAGCAGCCATTGTCATGGCCCCTCCCCACACTGTTGCAAGCCCCTCCCGCTCTGGCTGAAGTGACTTCCAGGGATTTAAAGAGCTGGTGCCTTTTTTCCCTCTTAATTTTTCTCTTTTTCTCTTCTTAGGAGCCAAACATGAAAGGCTAGGACATTCGAAACAACTGTATGTACTGGGGAAATTAGAAAGTGACCATAAATGCCAAAGAAAGGCTCAGAAGAGTCCCAGAAAGACCTTAAGTTTATACCCCAGCTGAGCCTTGGAAAGAGACAGCCTACAACAAACAGTAGAAAAGAAAAGAAAACAAACAAAACCCAGCAAACCCTGGGGAAGGAGGAGAGTCTGATTTCCAGAGTTACCACATTATTAGATTCAAATGTCCAGTTTTCAACAGAAGTTCACAAGGCATACAAAGAAACAGGAAAGTACAGCCAATTCAAAGCAAAACAAAAATAAATCAACAGAAACTATCTCTGAAAAGCTGGGAGCGGTGGCTCACACCTATAATCCCAGCACTTTGGGAGGCCGAGGCAGGCAGATCACCTGAGGTCAGGAGTTCGAGACCAGCCTGGCCAACACGGTGAAACCCCCGTCTCTACTAAAAATACAAAAATTAGCCGGGTATGGTGGAGGGTGCCTGTAATCTCAGCTACTTGGGAGGTTGAGGCAGAAGAATCACTTGAAACCGGGAGGCAGAGGTTGCAGTGAGCTGAGATCACACCACTGCACTCCAGCCTGGGAGAAAGAGCAAGACTCCGTCTCAAAAAAAAAAAAAAAAAAGGAACTTTCCCTAAAAATAACCTTGATGGCATGGCTACTAGACAAAGACTTTAAAACAATTATCTTAAAGAACTCAAGCACTAAAGGAAGACATGGAAGAAGTCAAGAAAATAATGTATGAATGAAATGGAAATATTAACAAAAAGGCCAGGTGTGGTGGCTCACACCTGTAATCCCAGCACCTTGGGAGGCTGAGGTAGGTAGGTCACTTGACCCCAGGAGTTGAAGACCAGCCTGGGCAACATAGCAAAACCCCGTCTCTGCAAGAAATAAAAACAAAAACAAAAACAAAAATTAGCCAGGCATGGTGGCACACACCTGTAGTCCCAGCTACTCAGGAGGCTGAGGAGGGAGGATTGCTTAAGCCCAGAAGGTCAAGGTTGCAGTGAGCTGCGACTGTGCCACTGCACTCCAGCTTGGGTGACAGAGTGAGACCCTGTCTCAAAAAAAAAAAAAAAAAAATGAACAGAGACTAAGGGACCTGTGGGACACCATCAAACGGGCCAACATATATATTTTAGGTACCTCAGAAAGAGAAGAAAGAGAAAGGGGCAGAGAGAATACAGTCATGCATCACTTAACAACAAAAATATGTTCTGAGAAATACATCCTCATGTGCTTTCAACACGTGTGAACATCGTAGAGAGGACTTATACAAGCCTACATGGTATAGCTACTGTATACCTAAACTATATGGTATATAACTTATTGCTCCAAGGCTACAAATATGTACAGTATGTTACTGTATTTAATACCTAGGCAATTATAACACAATGGTAAGTATTTGTGTATCTAAGTACATATAAACATAGAAAGTACAGCAAAAATACAGTATTATAATCTTTGAGGACCACCATCATATATGCAGTTCATCGATGACCAAAATGTCATTATGCAGCTTATGACCATGTTTGAAGAAATAATGGCTGAAAACTTCCCAAATTTGATGAAAGACATGAATATAAACATCCAAGCAGCTCAAGTAACTCCAAGTAAAATGAACTCAAAGAGACCCACACTGAGACACATTATAGTCAAACTTTTGAAACGCAAAGTTAGAGAGAATCCTGAAAGTAGCAAGAGGGAAGCAACTTGTCACATACAAGGGATCCTCAATAAAATGACAAGCAGATTTTTTATCAGAAACTTGGAGGCCAGAAGGCAGAGGGCCAATATATTTAAAGGGCTAAAAGAAGGGCTGGGTGCAGTGGCTCACGCCTATAATCCCAGCACTTTGGGAGGCCGAGGTGGGCAGATCACCTGAGGTCAGGAGTTTGAGACCAGCCTGGCCAACACGGTGAAACCTCCGTCTCTACTAAAAATACAAAAATTAGCTGGGTATGGTGGAGGGTGCCTGTAATCTCAGCTACTTGGGAGGTTGAGGCAGAAGAATCACTTGAAACCGGGAGGCAGAGGTTGCAGTGAGCCGAGATTGTGCCATTGCACCCCAGCCTGGGCAACAGAGCAAGGGTCCCTCTTAAAAATAAAAAAATAAGAAGAAGAATAAATAAAGTGCTAAAAGAAGAAAAAAAACTGGCAACAAAGAATCCTATATCCAGCAAAACTATCCTTCACATGTGAGGAAGAAAATAAGACATTCCCAGATAAATAAAAGCTGAAGGAGTTTGTTACCACTAGACCTGCTCTGCAAGGAATGCTCAAGGAGGTCCTGCAGGTTGAAATGAAAGGACACTAGATGGTAACTCAAAGCTGTTAAGAAGAAATAAAGATCTCAATAAAGGTAAACATGTGGGTAACTTCTAAGTCTATGTTTGTTTTCTATAGGATTTAAGATATATAAATTTTTTTTTTTTTTTGAGATGGAGTCTCGCTCTATTGCCCAGGCTGGAGTGCAATGTCGTGATCTCGGCTCACTGAAACCTCTGCCTCCCAGGTTCAAGTGATTCTCCTGCCTCAGCTTCCCAAGTAGCTGGGATTACAGGTGCCTGCCACCACACCCAACTAATTTTTGTATTTTTAGTAGAGATGGGGTTTCGCCATGTTGGCCAGGTTGGTCTTGAACTCCTGACCTCAGGTAGTCCACCCATCTCGGCCTCCCAAAGTGCTGGGATTACAGGCCAGAGCCACCACACCCAGCCCATATTTTTAAATTATTAGTTTAAAAGCTACTATTACTATAATTTTGGTTTGTAACTCCACTTTTTTTCCTAGATAATTTAAGAGACCAGTGCCTTTATAAGAATTATTTATGTTTTGGGGTACACAATGTATAAAGATGTAATTTTGTGACATCAGCAACTGAAAGGAGCGGAGACAAAGCTGTAAAGGAACAGAGTTTTTTATGTTATTGAAGTTAAGCTGGTATAAATTCAAATTGGAGAGTTAGAACTTTAGGGTGTTAAACGTAAACCCCATAGTAACCACAAAGAAAACCTATAGAATATATACCAAAGGAATTGAGGAAGAAATTCAACCATTTCACTACAAAAAAATAAACTAAACACAAAAGAAGACAGTAATTCAGGAAATGAGGGACAAAAAAAGTTATATGGCATATATAAAACAAATAGCAAAATGACAAAAGTAGGTCTTTTCTTGTCAGTAATTATTTATTTTATTTTATTTTTTGTTTTTTAGAGATGGGGTCTTGCTGTATCACCAAGGCTGGAGTGCAGCGGTGCAATCATAGCTCACTGTAACCTCAAACTCCTGGGTTCAAGTGATCCTCTCATCTCAGCCTTCCGAGTAGCTAGCACTACAGGCACATGCCACCATGCCTGGCTAATTTTCTGTAGAATGTGGCCCAGGCTGGTCTCCAACTCCAGGTCTCAAGCAATCCTCTCATCTCAGCCTCCCAAAGCACTGGGATTACAGGAATGAACCACTGTGCCCAGCCTCTCCTTATCACTAATTACTTTAAATGTAAATGGATTTAAATTTACATTTAAAGTAATTTAAAAAAATTTAAATGTAAACTCTCCAATCAAAAGACAGAGATTGGCAGGATGGATTAAAACCCCTGATCCAAGTATATGCTGTCTACAAAAGATTCACTTTAAATTAAAAAACACAAACATTGAAAATGAAAACATAGAAAAAGATATTCCATGCAAATAGAAACCAAAAGACAGCAGGAATGACTGTACTCGTATCAGACAAAATAGATTTTTAAATCAAAAAAGTTCACAAGGGAGGTTGGGCAGGGTGACTCACACCTGTCATCTCAGCACTTTGGGAGGCCGAGGCGGGCGGGTCACCTGAGGTCGGGGGTTCGAGACCAGCCTGACCAACATGGAGAAACCTCGTCTCTACTAAAAATACAAAATTAGTTGAGTGTGGTGGTGGGTGCCTGTAATCCCAGCTACTTGAGAGGCTGAGGCAGGAGAAATGCTTGAACCCAGGAGGCGGAGGTTGCAGTGAGCCGAGAACGTGCCATTGCACTCCAGCCTGGGCAACAAGAGTGAAACTCCACCTCAAAAAAAATAAATAAATAAAAATAAAAATAAAATTTAAAAAAAAGTTCACAAGAGACAAAGAAGGACATTATATATCAAAAAAAAGTTCAATATAGCAAGAATATATAATAACTATAAATATATATGTACCTAATGTCTGATCATCGAAATATATGAAGCAGGCCAGGCATGGTAGCTTACACTTGTAATCCCAGCATTTTGAGAGGCTCAGGTGGGCAGATCACCTGAGGTCAGGAGTTTGAGACCACCCTGGCCAACATGGCAAAACCCCGTCTCCACAAAAAATACAAAAATTAGCCAGGCATGGTGGTGAGCACCTATAATCCCAGGTACCAGGAGGTGAAGATTGCAGTGAGCCGAGATCATGCCACTGCACTCCAGCCTGGGCAACAGAGTGAGATTCTGTCTCAAAAAAAAAATATATATATATATTTATGTATATATTTATATTTATACGAAGCAAAAGCCAACACAATGGACTGAAGGGAGAAATAGACAGTTTTAAGTTGGAGATAATACCCGCCCCCATATGGATAGAACAACCAGACAGAAGATAAGAAGATAAGTAAAGAAGTAAAGGACTTGCTGGGCATGGTGGCTCACACCTGTAATCCCAGCACTTTGGGAAGCCAAGTCGGGTAGATCACTTGAGCTTAGGAGTTCAAGACCACTCTGGGCAACATGGTAAAACCCTGTCTGTACAAAAAATACAAAAATTAGCCAGGCGTGGTGGCGCGCGCCTGTAGTCCCAGCTACTTGGGAGTCTGAGACAGGAGAATCGCTTGAGCCTGGGAGGCAGAGGTTGCAATGAGCCGAGATTGTGCCGTTGCACTCCAGCCTGGGTGACAAGAGTGAAACCCTGTCTAAGAAAATAAAAGAAAGGAGAAGAAAGGGAAGGGAAGGGAAGGGGAGGGGAGGGGAGGGGAGGGGAGGGGAGGGGAGGGAAGGGAAGGGAAAGGAAAGGAAAGGAAAGGGACTTAACACAATCAACCAACTAGATCTAACAGACATACAGAACACTCTAGCCAATAACAGCATATACATTCTTCTCAAGTGTACATGGGATATTTTCAAGGGTAGACCATATGTTAGGCCACAAATTAATTCTCAATAGGTTTTTTAAAATCACGCTGTGCAAAGTTTCTTCTCTGACCACAGTGGGATGAGGTTAGAAATCAATAACAGAAGTAAAAGTGGAAAATTCACAAAATGGTGGAATTAAACAATACTACCTAACTTTATAACTTAAGAAAATACACAAAGAAGACCAAACTAAAGCCAAAGCTAGCAGAATAAAGGAAATAATAAAGATTAGAGTAGAGACAGACAAAATAGAGAATATAAAAACGTAGAGAACACAAATGAAACTAAAAGTTGGTTCTTTGGAAGGATCAACAAAATTGACAAACTTTTAGCTAGATGGACTAAGGAAAAAAGAGAGAAGGTTAAAATTTCCAAGACCAGAAATGGAAGTGGGAACATTACTACTGATTCTAAAGAAATAAAAAATATAGGCTGGGTGTGGTGGCTCACGCCTGTAATCCCAACACTTTGGGAGGCCAAGGTGGGTGGATCACGAGGTCAGGAGATCGAGACCATCCTGGCTAAAAGGGTGAAACCCTGTCTCTACTAAAAATATACAAAAAATTAGCCGGGCGTGGTGGCGGGCACCTGTAATCCCAGCTACTCGGAAGGCTGAGGCAGGAGAATGGCGTGAACACCTGGGAGGCAGAGCGTGCAGTGAGCCGAGATAGTGCCACTGCACTCCAGCCTGGGCAACAGAGTGAGACTCCATCTCATAAATAAATAAAATAAAATAAAATAAAATAAAATAAATAAAAAATATCATAAGAGAGTACTCTGAACAATTATATGCCAACAAATTGAGTGACCTAGATGAAGTGGACAAATACCTAAAAACACAAAACTTATCAAGACTAAATCATGAATAGGAAATCTGAATAGACATATAACTAGCAAGGAGATTAAATCAGTAATCAAACATCTCCAAACAAAGCCTGGGCATGGTGGCTCACACCTGTCATCTCAACACTTTGGGAAACCAAGGTGGGAGGATCACCTGAGCCTAGGAGTTCAAGAGCCGTCTGGACAACATAGTGAGAACCCATCTCTACAAAAAATTAAAAATTTAGCCAGACATGATGGCACACACCTGTAGTCCCAGCTACTTGGGAGGCTGAGATGGAAGGATGGCTTGAGCTCCAGAGGTCGAGGCTGCAGTGAGCTGGGATTGCACCACTGCACTCCAGCCTGGGTGACAGACTGTGCCCCTGTCCTCTGCTCAAAAAAAAAAGAGAGTGAGAGAAACCAAAACCAAAATAAACAAAGAACACTCAACAAACTAGAAACAGAAATTTATTCAGCCTGATATAGAGCATTTGTGAAAAACTAACAGCAAACATCATCCTCAATGGTAAAAGGCTGAAGGATTTTTCTCTAAGGTTAGGAACAAGGCAAAAATGCCTGCTCTTTCCACTCTATTCAGCATAGTGCTGGAAGTTCTAGACAGAGCAGTTAGGCAAGAAAAAGAAATCTAAGGCATCCAAATTGGAAAGGAGGAAGTAAAATTATCTCTGTTTGCCAATGATATGATTTTATATGTATGAATAGAAAACCCTAAAGATTCCACCAAGGGCCAGGCACGGTGGCTCACGCCTTTAATCCCAGCACTTTGGGAGGCCGAGGTGGGAGGATCGCTTGAGGCCAGGAGTTCAAGACTAGCCTGGGCAACATAGTGAGACCCCATCTCTACAAAATAAAAAAAATAGCCGGGGCGTGGTGCTGTGTGCCTATAGTCCTAGCTACTCGGGAGGCTGAGGCTGGAGGACTGCTTGAACCCAAGAGGTTGAGGCTGCACTGGGCCATGATCGCTGCACTGAGGCGTGATCACAGCACTGCACTCCATCCTGGGTGACAGAGAAAGACCCTGTCTCAAACAACAATAAGAAATGTATGAATGAGGCTGGGTGCGGTGGCTGAAGCCTGTAATCCCAGCACTTTGGGAGGCTGAGGGCAGATCACCTGAGGTCAGGAATTTGAGACCAGCCTGGGCAACATGATAAAACCCCATCTCTACTAAAAACACAAAAATTAGCTGGGCATGGTGGCACACACCTGCTATCCCAGCTACTTGGGAGGCTGAGGCAGGAGAATCGCTTGAACCCGGGAGGCGGAGGTTGCAATGAGCCGAGATCGCCCCACTGCACTCCAGCCTGGGCGAGAGAGCGAGACTCCATCTCAAAAAGGAAAAAAAAAAAAAAGGAAGAAATGCATGAATGAGTGAACTCCTGGCAGGAGCTCTGTGGTGACTGTCTTCTGTAAGCTCGGGTTGATATTGGGGAAAACAGCCAGGGAACTTATTGCCCTAATATCAACTGGGATGTGGGATTCTGGACAAGGTCAGTAGGGTGTTGCTGACCCAGTGAGTATGATCAGAGACACGTCAGGCTCTGCCAGCCGGACAGCAGCTGCCACAGTCTCTCACCCAGTTTCCAGATTTGAGTGAAATTCAGACTCCCAGCTTCCAAACTGAAGAGGAGGCTGGAAGCCCTAGGGCATGCGGCCCTCCCAATACAAAGCATGCCAACCACTCCCACCAGTTACGCTCCTACTCTGTCCCCGAAGGAGCCTGTGGCCATTTGCCAGGGTTAAGTGTCACCAACATAGAGGGGTACAGAGAGGCTTTTCGAGGATGGTAACGTGGTGTGTAGCCGGACACTGACATTGATGCCAGGACTTTGACAGGATCACCACGCCCCTCTGTTTACTGAAGTCATGGAAGGCACCGTGGCCCGAGTCCATCTCTAATGCGTCCAGTGGGTCTGTAGATCTGCCCTGTTTATTGGGATACACATTCTTACCTGCCAGCTGAATGCTCACGTTGGCTCCTTGGCCAGAGGAGTAAGGGTCGTTACAGTAGAAAGAACCATGTGAAAGCCTGTGGAACTTCCTCCCTCCAGCAAGACAGTGAGCCTGATAGAAGGAGTGCTTTGCTTGAGGAATTGCAGAAGTTAACACCAACATCAGAGACCAGGGAAGCAGGTGTGGTGGTTTCCATCTCCATTAGATTCACCTGCCTGGCCTTTGCAAAAACAAATAAATAATGACCGTGGGTGACGGACTGCAGTAAACTTGAAGAGGCAGCAGGGCCAGTGAGAGGTGCCACGCCACGAGTGGTCTTTTTGCCGCAGCAGATGAACATAGCCTCTGTACTTGCTGTGTGACTAGCACCTTGGCAAATTCTTTCTTCTCAATATCCTCGCTCGGGAGGGTCAGAAGCGGTTCATCTTCACCGGCAGACAGCAGCACTCCTTCCCTGCCTCGTCTTGGGGCTGTGGCTGCTCCTGGGTTTCCTGGTGGGCGGAATCATGTCCCCCAAAGATGTCCACCTCCTGCCCCCTGGAACTTGTGAATACTTGAGGTGATGCAGCACAAAGGGAATGGAGACTGCAGATGAATTAAGGTTGCTCATCGGCTGACCTTAGGTCAGGAAGACCACCCCAGATTACCCGGGGAGATCCAATGCAATCACAAGGGTCCATAAAAGTGGAAGAGGAGCCAGGCCTGGTGGCTCACGCCTGTAATCCCAGCTACTTGGGAGGCCAAGGCAGGAGGGTGGCTTGGGCCTAGGATTTCGAGACCAGCCTGGGCAACATAGCAAGATGCTGTCTCAAAAAAACAAAGAAAAAAAAAAGAGAGAGAAAGGAAAAAAGCTGGCTATTGGAAGCAGATGAATGGGTGGCCCAGATGTTAAATTTAGCAGAAAAGAGCTTTAAATAGGTATCGTAAGTATATTAAGGAAAATATGAATGAAATGGACACAAATATGGATAATTTTCAAAAAGGAACTAAACTTTATTAAAAGTGAATCCAGCGGCCAGGAGTGGTGGCTCATGCCTGTAATCCCAGCACTTTGGGAGGCCGAGACGGGCGGATCACAAGGTCAAGAGATCGAGACCATCCTGGCCAACGTGGTGAAACCCTGTCTCTACTAAAAACACAAAAACTAGCTGGCTGTGGTGGTGGGTGCCTATAGTCTCAGCTACTGGGGAGGCTGAGGCAGGAGAATTGCCTGAACCTGGGAGGCGGAGGTCGCAGTGAGCCAAGCCCCAGTGCACTCCAGCCTGGCAACAGAGCGAAACGCCATCTCAAAAAAAAAAAAAGAAAAGAAAAGAAAAAGAATCCAATAGGTATTCAGAAACTAAAAACTACAATATATGAAATTAATGTTTCTGATCTCACTTATCTGTAAATGGCAACATAATTATTCACACAACAAAATCATTTTTTAAATATACACTATAAAGCAGATGTCGTTTCAGTCACTTCTGAAGCAGGCTTCGTGGCCTGGTGTTAAATGTCCTGCCAGATCTACAAAAGTTCAGCTTAAAGAACACACCCAACACGATACATTTCCAAGTGCAATTGCAATTCCACTGAGCAAACGAGGAGGGGACGCATGTCTAAATGCTAAACAAAGATGCATTCTCGAGGTGTTCCATCTTATCAGCAAAATCCAGACTGGAAGACTCAAGTCAAACAGCCCAAGTCCTTGAGAAAAAAAATTGTAAAGACGAAAAAAAGATGGGGAAAAACCCATACAGTTACACTGAAAGAGGCTTGCCGGACGTGGGAGCACACACCTGTAGTCCCAGCTACTCAGGCTGAGGCGGGAGGATCACTTAAGCCCAGGAGTTGGAGGCTGCAGTGAGCTAGGGTTACACCTGGGAATAGCCCCTGAACTCCAGCCTGGGCAAGACAGCTGACCCCATCTCAAAAAAACAAAACAGAACAAAACAAAAACCCAAACCAAAAATAGTGGAAGAGGGAGGCAGAAGTGGAGAGCCAGAGGCAAGGAAACCCACAGCACGGCTGGCTTTCCTCATCAGCCTGGCGAGGCCGTGCCCGGTGGCCACCCTGCAAAGCTGGTAGATGAGATGTGGCGGCTGCTATAGCAGCAAGGGGACACAGGCACAGGGACCCCCCCCATTTCCTGGGCATCTCAGTGGTTCCAGAAGTTCTGGGGGGTGGGGGATAAAGACCCAGTGAAGGGGTCCATAGATCTAGGCTGTGCCAGGACACTGTAGGGCAAAAGATAGATTCTGGCACCTGTGCCTCCATCCAGCAAGAAAGACCCCGTGCTTGCCAGGCCCCTTAGCACCATGACAGCAGCACAGGCCATGTTTGGGACCATCCCCAGTGTGGCCCAGGGCTGCTGGCTAAGGTGAAAGTTGCCAGGCTGCTTGGACCACACTGTCTGGTCGGAGGATCCTGTGTGCAGGAGGTAGGGTGGGTGTGTATCCTCTGGCAGGCCCCCCGTGGAGCCTCCCACAGGTTTCTGGGGCTTTGGGGCTCAGTCACACCTTCCTGGTGGAGGCTATTCTTCTTTTGGAAAGCAGCTCCTGGAATGCTGCCTTCCCAGGCTGGGTTTCCCAGCTCCACAGTCACACCCTTGGGCAGCCCAGTAGCCATCTATTGCGTGGTGGAAAAGGTGTTTGCGGTGTTTGCGGGGCCCAGCCCAGACGACACAGGCGATTCCTGGGGCCCAAGTGTCTACATCGCATTAGCCCCTTTTGCAGCTCAGATGCCTCCTGGGGAGGGCACCGATGCAGAGGAAAGGCTGGGAAAGGCTCCCACACCAACTCCAGCCTGACCTCCCCCGCACGCTGTCGTCCCATGCAGGGAGGTCCTGGGGGGCAGCAGCAAGGGACAGCCCCCGGGGGGCACCTCATCACCCACTTCCTATGGGTGGGAAGAGTCACTCAAGCGCTGTGTATCACCGACTCCGGACACCAGTGAGGGCTGGGCTGGCTCTCCAGGGCCTGAAGTGAACAAGCCCCGGACAGTGGTGATGCGGACAGCTGGGAAAGGCTAGGGGGTGGGTCTGTGAGGAGCAGGGAACACCAAGCTCAAGGGGAGGCTCTGCATCCTGTGGGGACGCTCCTAGAGAGAGTCGGCCCAGCGAGGGCACAGACAGGCTCGTGGACATCATAACTGCACCATGGACGTCAGCCAGCAGGCCCTGGGGCAGAGTGGCATGGGGGCAGGAATGGTGGCTACACCAACGGCAGGAGCTCATTTTCCAAGACGGATCTAGAGCAGGTCCCACCCACGCACAACAAGCCCTCTTTACAGATCAACAGACGTGGGGAGAGCAGGGCTGCAGGCCGAGGAGGAGGAGGCTGGGGAAGGCGTGCTCTGTCTGGAGGGACTTCCTGGAATAGCCTCCGAGTGCAAAAATAGCGTGTCCATGTGATGGTGACCAGGTGTCCCCGCGGCACAGAAAGCGCTGAGTCAGCGGCATGGACTCCTCCAAAGGCACGTGAGCTGGGTGGCCACAGCTGTGGGCTGGAGCCTTGCACGTCCTCAACGCTAAGTGCCTAGCCCTGAGCCCACCGTCTGGAGGCAGGGCAGTTTCACTCGACACCTGCTGCTCTGAAGGGGACACAGTCTCTTCTGGCTGAAATAGACTTCCTAGCAGATGTGTAGAATCCCCCCTGCCAACCCCACCTGTATGGTCCCAGCACCCCCCTGCAGCCCTGCTTCTGAGCTGGAAACCCACTTTGTAGCAAAAAGAGGCACCATGGCAGGGGTCATGGGGCTCCCTGTGTCTTGGTGTCACTTTCTCCAGGTGCAGGCTCCTGATGGGAAGGCCTGAGGGTCAGTGTGGTCAGGATGCAGCTCCTGGCTCTGTGGCCTGCAGTTTGAGTCCCTCGACAAGATGGAGCTCCCTGGTCCCGTCTGCCCCACACCCCGCAGAGCGGCTGAGGCCCCAAGACGCCTAGCCGGTGCGGCGGGGCTGTCCTGGAGGAAGGCTAGGAGTCCACCTCAAACTACAGAAAGCAAAATGGGGGCGTCCCTGCCTTTCCCTGACACTGAGAGCAGAAGGGCGGCCTCTTGGTTTCCCACCAGGAGCCTGCACCTGGAGAAAGTGACACCCAGACACAGGAATGATTGGAGACGGACCCAGGCAGAGCCTCGGTGCTGGCCTTCAGTGACAGAAGGGACATCCTCCCCAGTTTCCTAGGGCCTGGCCTTGCTTGTATTTCGTGCTTCCTCTCATAGCTGCCTCTTGCCAAGGCCAAATCCCCAGCTACTGGACACGCTCCACCACTGACATATCACGAGGCCTTCCTCGGAGGTGCTCCCGCACCCCTGAGGCTCTATCAAACAACTGCCACTACTTCCGTCCTCGGGACAGGGTCAGGCTCCTTATCCTGACACCTGGGGTGGGGTGGCGGGGTACACAGGCGATCAGGCGATAGGCGGTGCCGGGCCTGGGCAGGGGAGGACAGGTGGCTGCTGGTGCCAGGCCTGCATCTGGAGGCTGCCGCCAGCATGGCCCATGCCCAGCAGG
Organism: Pongo abelii; assembly: GCF_028885655.2. NCBI lineage: Eukaryota > Metazoa > Chordata > Mammalia > Primates > Hominidae > Pongo > Pongo abelii. The sequence goes on along the minus strand of NC_071992.2, from coordinate 160,244,339 downwards.
GGCGCACCAGGGTCAGACCTGATGTGGCCGCGAGGCCCGGTCGGCTCCGTGGAGAGGAGCCCAGGGAAAAGCAGGCGGATCCGTGGGTGAGGCAGGCCCGTGGCACCAGCGCAGAAGCAGGAGGGCGGGCAGCGGCGACGACAGAATGAGCAGTGAGGGCAGCGAGTGCGTGGAGACCGACGACGAGTTCGCGTTGGGAGGCGTTGCTGAGCCTCCGGGCGGTACCGGGCCCGGAGGAAGGTTTGAGCTGCCGACCCCAGTCGGGAGCAGCGCAGGGGTCGGAGCTGCAGAGCCTGAGAAGGCGATCCGGGCCCAAGGCGACGCGCAGGGCCCCGTTTCCTGCCACCGGAGGGCGGCGCGCGCGGGGCGGGCACGACGCGGCGGACCCGGGATGGAGGCGGCCCCGACTCCCGCGAGGGCGAGTGGCGCAGGGCAGGATCTTCCCGAGAGGCCACGCACCCGGGCGGCGGGCAGGTGGAGCACCAGGAGGTGGGCGAGAGCAGGGCGCGGCGGGAGGAGCTCGGGCGTGTCGCGGGCCTGCGCCGAGCGCTCACAGGTGCGCGTACACGCGCACTCCCACACGTGCACGCACCTGCACACGCGCACAAGCACATGTGCACATGACACGCAAGCGCGCGCCCACACCCAGCGTGTCCCGGCCCAGGGCAGCCCGCTGCCAACAGCTCACCCGCTCACCCCCAGCAGCGCCGGACGTGCGGGCTCTCACCTGTGGGGGCCTGTGGGCTCTCAGCCGGCGCGGGCTCCCTCGCCTGCCGGCCCGCTTTCCTCTGCGGCGGGCGGTTCTCCCCGGGCTTCCCTAAGGGAAAACGACGGTCAGTGAGCTTGGGGTGAGAGGAGAGGCCCCCATCCCCATTAGTCTCAAGAGACACTTACGGGGCACCGAAAGGGCCGTGCATCCTGGCAGATAGGGAGCCCCCCACCCGGGCCTCCTCCCGACGGAAGCACACGGACAACCTTAAGGAGCATGGGCTCCTCCAGCAGCACATACTCCACTGCACAGGGGGTCTCAGGGAGGCACAGGCGAGAGCCAGCCAGCAGGAACGCACCTGGGCTCTTGTGGGCCCAACGATGGGCAGGTTGTGCCTCTGCTAGAAGGACCCTGTGGGCTGGCAGTGCTGCCTGCCCCACCCCTGACACTGTCCCCCACTTTGTGCCACGTCCCTCCCCCAGGCCCTTCCGGTCTCTGTGTGACCAATTTGGCACTCCCCTGGCAGGTGGCTGTCCCTCTGCTCCTGAGCTTCTGGGGCTAGGACTGAACAGGAGCGGGAGCACTGCTCCAGGCAGGGTTGCGCCAGGCAAACCAGTCTGGCCAGTGTGGCTGAGCCGGCTGGGATGGGGCCCTGGGCGTGGGTGTGAGTCAGCAGCCCCGGGCTGGGGAAACCCCTCCCAACAAGAAGCCCAGAGGACGCCGGCATTTGGGGCTAGCCCTGCACCCCCACCTCCGGCCCCGAGACCCAAAGGCAGCTCTGGTCCAGTCAGGCCCTTGTTGCAGCGCGCAGGCCAGCCAGCCCCCAGCCAGGATGGCACCAAGAACCCCCGCCCCACCTCCATGACGGCCAGGAGTTTTCTCGGGGCCCCACATCAGTTCACAAAGTGCCACGCAGGCCTTTGAAGGCCCAGTCTCTCCAGTCAGCCACGGCGCAGTGGCCCGAACGCTGCCCTAGCTCCCACTGTGTCCTTGGGTCCTTTGTCTCCACCAAACACCACGGGCAAGCCCAAACCCCAGCGGGGCTCCTGTGAGCGTGCTAGCTGCCCTGGAGCCCTCCAGAGTGCGTGGGCTGGGGGTTCCCGTGGCCAGCTGGGCTCAGGCTGTCTGTGGCCAGGGAGGGTCTGGGCCCTGAGGGTCAGTGCAGCCAGGATGCAGCTCCTGGCCCTGTGGCCTGCAGTTTGAGTTTCCCTCGACCAGCTGTGGGACCGGGGGAGCCGGGATGGGGCGGGGGCGGGGGCAGGGGGCATTGGTGCCGCCCAGGGCAGGACTAGACACGCCCGTTGCTGCGCACAGCGCACAGCCAGTGCTCTGGCTGCTGCGCTGCCTCCTCCGGCTTCTCAGCCTCCCTCCCAGTCTCGCCAGCAGGGCCGGTGGCCTGTAAAGCCCTGTGCCGCCGTGTCAGCGCGTCAGTCAGCCTCTCGGCCCAGGCGAGCCACCGCGCCGCGGAGTCCCTATAAACTCCCTGGTGTGGCCCGGCCCCACCGAGTGGGGTCAGTGAGGCCCATAGGCAGAGCCAGAGTCCCAAGCTGCGGTGCTGTGGGCTCCAGCAAGGGGCAGGACCTGGAACAGGGGGCCGAGCCTGGCGTGGGAGCACACAGCCACTGTGGCCTCCAGGGATGCCCTCTGAGCTGGCCTGAGGCCGGCTGGTCCATAAGCCAGGGCCCCTGGGGAGCAGACACCTGGTGAAGGAGGCACTGGATCCAGGGCCATGTCTGGGAAACGAAGTCGAGTTCGCAAACCCCGGGCCAGGAGGGCAGGCAGGGCCCAGCCGGCAGCTGGGCAGCAGGGCCCTGAGGTAGAGCCCCCACCCCCCACCTCAGGGGGCCCTCAGGGTGAAGCGGGGGTGGCCCCTACAGGGCACGTGACCAGCATCGAGCCAGCACCTCAGGGACACCCCAGCGTGGCCAGGCCAGAGCAGCCACAGGCAGCCTCGAGACCGGTGCCGGCCGCTGCTCCGGGGTCTGAGCTGGTGCTGGTCCTTGCTGGGCACATGGAAGGCTGTGGAGCAGGGGACCCCATGCCAGCCCTGGGCCCCGAACTGCTGAGGCTCCATGAGGTCCAGCTGTGCCTGGCCCAGGAGCAGCTGCTGCTGGAGGACCGGTGGCAGCAGGTCCAGCTGCAGATGCAGCTGTGGCGGGAGGAGCAGCTGTGGCTGCAGCAGCTACAGGAGGAGCAGCTGTGGCTGCAGCAGCTACAGGAGGAGCAGGCCTGGGTACATGTGGAGGGGCTGCAGCTGGCCGTGGCCCTGGAGCAGCTCCGGAATGAGGGCCTTGAAGAACTGCAAACCCAAAGCCAGGTAAGGCCTGGATGGGGTGGCGGGAGGGGTCCTGGACTGCTGTGTTGGTGCGGTGGCCACTGCAGCAACCTAGGGATGCCTGTGGAGGCCCAGGAAGCCAGGCTGGATGCAGGGCATCTGTGGGCCCACCTTCACATCTGCCAAGTGAAGCTGGTGCCCACCACACAGGGCACTGCAAGACCAAGGGACAGCAAGCCTGCCCAGGCTGGCCCAATGCTTGGTGGAAACGGGCACTGAGGGCAGATACTTGTTTAGGGACAGAGGTGTCCCTGCAGCAGACCCAGGCATGCTGGGCCAGAGCTGTCCAGGGCAGTGTATGGGCTGCGGTGCAGGGCGAAGGCCTGGGTGTGCAGTCAGTAGGTAGCAGAACTGAAGAGCACAGCCCCTACCCTCGCAACCCAGTTTCCTGGCTGCCTTGCTGGTCCGCCTGCCCTGCCCCCTGTTTATTGGAGTGCAGTGTACTCAGGGCTAGAGATTGCGGAAGCAGCATGTGGCGCCTGTGCCCATTATCCTCATTCCAGGAGGGCTGCTGGCCTCAGACGCAGCTGGGGCTATTCTGGGGAACTAGGATCTAACCCCAGCCTGGCGTGGAGGAGCAGTCACCATCATCCCACCTGCTCCTGGGAATCCAGGATTCCCAGGAATCTGGGAACTCTCTGGCATCCAGGGGTGTTAGGCCAGGCCCACTCTAAGCAGAGGAGCAGTCTGGGGAGCAGGATGGGGTGCTCTCTTAGCAATCACAGACCCCAGTGCAGGCCTGGGTGCTGAAGGACCCCAGATTTGCAGCCTGGAACGTGTTCACAGCCAGCACAAAGAATAACTGGGAGTTGGGGCAAGGGAGTGACAACAGTGAAGGCGGGGTCGGGTGGGGGAGGGTACTGGGGGAAGTCTCCTTCCTGACCCACAGGAAAACCCAGCCCAGGTGAGTTGTCACCATCCAACCTGGAAGTGACTATGGAGAAGGTGACTGGGAGCAAAGCCGCAGGCAGAGGGCAGCACAGGGCGGCCCAGGTGGAGCAGAGAGTCAGAGAATACACGCTTAGACTGAGAATCCCCTTAGACTGAGAATCCCCAACTTGGACTTGAACCCTCCTGTTTCAAAATCCATTTTTGGCCACCTAAGCCCCTCCCACTGGCTCCTGCCCCCTTCCCACCTCCATGTGTTCCAAAGCTGGGCTTATCTGAGTGCTACCCCTAGGCCCCCACCCCAACCCCAGGGGTATAAGATTCAGGCTTGGCCGGGCATGGTGGCTCAAGCCTGTAATCCCAGCACTTTGAGAGGCCGAGGCGGGCGGATCACCTGAGGTCAGGAATTCGAGACCAGCCTGGTCAACATGGCGAAACCCTGTCTCTACTAAAACAAAAATACAAAAATTAGCAGGGTGTGGTGGCCCACGTCCATAATCCCAGCTACTCGGGAGGCTGAAGCACAAGACTCACTTGGACCCAGGAGGCGGAGGTTGCAGTGAGTAGGGATTGCGCCATTGTACTCGACTGGGTGACAAGAGCGAGACTCCGTCTCAAAAAAAAAAAAAAAAAAAAATAGATTCAGGCTCAAGGTCTGAGATGAATGAATGCGCTCTGAACCCTCAGTCAATCACACCTAATCCCAACTCAGAGGTCCCCTGAAAGCCACTCTTGGAAGAAGGGCTCTCCTCAGAGAGGGTGTCTCTCGGCGGCTACATAGAAGGTCTCACAGGTCAGTGTCTGGGTGACAGTGCTCTGGAGGTCAGAGAGTGCACTCACCAGCAGCGGCTCTCGTCTTGGGCCCAGGGTGGAGCATCTGCCACTTCCCAGCTGCAGCTTTGGGTTTCCCCTTCTTACTGTCCATTCTCCTGGGGGGTGGGTAGGGAAGGACCAGGGAGAGGGTGCTCAGAGTGGCAGAGGGCAGGGGCAGTGGCAGTGGGGAACAGGGCACACCATGGGGGACTGAGTGGATGATAGCAGGAATATTGGCTCCCCTGAGGCTTCCCAGCTGGTGTCCTGTCTGCCTGCCCGCCCCGGGTGTGTGCCCAGAAGCTTGAGCCGGGATGCCTGGCAAGAGCACTTGGCCACATCCCATCCCCTGGGCCGTGGCTTGCCTGCCCCTCCGCCCCAGGCTCAGCCCATCCTGCCGGGCGCAGGATCTGGAGTCCAGCACTCTTCTCACTGCCCCAAGCTGCTGGGTTGCCAGTGGGCCAGTCTTTGTTCTCACCGTAAGCATGAGCACGGCCCTCTCTGCTGAAGCCTCCATGCCTCTCCACTGCCCTGGGAACCCAGCCAAACCGAGCCTGCTCCCCAGCCCACCCAAGACACTCACCCCTCCACACCCTCAGACCTTATGTGGTCCCGGCCCTGGCAGATAGTGGTGTCAGGCCCTGGAGCAATACCCCTCTCCCTAGTCCACACAGCTGACCCCCAAGTTCATTTCCCTGGGAGGCTCCTCCTGCCTGCCCCAGCCTGTCGGGGTCCTCCCCAGTGCCCCATGCCCCTCGCCCGCTGCAGCACAGTTGTCTGGGCAGTGGTCTGACCCCCTCACCCATGTTTCCAGCATGCTGGTACCAGTGGGGTGTCACTGAGTGTTTGGGGAAAGAACAAATGAAACTGGGAAAAACAGAAAATAGGATTACATGGCAAGAGGGACAAAGAGAAAGGCGACTGATGATCGTCAGAAAGGGTTGAGGCAGGGCCAGTCGTTGGGGTGGGAGTGGCAGGAGCGAGGGGTGGTGGTTTGGACAGATGATCCAGTGTAGGGCAGGCCCTAAGAGGGGGAGGGGCCCTAAGTGAGGGCCTGAGGGGGACCTGGGGGACTGGAGCACCCAGGGGCAGCTCGGGGTGGTGTGTGGGGGTTGCTGTGTACATGGGGGGGGTGTCTGGTATGTGAGGCTTGGTGTGCACACTGGGTCCCTTGTCTGTTGGGGCTTGCTTTTTGCAGAGTCCCTGTGTGTACACAGGGTTCCGTATGTGTGAGGGAGGTCACCTGTGCTCTCAGAGTCAGTGTGAATATGGCATCCCCTGTTTGTGTGTGGGGTTGGTGTCTGAGAAATCTCATATGCAGGTGGGGTTCCCTAGGTGTGCGGATGTCAGCGTGTTCGTGGGTGACTGCCATGGGCAGGACTCGGTGTGCTCGTGGCTTCTGTCTTCCTGAAGAGTCTCCTGTGCTTGGGGGTTGGTGTACATGAGGGACAGCTCATTCGGGGTCCGCATGTGCATGGGGGGTCACTGCGGCAGAGTCCCCTACAAGTGTGGGCATCGGTATGAGGGGATGAGGGAGAAAAATGGGGGACCCCAGGTACTTGTGGGCATCAGTGTGTGTGGTGAGGGTTGGGGTCTGGGGGTCCTCTGTGTGGGCGGGGTCCCCTCTACGTGTGGGGCGCTGGTACGGTGGGAGACCGGTGTGTGGTGAGGGGATCCCCTGTGCTCTCGGGGCTCCCAGACCCGGCCCCGCCCGGGGCTCGATGCCGCCCCACCGTCCTCACCTGTCGCACCTGCCTCCCCCAACTCGGCGAGGAGGCCAGAGCTCCGCCCCTGGCGTCGGGCTGGCTCGTTTCCTAGCGACTGAGCCGGAACTTCCGAGTCACCCCGACTTCCGGGGCGAGGGTCAGGGGTCAGGCTAGGAACTTTGAGCCTTGGGTCAACAGTTGGGCTCCCGGGGGTCGGGGTCTTTGAGTGGGGGCCTCACGGTCTCCGGCGGCGCTGGGCCGGGGTCTCCGGGCGCGCGGCCGCAGGGCACGGGCGGGTCGGGGCGCGGGCTGGGGCTGGCGGCGGGCGCGGGGCGTAGGAATGCGGGCGCGCCGCGGGTGGGGCTGCCCCGCCCCCAGGTGCTGCCCGGGCAGGCAGGAGGCAGGAGCGACGGGCGGGGCGGGGGCGGGCGCGTGAATCAGGCCGGGCGGGCCGCGGCAGGGAGTGGCTGCCGGACCGACCGGACCGCGAGGCCGCTGGGCGGCGGTCGGCTCCTGCTGCCCCTGTGCCGAGACCCCGCGCACCTGGCCAGGTAGGGCCCCCCTCCCCCGGCCCGAGCGGGGCGGGGCGAGGCGGGGGGCGGGCGACCCTTGGCGCGGTCCCACTTGGGTTACCCTTGCGCCCACACCTGGGCCGGGGCCGCGCGACCCAGAGAGGGGCGGTGGGAGTGGAGCGCGGCCGCGTGGGCGGGGCCGGGGCGGCGGGGCTGCTCGGACAGGGGGCGCCGCTGTGCGGATATGGACGCGAGCGCCCCCGCACGACGCCGGCCCGAGAAGAGCCGAGTGGGAAGGGGCCCGGGATCCGGGTCGAGCCTGCCTGGCCGTCCAGACTCGCTCCCGCCCTCGCGGCCTAGCGGGAGTCTGCGTGCTGGGCACGGCCTGGACCCTTCCCTGGGGACGCCCGCCCGGGCCGCCGTGGACTGGGGTGGCCAGGGTGCGGCCTGGATCCCCGCGTGGCGAGCAGGGCGAGTGATGGGAGTGCTGCCCCTCGCGCCCACGTTCCTGGGCTGGGGTGGGCGGATAGGGCACCTAGCCGCCGCAGCCGCGAGCTCGTAGGGTGCACTGACCCCGTTGGGGGCTGGGGTGCCCACTCCGCAAGTTATCACTGAGCGACTTCCGGTCTGTGAGCCCCGTCCCCCGCACCCCACCTTTCCGCCGCCTAGAGCCTCCGCGCCCTCCTGCGCCCATCAGAACTTGGCGCAGGTTCACCCCACTTTGTGTAGGAACTCCGGATCCTTCCATGGGGTCCTCCTTCCACATACTCAGGAACCCCACTTCCTGCCAGGGTGGAGAGGATGGGGTCCTTGAAGGCCAGCTGAGGGCCCTGACTTCGAGTCAGAGGTCAGGGGTCAGCAGCAGAAGAGTGGATTCGTGCTGAGTCATTGGCCATGGGTGGGTTCCGCGCCCTCCCTCTCTTGGGCAGACGTTTGGTAGGCAAATGTGTGGGCATGCAGGCCACTGGGGTGCTCCATCTTGGGCTCGGGAGTGGCTGCGGCCCCGTCCATGGCCCAGGAGACACGTACCCATGAAAGGAAACGATGTGAGGAATGAAGCCATTGGAGGTCTGGGCATCATCCTGTGAGGACGAGGCGTGTCTGCTGGGAGGGCTCCTGGCCACGGAGGCTTCCACAGTCTGGATGGTCCCTGCCCCCATTACACACAGCCTGGAGCCTGGACACTGTGAAATCCAAAGGGACAGTGGGGGTCCTTTCTAGAGTGTCCCCCCAGCGTCGGGAAGTGCCCTCAAACAACATCAGCAGGGTTGTTCCCCTGCCCTGTATGGTCAGACACCACCCCTACAGCCAGGCTGGCAATGGTGAGTGGGCGCCCCAGCCCAGCCAGACAGGCCTACACCTCACCCCCATGTGGTCGGCCTTGATTTGCCCCTGCACAACCAGAACTGTGTGCCCTAACCAGCCCTATATGTCAACCATGAGGACAGTGCCCCAACAAAGAAACGTTGGGACAGCTTCTCCCAAGCCGGTTGGCATCTAGGGCCGTTGAGTGGCACCAGGTATTTCCCACGTCCCAACTCTATGTCACCCCCAGGGGCACCAGGCAGGACGGCTGCCTTCTGACCCCAACATTCTCAGCCAAGTGGCTCCGGCTAGCACCCTTGCAGTCCAGCTGGCCGGCATCCATGCTGTCGGCGCCCAAGGGCACGCTCCTCTGTCTGGGCACCTTCCTAGCCAGGGCCAACATTCAGGAACCTGTGTGCTAGGCAGGGACAGGTGTCCTGCCTCCCTCCCCAACCCGAGGAGCAGTGGGATGGACTGAGCGGTCCCTAGGGCTCTCCTTCCAGGGAGAGGTACCCAGGTAGCTCGGTGACCCTGTGTGCGTGGGCCCTGGGCGCTCCCCATCTGACACCTTTCTGGAGAGGCCAGGCCCCCTGCAGGGACCCTTTGGAGAACAGAGTGGGCTGTGGGGCAGCCAAGCATGGATGGTGGTGGGGAGCCCAGGACCTAGAAAGGTCCCTGCTGCCCTGGACGGGGGCTGGTGGGGACAGGACTCTGAGCAAGTGGAGAGCCAGATCTGGGCAATATGGAGTGCAGGCCCTGCAGGGCCCTGTGGGCACCAAGGGACTGTGGCCCAGAGAGGTTTTATCTGAGAGGGACAGTGACAAGAAAGAGGTCAAGGGTGGGCCAAGAGAAGAAGGGGGAGCTGGTAGACAGGGACAGAGTCTAGGGGTCAGTGTTCCAGGGCTGGGCAGTCATAGAATGGGCTGTGGGAACCCAATTGTGAAACCCTGAGGATGGGGAGGAGGTGTGGCCCGGGACTATGTGTGGGGCTTAAGGCTGCCATTCCAGGAGGAGGGTAGTCACAGCCCTGTTTGCTGCGCTTACCTTGGGCTAGGCGTGGTGTCATGCGGACCCTCAGCTGTCGTGCAATAGAGGTAGGCCAGAGAGGTGCAGTGACCTACCCACGGTCTCCCAGGCAGTCAGAGACAGACACATGGGCGGCATGGGCAGCACCAGCTTGTCCAGTAGGCACAGTGCCAGGGGTCCATGAATGTCTTAAAATAAGAAAAAAGTGAATATTATAATGATGAATGCAGCCTGGATTGTTTGTCTTTAAGCCAACAGTCAAAATATTTTGGGGGGGGGGTTCGTTTTATTTTTATTTTTTGTAGCAATGCGGTCTCACTCTGTCACGCAGGCAGGAGTACAGTGTCACAATCATAATTCACAGCAGCCTCCAACTCCTGGGCTCAAACAATCCTTCTGTCTCAGCTTCCCAAGTGGCTGGGACTACGTATGCACGCCACCATGCCTGCCTTAATGTTTAAAATTTTTTGTAGAGATGGGGTCTTGCTGTGTTGCCCAGGCTGGTTTCAAACTCCTGGCTTCAAGCAGTCCTCCTGCCTCAGCCTCCCAAAGAAAGGAGAGACAGAGCTGGGATACCTGTGCCCCAGCCCTCTGCCAGTGTCCCCTCAGCTAGGGGCATCCTAGGGTCTGGGTTGCCCTCTGTGAGCCTGGCTCGGCTGGTGCCCTGGAAGGCCTCCTGGGCATGGGCTAAACTCCAGCCTACCCAAGTCACTGACAGCCCTTTCCACAGTGTGTCCATGCTTGAGGGTAGGAGGGGTCCCAGTGGCCCCACCCCTAGTCATGTGTCTCCCTGCCCCTCCAGGCCCCTGGCCCCAACATGGCCCGTCGCTCTCAGAGCTCCTCGCAGGGGGACAACCCGCTGGCACCCGGGTACCTGCCGCCTCACTACAAAGAGTACTACCGCCTGGCGGTGGATGCACTGGCCGAGGGTGGCTCGGAGGCCTACAGCCGCTTCCTGGCTACCGAGGGGGCACCGGACTTCCTGTGCCCTGAAGAGCTGGAACATGTGAGCCGACACCTTCGGCCTCCGCAGTATGTTACCCGAGAGCCACCTGAAGGCAGCCTTCTCGACGTGGACATGGATGGCTCCTCGGGTACATACTGGCCGGTGAACTCAGACCAGGCCGTGCCTGAGCTTGATCTGGGCTGGCCTCTGACCTTCGGCTTCCAGGGCACCGAGGTGACCACCTTGGTGCAGCCACCGCCCCCCGACAGCCCCAGCATCAAGGATGAGGCCCGCAGGATGATCCGTTCCGCCCAGCAGGTGCCATCTTGGGCTTGAGGGTAGTGGGGGAGGGGCCTGGGCTAGAGGCACGAGGGTGGAGGAGATGCATGAGCATGATCAGCTTGTGGGGTGAGCCCTGAGCTCCAGCTGGAGTGGGGGTCCCTGGCAAAGATCTTCAGGGCTGCCAGGTCTCGGTCATCAGGGGCTGCAGGCTCTGCACAGGTCTGCTTGCATGTGGTCATGGCCAGTGCCCAGAAACTCGGGGGCTCTGGGATGGGTGGGCACCCTACCAGCCTGGGTTCATTGTTCAGATAATTACCTCTCATCTTGCCCGGTGGCCCTTGGCCAGCTGAGGGCTTCTAACCCTCACCAAACAGCTAGCAGACGGCGGAGGGTGCTGTTAAACCATAGCGACTGAAGCATCAGGTCCAGACGCTAAAGGCCCATGATTTTCTCCCCTGCCCAGGGCAACAACCCCGTCCCAGGGCAGAACTGGAGCCTGGGACTCGGCCCTGACAGCTGCCCTGGAATGGGGGCAGCTCAGCTGTCTGTAGGATGGAGGGGATTTTGAGGGGCCCTTGCCGTGCCCCAACCTGGCCCACCCTCGTCCAGGGTTCTCTGCCCTACACCTGCCTCGGTTTCCCTCTTATGGCCAGCCGTTCCACACCTCTTCTGTTTGGTCTCTTCTTCCTGCCCATGTTCCCAGACGTGGCCCCACTCCCTAGGATGGACTAGTTAGTTTCACAGTGGTTGTGGGTGATCCAGACGCCTCCCGGGCGTGGAGGGGAGGCTGGACAATGGTGTGGGGACAGCTGGGGCCTCTCCTCTCCTTCCTGACCCGCCCCTGCAGGTGGTGGCCGTGGTGATGGACATGTTCACTGATGTGGACCTACTCAGCGAAGTGCTGGAGGCCGCGGCCCGTCGGGTCCCAGTCTACATCCTGCTGGATGAGATGAATGCGCAGCACTTCCTGGACATGGCCGACAAGTGCCGTGTCAACCTGCACCACGTGGATGTGAGTTCCCGGGAGTGGGAGATTGGGGAGGACCCGTGGGAGAGATCTGACTCCCCTCCCTCCCCAGTTCCTGCGTGTACGGACTGTGGCGGGCCCCACCTACTACTGCCGCACTGGGAAGTCCTTCAAGGGCCACGTCAAGGAGAAGTTCCTGCTGGTGGACTGTGCCGTGGTGATGAGTGGGAGCTACAGGTGCGCCCGCGGGGTTCCCTCACCCCCTTCTCTGGGGCCTCCTCCTGTAGCCCCAACACCCCCTTTCCACACCAGGGCCCTCCTCGCCAGGAGCCCTTGTCCTGTAGACCCCTGCACAGCCTAGCCGGGCCCAGGTCCTTGCAGACCTCACATCCCTGCGTCCTCCCCGCCTCACCCGCTGCCCACGGGGCTGCAGTGCCCTCGCTCCAGCTCGGTTTGACTCTGGCCCTGACCCCCCACAGCTTCATGTGGTCCTTTGAGAAGATCCACCGCAGCCTGGCGCACGTGTTCCAAGGAGAGCTGGTCTCCAGCTTCGACGAGGAGTTCCGCATCCTCTTCGCGCAGTCCGAGCCGCTTGTGCCCTCGGCCGCGGCCCTGGCCCGCATGGACGCCTATGCCCTGGCTCCGTATGCCGGGGCCGGGCCTCTCGTGGGCGTCCCTGGGGTCGGGACGCCAACCCCCTTCTCCTTCCCTAAACGAGCGCACCTCCTGTTCCCGCCACCCCGGGAAGAGGGCCTGGGCTTCCCCTCCTTCCTCGACCCGGACCGCCACTTCCTATCGGCCTTCCGCCGGGAGGAGCCGCCGCGGATGCCGGGGGGCGCGCTGGAACCGCACGCGGGGCTGCGGCCGCTCTCACGGCGCCTGGAGGCCGAGGCGGGGCCGGCTGGGGAGCTCGCGGGCGCGCGGGGCTTCTTCCAGGCGCGGCACCTGGAGATGGACGCCTTCAAGCGGCACAGCTTCGCGACCGAGGGCGCGGGCGCCGTGGAGAACTTCGCGGCCGCGCGGCAGGTGTCGCGACAGACGTTCCTCAGCCACGGCGACGACCTCCGCTTCCAGACCAGCCACTTCCACCGCGACCAGCTCTACCAGCAGCAGTACCAGTGGGACCCGCAGCTCGTACCGGCGCGCCCGCAGGGCCTGTTCGAGAAGCTTCGCGGGGGCCGCGCGGGTTTCGCGGACCCGGATGACTTCACCCTGGGCGCCGGGCCGCGCTTCCCGGAGCTCGGACCCGACGGGCACCAGCGGCTGGACTACGTGCCGTCCAGCGCGTCCCGCGAGGTGCGCCATGGCTCGGACCCCGCCTTCGGGCCCGGACCCCGCGGCCTGGAGCCCAGCGGGGCCCTGCGCCCCAACCTAACCCAGCGCTTCCCATGCCAGGCAGCGGCGAGACCCGGCCCAGACCCCGCTCCCGAGGCGGAGCCGGAGCGCAGGGGCGGGCCCGAGGGGCGGGCCGGGCTGCGGCGCTGGCGCTTGGCCTCCTACTTGAGCGGCTGCCATGGCGAGGATGGGGGCGACGACGGCTTGCCGGCGCCCATGGAAGCGGAGGCTTACGAAGACGACGTGCTGGCTCCCGGGGGCCGGGCACCTGCCGGCGACCTGCTCCCCTCGGCCTTCCGCGTCCCTGCAGCCTTCCCCACCAAGGTCCCGGTGCCGGGCTCGGGCAGCGGCGGCAACGGCCCAGAGCGCGAGGGCCCGGACGAGCCTGGCCTGGCCAAGCAGGACTCATTCCGCTCGCGCCTGAACCCCCTGGTCCAGCGCAGCTCCAGGCTGCGCTCCTCGCTCATCTTCAGCACGTCACAGGCGGAGGGCGCTGCCGGGGCTGCGGCGACCACCGAGAAGGTGCAGCTGCTGCACAAGGAGCAGACGGTCAGCGAGACGCTGGGGCCCGGCGGAGAGGCCGTGCGCTCCGCGGCTTCCACCAAGGTGTCGGAGCTGCTGGAGAAGTACAAGGGCCCAGCCCGTGATCCCGGCGGCGGCGCGGGCGCCATCACCGTTGCCAGCCACAGCAAGGCCGTCGTGTCCCAGGCGTGGCGGGAAGAGGTGGCGGCCCCAGGTGGCGTGGGGGGCGAGCGCCGCAGCCTTGAGAGCTGCCTGCTGGACCTGCGCGACTCCTTTGCGCAGCAACTGCACCAGGAGGCGGAGCGGCAGCCGGGAGCCGCATCGCTCACCGCGGCGCAGCTGCTCGACACGCTGGGCCGGAGCGGCTCCGACCGCCTGCCCTCCCGCTTTCTCTCTGCCCAGGGCCACTCAACCTCCCCGCAAGGGCTGGACAGCCCTCTGCCTCTGGAAGGGCCCGGGGCGCACCAGGTGCTCCATAATGAGCCAAAAGGAAGCCCCACCTCGGCTTACCCTGAGCGGAAGGGGAGCCCCACGCCTGGGTTTTCCACTCGAAGAGGAAGTCCAACTACAGGATTTATCGAGCAGAAAGGGAGCCCCACCTCAGCCTACCCCGAGCGCAGGGGTAGTCCGGTGCCCCCCGTGCCGGAGCGCAGGGGCAGTCCAGTGCCCCCCGTGCCGGAGCGCAGAAGCAGTCCGGTGCCCCCCGTGCCGGAGCGCAGGGGCAGCCTCACCCTTACCTTCTCCGGGGAGTCCCCGAAGGCCGGGCCCGCGGAGGAGGGGCCGAGCGGCCCCATGGAAGTCTTGCGTAAAGGCTCCTTGCGTCTTAGGCAGCTGCTGAGCCCCAAGGGCGAGCGGCGCATGGAGGATGAGAGTGGCTTCCCAGTGCCACAGGAGAATGGCCAACCCGAGAGCCCGCGGCGGCTGTCACTGGGCCGGGGTGACAGCACGGAGGCTGCCACAGAAGAGCGGGGTCCGCGGGCGCGCCTGTCCTCAGCCACGGCCAACGCCTTGTACAGCAGCAACCTTCGGGATGACACGAAGGCCATTTTGGAGCAGATCAGCGCCCACGGCCAGAAGCACCGTGCGGTCCCTCCCCCGAGCCCCGGCCCGACCCACAGCAGCCCCGAGCTAGGCCGTCCACTGGCTGCTGGCGTCCTAGCCCCAGATATGTCCGACAAGGACAAGTGTTCAGCCATCTTTCGCTCGGACAGCCTGGGGACCCAGGGCCGGCTGAGCCGCACGCTGCCAGCCAGCGCGGAGGAGCGCGATCGGCTGCTGCGCCGCATGGAGAGCATGCGCAAGGAGAAGCGCGTGTACAGCCGCTTCGAGGTCTTCTGCAAGAAAGAGGAGGCTAGCGGCCCTGGGGCAGGAGAAGGCCCCGCGGAGGAGGGCACTAGGGACAGCAAGGTGGGCAAGTTCGTGCCCAAGATCCTGGGCACGTTCAAAGGCAAGAAGTGAGTCTTCTGGCCTAGCAGCCCTGGCCAGGGTGCCCACATCGCTGCCCCGGTCATCCGGAAGCCCCGCGGAACAGAGAGCACTGCTCATGTGCTTGAGCAGCGACTGTCAGGCCACAGCCGCTTGGGGCTTGGCTGAGTGCGCCAGACCTCGGCTCCACTCCACTGGAGGCTCACCTGGCAGCTGCCGTCTCTGCCCACTGGCCTCCCCGACGCTGGGGCTCCATCCCGTCGCCACCAGTGCCTTTCTCCCGTCAGCACCTTCATCTCTGCACCGTCAGCCTTGCGTGGCGCAGCGTCTGGCTCCACCATCTCTTTGTGCCTCAGTCCCACCCCACCCCCACCTTTTTTTTTTTTTTTTTGAGACCTAGGGCTGGAGTGCAGTTGAGCGGTCTGGGCTCACTGCAACCTCTGCCTCCCGGGTTCCAGCGATTCTCCTGCCTCAGCCTCCTGAGTAGCTGGGATTACAGGTGTGTGCTACCACGCCCAGGTAGTTTTTGTATTTTTAGTAGAGACAGGGTTTCACTATGTTGGCCAGGCTGGTCTCCAACTCCTGGCCTCAAATGATCCGCCCGCTTCAGCCTCCCAAAGTGGGGGGATTACAGGCATGAGCCGTGCACCCCGCTAAGTCCCCTATCCTCTTGCAAGGGTCTCGCCTCTGTGCCTCAACTCCCCATTCTCTGGGCCCTTTTCCTCCTCAGGGCCTCCTGTTCTCAGGGCCTCCCCCCTCCCTGCTCCTTCCCTCTCTCAGGGTCTCCCCCGTTCTCAGGGCTTCACTTCCTTTCCTACTTGGAGTCTCCCACTTGCTGCCTCCCAGCATCCTTCTTGGAGGCCCGTCTCTTGCTGTGGAGGAAGACTGGGCTGGCTGCGGGCAGTTTGCAAGGGGGGGTGTGGGGTGGAGCTGGACCAGAAGACGCCCCTTGGAGTGGCAAGGAAGCTGGACAGGGCAGGCCTCTGGGAACCGGACGCGGGGAAGCCCGAAGGGGCGCCTTGGCCAGGTCTGCCGTCTCCTCCAGCAAGGCTCTGGCCGGCACTGGGTGAGAGTGGGGAGGGGGCACTGGGCTTTGCAGCACAATAAAACATGGTCCAGACAACCTGTGGCCCCGCCCTCATGAGCACCCCCTGCACAGGCCCAGCCCAAGCCAGGCGCTAGAAAGGCTGGTTGTGGAGTGCTTATCCTTGACAAGTATGGGGCCAGGTGAGGGCAGGGGACAAGGTGCAGCTGAGGCTGAGCTCAGCTAGGTCCTGGGCACCCTTGCAGGTGGGAGTGGTCCTTGTCTTCCTGGTATCCAGCAGACACCCCCCTCTCCCCACCAGCCCCATTCTCAGGTCCTTTCCTCTTTGTCACCAACACCAAGAATCTGTCCAGGGTTCTTGGCTTATCTTTTATCTCTTTTCACCCCTAGAGAGAAATTGCAATTGACTCAGAATGACACATTTTGGCACTACGTGTGTGGAAAGCCCCCACTGTTAGACGCTAGCCTCGTGAAATTCATGTTTCTGTATTCTCCTATTTCTTTTCAAAAACTAATTTTTTTGTGTGTAATGAATCCTAAGAGGGAACTGATTTAAGAAACAAGGCCGCCAAACAAAGGCAGCAGTTCCGACTCCAGCAGCTGGGAAAGGAAGGAAAGTGACCCCACTTTCACTGCTGGACAGCCCACTGGTTACCAAAACCACCGCCCAAGTAGGTATGACAGCAGGGACTTCTGGCCAGGTGGAAAAGGTGCCTGGAAGCGGGATGCGCCTGAGCATCTCTTGGCCATGATGTTCTTGTGGGCATGTTATTCTTGGTGCTGCCTGGGGTATCACTGAGCGGACAGGCTCTCCAACTGGAGTCCATGGAGAGGCCAGAGGCTGGCGGCCCTGCCTGGGCCTTCGGAGCCTCCTGCCTGCACCCTCCACCTCTTCTAAACCATGATGTGGCACATTTTGGTGTTAATAAAACACAACACACAAAATATTCTAGCACGTTCCCCAGTGTGTATAATCGCCCAGTTACATCCTGCAGCCTTTAACCACATGGCCTCCCGGATTTCCCCTGTGGACCCACCACCCAGCCCTGTGGGGGGCACTCAAGACCCCCCAGCTCCACTTCCAAGGGCCACCTTGGCCCTCCCAACTTCACGCTGCTCTCCTGTCCCTGTCCCCGATGCCCCGTGTGCAGGCACACTCCTGGGTGCCCGCCCACCTGCGATTCTCCACTCAGCAGCCCCACCACACACTGCCCAGCCTGAGGCCAAGCCTCCAACCCTGCAGCCCCCTGGCCTTTCTGCAGCCTCCTCTCCCACAGCCTCTCTGTCCTGCTTGTTCAGCACCCTGGGCCTGCGCCTTGGGTTTTTGAAGCTCAACAAGCAGCTTCCTCGGCAGTCCCCTCAGGAAACAAGCCCCCGGGCTGGGTCTCTGACTGGCTCACCGCTTCCTCGGGCCCTCCCGCTCCCTCCTCCGCCTCCTCCAACCTTCTCCCAAGCCCAGCCTCCCTTTCTGAGTCTCTTGCAGGTGCCTGGCCCAGCACCAGGGCAGCGCCAGCTCCCCGCTTCTGCTCAGCTCCGCCACCCACATCTTGTCCTTCCCCACCCTCCCCCATGGTGGCAATGGCTTCCACAACCCAGCAGCGCCCCTCTCCTGGCAGCCCAACACCGACCACGGCACAGGCCGCGCCCTTCAAACTGTGAGCTCCTCTGGCCTATGAGCTTCCCAGACTGTGAGCCTGGCAGCCCAACCCCCCCACCAATAGCACAGGCCGCGCCCTTTAGACTGTGAGCTCCTCCAGCCTGTGAGCTTTCCAGCTGCCTCCCTGTGTTCCAACCCCAACCCATGGGCAGGTGCAGCTGAGGACACCTGGCACCCTAGGACACAGCTCTGTGCCCGAAGGGCCCCTTTGATCTCTGCAGCCCTGCACAGCCCTGGCCTGAACTCACACCAGGGACCTTGCCTGGGGGTGACAAGAGGAGGTAACGCTGACCTCGAGAGATGTCTGTCTCCCACCCTCACCTACGGAGACCTGAAGACAGATCAGGCACAGTGGCTGTACTAGGGGGTGCGGGCTGCAGTCCCTGACAGCGGGGGGAGGGGTGGGGCTTCCCCCTTCTCTCTCCACTTCTCTCCTCTGGCTCAAAGTCACAAACATGGCCATGGGGTGACCCTAGGTCCCTACTCCACAGGACCACCCTAGGGGGCAGCCTGGACCCTGAAGCCACAGCAGGTAAGGAAATGATGGACAAAGGACAAGAAGCTGCCCCAGGCAAACCTGGAGGGAAAAGCCCAGTGCTGGATGTGCAGTGGGCAGGGCCTCTAGGGGGCGGCACTGGGCTCTGGGGTGGAGGTTTCAGGACGGGGGTGGTGGGGTCCTCAGAGGAGTGAAGGCTTCAGGAAAGAGGTTGGGGCCCCCAGCTAGTAGATGCTGTGACCTCAGAGGGGAGGGGAGGAACGATGGCTGCTTAGGTTGGGGGCAGACATGACTTTATTGGAGGAAGTCAGTGGGGCTGGGGCAGGGCCCTCATCTGCTCCCCCAAGGAGACCCGGGCAAGCTCCCTGGAACTTCAACGTGGCCGGGCAAAGCAGGGAGGGCTAAGGGGTGCAGGAGACTGGGGAGGGGTCTGGGGAAGGGGCTGGGGCAGGAACAGGGGACCAGGTGAAGGGAGTAGGGCGGCTCACACACGGTGCCCCTCCAGCAGGGGCAGGTGGCCCAGTGCCGAGTGGCACACAGTCCCGTAGGCTTGGGAGTAGCCTCCAAGCAAAGCCCTGGCAGCCCCCTGGGCACCCTGCAAGGCAGAGGTGCTGAACATCCTCCGGCCGGGCCGGGCCTCCGGAGGAAGCTGGGGAGGGACCTGTGTACAGTTGAGGGTCACATAAAGGGGGCATCAGAGGGGGTGCAGTGGAGGGGAGGCCTTGAGGTCCTTGAGAGATTTGGACATTGGAGGGGCAATGGGAAGGATGGGGAAGGGAGGGAAAAGGAGGGGGAAAGGGGAAAGGAGGATGAGGGGACAGGGGCAGACTGGGCTGGGCTCACCTGTTGTGCGCTGGCCACCCTCACCCCACCGCCCCGGTTCCAGTCACCCCGGATCAGGACCTGGTTGGCCACCTGAGCCGCAGCCTGGGAGGTCAGGGAGGGCGCAGCTCCCCTGCCGCTTGGCTTCACCTGGGAAGGGCCATGTCACAGGGTCACTGAAAGGTGCAGAGGAAGGGTCCCTCCCGTGCCCGCCCCACCATGACTTACCAGCGAGAGTGTCAAGGGGGGCGCTTCCTTCGCCCCAGGGGGCCTTTCCCCATTCCCTAGGAGTGCAGTTTGGAACAGGGGAGCGGAGTTCTGCCTGGGAATGTTCTTGGCTGCACAGGGGGACTCTGGGGGGTCAGAAGGTCAACCCCAGGGTCAGGAACCGAATGCTGCGCACAGTCGGCAGCCACAGGCAGAAGGGGCCCAGGCCATGCTCCGCGTGGGCAGCCAGCAAAGATCACACACCATGCTCGGGGGGGTCGTGGCCCAGGCTACTCTGAGGCCTGGGTCTGGGACCCTGCACACGTGTCCCAGAAGGCAGCTGAGGGTCGGCTCTGGGTTTGTGCACGTGTGCCTGGCTCCGGGAGACACGCTCCGGGCCCTTCTTTCTCGAGGTGCCGCTGCTGCCTCCACGCTCCAGGATCATCTGTGGGAGGTGAAGGGTGCTCAGAGGTCACAGCCTGGGCATGGGGTGTTTGGGGGTCTCTGACATAGGAGGCAGCCTCCAGGGTGCGGTAGATGGGATGATGGGGGTCGAGAGCCGGAGCACCTGATAGACGCGGCTGCGGTACTCAGGTGCAGCGAGCTGGACCCCTTCGTGTGCCCGGAGCCGCACATCTGCCTTTCGTGCCCACTCGTCACTGGGGCAGTGGAACCTAGAGGGAGCCAGAGAGGTGGGGCCCGGGCTGCGGCCAAGGGAGCCCCTCAACCCGTCACAGCAGGGTCCCTGCTGCGGGGGCTCTCTCTCGTGGGCTGGCTCTCTCCTGCCCCCACCTCTGTCCCCCGGCACTTGGGGGACTCTCTCCCACCCCCACCTCTGCACGTAGGGGTGCTGCAGTGCCTGGGTCGCGCTTAACCGCTTGTCCGGGGCGAACACCAGGAGTTGCCTAAGGAGGTCCAAGGCCTCTGGGGAGGTGTCTGGCGGTAGGAGGGCATCCAGCGTCTGTCGTGGCCTGTGGGCTGCCATGTGTCGTTTCCAGGGCCCGACCCAAGGGCCCCTCCTCAGATCCATGTTCATGGCTGGGGGCTCAGCTTCCAAACTGGGGTCCACCCTGCTGTCCTGTCTAGGTAGATGCTCCTGTGCCTGACCTGCAGGCAGTCTGGGCCCCTGCAGAGTGGAGAGACCCCTGCAGCCCCCTGGTACCCTCCTCTCGACGCCCTGGCGCAGCTCCTCTGGGCCACTCTCTAGGAGCACCAGGGGCTCCTGCTTTCAGAGTGGCCAACAGTTGTTGGGTTTGGGACTGCCATCTTGAAAACAGGCGGAATCTGAACTGGTACAAACTGGCCCCAGTAAACTTTCAGGAAAGTGGCCCTCCTCCCTTGAGACAGGCCACCCTCTCACCCTCACCGAAGTGCCCCCACTCACCGGGACCCCAGGTGGTGCAGCACAGAGGCACGGCAGCCTGAACCGAGAGCCAGGAGGTCTGGGGCAGCAGAAGGTGGTGTGACCCAGGCAGGCCTGGTCGGCTGGGGCGGTTCAGGGCATCTGGGGCCAGCCATCTCTTCCAGCCCCAGGGAGCACAGCCTCTCTACAGGGTTTCTGCTGTCTGGCAGGGCTCAAACACCCCATCACCAGGGCGTGCCACCCAGCCTGTGCATGGGAGCACCCGCACACAACCCCTGCTCCACACTCTGACACCAGGCTCTGGGGCGTGCTCACACAGGTGGATGCTGGCGCCCACCTCCACGGATCACGAGGCTCCACCCAGACAAGCAGATGTGCCTGGCGGTGCAGCTCCCTCTTGCCCCCACCCTCAAGAGTGACCCCCATGGCCCCTCTACCACTGCCTTCCTCCACCTCTTCCCTCAGCACCTGAATCTCTTCTGCCCAGCTCTCTGTGCCCACCCCAGCTCCCGGCACAGTGACACTCCCTGCCCCTGCTACCCGAATCCCTTGGGGACCTTGTCCAGCCTGCTGGCCCCTTCACAGTCACTGCTTGGCTCTCATGGTGACTGTGCCAGGTGCTGCTTGCCCACGCCCACCCCCAGCAGCTCCCCCTGGGCCCCCATCACCAGCTGGTCTTCCTGGGGCTCCTGCCCCATCCTCTGGATCCTCCCTGTCCCCGTCCCTCCTCTCAGCACAGTCCTAGCCTGTCAGCTGCTGTCTCCCCACAGCTGTGCTGTCTGACCCGCAGCATTCCCAGTGCCCAGCCCCAGCAGCCTGGCTCACCCTCCTCGGATGGTGGCGGGATGGTCTCCAGGATCAGCTCCAGCTGGTGGAGGGTGGACGTACCCGGGAACAGGGGCCTCCCTCGCAGCATCTCCCCCAGGATACAGCCCAGACTCCACATGTCCACCCCAAGGGTGTATCTGGGGCAGGAAGGGGTGTAGGCATGGAGAGACCCAGAGGCAGAGGTGGGGGTGGGGTTGCTAGGGGGGTGAATGGGGGAACACTTGTGGACCAAGGCAGGGTCGGAGTACAGGAGGCCTGGGAGCCCTGGCTGGGCAGGAGGGCAGCAAGGAGGTGCAGGGTGGGTTGGGGGTGTCTCGCTGTTACCGGTGCGAAGAGAGCAACACCTCCGGAGCTCGGTACCAGCGTGTGGCCACGTACTCTGTCAAGGCCTGGTCCTCAGGCCCCTCGGGGAGGTCGCCCAGGGAGCGGGCCAGGCCAAAGTCACACAGCTTCACTGTGCAGTTGGCATCCAGGAGCACATTGGACGGCTGCAGAGAGGAGGCAGGCTGAGGCCCCGGGGCTGGGTGGGGCCGGGAGCTATGCCACGTGGCATAGCGGAGGTGGGGGAACCGCACCTTCTGGTCCCGGTGCACAACGTGCCCGGAGTGGAGGAACCGGGTGGCCCGCAGGAGCTGGTAGAAGATGGAGCGCACGTGGATGTCCTGCAGCAGCCCGCCCTTCCGGATGACTGCGTTCAGGTCAGTGTCTGCGGAGAGGGTGCACTCCAGTCGGGGGTGGGGGGCTGGGGGAGGCAACCTGGGGGGAGTGGGAGAGGGTGCGCACTCCAGTCGGGGCTGGGGGCTGGGGGGGCAACCTGGGGGGAGTGAGAGAGGGTGCGCACTCCAGTCGGGGGTGGGGGCTGGGGGGGGACCTGGGGGGAGTGGGAGAGGGTACGCACTCCAGTCGGGGGTGGGGGCTGGGGGGGCAACCTGGGGGGAGTGGGAGAGGGACACCTGGCAGGTCTGTCCCACTTTGAACCAGCCCACGGCCTGGCCGTCCCGCTCCTCCATCCTGCGCACTGCCTGTGGGCACAGCCGTGGGGTCTGCAGGAGTTTTAACACTTTATTTCATGTTGCCTTTGTTTCATAAAATGAGAAGAAAAAGAAGGCAACTGCACACTGTGGTGGGAGCAGGAGCCTGGGGCAGGTGGGACGACGGGGGTCGCTGCTGGCTCTGGAGGCTGACACTGGTCAGCTGTCTGTCCCTGAGTCCAGGGTACATGGTGAGGGAGCAAACCACTGTGGGCCAGCTGCAGAGGGACACGCAGAGGGACACACAGAGGGCGTCAGGACAGGACACAGGTGGGGCTGGGGCGCTGGCCGGGGCCTCACTCACCCATAAACTCAAACACCAGGTAAATGTCCCTGTCGTTCTCTGCCCGGATCACGTCAAGGAGGCTGATGATGTTGGGATGGTCCCCAAACTCCTGGGGAGAGAGTCGGAGGCGGCTGGAAGGCCAGGAGGGGCTGTGCTCTGGGGCCCAAGAAGCCCGGTTTCTTTCCTGTCTGGAGAGATCTGTACCTGGGGAAGGGGATTGGGCTGGAGGGCCCAGGCCACTCACCTGGAGGAGCGTGATTTCCCGGAATGTTCTCTGAAGAGACAGAAACACAGGTGTGTGGGTGCGTGGAACAAGAAGGAAGCCCGTGTCCTGAGAGGACCCAAAGGAGCTGATGTCTGTCACCCAATGCCCACCAGACCAGGCATGGCAAGGGGGCAGTGTTCCGAGACAGGCCAGAACATCTGCTGTGACTGGGCTCCAGCTCCCACCTGAGCTTTCAGGCACCAGGGCAAGGGGCTGCCCCTCCCAGCCCCCATTCTCTCCCACGCTTCTCCCCACACACTCACCTGGGCATCTGTCTTATCCCTAAAAGCATCAAAGATTTTCTTGATGGCCACGACCTCACCAGTCCTCCGGTCCACTGCCTTCCACACAATGCCATAGGCCTGGGAAGGAGTGCTGTCACACAGGGCCAGCCTCGTCCCCCCCATCCCCTGCCCACCCAGATTGTCCCTACAGACATGAGGCTCCTCCTTCCCATCCTGGGTCCTGAGAGGGGATGGGAGTGGGTGGGCTCCCGAAACTGCAGGCTGCCCTAGACTCCAACCTCTTTAGAGGAGGGGAGGTAGACGGAAGGGAGGGTGAGAGCTGGCGAGGCCTGGAGGCAAGGAGGGCACAGACGGGAGCATCTGGGCAGGAAATGAAGCTCGGGGATGCCCTACCGTCCTTCCAGCTGCCCAGGCGCTCTCCCTCCCTTTCTCTCACACCGCATCCACCCCCAGTCCCGTTGGCCCCACCTTCCGATTCCTCCAGAATCTAGCCCCTGCCACTGTCTCTTCTGCCCCCACCCTGGTCCCAGCCTCTGGCATCTCTCGCTGCGTGGCTACGCAAACCCCTTAACTCATCTCCCTCTGCCGCTCCCGTGCACACCCATGGTGGGTCCTCAGCACAGGAGTGGGCCTTGTAAAGTGACACCAGCAGCTACTACACCTCCCAGCCTCAGCAACAGTAAAAACCAAAGTCTTGGAAGTTCCCCAAAGCCCCCGCACGATCGGACCCTCACCACTCACCTGTCTCTCTCCATCTCCTATCCAGTTGCACATACACCACCCTGCACGGGGCCTACGCACTTACCGTCTGCACTGCCTGGAAGGCTCTCCCTCCCCTCCCCCATGGCACCCTCGAACACTCCCCCCCCGCCCACGCACACACAGGCTCACATGCTCACACACGCACACAGATACACAAGGCTTTGGCCTCCACTCTGCGCCCACCCCATAACCGCTCAGGCCCTTCTCGGGCCTCGCCCCTGTGCTCCTGAGCCTGGGGTCCGCCCTTCCTCTCAGTGACCCAGGCGCGGGCCCGGCCTCCCCAGAGCGTCGTGTGCACCCGGGAAGCGGGCGACTGGGCGCGTGGGGAGTGGGGCGCCAGGATCCCTCCGCCTGAGGCCAATGGGGGCCGTGGCTGTCACCTGCCTCCAGGAGCCAGGTTCCTGGGAGTCAGGATCGTGTTACCCCATGAGAAAACTGAGGCACGAAGGGGCTCCAGACCACCCCTCCCGCCTACGGAGGAGGCAGGACGCCAGTGTGTGGCGGAACAGGCCTCCGAGGGGACCGGCCACGCCCCGCAGGTCCTCTCTCCGCAGATCTGCGGCGCCCCTCGGAGGGCGGACGCACCCCCAGGCACTCACCCCCTGCCCGAGCTGCCGCCTGAGTAGGTATCTCCGGACGATGCGAGGGTCCACTGCGGTGCACATGGCGGCCGGGACGCCCGCGGGGCCTTACTGTTGAGTCGGTTGCCGTGGGAACCGACGGCGGCCCAGCCCCGTCCCTCGGGGCGCCCCTCCCAACACCACCCCCCCCCCCCCGCAGGCCCCGGCTCCGCCCCACCGTGGGCTCCCCCCACCTCCCCGCAGGCCCCTCCCCACCTCCCCGCAGGCCCCTCCCCTCACTGCGCCCCGCCCACGTCCCCACCGGCCCCAGCCCCGCCCCACAGTGCGCCCCGCCCGCCTCCTCGCAGGAGCACGCCCAGCCCAGTTGACTAAAGTAGAAACAAGAACAATCTGTTGTAGACTCTGTAACTTGTAGAAGCATAATGCATGACACCAATAGCGAAATGTAAAGGGGGATAATGGAAATGCACATTTATACTACTACAAAATAACATATGAGGATATATGTTGTAAGATTAAGTTAAATGTGAAGTATTAATAGTACATTATTATTTGGGCGGAGAACGGTGCTTCACGCCTGTAATCCCAACACTTTGGGAGGCCGAGGCGGGCGGATCACCCGAGGTCAGGAGTTCAAGACCAGCCTGGCCAACGTGGGGAAATCCCGTCTCCACTCAAAATACAAAAATTAGCCGGGCGTGGCTAATGACTCAGGAGTTGGAGACCAGCTTCGGCAACATAAAACCTCATTTCTATAAAAAAAAAAAATAGGAAAATTAGCTGGGTGTGGGGACATGAGCCTGTTGTCCCAGCTACTTGGGAGGCTGAGGTAGGAGGATCACTTGAGCTGGGAGGCAGAGGTTGCAGTGAGCCTGGATTGCACCACTGCACTCCAGCCTGGGTGACAGAGCCAGACCCTGTCTCAAACAACAACCACAACAAACAAACTGCTTGCTCAAAAAGAATTCAGAAAAAGAAGAAAAAGGAACAGAATAGATAAGACCAGTAGAAAACAAATAGCAGGGCCGGGCATGGTGGCTCACACCTGTAATCCCGGCACTTTGGGAGGCTGAGGCGGGTGGATCACGAGATCAGGAGATAAAGACCATCCTGGCCAACATGGTGAAACCCCGTCTCTATTAAAAATACAAAAAAATTAGCTGGGTGTGGTGGTGGGCGCCGTGGTGGGTGCCTGTAATCCCAGCTACTTGGGAGGCTGAGGCAGGAGAATCACTTGAACCCAGGAGGTGGAGGTTGCAGTGAGCCAAGATCGCGCCACTGAACTCCAGCCTGGCAACAGAGCAAGACTCCTTCTCAAAAAAAAAAAGGGGGGGGGGGAGGCTGGGTGTGATGGCTCACGCCTATAATCCCAGCACTTTGGGAGTCCAAGGCAGGTGGATCACCTGAAGTTGGGAGTTTGAGACTAGCCTGGCCAATATGGTGAAACCTTGTTTCTATTAAAAATACAAAAATTAGCTGGGCATGGTGGCGTGCACCTGTAATCCCAGCTACTAGGGAGGCTGAGGCAGAAGAATCGCTGGAACCCAGGAGGCAGAGGTTGCAGTGAGCCCAGATTGCACCACTGCACTCCAGCCTGGGCAACAGACTGAGACTCCGTCTAAAAAAAAAGCAAGATGGCTGACTTAAAACTTACCATTTTATTTTTTATTTTTTATTTTTTTTTAACTAAAAAGTAAACTTTAATGTCGAAAATGCAAACTCAGGGAAGACAGAAAAGATCACACACAAGCCTGTCACTTCACACTTGGAAGGTTGCACAGTGGCCAGGCAGAGGCGCCCCTCACTTCCCAGATGATGGGTAGCCAACGTGCTGTGATTACAGGAGTGAGCCACCGCGCCCCATCCTTTTTTTTTTTTTTGAGATGGAGTCTTGCTGTGTCGCCTTGGGTAGAGTGCAGTGGGGCCATCTCGGCTCATTGCCAGCTCCGCCTCCCGGGTTCACGCCATTCTCCTGTCTCAGCCTCCCAAGTAGCTGGGACTACAGGTGCCCGCCACCGCGCCCAGCTAATTTTTTGTATTTTTAGTAGAGACGAGGTTTCACCGTGTTAGCCAGGATGGTCTCGATTTCCTGACCTCGTGATCCACACACCTCGGCCTCCCAAAGTGCTTGGATTACAGGCGTGAGCCACCGCGCCCGATCTAGTTGGATTTTTAAAAATCTGTTATTATGTAGTTTCTCTTGGGGGCACTATTTCAACCAAGTCCAACTTTCCCTTGTCCAAATATTCTTGCCGATATAAATTTTGTCAAGATTATTTTTTTCATCATTTGTTAGTCAAATATATTTGACAATAAGCCACAATAAGTTTTTTTTATTATGTTATTTATTTATGATGGAGTCTTGCTCTGTCACCCAGGCTGCAGTGCAGTGATACAATCTCAGCTCACTGCAACCTCTGCCTCCTGGGTTCAGGTGATTCTCTGCCTCAGCCTCCTGAGTAGCTGAGATTACAAGCACCTGCCACCACATCCTGCTAATTTTTGTATTTTCAGTAGAGACGGGGTTTCACCATGTTGGCCAGGCTGGTCTCGAACTCCTGACCTCATGTGATCCACCTGCCTCGGCCTCCCAAAGTGCTGGGATTACAGGCGTGAGCCACTGCGCCCGGGCTAAGTCACAATAAGTTTTGTTGCATGCGGTTGTAACTTTCAGCTTTATTTTGGGTGCATTATTGACCTGGACCTTGCATTGAATTTTTAACCAATCCATGGGGAAATCATGGGTGAGGTCTGGGGGAAGTCATCATCCAGAAGACCCAGAGTCACAAGGGTGGGGCCCAGGTCACAGCCACAGTGAAACAGTGTGGCTGGAGCCTCCTACTTCACACACACCCAGCATTCTGTAACCCAGGAAACCAAACTCCCCTGGCCCCCACGTCCCAAGCTGTCACAGGCCCCATGCACAGCCCCCGTCCTCTCCCATAAAGGCACCATCCGTGTGCTGTTGTGTGGGCCGAGATCCTAACTTGCCTCTGAGTGTCACAGTCTGAGAAGGTATCCCCGCCCTGTCCCCTCCTGTGTCACAGCCATGGCCCACCACCCATCCCATCTCATACACAGCCTCTCCCTGTCCTACTGAGGCTACCTGGTGGACTCCAAGACGGCCCTCTCCTCTCTCCTGCTCCGGATGTGGGCTACAGACTCAGATACTGCACCTGAGGTACAGGTACAGGTACTCCAGGTCTCCCCTCTCTCTTGCTCTGGATGTGGGCTACAGACTCAGGTACCCCAGCTCTCCCCTCTCTCCTGCTCCAGGTGTGGGCTTTAGACCCAGGTACTCCAGCTCTCCCCTCACTCCTGCTCTGGGTATGAGCTACAGACGCAGGTACCCCAGCTCTCCCCTCTCTCCTGCTCCGGATGTGGGCTACAGACTCAGATACTGTACCTGAGGTATAGGTACAGGTACTCCAGGTCTCCCCTCTCTCCTGCTCTGGATGTGGGCTACAGACTCAGGTACCCCAGCTCTCCCCTCCCTCCTGCTCTGGGTCTGGGCTATAGACCCAGGTACCCCAGCTCTCCCCTCTCTCCTGCTCCAGGTGTGGGCTATAGACCCAGGTACTCCAGCTCTCCCCTCACTCCTGCTCTGGGTGTGGGCTACAGACTCAGGTACCCCAGCTCTCCCCTCTCTCCTGCTCCGGATGTGGGCTACAGACTCAGATACTGTACCTGAGGTACAGGTACAGGTACTCCAGGTCTCCCCTCTCTCCTGCTCTGGATATGGGCTACAGACTCAGGTACCCCAGCTCTCCCCTCTCTCCTGCTCTGGGTCTGGGCTATAGACCCAGGTACCCCAGCTCTCCCCTCACTCCTGCTCTGGGTGTGGGCTACAGACTCAGATACCCCAGCTCTCCCCTCTCTCCTGCTCTGGATGTGGGCTATAGACCTGGGTACCCCAGCTCTCCCCTCTCTCCTGCTCCAGGTGTGGACTATAGACCCAGGTACTCCAGGTCTATCCACCCTGGTCACTCCAGTCACTTACTTGAGCCCCTTCGGTGGGGACACATGCCAGTTGCGGATGTGGTTGTCTCTGAGATCATTAATCTGGAGGCATGGACTCAGGAATGAGGGTCCCCAAGGAGGCATGTCCTCAGCTGGGCACCCCTGATGGCTGCCTCTCAGGGATGTCTCTGGAGCTGGGTGCAGGTGTCATCATTGAAGCCTGTGTAGGGGCTCTGGACCCTGGGCACCCTCCTTTGGCCATCCTCTTCCTCACAGAGGTAGGTGACTCCCAAGGGGCCCCATGCAGGCCCACCTGGACCACACCCCAGCCCCTCACTGCCCTGGTTAGGGATGATCAGGAATGACCCGGTCAGGGCCTGCTGGCTCGGGCCTCATGCTCATACCTGGAGAGGTGCGGCAGTGCAGCCATGGCCCTCATGGTGCTGTGGATGGGGAGGGCAGAGCGCTTTCTCTGGGACAATCCTGGGTGTGGGAGCTGATACATGTCACGGCCTGGGACTGGAGCTTCCATCCGGGACTGACCGAGAGCCTTGTGTGGATCTGGCATGGGTTCTGAGGTACCTGGCCATGGGGGCAGGGTCTTTCTCTTAAACACCCTTGCCTAAGCCAGCCCCAGTGGGTGGGGGTGTAGGGAGGCCTGCCAGGGATATGGGGCAGAGGACAGGTTCAGGTTGGGCCCAGGGCGCCGAAACAAACAGGACTGGGGCCCCAACACCTGACCCCAACCAGAGGATACACGGGGTGGGCAGCTCCACTGGGCCTCACTTGTGGTCCTGCCCGTCGTCCCCTTTGCCCCGTTGGCCGTCACCACCAGCTCTGAGCTGCTGCACAAGGGACAAGGTGCACAGGGTGGAGCTGCCCCGTGGGTCCTGGGCTCCCATGTGGGCTCAGCCCATCCTCAACTCCACAGGTGGAGCTGGCCTTGCCGGGTGGGCGGGCAGCCTTGGCGCATGCACGGGCCATGTCCTGGTCCCGGGGCACAGGGCAGCTTGGGGGAGGGGACCCCACCAGAGGGAGTGCAGAGAAGTGGGAGGAACCCCTCACAGGTCCAAGTCACAGCCTTAGCAGTTCCAGGGGGCTGTGGACAACTCACCTTGCCTCGGTTTCTCCATCTGTGAAATGGGAACAGAGGTTGCTGGGAGGGCTATGCTCGGTGTACCAGGCACACAGCCCCACCCCTATGGCTACGCTCAGTTCAGGGCTCACCCCAGTCTCAGGAGATGAATCAGGCAGGACATGCAAAGCAGCAGGAGCAGGAAGACAGGGGCACCGTGGGCAAGGACACCCGGGGAGCCTGTGGGAGCCCACGAGTCCCAGGAGCAGACCCAAGGCGGCCTTGTGCTGCAACCTTCAGGGTCCCCAGCAGGGCCCAGCATAAGGGGCTGGGGGGCAGGAGGGAGGCTTGCCTGGATGTGCCGGGGAGGGAGGCTGGCCTGGCTGCAGAGGGGAGGGAAGGGAAGCTGGCCCGGCTTTGGGGTGGTGGGGAGGGCAGTGAAAGGAGGGAGGCTGGCCCAGCTGTGGGCAGGGAGGGCCTCACAGGGAGCAGACAGCGCCCCTCCTCCCAGGGCCTTTCCAGTTTGCCAGCCTGTGTCTGAGGGGGGTGAGACTGCAGGTCTTGGGGGGACAAAGACCGCCATGCCACTTGAGGAGGGGGCTGAGAAGACCCCTGAGGGTGGGAGGTGTGTCACAGGAAGTGAGTTCTGTCCCCATGGACGGCGCAGGACCTGGTGAACCCCAGAGACCGCCTGCCTTCCTAACACAATGAGAGAAAAGCCTGGGGGATCCTGGGGAGGCATCTGAGCCTGTCCCCAAGGCCAGACTCTCCCCCCTTCCCCGCGAAGAATCGCCCCATGCAGCGCGGTCCCCCAGCAGAAGCAAGGTCTCCTCCTGGCCCTCATCCCCGCAGGTCAGAGGCACAGCTGGGCAGCTGGCAGCCAGACCCGGCTCAGGGCAGAAGTTAAAGCGCTGGGCTGGGCAGAGGCCTGGGGGGGTGTGGGGGTGGTTGCAGGGACAGGGGTGTCCGGACTAGACTAGGGCTGGGGTCAGGGCTCCCCCAACTATTCCATGGAGTTGATGGGTGGGGCAGGGGTTGCAGAAGTGGGAAATGCAGAATTGGGAAGAAGAAAGCCTCCAGGATGCCTCGACAGAGGAGAGCAGGAGGCTCCCAGATCTCTCTGTGAGGAGGCATTGGTGAGATTTAAAGCAAAGGAAAATCAAGAAACCCACAGGCAGGGATGACTTAAAACTTAAAAACCTTACCTCACCAGGGATTTAAAGGCCAAGAGCAACCGAGACCCTCCAGTGGCAGATGTGCAGGTGCAGTGGGGCTGGGGGTAGGGGAAAGAGCAGTCCAGAGCCGAGACATGGCGTGGCCTGGGATGGTACGGGGTCTGAGACTGTGGGGGACCCGATTGGCCCGTGTGAGCAGGCCTCTGCCTATTGCTGCCTCAGTTTCTCAATCTGTCAAATGGGGACAGTGACCCCACACAAGGCCTGAGGGTAGCAGGGTGGAGAGCACTGGGGTGTGGCCATGGCAAGGAACCAGAAGAGTCAACGCTGGGCATTAAGCGCCCCTGCGCATGAGCCTGCCCCCCACCCCAGATGAGTCCCTGCTGCAGGGATGCAGGGATGCATGGATGCAGGGTCATGTGTTTCTCATGATTGTATGTGGTCTTTTCCCAATTTTCTGTGACAGGAGAGGCACCGTTTTCATATTAAAAGCCTACATATTAAAGCCAACATTCAGATGCAGTTTAGGAGTTTATAAGTCAATGTCCTCTTACAATGTTAATGCTTTGTTTGGTAGTTTGTGTCCTCTTATTTTTACTTATAAAATACTTTTTTTTTTTTTTTTTTTGAGACAGAGTCTGGCTCTGTCACCCAGGCTGGAGTGCAGTGGCGCAATCTCGGCTCACTGCAAGCTCCGCCTCTCAGGTTCACGTCATTCTCCTGCCTCAGCCTCCCAAGTAGCTGGGACTACAGGCGCCTGCCACCACGCCCAGCTAATTTTTTGTATTTTTAGTAGAGACAGGGTTTCACCATGTTGGCCAGGATGGTCTGGATCTCCTGACGTGATCTGCCCGCCTCGGCCTCCCAAAGTGCTGGCATTACAGGCGTGAGCCACTACGCCCAGCCTAAAATACATTTTTTTACAAGGAGTAAAATGCCTCAATCGTGTTCCTAATTTTAAAAGGCCCTGCTGCACCTTTCAGGCAGGTTGGCTGATCAGAGCAAGCCCAGCCATGTCCGTGAGCCACCAGATCATCTCCACCACAAACCTCTGTGCAAATGTGGTTTTATAAACTGTGTCCCTCACAAAGATCGTCACATCTGCCCACATCCCAGCAAATGTGGACAAACTGGGCAGAAACTCAACTCTATAATGACAGGACACAAAATAGGGGTCGATTTAAGTTGTGTGTCAAAGGCTGCTGGACACACTGTTCCTGAGGCGTCTAACAGAATGGGAGCTGGGGACCGCTGGTCTAGACAGAGGCAAATCTTACAGGACCAACAGGTTGTGACACACGCTGTGCAGTAACGACCAATACATCGAGGCAGCAGAGTTTGCAGCAGAGAAACAGTGTCATGATCCCTGGACACCGAGCGAGGAGATGGGAGGGACCTTCAAATCCATCTCCCTGAGTTCTGGCCTGGGGTTTTTAAGGGGATTGTGGCAGGTGAGGGGCTGTAAAATGGGGTCATCAACTGGCCAGGGAAAGGGGATGAAGTCCTCAGGATGTGGGTCCCTGCGTTCTTTGGCGCATCAGCTCCTCGTGGGGGTGCTTCAGACCAGCTGGGTCAGTCGCTTCGTCGGTACGCAGGACCTGTCAAATAGAAAACTTCACATTTTACAATGTTTAAGTTGTTACCTATAGAGCAGTTATGGGGACCTCTCATCGTGTGACAGGGTCTGTGTGATTCTGGGGCCACAGGCACCAAAACAGCTCTGAGGAAGGGGTTGGGAGGCAGGCTGACCTCACAATGAATGCTGAGCGAGCTGCAAGCTGGGTTTGTTTTCCTTTCTCGCCTCCTTTCTTCCCTGATTAATTTAATAAAGTTTATAGGGATGGTTTCAATAATGATGTTGTGTCCACAAAGTCAACAGAAAAGGAGAAAAAGCCAGTCCCTGTTGGATCCCTATGCCCTCCAGCCATCCGGGCACACGGGGAAGGGAAGCTACCCAGCTGCAGAGCCGCGGATGAGCTGAGCCGGTGCCGCACGCGCGCGCTCAGGACCTTCAGAGAGAAACGCTCTCCAGGCACCCAGTGGACTCCATACTTCAGGAACCCCAATTCCCAAGGGGGCCTCACCAAAGGAATCAAGAAATGCTCAAGGAAAGCAAGGGTCCCTGAAGAGGCGAATGCTCCAGGAAAGCGATCCCTCCTGACAACACAGAGATTTCACTCAGGAAACGGGGGGGAAGCTCCTCTTCAAGTGGGGGACAACCCGGGAGAAGGCCCATTGCTGAACCGAAGGCGAAGGGCGCTGCTGGGGTCTGTGAGATTGAGAAGCACGTTCGGAGTCCGTCTGAAGCCCAGTTTTGTCAGCTCAGGCCCTATCTCTGGGGGCGCATTCACAAGCAGTCACGGGCGACTTAGGATGAGGGAGTTGTGCGGAATGAAGGAGTCGGCCATCGCCTGAGTAACGGGGTGGGGGTGGGAGAGGACGACTAAGTTCTGTCTCCATAGAGACCGTGGCCGCCGAGCAGCAACATTACTAATGTTGGGCGCACCCAGACGGACAGCAAAGGTCCAGCGGGAGCCCACGAGTAAAGGTTGGCAAAGCTGCCCTGACCCCCGACCCAAAGCCCCGATCTGCCTCCCCAAAAGCCTCGTGACCCTGAGACGCGTCCCACCTCTGGGCCTGGGGCGTAGAATATTTAGGCCAGGTAAGAGGAAGGGCTAAACTGGGGAAGGGGCCGGGGTCGCTGCCCTCACCAGTCCTGGTGGTCCAGGCACCAAACCATGGCGCCCAAGAAAAAGCGCGGGCCGAGCGCGGGAAGCCAGCCAGGTGGTGCGGCGGCCGCGGGTGCCGAGCAGCCGCTATCGGAGCGCGCGCAGTACCTGCAACGCGAACACGCGCTGCTCTCGGAGCAGCTGGACGCCTGCGAGGAGCGCGTTGACCAAGTGCTGCGGGAGAACGCCTTCCTGGACAGCGAGGCGCTGCGCCTGCGCGAGGAGAACCGGCTCTACGCCAGCTACGTGAGCGCGCGCGCCCAGCGCTGCGCCAACGCCATCGTCCGGCTGGAGGAGCAGAACCGCGTGGACCTAGCGCAGATCCACTGGCAGCGGGCGGAACTGGCCTCGCTCTACCACGGGCGCAAGGACGGGGTGCGCGCGCAGCTGCTGGAGATGGAGGCGCGCGCGGCGCAGATGGCACGGCAGGTGCAGGAGCTGCAGCCCTACAAGGCCAGTGCGCCCGCCCGCGGCCGGGGTGAGGCGGGGCGGGGCTGGCGGCCGGGCCGGGGGTGAGCTGACGGCGCCCCCGCCGCAGGTGCTGCAGCTGGAGCAGCTGGCCCGGATCCGGGCGCTGGAGCGCGAGCTGCTGCATATGCGCGTGGAGCACACGCAGCTGCTCCACCGCGTGAAGCGGCGCTTCCTGGAAGACAAGGCAGCCTTCGAGCGCGAGGCGCGTCAGCGCGTGCAGTCCCTGGCGCGGCGCGCGGAGCGGGAGGCGGCGCGCGCGCTTGTGGCGCACACGCAGGCCATCAAAGCGGACAACTGGCGCCTGCGGCAGGAGCTGCTGCTGCTGCTCCGCCGGACCCAGCTGCTGCACCACACGCGGCGCCAGCTGCTGGAACAGCGCGAGCAGCTGCACCGCGAGCACGAGGACACGCGGGACCTGGTGCGTGTGCACGGCTGGCTGCGCAGGGGCCCCGGAGGTCCGCCGCTCTGGGAGCCGCCTGCCTTCTCCCAGCCCACCTCGCGCCCCGGGTCATTAGCCGCCCCCATAGGTCCGTCGCCCGCGGCCTCCCAGACCCCGTCTGTGGTACTGTCGCGCGCGGCCTCCCGGGCCTTGTCCGTGGTCCCGTCGCGCGAGGCTTCCCGGGTCCCCTCGTTGGTGCTATCGAGCATGGACTCCAGGGTCCCATCGCTGGCCACTTCAAAGGTGGGATCCCGGATCCCATCCCTGACCGCCTCGCGCGCAGGCTCCCGGGCCTTGTCGCTGGCGCAGTCACTCCAGGGCTCTCGGATTTCTTCGGGGTCCTCATTGAGGGTGCCCTCACAGGACACTCTCCGCTCTACGAAGTCTGGCCCCAAGCTTAGCTCTGGCCTGTCCCGGGATCGGGATCCGGCCCTTCTCCCCGCACAATCGGAGGAGAGCGTGAACGCTGAAGCTGCGGCAGAAGCCTCCCCGGGGAGGGCCTGAACCTGCAGAGAGGGAGGCCCGGGAGGCCCTGGTGTGGGCGAGTCAGGCGCGCAGGACGTTTACGGGGATAATGCAATGGTTAATAAAGGCGTGGCCCCCAGGCGGCTCTGACACCCGCGTGCATGCTCTAGCATTTCCGGCCGGCCACTCATCCGTGCGTCCAATTTCCAAGCTGCAAGAGAGCTCAGCGCCTGCTTTCCCTGAATGCCTTCTGGGACCCCGCCTCCCTGCCCTCAGCGGAGCCCCACCGCGAGCCGGCAGGCTCAGAGCAAGCCCGGGCACTGGCGGGCGCGGACGGGCGACGAAGTGCAGTGATCAGAACCAGGACATTTACCGTGGAGGAATATTATTCCCATCATCGCTCACATCACAACTTTGTCACCCGTCCCAAGTGTTTCTGTAGCTGTCCCCATCTTCCAGGGTCACGTGTTGCATTTAGTTGTCGCGTCTGGATGTGTACAGGCGGTTATTAAAATGCCCCTCCGTGGAGGGTCGCTCTCTGGGCTGCGTGGGACGCCCGCCCAGCTCGCGCTCAAGCTGCATCGTGGCCGCGACGCGACCAGCGAGTGCCCGCGGCTAGAGCGGCGCCGCGCTTCCGGTCCGGGAGGCGTGGGTTCCGGGGGTGCGTGGAGGGGGGTGCGTGGAGGTGGCTGCGGCTCTGCGGGTTGGTGGTGGCCTTCTTTGCTCCTTGTCCCGCGGGCCGGCTCCTCCCTCTGAGCAGGCCTGTGGCGCCCAGCCCGGGCTTCCCTCTCCCCGGGGCCCTGAGTTCCCTTGTTGGGGTCTCAAGTGGGTGCCCCCAGTCCCCCGCAGCACCTCCCGCGGCCTGGCCCTGGTGCTCCTCCCAGGCGCTTGAGGACCCCCAGGGACCAGGGTGGGCCCACCTGAGCCATCTCTGTCCCCTTAGGAGGAGCTGCCAACGCTGGGGCTCTGCGCCCGAGGCGGGCGGGCAGGGAGGTGGGTACAGCTGCTGCGAGGCGGGCAGCTTCCCCGGCTTGGAGGGCCCGGTGCAGCTCCCTACACACAGGGTCTGTGTAGCTGGGTTGTCGCTGTGTGTGTAGCTTTTTGGAGCAAGGGTGTCTGGCCCTGGGGCAAGAACTGTGTTGGGGAGGGGGACAGCTGGGCCCTAGAAAAAGGAAAGGGAGCCCACTCACTCAGCCAGTCTGGGAGGTTTGTTCTTTGTGAATAAAGATCCAAACGTTAAAGTAAAACACACCTGTAAGTGGATAAATCTAGGACACTGAGGACACCAAAGGCCACCAAGGATGAGGAGCAATGGGAGCTCCCATTCATTGCTGGTGGGAAGGCAAAATGGCACAGCCACTGGGGAAGACAGTTTGGCAGGTTCTAAACGTACTCTCACCGTACCATCCACAATAGTGCTCCTTGGCATTCGCCCAAAGGAGTTGAACATTTGTGTCCATATAAAAACCCACACATGGAGTTAGCCGGGTGTGGTGGTGCACACCTGTAATCCCAGCTACTAGGGAGGCTGAGGCAGAAGAATTGCTTGAACCTGGGAAGCAGAGGTTGCAGTGAGCTGAGATCTGCCACTACACTCCAGCCTGGGCAACAGAGCAAGACTCTATCTCCAAAAAAACAAACAAAAATCCCACACATGGATGTTTATAGAAGCTGTATTAATAACGGCCAAAACTCAAGCAGCCAGGATGTCCTTCAATAGGTGAATGGATAAACTCTGGTCCATCCAGACAATGGAATATTATTTGGCATTGAAAAAAACCAGCTGTCAAGCCATAAAAAGACACAGAGGAAACTTAAGTGCACATTGCTAAGTGAAAGAAGCCGGTCTGAAAAGGCAGCACGCCCTATGATTCCAACTGCGACATTCTGGAAAAGGCAAAACTGGGGGGACAATAAAAGGACCAGTGGTTGCCAGGGGTTGGGGGAGGATGGGGTGAAAAGGTGAAGCAAGGAGTATTTTTAGGGCAGCAAAACTACCCCCATACAATACTACAATTGTGCAAACGTGGTTTTTCCAAACCATGGGATCTACAACACCAAGAGTGAAGCCCTAATGTGAACCGTGGGCTTTAGTTAAAAGTCACATATCAATATTGCCTGTCAGTCACAGAAGACGAGCCACACTAAGGCAAGCTGTTAATAATAGGGGAAAGTGGCCGGGTGCGGTGGCTCACGCCTGTAATCCCAGCACTTCGGGAGGCCGAGGTGGGCGGATCACCTGAGGTCAGGAGTTCAAGACCAGTCTGGCCAACATGGTGAAACCCCATCTCTATTAAAAATACAAAAATTAGCTTGGCGTGGTGGCAGGCACCTGTAATCCCAGCTACTCGGGAGACTGAGGCAGGAGAATCGCTCGAAGCCGGAGGCTGAGGTTGCAATGCGCCAAGATGGCACCACTGCACTCCAGCCTGGGTGACAGAGTGAGACTCCGTCTCAAAATAATAATAGGGGAAAGTGCCTATGAAGGGGTATTATGAGATCTCTGTACTCTGTGATCAATTTTTCAGTAAACCTAAAACTGCCCTAAAGATATAAAGTCTGTTAACTTTTTTTAAAAGTAAAAACATCAAGTATTGGAAGTAAATTTGGAAATAATGTGAAGATGTGGAAAGAATTTTTTAAAAAAGAAAACCCAAGGCTAGGCGTGGTGGCTCATGCCTGTAATCCCAGCACTTTGGGAGGCCAAGGAGGGTGGATTACTTGAGGTCAGGAGTTCAATACCAGCCTGGCCAACATGGCAAAACCCCATCTCTATTAAAAAAAAAACAAAAATTTAGCTGGGCGTGGTGGCACATGCCTGTAATCCCAGCTGTAATTGGGAGGCTGAGACAGGAGAATCACTTGAACCCAGGAGGTGGAGTTTGCAGTGAGCCAAGATCACACAACTGTACTTCAGCCTGGGTGACAGAGTGAGACTCTGTCTCAAAATAAAATAAAATTAAAAAATAGAAAAGAAAAGAAAACTCGGAGGCATAAAAGATTTTCTGTGAAGACAGGAAATCAGTGTGAAAAACTTACGGTAAACTACACCATAAATTGGAAGACAAATGACAATCTTGGCAAAAATATTTACAACAAATAAAACATATGAAGGATAACTCTATAAGGAGCTATAAGAAAAGACCCAACAACCAACCAGAAGACACAGGAAACGACTCGAACACCAGAGACCCAACAACCAACCAGAAGACACAGGAAACGACTCGAACACCAGAGACCCAACAACCAACCAGAAGACACAGGAAACGACTCGAACACCAGAGACCCAACAACCAACCAGAAGACACAGGCAAACGACTCGAACACCAGAGATCCAACAACCAACCAGAAGACACGGGAAACGACTCAAACACCAGAGACCCAACAACCAACCAGAAGACACGGCAAACGACTCGAACACCAGAGACCCAACAACCAACCAGAAGACACAGGCAAACGACTCGAACACCAGAGACCCAACAACCAACCAGAAGACACAGGCAAACGACTCGAACACCAGAGACCCAACAACCAACCAGAAGACACAGGCAAACGACTCGAACACCAGAGACCCAACAACCAACCAGAAGACACAGGCAAACGACTCGAACACCAGAGACCCAACAACCAACCAGAAAACACAGGAAACGACTTGAACACCAAAGAAGTACAAATGCCGATGCATGTCTGAAGGGAGGCATGCTGCCCAGGAAACGGGGAGGGGCAAGTCAAGCCAGTGCCAGGATGAGGAAGACCCAGAGTAAGGGGCTGTGGAGGGCACCCATGTCATTGCAGAGCCTGGGAGTGTGGAACGCTCCTGATTTTGTTGGCTGTCTGCTGCTATTAAATCTAAAACAGCCCTGCTCTTTGACTCAGCAGATCAACCTCTAGGAATCCATTGTGTACCTTCGTTGTGGGTTGCAGAGTCCCCTGAAATATTTATGTTCAAGCCCTAACCCTCAGTACTTCAGAACATGACTGTATTTGGAGATAAGGTTGTTGCAGATGTCATTAGCTGGGGTCATGCGGGTAGGCCCTAATCCAATGTAACTGGTCTCCTTATGAGAAGCTGGTCACATGAAGACAGAGACACAGGGAGAACGCGTGTGCCAACAGAGGCAGAGATTGGAGTGATTTTCTACATGCCAAGAACTGCCAGGAACTGCTGGCAACACTCAAAACTGGAAGAAGCAAGGGAGGATCCTTCCCCTACAGGTTTCAGAGGGAGCACCACCCTGCTGATGCCTTGATTTTGGACATCAGGCCCCCAGAACTGTGAGAGAATTCGTTTCTGTTGTTTGAAGCCACCTGGTCTGGGGTGCTCTGTTACAGCAGCTGCAGGAACCTGGCAAGGCCCAGGTGCACACAGACGTAAGAGCGGGGATATAGGCACGTGTGCACACAGATGTAAGAGCAAAGACATTCGCTGCGGCAGAATTCACAGCACCAAAACGCTGGGATTGCAGGCTGTGTCCTTCCGCAGGACACATTCATGGGACAGCATGCGGTTGCTGGAAAGAGTGCACACAGATGGAATGACAGAAGCACATGCAGGGCGCGCAGGACGACTCCACAGGACGAGGAGCACACACACGCAGGTTTGTGCCTACACACAAACCTACACAGGTGATGGACAAGTATTTGTTGTGTCAACCTAAAAAGAAACTCAAGAGACAAGCTCTCCAAATAAGCGAGCTGATTTGAGAATGGCAGAGAATTGCAATTCGGGGTATTTGGCAGGCTATAGGTGTATCCAGGGGAGTTGGGGAAAAGGGGAATCTTGAAAACAAAAAGGGCTAGGCACAGTGGCTCACGCCTGTAATCCTAGCACTTTGGGAGGTCGAGGCGGGTGGATCACCTGAGGTTAGGAGTTCAAGACCAGCCTGGCCAACATAGAGAAACCCAGTCACTACTAAAAATACAAAAATTAGCTGGGTGTGGTGGCTTGCGCCTGTAATCCCAGGTACTTGGGAGGCTGGGGCAAGAGAATCGCTTGAACTCAGGAGGCGGAGGTTGCAGTGAGCCGCGATTGCACCACTGCACTCCACCCTGGGAGACAGAGCGAGACTCCATCTCAAAAACAACAACAACAAAAACAAGAACAAAAAAGAAGCCCACATAAGCTGTTTTCAAAGCCAAGGGTCTTTTACAGGAGTCTGTTACAGGAGCTGGAATTAGTGCGTGGGCTGAGACAGTCACTGCTGGGCAAGCATCAGGCTGGAGTAGGCAACCCTGAGGGCACCCTGTGGGTCCTGGAACCACATCCGCGAAGGAGTGTCTTGGGCTGCGTCCTGTCACAGGCTTCTGTGTCTGAGGACTTCAGGGCTACCCCGACTCCATGCTGGTAGCGGCAGCTTTCACAGTGGACACACGCCACCATCAGGAGAGCTCATTCCACAGGAGTAGGGGCAGTAAGGGGGCTTTACCCTTTGTGCTGTATTTCCTGGAGAGCAGAAGTAGTCCTGTGTGAATTCTAACTCAGAATAAACTTCACTAAAATAATGTGCACTTAGCTCTCTTTTTGTAGACAAAAGTTGCCTGATATATTGGCCAAGGGAACCCCAACTGCATTCCACCCCTTCTGGCAGAAGAACATCTCTCTTCACATCAGACCAGTCAGAGCCCCGGTGATCCACAGCAAGGGGATTTGGCTGTGTATGAAGGACAGGACAGGGCAGTACTCGAGCAAGGAAGAGGACGTGAGCCTGGGTGTTCTGGGCCCCAGGTGGAAGGTCTGATCTGCTATGCTGTGGGCCAGACACCCAGGGCCGACCCCGGGCCACTCAGCAGGGGGTTTGCTGTGGGGAGCTTGTGCAGAGAGAGGTGAGTTCTGTGCAGGCATGGCAGGGCTTGTGTGGGGGTCTGCAGCTAGATGGTCCTTGAGAGAGGAGCCACGGGGCCAGGCATTAGCACCCCTCCATCTACTAGTTCCTGGATGCGGCCCCAGGAAGGGGCGTAACCTTGGAACAAACATCCACGTCAGCGAAGGTCAAAGCAAAGGTGGCGGCCCCTGAGGGCTGTGGCCAGCAACACTCAGCAGCTGCCAGGAGGGGCGGCCGAAGGGGAATTGGAGAGGTGCATTTTCAGCCTCCCGAGTAGCTGGGACAACAGGCGTCCACCACCACCCCCGGCTAATTTTTGTATTTTTAGTAGAGACGGGGTTTTACCATGTTTGCCAGGCTGGTCTCAAGCTCCTGACCTCAAGTGATCCGCTTGCCTCAGCCTCCCAAAGTGCTGGGATTACAGGTGTGAGACACCACGCCTGGCCTAGGGCTGGATTTTATCTACAGGATTAAAGGGGAAAATGGAATCAGGAAAAGAGTAGGACTAGGTCTGCATCTGCACGCTGAATAGATTTAGCCAGGAGGACCTGCCCTGAAGAACAAGGCAGAAGCCATCAGTTTTGTTGAGTTGCCACAAAAGACTTGGTGTATTTCCCTTTAGACATCTCTCCTCTCCCAACCTGTAAATCATCTGAGAGGGTCACTCCCTGTCTCTCAAGTCACGTGTCCAGGTGACAGACCTCAGGCCCCTTTAGGAAATCCTTAGATGCTCAGGCGTGCGGCTCCAGGGCCACGGCCAGCCAAGTTGCTGAGTAAACCCCAAGGAAGGTGATGGGCGATGGAGAGCATGTCCTACTGCTCAGCGGCCGCCGTACAGCCCACCACAGCCCCCCGGCTGCTGGGTCCACCCAACATCTGTTCAGCAGTGTCCAAATATTGAAATTTTAACTAGCCACTCAACTTTCCTTGTTCCTTTTCAAATAAATTGTTTCCACCCTTTCCCCCCTTTGCATTGTGGTTTTGTCATCTCCCACATCCGGAGTTGCAAAAAGGCCCTGAGGCGGCTGGGCACAGTGGCTTATCCCTGTAATCCCAGCACTTTGGGAGGCCGAGAAGGGTGAATCACGAGGTCAGGAGTTGGAGACCAGCCTGGCCGAGATGGTGAAACCCCATCTCTACTAAAAATACAAAAATTAGCTGGGCGTGGTGGCGGGTGCCTGTAATCCCAGCTACTCGGGAGGCTGAGGCAGAGAATTGCTTGAACTTGGGAGGCAGAGGTTGCAGTGAGCCGAGATCGCGCCACTGCACTCCAGGCTGGGCGACAAGAGCGAGACTCCGTCTCAAAAAAAAAAAAAAAAATCCCCGAGGCTGTGACATACACGCTGAGCAGCCGGCACATGGGGGCAGGGGGCCCACAGCAACTCATGGACACGGTGGCCGTGGTCCCCGGTGGAGACACTGCAGCTGGAGGTGGGGTGAGTGGACCGAGCACCTTTGAAGTAGTGTGACTAGAAGACGAGGCTGGCTGACCCCTCTGTGGAAAGGACACAGCTCTCCAGCTGTGGCAATGGGTGTGGAGGCCACAGGCTCACCTGTCCTAAGGTGGGGCTGCTCTGCCTTTGTTTGGATTGTGTGGTATCATGGTTCTCCTGCAATCAGGCTGCCACACTTCCCAAGTGTGCACGTGTAGGGAGGGGAGGAGTGGGGAGTGTGAGTGATTCTGGGTGCTCAGGTGCATGACAGCTGGTCTCCCCTCATCATTACCACTGTAATCGGACTCCAGGCCTCCACCATCGGCCCTCGAATTTTACACAGGATGGTTGGCCCCG
This sequence comes from Pongo abelii, assembly GCF_028885655.2. NCBI lineage: Eukaryota > Metazoa > Chordata > Mammalia > Primates > Hominidae > Pongo > Pongo abelii. The sequence continues at coordinate 160,202,057 of NC_071992.2, read as the reverse complement.
GGAAAAGGAGCCTCTGAAGTTTTAAAATCCAACATGGCTCCAACATTAAGCTCACACTGGGGACCAGCTCAAAACCCACCCATTTCACATTCCCCAAAACGTTTCGTTTGGTGGGCCCGTGATTTAGCTCCCAAGAGGTCACAGATACAAACACAACAGAGCGAGCTATCAGGGCTGGACGTGCACTCAGTGACGCAGCTGTCCCTCCACCCTGGCCCGGGTCAGGTTCTGCCAACTCCACACGCACACTCTTCGTTTGAAGGGTCTCGATGGGTGTGAGGACCTGTAAGACTGGCACGCGCGGCGGACCCCAAGAACACCCAGAACAACAATGAGTAGAGTTTGTTGTAACTAGAATGACCCCAAATATCTTTATTTACTTGGCATTGTACTTCCCAAAGAAGAATACTGCAGCCACTGGGCCTCCCTTCAGAGTGCAGAGAGGCAGCTCCAGGAGCTGAGCCTGCTGGGATGCAACTCCTCCTCCTAGCACCATGGACTCCTTCATCTTTCAGTCAAGGCTGCCAGTGGCCACCACGTGGCCCTCCCGTTCCTGGAGCTCTCAGCTGCACCTGCCACCTGCTCTCTCGACGGACTTTTTTTTTTTGTTTTTGAGATGGAGTCTCACTCTGTCGCCCAGGCTGGAATGCAGTGGCACAATCTTGGCTCACTGCAACCTCCGCCTACCGGGTTCAAGCAATTCTCCTACCTCAGACTCCTGAGAAGCTGGGATTACAGGTGGCCGCTACCATGCCCAGCTAATCTCGGTGGACTTTACACCGGACACGTGCTGAGCGCTGACACAAAGGCCAGGTAAGTGTCCCCTGGAGACAGAGGGGTGGAAGGCTAGGTCACAGGCATGGCTGTCAACGGACCCTGCTGTGCACCCATTCTGGTAGCTTCATGCATCCTCTGCCCAAGATAAATGCAGAGAAAACTCGGCTCTACACGCCCACAGGGAGTGACGGCTGCTGGCCCCGGGAAGGAAGGTGCTCCTTACGGGACACCTGCTGTGAGCCCCTCCTGTCACCCCACCCCTGCCTGGGTGGTGAGGAGGCCAACAGGGCAAGATGCAGAGCCTCCCGGTCCCTCGCACCCCCACAGCCTCCTCACCACCATTCTCTCCCCAGGCCTCTTCTGTGGGCCTGACCTTCTCCAGCGACCTGGGAGGCAGGAAGGGAAGCCTGAGTGTTAGAAGGAAAGACAGCTAAGAGCAGCAGCCTGACCGCAGCTGAGCATGGCCATGCTCCTCCCTGGGGAAATGCCAAGGGAGGGACCCCCTGCTCTACCTGGAGCCCTGGAGCCCTGCTAAGCAGGGTGGAAAGCGTGCCACCCGGGGCACCACGACTGTGGCCCAACCATCCAGTGTGTGAGCCCTGGATGATGGGGCCACCAAGAGCAAGGCAGCCCGCTTGGACAACTGACCATCATCCGACGAGACAGCGCATCTCCCACGTCTTTGCTGTTCACATTTAATCCTGCACAAGTGCGTCACAAAGTGACAGCATCGTGAGGCACTAACAACCAGGCACAGGTGACCCTGGATGTGGCCAGCAGCTTCCTGCAGGGCGCTCAGAACCCAAGTCTTTATGATCCATCGCATCTACTGCCGAGACACCAGCTGCTCCGTCCCCACCTGCGCTCAAGCACCTGAAGGCCCTTCCAACGGCGCCCACTGGGCAGGGGACAAACCAGACACGAAACACACATGCGCTTTTACCAGCCTGGATTCTGTAAGAGAAAGGCACCCCCATATCCCCCTGGGGAGATTTCCACTTATCCTGCAGGGCCCTCACAGCATCACTGGGCTCTGCCAGGGCCTGCCCTGCAGGGAAAAGTGCTTTTCCTGCACAGGGTCTGTGGGCCAGGACAGACCCAGAGGAGCTTCCACTACGGGCTGAATCGTCACTCTGAAATTCCCATGTGGAAGCCCTAGGTCCGACGTGATGGTATGAGGAGGTCTCTGGGAGGTGATTTGGCTTCAATGGGGTCATAGGGGTGGGCCCTGCCCATGGGATCCGTGCCCTCACAAGGCAAGGTGACACCAAAGCCCCTACCGACATGAGGACACCTCTGAACCAGGGGGCACTCGCCGGAAACAGACCCTGTTGACACCTCTACCTCGGACTTCCAGCCTGCAGAGCTGGAGAGAATAAACCTGTGTTGTCTGTGCTGCCGCCTGTGGTGTCCTGGTAAGGCAGCCTTGTGACTCCATGACTGACAGCTGCTCTCTAGAGTCTTCAGTGAGCACAAAGAAACTCATACTCACCCTGCAAATAAAAGATTTGGGGAACTTTCAAACACACCAACCTCCCGGCTTCAACAGCTGTCAACATTCAGCCAATACTGTTGTGTCTTTCTCCTCTTTATTAGAATTGTAAAGCACATCCCAGGTGCCACGTCATTTCCCCACAAAGACGTCCAAATGCATCTGAGTGAGGATTCCTCCGTAACCCTGTGTCACCATCACGGCTAGCAGCCAATTCCTCACCCCCACCCAAGTCACGGCCCACCCACCCGACTCACAGCCCACCCACCCGACTCAGTCCATCCACCCGACTCACGGCCCACCCACCCGACTCACGGCGCACCCACCCGACTCACGGCGCACCCACCCGACTCAGTCCATCCACCCGACTCACGGCCCACCCACCCGACTCACGGCGCACCCACCCGACTCACGTCCCACCCACCCGACTCACGGCGCACCCACCCGACTCACGGCGCACCCACCCGACTCACAACCCATGCCCACATTTCCATGATTGTCTCGAAAATGACTTCGCACTTGGTTTGCTCCTATCAGGGTCACACACGGCCCCCTCAGCCTTTCTGCGTGCCCGTCTTCCCGCGGAAAGCTGGCCGTCTGGTGGCATCTCCAGCCGGATCTGGCTCGCGGCTTCCTCTCGGTGTGTTCAACCTTCTCCTCGTCCCATTTCTTGTAAACTCGTTTCTGATTGCAACATTACATGTGCATCTGTTGGCCGGAATTCTTTTTTTCTTTTTTCTTTTTTGAGATGGAGTTTCACTCTTACTGCCCAGGCTGGAGTGCAACGGCGCAACCTTGGCTCACCCCAACCTCCACCTCCCGGATTCAAACGATTCTCCTGCCTCAGCCTCCCGAGTAGCTGGGATTTCAGGCGTGAGCCACCACGCCTGGCCTGGCTGCAATTCTTAAAGAAAAACAGGCAAAAGCAAAAATAATCGGCTAACCTGAAACACAGCAGTGTCCCGATCCATTCCCACGGGGGTCTTCCCTTGGGAACACCACTGGCAGATTTTTATTTCTGGCTGGATAAGCAGACACCTTAAGTTTAAAACGAAGAGGTCACCTCTTCCCCACGAAATGCCCTGTGGTGGGTATGGCCACCTCACTGCCCTGAGACCCAACTTGATCTCCCAATTCCAGGTGCGTGACCCAGGCTCTGACCAACAGAGCTGGGTGGAGGCCGTTCCTGCAACACTGGGGGTGGCCCTGACCTAATCACCACTCCCTAATCCTTGAATGAGGTTCAGTATTACAAAGGCTCTTGTTTCTATGGCCCAGCGCAGAGGCTGCAGGAGGGTCTTTGCCTCTGTGCAATGCTCACAGCTGCCTCCCCCAAGACAGAGACAAGAAGGGAAGCCAGACCGGGCAGCCAGCATGCGGTGCAGAGCCGGGAAGGAAAGGCCCAGCAGACGGCCACTCGGGGCCAGGGTGGAGTCCCTGAGCCAGACAGCTGTGGGCACCGGGCAGGCTTCTCCGCCTCTGAACCAGACCTGACATGTGGCTCCGGGGTCGCACACGCTCTCAGCACATCCCCAGGATGCCCGGTGCTGGGGCGCAGCCCCCGCCATCTCCGGCGTACCCATGGATCCGCTTCTCCCGCCTGGCAGTTTTCCCAGTAAAACTCGGGGGACTGGGGAGCTCTGAGGACTGAGAAGGCTTCTTTTCAGGTTGATTTTCCAGGCTGAAGAGCAACTTCTCACTGCAGCCCTCCCTCAGGGCCCAGTACTCCCGCAGAGGCGCAGCACTCCACGCTTCGGGCGCCCCTACACCTCCCCGTGCCTGTGAGTTCTCTGATGCCGCGTGAAGAACCCCAGGTGGCGGAAGCCTTTCCCGCAGTGGCCGCACTTGTAGAACCTCTTTGTCAAGTGCAGCCTCCGGTGGATGCTGAAGCCCTTGGGCCACCGGAAGGACTTGCCGCACTCGGCGCAGGTGTAGGGCTTCTCCCCGCTGTGGACCCTCTGGTGGTGGCTGAGGTTCTCCTTGGTCCGGAAGGCTTTGCCGCAGTCCGCGCAGTAGAACGGCCGCTCCCCGGTGTGCACCAGCTGGTGTCTGAGAAGGTTGGACTTCTGCTTGAAGGCTTTCCCACAGTCGCCACACGAGTAGGGCCTGTGCTCGGTGTGGACCTTGCGGTGCTGAGCCAGGCGGTCCTTTAGGCTGAACGCCTGCCCGCACGCCTCGCAGCAGAAGGGCTTCTCGCGCGTGTGGTTCTTCTGGTGACGCTGCAGGTTTGAAGCCCACCGGAAGGTCTGGCCACACTCGGGGCACTCGAAGGCCTTGGTTCCCGTGTGCACCGTCTGGTGAGCGAGTAGCCGGCTGTGGCAGCTGAGCGCCTTCCCGCACGTGCCGCAGATGAACGACAGCTCTACCGCGCGCTGCTTCCGGCGCTCTCTGCGGCCCGGCCGCAGCCCACAACACTGCGTGAGCATCTGACACGGGAAAGCCGTGGGCTTGGCGTCTGTCCTTTCTGGAGCAGCTCTGGGAAGCTGCCCGTCATCCGTGTCCAGCCTGAAGCCCTTCCTAAAGCTGCTTCTTTCCCTGGCTCTTTCTCGCCGCACGTGGGTTTTCTTGTGAGCCCAAGCTGGATGATCACAGTGTCTCTTGGGGTCTGCAGACTTCCTTGCCCCTGTGGAAGGAACAGACACCCTTACACAGAGCCAGTGGCCCACAGCCAGGCAGTGCCTCCAGCAAAGCCCAGAGGACCCTCCTGCTGTGTGCGTGGACTGGCTTCCGTCTACTCAGCTCATTCCACATGGCTACGAGTGATCAGGAAAACTCGTTCAAAGAAACACAGATGAGCCACAAATATCAACAGTGGAAACCAAGATGAGCTCAGATGCTTCCCCAGCCCCGGTGGCACGCAGGCCACCTGGCACTGCTGACGTGAGGGAGCACCAACACATGCCTGCCAACCAACAGAAGCAACTGGGCAAGAGTGTCCTTTCACCCTGTCCACGCCGGCAGGCCCCACTCATGCAGGTGGAGGTCGTGCCAGATGTTGTCTGGAAGACGGGTAGCTCCACATGATTCTCAACCACTCAGCCTCAGAGCCATGGCTCCCTCTAGCCAGGGGCTCCACACACCCAGGGACCAGATACCTCCCCAGCCGGGGGCTCCACACACCCAGGGACCCAACACCTCCCCAGCCGGGGGCTCCACACACCCAGGGACCTGACACTCCCCAGCCGGGGGCTCCACACACCAGAGACCAGATACCTCCCCAGCCGGGGGCTCCACACACCCAGGGATCCGACACTTCCCAGTCAGGGACTCCACGCACTCAGGGACCTCCCAGGGCTCGTGTTCACATAGCTGCTCCATCCCACTCTGAAAATCTAAGTAAAAAGCAAAACCCCTCTGACCACTGCCCCAAGAGCAACCCTCACCTAATGGAGGGAAGTATGGTCACTGTCCCAGTTTTGCAAACATGGACGTGGAGCAAACTCCTACCCAGAGCCACATACCTGGAGACCCTCACGTGCAGTCAGTACCAGGCCTGGGACCCCACGTGGCCATCACAAGGAGGTCAGACACCCACACCAATGGCCTCCGCCGGACAGCACCTGGGTGGCTAGGTGCAGCCTTCAAGTGTCACTCTGGCCTCGGGCCCCTCCCGAGCTGCAGCTGTATGTCATCCTGCACCACCATGCCTTGCGAGCCCCGCCCCCGGCCAGTGTCCATCAGGGCAGGAGCGTGGCCGCCCCTGCATCTCTAATGCCTGTCTAATTTAGAGAGCGGCTGTGTGTCTGCTCTCCCATGGGAAGGACACACCCTCGGTCACTGCAGCGTGCTGAGCACTCACCCAGGAGCTGTGGGCCACAGGGACGGGGCCAGCTGAGCCCAGACAGCCCGGCACTCACCTGGCTGGGGCCCTCTCTGCACTGCCTGGAGCTCAGGTCTCTCCCGGTCTTCAACCCACGGCTCTTCCCACTGTTCCAGGCGAGAGACGAGGTCTGGTCTGGGGCTGCAAAATCCTTCTCAAAGGAGAGAAAAGGTTCTGTTTTACTTGTACTGAGGACAAAGTGAGGGTCGAGGCTCAGAGCAGTTGTGCATCAGCCTAAGAGGCCAGGCCAGCCCTCGGGAGGCCCTGGAGAAGCCACCCCGAAGCAGAGATGACAGGAAGGGAGGGGCCTGGACACCAAGGCCCACGGAAGGCCCTGGCAAGGTCAGAGGAAGGAAGATGAGGCTGCCTCCAGGGAGCCCGAGAGAAACGCTGAGTGGGCCTGTCTGTCTACATAGGCCAATAACTTCTAGCTCCTGAGCCCCCTCGGCTGGGAGGCCCCACTACTGTCCTGGACCAGCCAGACCCAGAGGCAGCAGCAGAGCTCTCCCAGCGCTCACCCCGTGCTCACACAGCGCTCAGCCCGTCCTCACCCAGAGCAGCCACACTGCTGAAGTTGTCCAGCATCACGTCCCGGTAGAGGGCCCTCTGGCTGGGTTCCAGACACGCCCACTCCTCCCTTGAGAAGTAGATGGCCACGTCCCTGAAGGTCACCGGCTCCTGCAACACACACAGCTCCCGAAGAGGCCATTCCCAAGAAAAAGAAGGCTCAGCCCACAGGTCTGGGTGGGAAGGGGGAATGGGGGTGGCCCTGCTGTGGACTGATTGTTTGTGTCCCCTAAATCCATTCACTGAAGCCCGGAGCCCCGAGTGGCTGTGTCTGGAGGCGGGCCTCTGTGGAAGAAATTAAGGTTAAGTGAGGTCAGAAGGGAGGGGCCCTGACCCATGGGCCTGGTCCTCACAGGAGACTCCAGAGAGCCCCCCGGCTCCCTCCCCGCACACGCGTGAACAAAGCACAACAGTGGCCGCCGCCAGAAACCAGATCTGCAGCACTCTGATCTTGGACGTCAGCCTTCAGAACAGAGGAAGTGTATGTGTGTAAACCGCCCACTGTGTCATGTTTGGTTATGGTAGCTCTAGTGGACTAAGAGAATCTAGTCTATTTTCCTACAACAGCCACTACTCTCCTAGTGTCAATGAATCCAATTTTCTTTTCTTTCTTTTTTTTCTTTTTTGAGATGGAGTCTTGCTCTGTCACCAGGCTGGAGTGGTGGCACAATCTTGGCTCACTGCAACCTCCGCCTCCCAGGTTCAAGCAATTCTCCTGCCTCAGCCTCCCGAGTAGCTGGGCCTACAGGTGCGTGCCCAGCTAATTTTTTGTATTTTTAGAAGAGATGGGGTTTCACCGTGTTAGCCAGGATGGTCTCGATCTCCTGACCTCGTGATCCACCTGCCTCAGCCTCCCAAAGTGCTAGGATTACAGGCATGAGGCATTGTGCCCGGCCCCAATTTTCTTTTCTCTTTCCCCACCCCTTAAGAGAGAAGGCAAAATGGCAGACACGGGCACAGTGCCTGGAAAGCTGCTGCCACAGACCCTCCCCGCATGTGTGCTGGGGTCTCAGGCAGCCGGCAGGGCAGAAGGGAGGCTGTGCTCAGCAGCAGCGGGGCTCACCTGGGCCACGTCCATGGGAACAGCGAGGCCACCCCTCTGGGGAAGCACAGTGCCAAGGAGGGCAGATCTGGGGAGACAAGAAATGTAAGCGGGTGTAGCCGGCCCAGGAATGCCCACCTCACCTGACCCCAGGAGCCCCCGACTCAGCAAATCAAGGGGAATTCAGGAAAAATGAGTGATGCACACACAGGGTCTGCTCTGTAACTACTGACAGCCACCAGGTGTGGGGAAACTTGGCGGTGGTGAGGGGCCAACATATCTTTAAGGGACAGCTGGGTGCGGTGTGCCACCTCCACACACAAGAACTCTGAAATACCAGATAGCAAGCCAGGCCTGTCACCAGAGGAGGACAGAGGCCACTGCTGGCTGAAAGCCAACAGCCTAGCTGCAAACACAGGCTGGAGAGTCTAACCGCAACTGAGGCAGCGGGGGCTCCTCCTCAGGAGACAGGCGGGCAGCCCGTTCCCACGGCGCTGTGCCCGGAGGATGCTCTCGGGTACGCTACAAGGAGGCCGCCTCGCAGCCTTCCCCCAAGTGAAAACCTGGTGCAGCCCCGAGAAACCCCATTAATCTTCACTGAGTCTCCAGATCAAGCCACAAACTCCCCTAAACCTTAGGGCCCCAGCCCACTGAGATCCAGCTTCTACCCCCAGGTCTGTGGAGAACCACCCTGGCATCCCACTGCCCTCCTGCCACAGTGGGTCCTGCCTCCTTCATGAGTAAAGCTCAGAGCCCCAAGATGCAGAAGAGGCCAGCCCCACAGGCAGCCCTGGGAAGAGACAGAACCAGCTGGAGGAAGATGGCCCATGCCTGGTTACCTCGTCAGGGGAGGGGAGGAGATGTCACTCCAGACCCTACAGACACGGAAGTATCCTAAAGGGCCGTCAGGAGCAACTCATGCAAACAGGTTCAGCAACTGAGATGAAATGGACAAACTCGATGAAAAACACAGTATCATGAAACTGACAAAAGAAAGGGAAGCCTTCCATCTGCTAAGGCAATTGAAAATGTAACTTGAACCCTTCCCACACAGAAAATACCACACCCAGCTGGATTCCCTGGTAAACTCCACCAAAGCCTACGGAAGCACAGTACTGATCTTAGAAGCTATTTAGTGAACAGAGGAAGAGCAGACGCTATCCAGTCTCTCTTAATGAGGCCAGCAAAACCCAAACCGAAAACCTGATAGAGATATTACAAGGGGCCAAGCACAGTGGCTCACGCCTGTAATCCCAACACTCTAGGAGGCTGAGGCAGGAGGACTGTTCGAGCCCAGCAGTTGCCCAGCCTGTCTCTATAAAAAATACAATAATTAGCAGGCCATGGCAGTGCACATATGCAGTCCCAGCTACTCAGGAGGCTGAGGTGGGGGGACTGCTTGAATACGGGAGGCGGAGGTTGCAGTGAGCTGATATCATGCCACTGCACTCCAGCCTGGGTGTTAGACTGAGACCCTGTCTGAAAAAAAAAAGATATTACAAAAAAATTACCTACCAAACTCTCATAAACACAAATTTTCAAAAAATATTAGGAAGCCAAATCCAGCAGTTTATAAAAAGAATTCTGTCATGACCAAGTGATGTGGACCCTAAGAGTACACAGCTGGTTCGATCCCCATTAACTGCAGTTGGTGCCCAGGAGGCTCCCTCCACCACCTGCGCTCAACACTCACTGCATGGGGCGGCTCCCTCGGCGTTCAACCCTGACCCCTCGTCCCTCCCACCTCCAGCACAGCAGGTACACAGACATTCCCTTTCTCCTTCTGACACTCACGGGTGGTTACATTAACTGCTACATGTTTTCATGAACATCCTTTTCAACTTGATTTTTTTTTTCACTCTTTCAACAGCATAGCATCAACTTTAATCACAAAGTTAATCCCCAACATTTACTGTTATTTGAAAATGACATAACTCCATCCTGGCTAACACGGTGAAACCCCATCTCTACTAAAAATACAAAAAATTAGCCGGGCGTGATGGCACGCGCCTGCAGTCCCAGCTACTTGGGAAGTTGAGGCAGGAGAATGGCACGAACCCGGGAGGCAGAGCTTGCAGTGAGCCGAGATCGCGCCACTGCACTCCAGCCTGGGCAACAGAGCAAGACTCTGTCTCAAAAAAAAAAAAAAAAAAAAAAAAAAAAAAAAAAAAAAAAGGAAATGACATAACTAACCAAATCAACAGAATAAAGGAGAAAACCATGTAACAGCTATTATCTCAATAGCTGCAGAAAAGGCATTTGTTGAAATTCAACACCTTATCCCAACAAAAACTCTCAGCAAACAAGGAACAGAAGAGAACTTCCTCAACCTGGCAGACCTGCAACAAACATCCTGCTTCATGGGCCACTACGGAGCTCTTTCCCTCTGAGACCAGGAACAAGCAGGGCTGTCTGCCCACTGCTTCTCTCTATCACCTTATTGGAGGCCTGAGTCAGTGCAAGGAGGTAGAAAAAACACATAAAGCCATAAGATTACAAAGAAAGAAGTTGGTCGGGCATGGTGGCTCATGCCTAGAATCCCAGCACTTTGGGAGGCCGAGGCGGGTGGATCACCTGAGGTGAGGAGTTTGAGACCAGTCTGGCCAATATGGCAAAACCCTGTCTCTACTAAAAATACAAAAATTAGCCAGGCGTGGTGGCAGGCACCTGTCATCCCGGCTACTTGGGAGGCTGAGGCAGGAGAATCGCTTGAACCCGGGAGGTGGAAGTTGCGGTGAGCCAAGATCGCACCATTGCACTCCAGCCTGGGCGACAAGAGCAAAACTCTGTCTCAAAAACAAAAACAAACAAACAAAAAACACAAACTGGAGGTAGAGGTTGTAGTGAGCCAAGATTGTGCCATTGCACTCCAGCCTGGGTGACACAGAGAGACCATCTTCACAACATTGGGGTAGACAAACATTTCTTTCATGGATCCCCAAAAGCACTTTTAAAAAATTACAAATCGAGGCCGAGTGCAGTGGCTCACGCCTGTAATCCCAGCACTTTGGGAGGCCGAGTTGGGCAGATCACCTGAGGTAGGGAGTTTGAGACCAGCCTGGCCAACATGGAGAAACCCCATCTCTACTAAAAATACAAAATTAGCCAGGTGTGGTGGCGCTTGCCTGTCATCCCAGCTGCTCGGGAGGCTGAGGCAGGAGATTCACTTGAACCCAGGAGGCAGAAGTTGTGATGAGCCGATATCGCGCCATTGCACTCCAGCCTGGGCAACAAAAGCAAAACTCCGTCTCAAAAAAAAAAAAAAAAAAAAAAAAATCACAAATTGGATTTATCAGAATTAAAAATTTTTGTTTACCAAGGCAGTTAAGAAAAAAAAAAAAAAGGCGACTGGGTGCAGTGGCTCACACCTGTAATCCCAGCACTTCGGGAGGCCGACGCAGGGGGACTGCTTGAGGCCAGGAGTTCGAGACCAGCCTGAACAACATAGGGAGACCTCTGTCTCTATTGCTTAAATTTTTTTTTTTTTAAAAAGAGACACAAAGGTAAGCCACAGACTAAGAGAAAATATTCCCAATACGTGTATCTGACAAAGGACTTTATATAAAGAATTGTAACTCCTACAAATCAATAAAAAAGAGAAATAAAATTTAAACTGGGCAAAATATTAGAACAGATACTTCAACCAAAGTTATATAACGGTCTATAAAAACATGAAAAGGCACACTGAGCACATGGGTCATGGGTGGTGTTTTCCAATCAAAACACCTTGCCGAGTTCCTCTAGCAAGTAGCAATGACCACAGTGATAAAAATAACAGCTCCCGGCCATTCGCGGTGGCTCACGCCTGTAATCCCAACACTTTGGGAGGCCGAGGCAGGTGGATCACCTGAGGTCAGGAGTTCGAGACCAGCCTGGCCAACATGGTGAAACTCCGTCTCTACTACAAATGCAAAAAATTAGCCAGGCTACTCAGGAGGCTGAAGCAGGAGAACTGCTTGAACCCGGGAGGCGGAGGTTGCAGTGAGCTGAGATTATGCCACTGCACTTCAGCCTGGGTGACAAAGCAAGACTGTCTCAAAAAAAAAAAAAAAAAAAACACCCGCTTCCCTCAGCTCAACAGCTGTGTTTGCACTACAACCTGGGCTGGGCTTCCCAGCCTGGAAAGCAGAGTCGGGGAGAACCGTGAGATAGGCCAGGAAAGAGGCTAAGGCCTGATTCCTCAAGGCATCCTGAGCCATGGTTTCATGTGTAATGCAACAAAGTTTAATACAGGAGAACAGAAGGATATTGTCATAGCTACTTTTTTTCCCCTAGGCAAATTAACACAGGATTTTTTTTTCTCTGAGGCAGGGTCTTGCTCTGTCACCCAGGCTGGAGTGCAGTAGTGCAATCACAGCTCACTGCAGCCTCGACCTCCTGGGCTCAAGTGATCCTCCCACCTCAGTCTCCCCAGTAGCTGGGACCAAAAGTGCATGTGCCACCATGCCCTGCAATTGTTTAAGTTTTTTGCAGAGACGGGGTCTCACTATGTTGCCCAGACTGATCTCAAAACTCCTGGCCTCAAGAGATCCTCTGGCCTCAGCCTCCCAAAGTGCTGGGGTTACAGGCGTCAGCCACAGCATCCGGCCTAAGCTACCTTTTTTTTTTTAATAAGATGGAGTCTCGCTCTGTCTCCCAGGCTGGAGTGCAGTGGCGCGATCTCTGCTCACTGCAACCTCTGCCTCTTGTGTTCAAACGATTCTCTTGCCTCAGCCTCCCCAGAGTAACTGGGACTACAGGCGCGCACCACCACACCCGGCTAATTTTTGTATTTTTTGTAGAGACAGGGTTTCACCATGCTGACCAAGCTGGTCTAGAACTCCTGGACTCAAGTGATCCACCTGCCTCGGCATCCCCAGAGCTGAGATTACAGGCGGGAGCCACCTCGCCTGGCTAAGCTACATTTTAAAAAAGAGCCTCTGTGATGAACAAATGAGAAAGCAGCAAAACAGGATGGGGGTGGGGAGAAGACAGGGAGGCGTTCAGGTGACAGATGAAGATGGCCAGGATTAGGACTTACAGGGTGGGAATGGCAAGGAGGCAAATGGTTCAGTTCTGGAGCTAACGCACCAGTGACTGTGTGGCTGGGCGCGGGCAGGAAAGCAGCAGCGAATCTCGGGTTTCTGCCTCCTCCCCTTCGCGGTGGAATGCCTGGGAGGACTAGAGGGTGGGGTGTGGAGGTTACAGGAGCTCAGCCTGGGGCCGGGGAGCTTTGGGTGTTATGAACCAAGTCTAAGCGCTTCGGTTTCATCGGAGCGATCGGGCTGGAGACACAGGTGTGGAAAGTGTCTATGAGGGATAACTGAGGTCACGATCGTGGACGGGGTCAGCCAGGGAGAAACCAGCTGCAAGACGATACGCAACCGGGTCCTGACAAACCTGCAAGTGTAAGGAGCGAGGAGAGAAGAGGAGGCTGAGCCGGAAGAAGCTGAAGAACAGCCCCGGAATAGCCCGGGACACCGGCAGCCTCCCCGGTCTGTCCCAGCAGCCGCGACGCTGGTTCTCGCAGTCCTGGGGCGGCCGCAGAATTAGAAGGTTTGACAGCCCACGACCCAGGGACGGAGGGGCGGCGGGGGGCACGGGCACACTCACCAGAGGGGCGTCCTCAACTAGGATGCTGCATCCACTACGCGGCGCCGGTAGCCCAGACTTCGTTACAAACTTCCCGAGCGGAAGTTGTTATCCGAAAGCTTCCGGCCCCTCTAGGAGCCCACGTCTCGGTGGTGCGCGCTGGCCTTCAAGGCCGTCCAGGCCGCCCGCCTCGCTCCCCACCTCTTGTGGTTCCGCCCCAGCCGGCAGGCCCCGCACCGGTCACAGCCAAGCGCTACGACACCCGGCTGATTTTTTTGTAATTTTGGTGGAGATGGGGGTTTCACCATGTTGGTCAGGCTGGTTTTGAACTCCTGACCTCAGGTGATCCGCCTGCCTTGGCCTCCCAAAGTGCTGGGGTTACAGGCATGAGCCACCGATCCTGGCCCTCTTAACCTAAAGTCGGCCTAAAGGTTTATCCTACAAAGTGAACTGTAACCTAACTGGAGGTTTGAACAGACTGTCACTTGCTCTCGTACCAGTCACCCAGTTCCAGCCAATCAAGGGTGTAGGGTCCAGCCCTACGGGGCTAAGCGGGTGTTGTCCCAGTGTGCGGAGACGAGAGATTGTAATAAATACACAAGACAAAGAGATAAAGAGAACACAGCTGGGCCCAGGGGACCACTACCATCAAGACGCGGAGACCGGTAGTGGCCCCAAATGCTGGGCGCACTGATATTTATTGCATAGAAGACAAGGGGACAGGGTAAAGAGAGTGCATCTTCTAAGTGATTGACAAGGTGAAGCAAGTCACGTCATTACAGGACAGTGGGCCCTTCCCTTTTAGGTAGCGGAAGCAGAGAGAGAAGGCAGCATAAGTCAGCATTAATCAGAGACTTTAAGACTTTCACTATTTCTTCTACCACTGTCTACTACGAACTTCAAAGAGGAACCAGGAGTACGGGAGGAGCATGAAAGTGGACAAGGAGCGTGACCACTGAAGCACCACAGGGAGGGGTTTAGGCCTCCGGATGACTGCGGCCAGGCCTGGATAATATCCAGCCTCCCACAAGAAGCTGGTGGAGCAGTGTTCCCTGACTCCTCCAAGGAAAGGAGACTCCCTTTCGCGGTCTGCTAAGTAACGAGTGCCTTCCCAGACACTGGCATTACTGCTTGACCAAGGAGCCCTCAAGCAGCCCTTAAGCGGGCGTGACAGAGGGCTCACCTCTTGCCTTCTAGGTCACTTCTCACAATGTCCCTTCAGTACCTGACCCTATACCCACCGGTTATTCCTAAGTTATATTAGCAATGCAACAAAGAGTAATATTAAAAGCTAATGATTAATAATGTTTATAATAATGATTGATAATTGTTCGTGATCATCTCTATATCTAATTTGTATTATGACTATTCTTATTCTATTTTCTTTATTATACTGAAACGGTTTGTGCCTTCAGTCTCTTGCCTCGGCATTTTGTAATACTCCACCCACACAAGGGCGGCCAACTGTTCAAACCTAGACACGCCTTTCTATAGATTCCAGGTCTTTAGGTAATCACTTAGCTTATTCAACCAATTGCCAATCAGAAAATCTTTGAATCCATCTATGACCTGAAAGCATCCAAAGTATAGCCAAGAAATATATTTAAAAGTAAAATAGGCCGGGCACGGTGGCTCCTGCCTATAATCTCAGCCACTTTTGGAGGCCGAGGCAGGTGGATCACGAGGTCAGGAGATCGAGACCATCCTGGCTAACACGGTGAAACCCCATCTCTGCTAATACAACAAATTAGCCTGGCATGGTGGCGGGCGCCTGTAGTCCCAGCTACTTGGGAGGCTGAGGCGGGAGAATGGCATGAACCCCAGAGGCAGAGCTTGCAGTGAGCCGAGATCGCGCCACTCCATTCCAGCCTGGGCGACAGAGCAAGACTCCGTCTCAAAAAAAAAAAAGAGTAAAATATTTTGATTTCCTTTATCTGCCATGTGACATTATGCCAGAGTCAGGTTGGAAACTAAGCGAATTATATAGGGTTAAATAAAACCCATCTGATGACATTTTATGGCTTGTAGGGCAGACTCCCCAGGCCCTTTAGATAAGAACTTGGGCAAGAGAAAAAAAGATCAGAGTTTAGTCCTCATTGGTAAAAGAGTGATAGCGACAGGAGGCATGCAGCCAAATGCCCAGCCAAATGGGGGCAGGTCCCCAGTGAAACCTCCACCTGCAAGCTGAAAACAGCTTAAAGCCTGAAAGCCAAGCTGCAAGTCAAATCCTCAGACTGGATTGAGAGCCTGTGTTCCTGTCTGGCGCACTTTCCTCTGATTAGTCCCCACCCTTCACCTATTTTGCATATATCTACCCTTTCCTAATTGGCTTTCTGCACTGTCGTGCCCACCTTTCAGTGGTGCCTTTGCTTTAACCTTTTTTGCATTACTCACAAGCCAATCAGCATGCCCTCCCCATTCTGAGTCCATAACACGGGGAACTTTCCTGCCTTCATGTAGGGGGACCGCCCCATGTCCCCTCTCCACTGAAAGCTGCCCCGTCACCCAGTGAAACTCCCCGCCTTGCTCACTCTTCGATTGTCAGAGCCTCCTCATTCTTCCTGGCCATGGACAAGCACTTGGGAACTCGGGGGAGTTGGCGGGCTGTCTCCTGCAGCAGGTAGTGTGGTCAAGCAAGGCCCGGGCGGGGCGTCACTGGCCGGAGGTCCCTGGCTTGCAGAATGACTGAGAAGAACATCCTGTGTCAATGGGAATATCTTCAAAATTGTTAGTTACATATAATTTAATACTTGTTGATTTGCTGTTACTTATGTTTTTGGTTTTGAGCCTCTGGAATCGGGGCTGGACAGGTGGCCATGGTGAGGTCTGGGGACAAGTTCTCAGTGCCTAGACCAGCAGCTCCCAAGCAGAATCCAGCCCCATGTGGTCCCCTTTTCCCAGCGTTGCCTCCTGGCTATTCTGGGAGAGGTTCGATCCTCCAGTCATCACCTTCACAGCTCTGTCTTCTGTCCTGAGCTCTAACGTAGGATGTAACTTCGGGCCTCAGACAGTGAGGACTCAGACAGCCTTGACAGCCTTCCTGGGTGCCACATGGCTACTTGAGACCCAGGAGGACAGGGAAAGACTGTAGGGAGGGCACCTGTGTCATAGCTTCATGCAGGGAGCCGAAGGCCCTTGGGACATGACCAACTCAGCATTCCGCTGGAGGCTCTATGATCAAACAGCAAACTGTTTATCATGAATGCAGGATGTGGCTAAACTCACGCTGCCCTGCCACCAAAAGGTTTGCTGAGGGCCTCGCTCCCTGGCGCTGGGCTCCTTGAAGTTATCTGTTGAGAAATCTAGCACCTATTGTCCAAAGGATACAGCCTGTCATGGCTGACTGACAATTACCCGACAGTCACCCCCCCTTTCTCACTATCTCTTTTGCCTAATAGATACGGAGGGCTGTGTAAAGCTCAGGGCCCTTGTCCACTAGAGGCAAGGTGCCCCCTGACCCCCCTCTTCCAGATATACTCTTTTGTCTCTTGTCTTTATTCCCAAGTTCGCCCCCTTTGTTCAGTCCCCCAAGTCCGTGCAGGTTACAAGTGGCGCCCCGATCAGTGATAGAATTGGGTGCTCAACAGTTTCAAAACTCTTTTTTTTTTTGGATGGAGTCTGACTGTTGCTCAGGCTGGAGTGCAGTGGTGCAATCTCGGCTCCCTGCAAACTCCACCTTCTGGGTTCAAGTGATTCTCCAGCCTCAGCCTCCTGAGTAGCTGGGACTACAGGGGCCCGCCACCATGCCCAGCTAATTTTTTGTATGTTTTGTAGAGACAGGGTTTCACCATATTGGCTAAGCTGGTCTCGAGCCCCTGACCTCAGGTGATCTGCCTGCCTTGGTCTCCCAAAGTGCTGGGATTACAGGCGTGAGCCACTGTGCTTGGCCAAGACCCCATCTTTTAAAATATATATATATATATCTGAATATAAAACATTGGGAAGAAAAACATCTATAATATTATAAAAGGTGTATGGGCCAGGTGCGGTGGCTCATGCCTGTAATCCCAGCACTTTGGGAGGCCGAGGCGGGCAGATCACGAGGTCAAGAGTTCAAGGCCAGCGTGGTCAACAGGGTGAAACTCCATCTCTACTAAAAATACAAAAAATAGCCGGGCATGGTGGTGCACACCTGTAGTCCCAGCTACTCAGGAGACTGAGGCAGAAGTTGTTTCTTGAACCCAGGAGGCGGAAGTTGCAGTGAGCTTGTAGCGGGACAAGCCACAGACAAAACTCCTCAGACACCAAGTCAAAGAAGGAAGGAGTTTATTTGGCCGAGAGCATTGGCAAGACTCCTGTCTCAAGAGCCGAGCTCCCCGAGTGAGCAATTCCTGTCCCTTTTAAGGACTCACAACTCTAAGGGGGTCCACGTGAGAGGGTCGTGATCGATTGAGCAAGCAGGGGGTATGTGACTGGGAGCTGCATGCACTGATAATCAGAACGGAACAGAACAGGACAGGGATTTTTACAATGTCTGGAATCTATAGGTAACACAACCGGTTAGGTCAGGGGTCAATCTTTAACTACCAGGCCCAGGGCGTGGCGCTGTGCTGTCTACCTGTAGATTTCATTTCTGCCTTTTAGTTTTTACTTCTTATTTCTTTGGAGGCAGAAATTGGGCATAAGACGATATGAGGGGTGGTCTCCTCCCTGATTCTCCCTCTTTGAGACTCTCACTCATTTTATTAGTGGGCGTTCTCACCTTCTTCCTCACTACGTATGTCTTCTTGCATGACAGATCCATAGCGATTCATGATGTACACTTGTGCTGAAGCATTCTTTTTTTTGAGAGGGAGTCTTGCTCTGTTGCCCAGGCTGGAGTGCAATGGCACGATCTCGGCTCACTGCAAGCTCCGCCTCCACGGTTCACACCATTCTCCTGCCTCAGCCTCCTGTGTACCTGGGACTACAGGCGCCCACCACCATGCCCGGTTAATTTTTTTTTTTTTTTTTTTTTGTATTTTTAGTAGAGACGGGGTTTCACCACGTTAGCCAGGATGGTCTCGATCTCTGGACCTCATGATCCGCCCACCTCAGCCTCCCAAATTGCTGGGATTATAGGCGTGAGCCACAGCGCCCAGCTGTGCTGAAGCATTCTGGTGAACTAGAGTAGTGATGAAACCTTTTTTTTTTTTTAATTAAGTATTTATTGATCATTCTTGGGTGTTTCTTGGAGAGGGGGATATGGCAGGGTCATAGGATAATAGTGGAGAGAAGGTCAGCAGATAAACACATGAACAAAGGTCTCTGGTTTTCCTAGGCAGAGGTCCCTGCGGCCTTCCGCAGTGTTTGTGTCCCTGGGTACTTGAGATTAGGGAGTGGTGATGACTCTTAAGGAGCATGCTGCCTTCAAGCATCTGTTTAACAAAGCACATCTTGCACCGCCCTTAATTCATTTAACCCTCAGTTGACACAGCACATGTTTCAGAGAGCACGGGGCTGGGGGCAAGGCCATAGATCAACAGCATCCCAAGGCAGAAGAATTTCTCCTAGTACAGAACAAAATGGAGTCTCCTATGCCTACTCTTTCTACACAGACACAGTAACAATCTGATCTCTCTTTCTTTTCCCCACATTTCCCCCTTTTCTTTTCAACAAAACCGCCATCGTCATCATGGCCCGTTCTTAATGGTCGCTGTCTCTTCGGAGCTGTTGGGTACACCTCCCAGATGGGGCGGCCGGGCAGAGGCACTCCTCACCTCCCAGACAGGGCGGCCGGGCAGAGGCGCTCCTCACCTCCCAGAAGGGGCGGCCGGGCAGAGGCGCTCCTCACTTCCCAGAAGGGGCGGCCGGGCAGAGGCTCCTCACCTCCCAGAAGGGGCGGCCGGGCAGAGGCGCTCCTCACCTCCCAGAAGGGGCGGCCGGGCAGAGGCGCTCCTCACCTCCCAGAAGGGGCGGCCGGGCAGAGGCTCCTCACCTCCCAGAAGGGGCGGCCGGGCAGAGGCGCTCCTCACCTCCCAGAAGGGGCGGCCGGGCAGAGGCGCTCCTCACCTCCCAGAAGGGGCGGCCGGGCAGAGGCGCTCCTCACTTCCCAGAAGGGGCGGCCGGGCAGAGGCGCTCCTCACCTCCCAGACGGGGCGGCCGGGCAGAGGCGCTCCTCACCTCCCAGACGGGGCGGCCGGGCAGAGGCGCTCCTCACCTCCCAGAAGGGGCGGCCGGGCAGAGGCGCTCCTCACTTCCCAGAAGGGGCGGCCGGGCAGAGGCGCTCCTCACCTCCCAGAAGGGGCGGCCAGGCAGCGGCGCTCCTCACTTCCCAGATGGAGTGGCCGGGCAGAGGCGCTCCTCACTTCCTCCCAGACGGGGTGGCGGCCGGGCAGATGCGCTCCTCACTTCCTCCCGGACGGGGTGGTGGCTGGGCAGAGGCGCTCCTCACCTCCCAGATGGGACGTCCGGGCAGAGGTGCTCCTCACTTCCCAGACAATGGGCGGCCGGGCAGAGGCGCTCCTCACCTCCCAGACGATGGGCGGCCAGGCAGAGACGCTCCTCACTTCCTAGACGGGGTGGTGGCCGGGCAGAGGCTGTAATCTTAGCACTTTGGGAGGCCAAGGCTGGGAGGTGGAGGTTGTAGCGAGCCGAGATCATGCCACTGCACTCCAGCCTGGGCAACATTGAGCACTGAGTGAGCGAGACTCCATCTGCAATCCCAGCACCTCGGGAGCCCGAGGCGGGCAGATCACTCGAGGCCAGGAGCTGGAGACCAGCCTGGTCAACACGGCGAAACCCTGTCTCCACCAAAAATACAAAAACCAGTCAGGCGTGGTGGCGCCCACCTGCAATCCCAGGAACTCTGCAGGCGGGGGCAGGAGAATCACAGGAGCCCAAGGCAGGGAGGTTGCAGCAAGCTGAGATCACGGCAGTACAGTCCAGCTTCAGCAACAGAGGGAGACCGAAGAAAGAAGTAGAGGGAGACCAAAGAAAGAAGGGAGAGGGAGAGGGAGAGAGGTGATGAAACCTTTTACCATTTGAAGGAGTACAGGTAGTAAATAAGGGATCAGTAAGCAGGTTCTTATTACTACTGTAATTTTTATTATAAGAGTTTTAAATCCTCCTAGCGCTGGGAACCATTTTCAAACATGGCCTCAGGGTCAAATCCGTGCCACGCTTGTACAGGCACATGTGCCAGTTTTGTCATGTCTTTAACTATGTCTTCAACTACTTGCCCCTGATCATCTATGTGCAGGCAGCAATTGGTAAGGTTGAATTTCCCACAGACTCCTCCTTCAGCTGCAAGTAGTCAGTTTATTTTGATAGACAGCATTTCTCATCTGAGTTTCTTACCAGGCCAGAATAGTCAAGGCTCTGCCGGTCTTATTAGTGATTATTTCTAAGACAGCTTGTAACCATATGATTCGGTTGAGCATGTAGATGGGGGTCCTGTATCCCCACAAACCATCTTGTGCCCAAGTAGCAGGCCTATAATATTGTATCATCTCAGGGGGCCATTTATTATCTTTCTTATTTTTTTATAGCTATGCTTCTCTTTTCACGGGAAGCACAGACAGGGAAGCCTAGGAGTTTGCCTGTTTTTATGGGCAGTAGGAAGAAAGATGGTTTAATAGTGCCAATAACACAACTACCTGCCCACTGGTCAGGTAATCTGGTGTAAGCTCTATGTCCACATAATCAGTATAATCCAGTGGGGGCTGTCCAGTCCCGATGGGACTCCAGATGGGTCCACACGGTTTGCAACTTTGGGAATTTACTAAATGGATTTTTCTTAGTATGGTTTGAACTCCACTAGGTGGCTGTTTTTGTAGTACCATTATACAGTTTTTGCCTAAGGCAGCTGAGGCATCCTACAGGAAGGGTGAACTCCTTCCTTACTCTTGCTATACAGTGTTGTCTAATGATTGAGGCTTTTAGGACCCAGAAGTTATCAGGGTGATTTTTTTGAGCTGGGAATTCATCAGGAACTGGGTCTGTAGGTACTAATTATTGGGCTTCCCATGGCCATTGATCTTTTATTACAGTTCCTCCACATACACAGCATGAAGTGACATTGAGAGACTCGGCTACATGCTTGGCTAATTGCAAAAACAAATTTTTTATTTTTCCTGGAATTTCTGGTACTGGCACATTCAGTTCATCATAGAAGTTTTGAAATACTGGCTCAGGAGAGCGTTTATAAACTTCTCCTCAAACCACGATATTTACTTGAAGATCCAGTCCAGCCCCATCAATTTCTAGGATTACGGCCGGGCGCAGTGGCTCACGCCTGTAATCCCAGCACTTTGGGAGGCCGAGGCGGGCAGATCACAAGGTCAGGAGATCGAGACCATCCTGGCTAACACAGTGAAACCCCATCTCTACTAAAAATACAAAAAATTAGCCGAGTGTGGTGGCGGGCGCCTGTAGTCCCAGCTACTCGGGAGGCTGAGGCAGGAGAATGGCGTGAACCCGGGAGGCAGAGCTTGCAGTGAGCCGAGATCGCACCACTGCACTCCAGCCTGGGCAACAGAGCAAGACTCCGCCACCAAAAAAAAAAAAAAAAAAAAAAATTTCTAGGGTTATATGTTTCCTTTTTTTCTAGTGAGGATTAAGGAGTTGGTTATTACTAGTTCTAAGGGGTTACACTGACCACTGGTATAGGAATCCTTTTCTGAAGGTGGACAGGATTTTTTTCATTTTTTATCCAAGTAGCCTAAATGACACAAGACCAGTAACTACATTCATTTCCACACAGTCCTAACTCATGATAAATGTACTTATTTTCTGCCATACAACCTCTTTCCTAATTAAGAGAACCACATCCTATTCCTAACTTATTACTATTAATGACAGTACAGGCATCAAACTTCAAGGTGACTTGTTTGGGCACCTCTCTTTTTTTGTTTGTTTTGGCTAACACTTTACTCATATTATTTATGAGCCCCCACCACTTTTTAGTTCTTAATCTTATTTGAAAAACTGTGGTAATGGGAGGCTCAGATGGGTCATAACACACATCATGTTGGTCATTTCCTGGGCACATACCTTGTATAGAATAACATTATACAAACAAGTTCTTTTTAGAGTTCCAGTACACTTATAATAACCGTAAAATAATAGGACTGTAGCAACATTTTGTCCTCCCTCAGTGACTTGATGTATACACTAGGAACAGTCCTCAGTCTGAAGAGGGTCAGTTGAAGTCCTTACTGCACAAGTCCAAATTTTAAGGAAAATGAGTCCTGGGATGAGTTTTCTCATGCTTTAGCCATGCATGGACCAGTCAGCTTCTGGGTGTGACTGTAGCAGGGCTTGTCGTCTTCCTCAGAGTCACTTTGCAGGGGTTGGCGAAGCTGCTCCCATCCACGTACAGCTCACAGTCTACTGATGTTCAAGGATGGTCTTGGAGGTTGGGCCTGCTAGAATAAACTGAGTCCAATACCTCTACACAGTTATGTTTAACTGGGCTCTCTGATACTGGGAGCAAGGTGGCAGCGTTTAGGGTGTTGCAAACTTCAGTGGTTA
Organism: Pongo abelii; assembly: GCF_028885655.2. Classification (NCBI taxonomy): domain Eukaryota; kingdom Metazoa; phylum Chordata; class Mammalia; order Primates; family Hominidae; genus Pongo; species Pongo abelii. Next base: position 160,179,335 of record NC_071992.2, on the reverse strand, counting down.
TGCGGGGATTTTCACATAGCAAGCTTTGGTACTTGGTTAATCTAGCATTTGTTAGCCAATTATGTCCTTTGGTATTCATCAAAGTTACCACAGCAAGGGGGGCCTTTATATTCAGGTTTTGCCCAAGAGTTAGTTTATCTGCTTCTTGTGCTAACAGGGCCGTTTCTGCCAGGGCCTTTAGACATGGGGGCCAGCCTTTGGAAACCCTGTATAGTTGTTTAGAGAGATAGGCCACAGCCCTTAGCCAGGTCCCCACAGTCTAGGTTAAAACTCCAACTGCCATTTTTTCTCTTTCTCACACATAGAGTGTAAAAGGTTTTGTCACATCAGGTAACCTCAGGGCTGGGGCCAACATGAGTTTTTCTTTTAACTCATGAAAACTTGTTGCTGTTGGTTGTAATAGATGTAGTTTATCTAATCTACATTTTTCTTAACTGTCACCTACTAAAATATTGACTTAAATCCTGTAGCTATTTGATTTCAAACTTTAAATTGATCTGGTATTCCTTGCGGGGCTCCAATTGCATCTGAATAGATGTGAGAGTCGAAAGACTCATAAGGGACTTCTCTTGCTTTACGATGTCTTATTTTTTCTCCCTCTGGTTGATGAAATGCCAGGGTGAAAGGGATAGCCAAATGGACTAAAGCACAAGTGCCACTCCAGTTATTTGGCAGAGTGCTCAGTAAAGATCCACCACAATACCACCTCACATCCGCACAGAGTTGAACAAGGGCTGACTGATTAATAAGCTCTTGAAAATTCTTAAGCTCATCACATCCCTTCAAGTTTCCAAGGAATGCTGTTTCCTCCCTGTCATGAGAGACACGAAGTGAACTTAGTGTTGGGAGACAGAAGCTGGATGGCCCTCAGGGGACTGACCCGCAGGGTGCCGGACTTCCGGATATAGCAGAGAGAGCTTGGCACGACTTATTACTCCAGGCTGTAGAATCCTGGAAAAGAGCTACCATGCAGCCCATGCCTGGTCGACTGGAGGACCACCTTAGTGCTATGTGCGCAAGCATAACAATTGCTTTTGTTTAATGTGTAGATGGAATATTTGATCCATTTTAACCAGGCATTTGCATCTTGGTATCCTGTCTTAATTGTTAAAGTTTGTTTTAAGTCTTTAACTTCTATGATCCTCTAGTATTCTCCATTCCCCTCTTCTGCAGCCCTGGCAACCACCGTTCTACTTTGTTTCTATGAATCTGGCTACTGTGGATACCTCGTAGAAATGGAATCACACACAGTATTGGTCCTCTTGTGACTGATTATCTCACTCAGCACAATGTCCTCAAGGTTCATCCCTCTTGGAGCGCGTGTCAGAATTGACTTCGTCTTTAAGGCTAATATTCTGCTATGTGTCCATACCATATTCGGTGTATCCATTTGTCCATTGATGGACTCTTGAGCCGCTGAGAATGGTGCTGCTGTGGACGTGGGGGTGCAAACGTCTGCATGAGTGCCTGCTTTCGCAGCTCTGGGAATATGCCCAGAAGTGGAATGGCCAGGTCACAAGGTCACTCCAGGCATCACACGCCAAGGATCCACCAGTCACCCCAGGCATCACACTCCAAGGACCCACCGTCACTCCAGGCACCACACGTCAAGGACCCACAAGTCACCCCAGGCATCACACGCCGAGTACCCACCGTCACTCCAGGCACCACATGCCGAGGACCCGCTGGTCACTCCAGGAACCACATGTCGAGGACCTGCTGTCACTCTAGGCACCATATGCTGAGGACTTACCATGCTGTTTTCCTTAGGAGGTGTACTATTTTACATTTCAAACAGCAGCACACAGGGTTCTAGCTTCTCCACAACCTTGCCAATACCTGTTATTTTTCTGTTTTAAGTTGTTTCTGTTTTGTGTTTGTTTTGTTATTTTAATTGTTTGCCATCCTAATGGGTGTGAGGTGGTATCTCATTGTGGCTTTGATTTGCACTTCTCTAATAATGAGTGGTGTGAACATTTTCTCATGTGCTTATTGGGCCATTCTTTTCTTTTCTTTTCTTTCTTTTTTTTTTTTTTTTTTTTTTTTGAGATGGAGTCTCACTCTGTCACCCAGGCTGGAGTGCAGTGGCATGATCTCAGCTCACTACAACTTCCACCTCCCGGGTTCAGCAATTCTCCTGCCTCCGCCTCCCGAGTAGCTGGGATTACAGGCACCCACCACCATGCCCGGCTAATTTCGTATTTTTAGTAGAGACGAGGGTTTATCCATGTTGGTCAGACTGGTCTCGAACTCCCGACCTCAGGTGATCCGCCCACCTCGGCCTCCCAAAGTGCTGGGATTACAGGTGTGAGCTACCACGCCTGGCCTATTGGGCCATTCTTGGGAGAGAGGTCTAATTAGTCCTTTGCCTATTTTTGAATCAGGTTGTTTTTTGGCCGTCGTTTTCTGGAGTGTTCCGTGGTAAGTAGGTCTATGCAAACCTGTCTCCAAAGTCCGAGGAAGCTGAGAGGTCAAAGAAAAAGGCTAACAAACCCAGTTTCTTAGAAAGAAACACTTAATAGGGACTTAGAAACAGAAGCCGTGTCTGTCTTGGCAGTGGCGAGAGGAGATACTGGATCCCGCCGTTGCCCCTGCCCAGGGCTTGTGTACCACCGGGAGGGTTGGGAGGGAAATGCTGGACAATGGGTGGCATCAGGGCCGTCTGACCCTGCGGCAGGGTTTCTGGCAAGTGCCTGCCCTTAACACAAGGAACAACAGATCACCTGGAAACCTCAGAGGCCTTCTCTGGACGGGTTAGTCAAAAGCCCACACAACAGTCACCATCCAGGCTGGAGCAGCTTTGGCCTCCACAAGGAGTTCCTTCGATATTTTGGATATAAGTCCCTCATCGGACACGTGATTTGCAGATATTCTCCCCTATTCTGTGGGGAAGGGGCAGCTTTTCACTCTTTTAGGAGTGTCCTTTGATGAACAAAAGGCTTTAATTTTCACGAAGCCATTTGGCTATTTGTTGTTGTTGCCTGTGCCTTTGGTGTCCAAGGAATCATTGCCAAACCCAGTGTGTGTCAAAAGCTTCTGCTCCCCAGTTTCTAACAAGAGTTTACTGTTTCAGGTCTTGTGTCCAGATCTTTGATCCATTTTTACTTTTTATTTTAATTAATTAATTTTTTTTTTTTTGAGACAGAGTCTCGCTCTGTTGCCCGGGCTGGAGTGCAGTGGCGTGATCTCAGCTCACTGCAACCTCTGCCTCCCGGGTTTAAGGGATTCTCCCACCTCGGTCTCCCAAGTAGCTGGGATTTCAGGTGTGCACCACCACACCTGGCTAATTTTTTTTTTGTATTTTTAGTACAGACAGGGTTTCACCATGTTGGCCAGGCTGGTCTCGAACTCCCGACCTCAGGTGATCCACTCTCCTCAGCCTCCCAAAGTGCTGGGATTACAGGTACAAGCGGTGCAAGCCACCGTGCCCAGCATGATCCATTTCTAGTTAATTTTTGTATATGGTACTGACGAGGGTCCAACTTCATTCTTTTGCATGTATCACACTTTCCCAGCAACATGCACTGTAGCCTCTACCTCGTGGGCTGAAGCCATCCTCCCGCCTGAGCCCACCGCGTAGCTGGGCCTACAGGAGTGCACCACCACACCTGGCTAACTTTTCAAAATTTTGTGTAGAGACAGGTCTCAATATGGTGCCCAGGCTGATCTGAAATTCCTGGCCTCAAGCAATCCTCCAACCTTGGCCTCCCCAAGTGCTGGGATTACAGGCATGAGCCACGGTGCACCCTGGCCCCACCAGGAGATTGTATATCCATGGGTACTGGTGACACTGGGCCTCAATAGAACAATTCCATATATACTGTATATGATTCCATTCACGGGACATCCTCGAAAAGATGGAATTACAGAAATGGGCCAGGCACTGTGGCTCATGCCTGTAATCCCAGCACTTTGGGAGGCTAAGTGAGGTAGGTGGATCACCTGAGGTCAGGAGTTCCAGACCAGCCTGGCCGACATGGTGAAACCTCGTCTCTACTAAGAATACAAAAATTAGCCAGGCATGGTGCATGTCTGTAATCCCAGCTACTTGGGAGGCTGAGGCAGGAAAATCTCTTGAACCTGGAATGTGGAGGTTGCAGTGAGCTAAGATCGTGCCACTGCACTCCAGCCTGGGCAACAGAACAAGACTGTCAAAAAAAAAGAAAGAAAAGAAAAGAAAAAGAAAGAAAGAGAGAAAGAGAGAGGGGAGGGAAGGAAGGAAGGAAGGAAGGGGAAAAAAAGAAAAGAAAAGGAAAGGACAAGAAAAGAAAAAAGAATTACAGAAATGGACAGAACAGATGAATGGTTGCCAGCCCTGAAGGAGGGTTGGAGGGAGGGAGTGGGTGTGGCTGTGGAAGGGTGAGGAAGGGTGAGGACTCTGTCAACGTCAATACCCCAGCTGTGTGCGCTGCAGGGTTCCAGGTGCTACTACTGGAGGAGGTAAAGGGTGCCCAGCATCTCTCTGTAAAACACCTTACAGCTGCATGCAAATCTAAAATTGTCTCAAAAAGCTTAATTAAAAATAAATAAACGTGTTCCTGCCTAGCTGCCTGGTCTAATTAAATCAGGGTGGGTGCAAGTGGGACCTGGCTGCTGCAAGTGACGCCAGTCCATAACCGGGGCTGACACCATTGCCTCTGGGTCCCCACCAGGTCCCCCGCCCTGCACAAGGCACAGGTTACCGTTACTGCTAAGGTTCTAACTATGTGAACCCCTTCTAAAGGTCGAGCCAGGGAGAGAGGCCCCAGAGGGCCGGCACTCTCCCAAAACCAGCTAGGAGAGGATGCGGACACCACACAGAAGGCCCATCGCACCCCTTTCATAAATCATAAGTCTCACAATCCCAGCAGTTCAGGAGGCTGAGGTGGGTGGATCACCTGAGGTCAGGAGTTCAAGACCACCCTGGCCAACATGGTGAAATCCCGTCTCTACTAAAAATACAAAAATTAGTCAGGCATGGTGGTGCGCACCTGTAATCCCAGCTACTCAGGAGGTTGAGGCAGGAGAATCGCTTCAACCCAGGAGGCAGAGGTTGCAGTGAGCCGAGATCTCACCACTGCACTCCAGCCTGAGTGACAAGAGCGAAACTCTGTCTCAAAAAAAAAAAAACCCTTAACTAATGGGTACAAAAAAATTAGAAAGAATAAGACCTAGTATTTGATAGCACAACAGGGTGACTATATTCAATAATAATTTAATTGTACATTTTAAAGTAACAGAGTATAATTGGATTGTTTGTAACGCAAAGGATAAATGCTTGAGGGGATGGATACCCCACTATCCATGATGTGATTATTACACTTTGCACACCTGTATCAAAACATATACCCCATGGGAGGCTGAGGCAGGCACATCACTTGAGGACCGGAGTTCGAGACCAGCCTGGCCAACATGATGAAACCCCGTCTGTACTAAAAATGCAAAAATTAGCCAAGTGTGGTGGTGCTCACCTGTAGTCCCAGCTACTCGGGGGGCTGAGGCAGGAGAATCGCTTGAACCTGAAAGGCCGAGCTTGCAGTGAGCTGAAATCATGCCACTGCACTCCAGCCTGGGTGACAGAGTAAGACTCTGTCTCAAAAAAAAAAACGACATATACCCCATAAATACGTACGCCCACTATGTGCTCACAAAAATTCAAAACAAAGCAAAACAAAACCTCTTAACACCAAATCCTAAAACTCTTATTCTTCATATTTAATTTCTTTTTTTGAGGCAAGGTCTTGCTCTGTTGCCTAGGCTGGGGTGCAACAGCCCAATCACAGCTCACTGCAGCCTAGACTTCCTGTTGTCCAGGCTGGTATAAAATTCCTGGACTCAAGCAATCATCCCACCTCAGCCTTCTGAAGTGCTGGGATTATAGGTGTGAACCGCTCCAACACCATATTTGACTTTTGTACAGCAACAGTTCCTAGATATAAAAACAGGCCAACCATGATGGCTCACACCTTTAATACCAGTGCTTTGGGAGACTGAGGCAGGAGGATCATTTGAAGCCAGGAGTTAGTTTGACACTAGCCTGGTCAACATAGTGAGACTTCATTTCTACAAGAAATTTTTTAAAAATTAGCCAGGTGTGGCCAGGCTCGGTGGCTCACTCCTGTAATCCCAGCACTTTGGGAGGCCGAGGTGGGTGGATCACCTGAGGTCAGGAGTTCAAGACCAGCCTGGCCAACATGGTAAAACCCTGTCTCTACTAAAAATAAAAAATTAGCTGGGCATGGTGGCAGGCGCCTGTAGTCCCAGCTACTTGGGAAACTGAGGCAGGAGAATCTCTTGAACATGGGAGGCGGAGGTTGCAGTAAGCAGAGATTGTGCCACTGCACTCCAGCCTGGGAGTTTGCAGTGAGCTGAGATCGTGCCACTGCACTCCAGCCTTGGCAACAGAGACTCTGTCTCAAAAAAACAAAACAAAACAAAAACAATTAGCCAAGTATAGCATTCCTGTAGTCCTAGCTCTTCAGGAGTGATATGGTTTGGGTCTGTGTCCCCACCCAAATCCCATGTCAACTGTCATCCTCAACGCTGGAGGTGGGGTCTGGTGGGAGGTGATTGGATCATGAGGGCGGATTTCCCACTTGGCGCTGTTCTGGTGATAGTGAGTTCTCTTGAGATCTGGTCCATTAAAAGTATGTGGCACCCCGGCCCCAGCATCGTCTGGGAAGTGAGGGGCACCTCTGCCCAGGTCCCCCTACTGTCTGGGAAGTGAGGAGCACCTTTGCCCGGCTGCTGTGCAACCCTCCAAATGTGAAGTGACAGCCTTGTGTGTAATCTTTCTGCCCGCCCCAAGTTTGCATTTTCGAGATTAAAGTTTACTTTTCAATTAAAAGTTTTAAATTGGAGAATTTAAAAAAAAAAAGTATGTGGCATCTCCCCACTCCTCTCTTCCTCCTGCTCTGGCCATGGAAAATGTGCCCACTTCCTGGGATTACAGGTGTGAGCCACCGCACCTGGCAGGAAGCTTTGAAGTAGACTTGATATAATTGGATTTACATTTGTTAGATACAGTGAGTTCCTCTTCAAAGGTTCTATTTTACAGTAAACAACCTTCCCGCCAGTCCCAATCTATAACCCAATCTGTAACCCACATCTGTTCCCAATCTGTAACCCATATCTGTTCCCAATCTGCAGCCCAATCTGTAAAACCCACATCTGTTCCTTATTTGGCCACTGTAGCCACCCCTGCTCTATTTGAAGTAGCCAATCGGGATTGGCTTAGATTGTGTGGTGTGACTCCAACCAATGGGGACTGGACACAGTAGCAGGGTGTGACTGCATTAGGGATAAAAACCCCTGCCCTGCTTTGTTTGGTGTGCTCTCCCAGTGGCCAGAAGAGAGAGCAGCACCCTTCTGCAGAAGTAAATTTGCCTTGCTGAGAAGGCAAATTTACGAGCACTCAAAAAAAAGCCAGTGTAAGTTTTTGTTTGTTTGTTTTTTGAGACAGAGTTTTGCTCTTGTTGCCCAGGCTGGAGTGCAGTAACACAATCTTGGCTCACTGCAACCTCTGCCTCCCAGGTTCAAGCAATTCTCCTGCCTCAGCCTCCTGAGTAGCCGGGATTACAGGTGCCTACCACCAGCCCTAGCTAATTTTTTTGTGTGTTTTTAGTATTTGAGTGCTCATTTCCTTTTTTTTTTGAGATGGAGTCTCGCTCTTTCGCCCAGGCTGGAGTGCAGTGGTGCGACCTCAGGTCACTGCAAGCTCTGCCTCCTGGGTTCATGCCATTCACCTGCCTCAGCCTCCGGAGTAACTGGGACTACAGGTGCCTGCCACCTCGCCCAGCTAATTTTTTGTATTTTTTTTAGTAGAGACGGGGTTTCGCCGTGTTTGCCAGGATGGTCTAGATCTCCTGACCTCGTGATCTGCCTGCCTCGGCCTCCCAAAGTGCTGAGATTACAGGTGTGAGCCACCGCACCCGGCCTTGAGTGCTCATTTTCTTTGCAAGTCCAAGCTCTTATTTCCAACACATTTGAGAGGAAGCTGTCCATGTGCAGTCTCAGCTGTGTGATTGTGTGGGCCAGCTGTGCGACATGTCAAGTTACTTTACCTTTCTGCATCAGAGCCCAATCAATCAGCAGACAGAAACTGCACAGTCATTTGAGCAGTTTAATATAAAGGATTATTTACTATAATGGAATTATCTGTATAGGACTGAAGAGAATGCAAAAGAATACTCTGGGGCTGAGAGAGAGTTCCCAAGGAAGGAGAAAATGTGAAAGATGGCCTCCTCCCCAAGGTTGGGGCTCAAATCTTGGAAAAGGTGTGGTTGCAGAGATGCTGTGAGGTGCAGTATGGATGATGGAGAGGTTCTCTGGTTTTCCCCTAGCCAGAGCTGGTCCACAGTCAATGGGCAATCACTCCTGCGGGTGTAGAGGGGTTGTAGGTGGCAGGTAGGGAGCCTGGCCAGGACTGGCAAGCAGGAAACACCTCTCTGGGGCAGGCTGAGGCTGGATGCTGACCAGTGGAGCACCTGCAAGACTCACGAGGATCTACCCATGGCATTGCAAGTGAAGTTGGCTGGGGGTGAGCAACACTGACTGTGCTGGCAGCCACATGGCAGGAACAAGAAGAAAACAGAAGAAAGTGCAGAACAGGAAGAGAAGCACTTTCCTCCTGCAGGGTCCCTCCAGTGCCCTCTACTTACAAAGCTTAACATCATACCTGCTTTAAAGGAGAAACAATTTAGGGCCCAGCTCCATTTTCACCAAGCAGGTGATAAAGTATGTATTTGAAGCTGAAAGACAATAAATGGAGAACTGGCAGTTTCAAGCCTCACTTGGGCCCTTGGTTTTCTCAGTACTCACTCTGTGCCTCCCAACAAGTAGTCTTCTTTCTGATTCTCCAAGCAGCTCTTTCAACACTCCTTAAAAACCCTATTCCACCATCTTTCTTCCCACTTGGAAGAAAACCTTGTCTTTTTTTTTTGGCCAGGGTCTCACTCTGTCATTCAGGCTGGAGTGCAGTGGTGCAATCTTGGCTCACTGCAACCTCATCCTCCTGGGCTCAAGCGATCTTCCCACCTCAGCTGCTTGAGTAGCTGAGACAACAAGTGCATGCCACCACGTCTGGCTAATTTTTGTACTTTTTGTGGACACGAGATTTTGCCACATTGGCCAGGCTGGTGTCAAACTCCTGGGCATCTGCCTGCCTCAGCCTTCCAAAGTGCCAGGATTATAGGCCTGAGCCACCATGCCTGGCTCTTGTCTCTTATTTTACAGGGAAAATACATTATAATGCGTGTTTGATTAAAATTGAATAATGCAGGCTTTGGGAAATCTACCTGTTATGGCTTGAATTGTTTCCCCCCAAATTCAAATGCTGAACCTAACCCCCAGTACCTCAGAATGTGATTGGATTTGGAGACAGGGCCTCTAAAGAGGTAGTAAAGTTAAAATGGGGCCTTTGGGTGGGCCCTAACCTGATCTGACTAGGGTCCTTCTAAGAGGAGGAAATTTCGATGCACAGAGACACATGGGATGTGTGTTTGCATGGAGGGAGGGAGGGCCTCGTGGGGACACAGCATGGGATGTGTGTGCACATGGAGGGAGGGCCACGCACGGACACAGCATGGGATGTACATACACACGGAGGAGGGAGGGCCACGTGGGGACACAGGATAGGATGTGTGTGCACACAGAGAGAGGGAGGGCCTCGTGGGGACAAAGCATGGGATGTGTGTGCACACGGAGGAGGGAGGGCCACGCGACGACACAGCATGGGATGAACGTGCACACGGAGGGAGGGCCATGCATGGACATGGCATGGGGTATATGTGCACACACAGGGAGGGAGGCCACGAATGGACACAGCATGGGATGTGTGTGCACACGGAGGGAGGGAGGGCCAGGCATGAATACGGCATGGGATGTATGTGCACACGGAGGGAGGGAGGGCCAGGCAGGGACACAGGATGGAATGTGTGTGCACTCGGAGGAGGGAGGGCCATGCATGAATACGGCATGGGATGTGTGTGCACACGGAGGAGGGAGGGCCATGCATGAATACGGCATGGGATGTGTGTGCACACGGAGGAGGGAGGGCCATGCATGAATACGGCATGGGATGTGTGTGCACACGGAGGGAGGGAGGGCCAGGCAGGGACACAGGATGGAATGTGTGTGCACACGGAGGGAGGGAGGGCCAGGCAGGGACACAGGATGGAATGTGTGTGCACACGGAGAGAGGGAGGCCAGGCAGGGACACAGGATGGAATGTGTGTGCACACGGAGGGAGGAGGGCCAGGCAGGGACACAGGATGGGATGTGTGTGCACACGGAGGGAGGGAGGCCAGGCAGGGACACAGCAAGAAGGCGGCCATCGGCAAGCCAAGGAGAGGAGCCTCCGGCGAAACCCAACCTGCGACACTTGGGTCTCTTCTGGCTTCCAGAACTGTGAGAGAATAATGAATTTCTGTTGTTAAGTCACCTACTCTGCAGTATTTTTAATGGCACCCTGGTGTAACTAACACACCACTGGTGGTGGAGTATTTTATAACTTGTGGAGGCCACGGAAGCATCCCCCACGCTGTCAGGGAGGCGGAATGTCCTGTGAAAGGAACAAGATCACTTTGAACACACCTAGCAACTGGGCAAACCCTCAACTGGTTCCTTGATCAACAGAGTGAGTCTTGTAGTGGGAAAATCAGAATGGAAGCTCCTGCAACTCTACTGTCTGTGGAGAATGGCAGCCGTTAGGGCCACCTGTGAAGACATAAAAGATCCACACTCGCCTTGCTCCCATCCCCCCTCATCCCCAGGCCCCTCGTCCCAGTGCCTCTGGTCCCTGTGCCCCTCGTCCCCACCCACCTTCTTCCTGTCCCCCTTGTCCCCACCCACCTCATCCCCATCCCCCTTGTTTCTGTCCCCCTCATCCCCACCCACCTTATCCCCATCCCTCTCGTCTCCATCCCCCTTGTCCTCATCCTTCTTGTCCCTGTCCCCTTATCCACCTTGTTCCTGTCCCCTTAATTCACATCCCCCTTTACCCTGCACCCCTTGTCCCCATCCCCCTTATCCCTGTCCCTCTTGTCCCTACCCGCCTTCTTCCCATCCCCCTCATCCCCATCCCCCTCGTCCACGTCCCCCTTGTCCCCGTACCCCCCCTTGTCTCTGTCCCTCTTGTTCTTGTCCCCCTTGTCCCCAACTGCCTGTCCCCACCCGCCTTACAATCTGGAAACCCAACCCCTGCGGAAGCTGCATGACCGTGGTGGACAGCAGTGGACTACCACAGGCTTAAACAGTAGTAGCTGAGGCACGCTTGTGGCCATCCACATGGTCTTTCCAAAAGAGACTGATGTGGCCATGTGCATGCGGTTTTTGGCTACTGATCTGATAAACACATCATTTCCAAAACCTGTTTGGAAGGGGAATCAGAGCAGTTCCTGCCCGTGTGGGGCAAACAGCGGCACACAGTTACGGTCACTCCAGAACCAAGTGGGGTGCCTCGTCCCAATGTGGCCCAAAGGCCTGACCCACTGGATGGTCCACGAGCAAAGGTTGGCCCATTCAGTGGATGCCTTAATGGGCACTGGACTCAAGCAGAGATAGCAGGTGCGCTGATGGCCTCAGAAAAACGCGGGCGCTGTGGAGGGCAGGAGGCAGACTCCGTACACTTCAGAGACCTGCCCCATGAGCAACGTTCTCAGGGTGCCGTGGCCTGCAGGGTGCTGGGGCAGGCCCGATGCCTCTTTGGGCTTGAAGGCAATATGTTCGGCCCTCGGCAGCGGAGAGGGAAAGCCGTCGGCTCTGAGTAGGGCCTGGAGCAAGGAAAGGGGCTGAGGCAGGCCCAGCCTGGGTGACAGACAGTCCTGCCACGTGGGTCATGTGGCCGTGAAGTTCCCACAGGCTTCACATGTGTGGCAAAGACACGAGTGGCACCTGTGACGAGCCTCAGTGCAGGATGTGCAGCCCAGGCCCCGTCACGTTCAGGGGACTCCACCAGCTGGTAGGTGGTGCTAGGCAAGTGTTCGGGCCCTGACCGTGGAGGCCAAGGTGTTTATGAGACTGGCGCTGCCCACCGTGACTGGGTGCTGTCAGAGCTACCAGTCGAACATCCAAGGGGCCGTCAGGAGTTTACTGGGAGATGGAAGTGGAGTCCAAGATTGGGCTTGCGCAGGTCCAGAAGGCACGAGGATGGCCCAGGTCCCCGTGCCACCCTCTATTCTCCACTGGGCCTCTCCCCAAGCCCACGCCTGTGGCTCCATGGGGAGGTCCCTGAGCCCTGCTGCAGGAGACGGGTAGTCTCGTACCTGGCTTACAGAGGGGCCCGGTGTGCTCTGTGGCCCTCCAGTCAGAGCAGGGCTCCTGCAGCGAGGCAGTCGGTGAAATGCAGCTCCAGCCCACCTCACAGTGGCCCAGTGGGTCCCCGAACCCAAAAGCCAACACTAGAGCTCCAGAGCCTAGAGGCCACGCGCCGCAGCGCACCGTCTTCACCCTTCCTTGGAAGCCACGCGCCGCAGCGCACCGTCTTCACCCTTCCTTGGAAGCCACGCGCCGCAGCGCACCGTCTTCACCTTTCCTTGGCTATGAGCTCTTCCAGGCAGCACAAAGCACAGGCAAACGCCCCAGGGTGACGATATGACTCTTTACAGCCTGCTTTCAAAAAGAACGCCAGGAACACAGGCAGGTAAGGCAGGCAGGAGAGAGAATGAGACTGACAGCCACCAGGTAGCTGACTCCAAATTATATAGGATTGTCAACTCCTTACCAATTTATATTTACCGGTTGCATAAAAAATGTTACGGTGACCTCCCCTTCCAGCCATGATTGAGTAACAAGTATTGGACTTGCTCTCCTGCCCTAAACTAGAAAACTGGACAAAATCCATGCAACAGCTGCTGTTAGATGTTGGAGGGTGCAGTGCTGTGACCTGCCCAGGAGGATGGAGATGGGGGGGCACCTCCCATGATGGCCAGCTCTCTGCCTGGTGGCATTTTCTAGAATACAGCATATGAAGGGGAAACACAGGCATGGTATCAACTCACTAAGTTGAGGAGGCAGAGATTGGACTCTGGGGAGGTACAGAAGGCTCGCATTTATGGGGTCCAGTACAAGAAAGAAACTGGGACCCACGAAGAGGAAGTCCCCAGTGCCGCCATGAGTGTTTGGATGAACGTTAAGCTGCACACACCATGGGGCCAGGCCACAAGCCACAGGGAGCTGACAGCAGACAATCCCCAAATAGCCTGCAGGCCTGGGAGGTGCTCAAAGTGTGATGAGCCAGAGTGGTGGGCCTTGCTGCCCAGCGGCAGCACTCAGTGAGAACTGCGAAGGGTCCAGCCCCACCAGGAGCACGGCTAACCTGGAGTAAAGGCCGCTGTAGACCAGCCTCAGCCAAGCTCAGAAACAAGCCTCAAAGGACCAAGCTGATCTACAGTCATTAAGCTGCCTGCAAAAAAATTCAACAATTTTGAAAGGAAGACAACAAATTTCAGACCCTCAACAATGTCACATTCACAATATCTATCAAAAAATTTACTAAACACGCAGAGGTGAAAATGTCACCCACAGCCAAGAGAAACATCCATCAACTGGAGAACATCCAGGCCGGGTGTGGCGGCTCACGCCTGTCATCCCAGCACTTCGGGAGGCCAGGCATGCAAATCACTTGAGGTCAGGAATTTGAGGCCAGCCTGGTCAACATGACAAAACCCCGTCTCTACTAAAAATACAAAAATTAGCCGGGCGTGGTGGCATGCATTTGTAGTCCCAGCTACTCGGGAGGCTGAGGCAGGAGAATTGCTTGAACCTGAGAGGTGGAGGTTGCAGTGAGCTGAGATCGCGCCATTGCATTCCAGCCTGCGCGACAGAGTAAGACTCCATCTCAAACAAAACAAAACAAAACCCCGAAGAACATCCAGACATGCTAAAGATGGTGGAATTAGCAGATAAGAACTTTTAAAAAGCCATATGAGTAATTTCACAGGTTTAAAGGAAAACGTGGTAATGAGAAAAGGAATGAAAGGTATAAAAAAGAATCCAGTAGAACTTCTACAGCTGAAAAACCTAGATCTGAAATGAAAAATTCAATGGTGGAATGAACATGAGACCACAAAGGCTTCTGAACCCAAGGTGACCTTTTAGAAATAAAAACAAAACAAAATAAACAAAAAAGACCTCAAAGGCAAAAGAAAAGGTCAATGGACTTGAAGACAAACCCACAGAACATGCCCACATTGCAGCACAGCGAGGGAAGGAGCAGGAAGGCACCAGCAAACAGGGCCACAGTGCCCTGAGGGCAACAGGAAGCAAATTTCACCTAAAATTGCAATTCCTGGCTAGGAGCGATGGCTCACGCCTGTCATCCCAGCACTTGGGGAGGCTGAGGCGGGTGGATCACCTGAGGTCAGAAGTTTGAGACCAGCCTGGCCAACATGGTGAAACCCCATCTCTACTAAAAATACAAAAATTAGCCGGGCGTGGTGGTGGGCACCTGTAGTCCCAGTTATTCGGGAGGCTGAGACAGTAGAATTGCTTGTATCTGGAAAGTGGAGGTTGCAGTGAGCTGAGATCATGGGACTGCACTCCAGCATGGGCAACAGAGTGAGACTCTGTCTCAAAAAATAATAATGAAAACAAAATAAATAAATAAAATTAGAATTCCTCTTGGTGTGGGTGGGTGGCAGAAAAACATTGTAAGAAACTGTGGGCCGGGTGCGGTGGCTCACATCTGTAATCTCAGCACTTTGGGAGGCTGAGGCGGGTGGATCACCTGAGGTCAGGAGTTCAAGACCAGCCTGGCCAACATGGCAAGACCCTGTCTCTACTAAAAATACAAAAAAATTAGCTGGGTGTGGTGGCAGGCGCCTGTAATCCCAGCTACTCAGGAGGCTGAGGCAGGAGAATTGCTAGAACCTGGGAGGCAGAGGGTGCGGTGAACCGAGATTGTGCCATTGCACTCCAGCCTGGGCAACAAGAGCGAAACTCCGTCTCAAAAAAAAAAAAAAAAGAAAGAAAGAAAAGAAAAAGAAACTGTGATGGAAAACATTCCAAATAAAAGGAAAATAATAATAGAGCCACAAATCCAAGATAAATAACCCCCAAGAAGGATATAAACAAAGAAAGCCACACCAAGGCACATCATAATCAAACAACTACAAGCCAGTGATAGAGAAAATCTTACAAGCACTCAGAAGCAAAGTAAATTACATATTCTATATCCAGCAACATCCTTCAAAAATGAAGGCAAAATCAAAATATTTTCCAAAGATAAAAGTTGAAAGAACTTGGCCAAGCATGGTGGGTCACACCTGTAATCCCAGCAGTTTGGGAGGCCAAGGCGGGAGGATTGCCTAAGCCTAGGAGTTCCAGACCAGCCTGGGCAACGTAACGAGACTCTTTTTTTTTTTGGGGGAAAAAAAAAAAAAAAAAAGCCAGGCATGGTGGCTCATGCCCATGTAATCCCAGCACTTTGGGAGGCTGAGGGGGGCAGATCACCTGAGGTCAGGAGTTCGAGACCAGCCTGGCTGACATGTTGAAACCCCATCTCTATTAAAAATACAAAAAATTAGCCATGCATTGTGATGGGCACCTGTAATCCCAGCTACTCGGGAGGCTGAGGCAGGAGAATCGCTTGAACTGGGAGGCAGAGGCTGCAGTGAGCCAAGACCGCGCCACTGCACTCCAGCCTGGGCAACAAGAGTGAAACTCCACCTCAAAAAAAAAAAAAGGAAAGAAATTTAATCTCCAGTCTCCAATGTGGCAGTACTGAGAGGTAAGGCCTTTAAGGGGTGACTGGATCACGACGGCTCTGCTCTCATTTGTGGATTAATAGATCAATGGGTTACCAGGGAGGGGATCTGAAGGCTTTGTACGAAGAGGAAGAGACCTGAGCTATCCCGTAAGCATGCTCGGCCCCTCACCATTGATGTCCCGCACCATCTCTGGACTTTACAGAGTCCCCACTAGCAAGAAGACTCTCACTAGATGGGGCCTCTTGACTTTGCACTTCTCTGCCTCCATAAATCCTTTCTTTTATAAATTACCCAGTTTCAGGCCAGGTATGGTGTCACACACCTGTAGTCCCAGCTACTCGGGAGGCTGAGGCAGGAAGATCACTTGAGCCCAGAGGTTTGAGGTTGCAGCGAGCTATGGTGGCATCATTACCCTCTAGCCTGGGCAACAGAGTGAGATTCTGTCAAACAGATAAATAATCCAGTTGCAGGTATTCTGTTGTAGGCAACAGAAAGTGGACTAAGACAGAAAATTGGTATTGAGAGTGGGGTGCTGCTAATAAAAAATAACCAAAAATGTAGAAGCAGCTTTGAAACTGAGTAATGGGCAGAAGCTGGAAGAATTTGGGGGAGCAGGCTAGAAAAGGCCTAGATTCTGGTGAGGGCTTAGAAGACAAGACTAGGGAAAGACTGGACCTCCTTAGAGATCCATTAAGTGGTCACAACCAGAATGCAGATAGAAATATGAACTATAAAAGCCATTCTGATGAAGTTTCAGACGGAACAGAGGAACAAGGTGTTGGACAGTGAAGTAAAGGTCATCCTTAATATAAATTGGCAATGAGCTTCGCTGAATTGTGTCCATGCCTCGGGCTTTGTGGAAGGTCAAACTTGAGACTGATGAACTAGGATATCTGGAAGAAAAAAAGAGAAGGAGCTGCTGGTGGCTGGGCGTGGTGGCTCACACCTATAATCCCAACACTTTGGGAGGCCAAGGCAGGCAGATCACCTGAGGTCGGGAGTTTGAGACCAGCCTGGCCAACGTGGAGAAATCCCATCTCTACTAAAAATATAAAATAAGCTGGGTGTGGCGGCACATGTCTGTAATCCCAACTACTCGGGAGGCTGAGGCAGGAGAATCGCTTGAACCCGGAAGGCAGAGGTTGCGGTGAGCCGAGATCGCACCATTGCACTCCAGCCTGGGCAACAACAGGAAAACTTCGTCTTAAAAAAAAAAAAAAAAAAAAGGAGGAGGAGCTGCTGGTTACTTTTGGCCTCTTATGCTGAGCTTTGAGAGCAAAGGAATAGTTTAAAAACAGAATTTATAAATTAAAAGGAAGCAAAGTGGAAAGATTTGGAAAACTCAGCCTGGCCATGTAGAGTAAAAGTATGTTCAGAAGAGGAAACCAAGGGTATGGCCCGGTGAAGTTTGTGAAAGAAATGAGCTTGGGTAGAAGGGAGCCAGGTGCAATTCTCCCAAGACAATGAAACTAAGTCCCAGCAGGCTTTTCAGATTATCGAGGCTGCCTCTCCCATCAGAGGCTCAGAGGCCTAGGAAGGCAGAATGCTTTCAGGGGACAGACCCTGGGAGCCCTCCACAAGCTCGCCCAGGACCACCTTAGGACTCTGCTCCGGGCACCACAGCCATTGTTCAAGCAGCCCCAGATGTGAATGCCTCACTCCAGAAGACACAAGCCCTAAACCTTCCTTGGTGGCATCCATGTGGTGCTAATTCTGCTGGCTTAGGGAAAGCCAGAGCTGTGAAGGCTTAGCAGCCTCCATCCAGATTGCACAGGATACCACTGAGAGCTTAGGGGCCAGGCAGAGACTTGCAGCAGGGGTGGAGCCACTACAGAGAGCCCCCAGTAAAGCCATGCTGAATGGAAATGAGGAGTTGGAGCTGCTGGAGAGTCCCTACCAGGGTCATGTCTGGCGAGCCCTGGGAGTGGGACGAGTGGGACCACCACTGGGACCCAAGAACTGTGGAGTCACTGGCAGCACGCATGCTTGCCTGGAAAAGCTTCAGGCACCAGACTCTAACCCATAGGAGGTAGAGCAAAGCCATAGAGTGGGGTTGCCTAAGGCCCTGGGGACCCAACCCTCACCCTGGGGTGTCCAGGAAGTGGCACGTTGAGTCAAGAGATGATTCTCCAACTTCAGGATTTAATGCCTTCCCTGCAGGGTTTCGGACTCGCTTGGGACCTGCTAACCCTTTCTTATTGCTTACCCCTCCCTGATGGAGTGGGAATGTCTTTTGCCTGTACACCATCATTGTATCTCGGAAGTAGATAACTTGTTTGATTTCACAGGCTCACAGATGAGACTTTGGACTCTGGACTTTTGATTCAGTGCTGGAATAAAATCTGGGGACTATGGGACTGCAACAGATCTGTTTGTTTGAGAAGGACATGAGTTTTGGACAGAATGCTGAGTATCTGCCCCTCCATGAAAACTCATGTAGAAATTTCATCCCCAATATGGCAATACTGAGAGGTGGCGTCTAAGAGGTAATTGGATCATGAGGGTGAAGCTCTCAAATGAATTAATCTACTCTGGCCGGTCGTGGTGGCTCATGCTTGTAATCCCAGCACTTTGGGAGGCCGAGGCAGGCGAATCACAAGGTCAAGGGTTTGAGACCAGCCAGGCCAACATGGTGAAACCCCGTCTCTACTAAAAATACAAAAAATTAGCTTGGCGTAGTGGTGGGCGCCTGTAATCCCAGCTACTCAGGAGGCTGAGGCAGGATAATTGCTTGAACCCAGGAGGCAGAGGCTGCAGCGAGCCGAGATCTCACCACTGCGCTCCAGCTCGGGAGACAGAGTGAGCCACTGCGCCCAGCCAGAGGACATCCTTTTAAAGATAATTAAAATAGAATGTCAAATAAAATGCAATAAAATGTAATGGAATGTTTTGAACTTTATGCCAATAATTCACTGTTTTACATGAAATGAATAATTGAGAGATAAAAGTTACCAAACTTGGCACAATAGAAAAACCTGAACTGTTATAGCTGTTTAAAAAAATTGAATTTATGGCTGGGCACAGTGGCTCACTCCTGTAATCCCAACATTTTTGGGAGGCCAAGGTGGGCAGATCACGAGGCCAGGAGTTCAAGACCAGCCTGTGCAACATGGTGAAACCCTGTCTCTACTAAAAATACAAACACCTGGGCGTGGTGGCACGCACCTGTAGTTCCAGCTACTCGGGATGCTGAGGTGGGAGAATCGCTTAAACCTGGGAGACAGAGGTTGCAGTGAGCCGAGACCACACCACTGTACCCCAGCCTGGGTGATGGAGTGAGACTGGGTCTCAAAAAAAAAAAAAAAGGAAAAGAAAGAAAAAAAAAAGAGAGAGAAAGAGAGAGGGAGGGAGGGAGGAAAAGAAGGAAAGAAGGGAAGAAAACATTTAAGGAAGAAATAACAGTATCAATATTACATAAACAACTTCAGAAAACAGATGAGGATAGAATAATTCACAATTCTTTGAGAGTAACAGTATCCTGGTATCAAAACAAGGACATACTCTTACCAATTCTAAGGAAAACGGAACAAGATGCCCTAGTCAGTACAATAAGAAAAAGGAACAAAGTCCATATAAATTGGAAAAGTAAAATACTTTATTCACAGATGACATGATTATCTACATAGAAAATGCTAAAGAATCTAGAAAAAAGCTACTAGAACTAATAACTGATCTAAGTTGCTTGATACAAGATCAATGTACAAGTCTAATGCATTTGTATATACTAGCAATAACTACAAAATAGCTTTTTAAAAACCTTACCATTTGCAATAGCATGCAGAAATATTAAATACATGAATTTAACAAAATGTGTGAGAACTGCAAACTGAGAGAAATTAAGGGATCTAAATAAATGGGGCAGTACACCATGTTCAACAATTGGAAAACTCAGAATTGTTAAAATGTCATTTCTCCCTAAATTGATCTATAAATCCCAGAAGACTTTCTTTTTGTAGACATCGATAAAAGTTGTTTTTTGAGACAGTTTCGCTCTTGGTTGCCCAGGCTGGAGTGCAATGCCACAATCTCAGCTCACTGAAACCTCCACCTCCCAGGTTCAAGCAGTTCTCCTGCCTCAGCCTCCCGAGTAGCTGGGATTCTACAGGCGCCTGCCACCACGCCCGGCTAATTTTTTTGTATTTTTAGTAGAGGTGGGGTTTCACCATGTTAGCCAGGATGGTTTTGAACTCCTGACCTCAAGTGATCCACCTGCCTCGGCCTCCCAAAGTGCTAGGATTACACAGGCATGATCCATGGGCCTGGCCTGAAGTTGATAAAAGTTGACTCCAAATTTTATATGAAAATGCAAAGGATCTAGAAGTCAAAAAAAAAAAATGGGAAAAGAACAAAACGGAAGCTCTTCCAATACCTGAGTTCGACTACAGTTGGCCAGGAGTGGTGGCTCACACCTGTAATCCCTTTGGCAGGCTGAGGCAGGAGGATCCCTTGAAGCCAGGAGTTCAAGACCAGCCTGGTCAACATAGTGAGACCCCCATCTCTACAAAAAAATATAAAAAATTAGCAAGATATGGTGATGCATGCCTACAGTCCCAACTACTTGGGAGGCTAAGGAAAGAGGCTCACTTGAGCCCAGATGTTTCGAGGTTACATTAGCTCGATTGTGCCACTATACTCCAGCCTGGGCAACAGAATGAGATTCTGCCTCAAATAAAACTACAGTAATCAATATAGTGTCATATTGGTGTAAAGTTATACACACAAGAAGAATGGTGTCCAGAACAGACCACTTCTATGTCACTTAAGTTTTTACAAACCTGTGAAGACTTGGTCATTGGGAAAGTAGAGTCTCAACAAATAGAACCGAAACAACCGACCACACAGATAAAAAAGTGAATTTTGACCCTTATCACATATGGTACACAAAAATGAACTCAAAATGGATCACAGACTTAAATGTAAAACTATAAAAGTTCCATAAAATAAAAAACAGGAAAAAATCATGTCCTTTGAGTAGGCAAATTTCTTAAACTCAAATTATTATAAAATATCATAAATCATTATTATTATTATCTTGGTTTACTGCAACCTCTGCCTCCTGGGTTCAAGTGATTCTCCTGCCTCAGCCTCCCGAGTAGCTGGGACTACAGCAGCGTGCCACCCGCCCAGATAATTTTTGTATTTTTAGTAGAGACAGGGTTTCACCATGTTGGCCAGGCTGGTCTCAAACTTCTGGCCTCAGGTGATTTGCCCACCTTGGCCTCCCAAAGTGCTGGGATTACAGACATGGGCCACCACACCCAAATCTTTGATAAATTAGACTTACTAAAAAATATTCAAAAGACACCATTAAGAAAATGAACAGGCAAACCAAACATGAAAAGAAAATATTCACAATATTTGTCACAAATGGAGACAAAGAATTATATATATTACATATGTTTTTCATCCACAATATGGAAAGAACTTGAGTCAACAATGAGCATCCCAACTTAAAAACAGGCAAAAGGTACGAACAGACCCATCACAAAAGATGACACGGAAAAGCAATAGGCAGATGAAATCATAGACATACATTATTCAGTGGGCAAATACAAATTAAAATCATAAGGAGGCTAGAGCGGATTAAATTTTAAGAGACTGACAATGCCGTGTTAGCAAAGATATGGAGCAACTGGAAATCTTCCCATAATGTAGTAGTAGTGTAAAATGGTTCAACCACTACGGAGGGCTGTGTGACAATTTCTTAGGAAGTTAGAAACACGTATTGCAACGGACTGAATGTTTACATCCTTGCACAATTCATGTCAAATTCCTAACCTGTAAGATGATATGAGGTGGGGTCTTGAGGAGGGGAGAGAATCACAAGGGGAGAGCCCTCAGGAATGGGCTTGCTAGTCCCTTTCCACCACGTGCAGTCACAGTGAGAAGACATCTACTTAAAAGGAAGCAGGCCCTCACTAGACACCAAATGTTGACACCCTCATCTTGGACTTCCCAGCCTCCAGAACTGTAAAACATAAATTTCTGTTGTTATAAGCCTCCCAGTTGATGGTATTTTGTTACGGCTGCCTGAATGGACTAAGACACTTACAACACAGCAATTAAAGTCCTAGGTACTTACCCAAGAGAAATAAAAACACATGTGCAAATACATACTTTTACACAAATGCTCATAGTTTTAAGAGCCGAGATTGGAAACCCATTAACACGTGGATGAATAAACAAATGATGGCTTATCCATTCAATGGAATACTATTCAGCAAGGAGAACTACTGAAACACAAAACAGCTTGGATGAGTCTAAAAACATGCCAAAGTGAAAGACATCAGATGCAAAAGAACACATACTAAATGAATCCATTTGTATGAGGCTCTAAACCAAGCAACACTAATCTATGCGGATAGAAAGTGGTTATCTGGGGCTGGAGTGGGCTTAACTAGGAAAAGGCAAAAGGGAACTTTTTTGAGTGATAGAAACGTTGTTCTTGGTTCTGGCAGTGGTGGTTACACAGGTGTATAGATTTTTCAAAACCCTGTACACTTAAATAGGCGTTTTACTATATGAAAACTGAATCTCAATAAAGTTGATTAAAATGGTCTGGTAAAATCTACATTTGAAACATCTCTAGTAATGCTGATTTTCCAGAAAATGTAGATCTCTTTTCTGAATTATTTGTCCTGAGGCTTTCAGGGTTGGTAGTATTTAAGAACTCAAAATATGGCCTCATGAGAAAAAAATTCTATGGTTACAAAACTGGACTTTGGGGTTCATGTTCAGATGAAATTCAGAGGTAAAGACTAACGGTTTTGTGAGGTGGTTGTCCACTGTCCATTTACCTCGCCTGCTTTTGAACCGTCCTAGCCAAAAAGCCATCTGTCATGACTCCATGTTTCTGCAGATTCCCTCTCCTGGATCCTATTTTCTTCTTTAGCTGATCTCTACTGATCTCTGGCCCAGCTGAAATGTCACCTCTTCTGTAATGCCTTCCCAGCTCTGTGCCACATCAGGCACCCCCTCACCTGTGCTCCTTCACAATTGAGAGCACATCCTACTGTGATCTGTCTTCCCCACTACACTGTGGATGACTTCAGGGTAGTGGGTTGCTCATCTGTTTTCCCAACATTTAGGACTATTCCTTATAGATATCAATACATTTTGAAATGACAAAATGAGCCAGAGAGCATGGAAAATGACAAGAGCTCAGTTCAACCTTAGAACTGCTACAACAGAAGAGTTATGTAATGCATTGAGACTGTGCCTTTCAAGTGAGACAGAAAGATACAGACAAGTGAAGACCTTCTCTTGAGACCTGCCTCCTCCTGTCCCCACTGTGCCAGCTGAGCCAGGTGTCAATGCCCTCCAGATCAAGTGGACAGTTCTGCATGAGCTGTAAAGTGGCACACGGGAGGGCGTGGATGTGCACAGGCTATTGCCTGCAACTTCTAAGTAGGAGCAGCAGACAGTAGCAGGGCTGAGAAGATACTTCTAACAGAATCGTAGATTATACTGATACAAAATGAACAACAACAAAAAAAACAGCCAACAGCTGAAAATTTTTAGAATGGCAGTATAGAAAGGACAAAGCAAGAGATGCCAATTACACGTAGATTTAGGGGTGTATTTTTTATTGCCCTGTGCTAGACAGTGGACACATGGAAATCAATCAGACATGATCACTGTCCTAAGGAACTCAAGAGCATAATGACAGAGACAGTCTATCGAGTCATTCTCACATACGCAAGTAAATACAGTAATAGCAGTAATCACCGAGCTACAGAAGTGTGGAGAGCTGCCAACTGAGCCTGAGGGAAACATCCCTTGATATGATGCCTGAGGCATGTCTTGAACCATGATTCAGAGTTAATTAGCTGAGAAGAGACCCTTCAACAAGAACAAAGGCGAGAGAGGTAGGAAGCCACATGGAGCACAGGTAAGATGAAGCAGTCGGTGTTGCTGCAGCATTAACTGTGTGGCAGGAAGTCAGGCAGCGGGAGGCGAGGCTCCAGGACGCAGGAGACCTTAGGGCACACGATGGGAGGCCTGGAGTTCCTCCTCAGGACAACAGGGAAATGGCTCAGGGTTTGTATACGAGTTACCTTTCTTCAACTTAACAGATCAAAATGTCCTAGGTAACATTCTCCTAAGTAATAAGATTAGATACACAGTTCTGCTCTAAAAGGGATTTAACTCAAGGATGGACTGTTTAACTGGGGATAAAATTTTTTAAAAACCTTTTCTTGAGACCTGTCTTCTCCCTGCCCCTACTGTTCCAGCTCAGAGTCAGGTGTCAAGCCCTTGACTCTCCTGAGGACCGTGCTCACAGCTGAGGAGAAGGGCTGAGCCTCGTAGTGCTGCACAGTGGCAGGTGGCACCCACTCCAAAAGCAGCCCCATCCATGACTCACAAAATTCTGACATGTCCAAATCTCAGAAACCACGTGAATCCTAATTCCACGCATTTCCAAACATCACTCATTGGGCAGGAGAATAATTATTTTATAAGTTATCTGTGTGTTCCCCCTTATCTACAGACCTCTCACCCAAATGTATGGGGGCCTTACTCAAGGAGAGTCCCTCTTGGTGAACACTTTGATTATTTTTAAAGTTTGTAGTTGAGTTAAAATCTCTCCCATACTGACTACGTTCATAGAGCTTCTCTTCAGTATGAATTTTCTGGTGTTGAAGGAAGTTTGACCTCTGAATAAAGCCTTTCCCACAATAACTGCACACATAGGGCTTTTCTCCAGTGTGAATAATCTGGTGCAGAAGCAGCTTGGAGCTCTGGATGAAGGCTTTCCCACAGTCTTTACATTCGAAGGGCCTGTCCCCAGAGTGGATCTTCTGGTGCTCAGTGAGATGGGCTTTCTGGAGAAACGCTTTCCCACATTCCTTACATTCATACACTCTCTCTCCAGTGTGGATTTTCTGGTGTCGAATAAGGTATGAACTCAGAAAGAAAGCTTTCCCACACTCGTTACATTCATAGAGTTTCTCTCCAGTGTGAATTCTCTGATGCTGGGTGAAGTTTGACGTCTGGCTGAAGCGCTTCCCACACTCATTGCATACATAAGGCCTCTCCCCAGTATGGATCCTCTGATGCTGAATGAGCTTTGAACTCCGAATAAAGGCTTTCCCACACTCATTGCATTCAAAGGGTCTCTCTCCGGTGTGAATTCTCTGGTGCTCAATAAGGTCTGAGCGATGACGGAATGCCTTCCCACATTCTTTGCATTCATACTGTTTCACTTCTGTGTGGATCTGATAATGGCGAATGAGGCTCGAGCTCCTTATGAAGGATTTCCCACATTCATTGCACTCATAGGGCCTTTCTCCCGTGTGAATCCTCTGATGACGAATAAGTAAGGAGCTCTGACTGAAGCCTTTTCCACACTCTTTGCATTCAAAAGGTCTCTCTCTGGTGTGAACTCTCTGGTGCCTAATCAGGTCTGAACTGTGACAAAATGCCTTCCCACACTGCGCACATTTGAAGGGCTTTTCTCCTGAATGAACGCGCTGATGTTCAATGAGACCTGCATAGTGAATGAAGTCTTTCCCACACACATTACAGACGTAGAGTCTCTCTCCAGTGTGAATTCTCTGATGCTCCATAAGGTGTGAGCTCTGGCCAAAGCCTTTCCCACACTGATCGCACGTATAAGGTTTCTCCCCAGCATGCGAAATCTGATGCCTAACTAGGTCCGAATTAAACGTGAACGTTTTGCCACAGATATCGCAAGGATTGGCTTCCCTCTCTATGAGCTCTCTCTGAAGCAGAAGAAGGTCTGAGTTCAGAATACGGTTTCTTCCTGACTTGGTGCACACTTGAGCTGTCTTTCCTGTCTGGATCTTCCAATGGGTCACTGTCACCTGCTTGCAGCCCCTGTCCTGAGGGGGGGAACTCCCCAGGCTCTGACCTTCTGGATTTCCCAAGAGCTCCCCTAATCTGGGCTCATGGACTTCCTCAGACTCGGGGGAGGGGAGCTCCATCACTGTGAGTTTGTCTGACGTCGTCCTATGTGAGCTTTCATCCTCAGAAATCCAGGCTTCAGTCACCTTCTTCTCACCAGTTCCTACATTAGAATCTGAAACAAAAGACAACAAAATCATCTTTCCCCTTACTTAACAGATGGGGATCTCCTGAATCAGGGCAGGATAAAATTAATATCCAAGAGGTGGAAAGTGTTTCCTCTACCCCTCCCCATCCTGACCCAACATGCTGCTACCCACAGCTCTGGTCTCACACCCAAGCCTGTCCCACATAAGATGGCTTCTTTGTGGCTCCACTTTTAACATCCAACACCAGGACAGACTGGTCTGTGGTGCACAACACTCCTCTGACCATTAGTGAATTCTGGATGAGTTGCAGAGGGGTGAGGATATGCTTGAACTCCATTAAAAAACCAAGACAGATATTTTAAGCAAACGTATAAACACATCAGCCCTGCCACCTCTTCACTGTTCCTCATTCCTTCCTTCATATCCTCTTCTCCCCCCCATATCTAGCTTAGACCCCATGATCTGGGGTACTATGTTCACTGTAAGTTACATGAGAATCACCCTCCTGCACAGAATCTCTTCTCCCCTCCATATCTAGCTTAGACCCCATGATCTGGGGTACTATGTTCACTGTAAGTTACATGAGAATCACCCTCCTGCACAGAATCTCTTCTCCCCTCCATATCTAGCTTAGACCCCATGATCTGGGGTACTATGTTCACTGTAAGTTACATGAGAATCACCCTCCTGCACAGAATCTCTTCTCCCCTCCATATCTAGCTTAGACCCCATGATCTGGGGTACTATGTTCACTGTAAGTTACATGAGAATCACCCTCCTGCACAGAATCTCTTCTCCCCTCCATATCTAGCTTAGACCCCATGATCTGGGGTACTATGTTCACTGTAAGTTACATGAGAATCACCCTCCTGCACAGAATCGGGCTCCCCTGCCCTTTTCTCCCTCCATCACACTTGGATGGGAAAGCCCAAGCTTTGGTTAAAACGAGGCTGTGTCCTGATTTGCACCTGCACTCTTGCTGTTTTTTGTTTGTTTTTGTTTTTTTTAGATGCAGTCTCGCTCTGTCACCCAGGCTGGAGTGCAGTGGTGCAATCTCGGCTCACTGCAAGCTCCGCCTCCCGGGTTCACACCATTCTCCTGCCTCAGCCTCCCAAGCAGCTGGGACTACAGGCGCCCACCACCACGCCCGGCTAATTTTTTTCTATTTTTAGTAGAGATGGGGTTTCACCATGTTAGCCAGGATAGTCTTGATCTCCTGACCTCGTGATCTGCCCACCTCGGCCTCCCAAACTGCTGGGATTACAGACGTGAGCCACTGTGTCCAGCCAGCTGACTGAACTCTTTAAATTCAGAGCTGCTTGCCTAATGGGGCCTGAGAGCTGCCAGCAACTCCTACCCTTCCCACTCCCCACAGGACCTTCCACTTCTCCTGTCTTCTTACAGACCCAGCACTCCCTCCTCCCTCCCCACTGGTGACCTTGCTTCTTGTTTCAACGACAAAACAGAAGAAATCAGACAAGGACATCCACTGCCTCCCACATCTCCTGCCAGCCTGTTTCTCCACCCACCCTCTGCCAGGCTTGTTACCTGGGTTAAACGGCCCTTGTTTTGACTTAAAGGGAACACTTCCCCTTGTGTGTGAGCTCCCTTTCCCTCTCACACATGCAGGGACAGCACCTGAGCACCCACCCCTCTCCTCCATCCTCAAGTCCTTGCCCTCCAAGCCCACCACTCCCCTCAACATGAAGAAGTGCACCAGTTCCCAGCTACCTGAAAAATGCACGTCATGGGCCCCATGTCCCACCAATTACTACCCCATGACTCTCCTGCTCTGCAGCCCCATTCAAAGAGCCCCCACCCCACGCTCGATTTCTCCATTTCCTCCTTCCCCTGAGCCTACTACAGTAGGGCTCTCACCCCAAACATCCACGTCACCAGATCAGGGGTCAGCTATGGCCACACTTCCAACTCAACCTGTGGCGGCACTGACACAGCTCCGCTCCTTCAGAAGTCACTCTCCTTATCTGGGACAGCCTTTCTCTGTTCCCTACCTGCCTCACTGATAGCTCCTCCCAGTGTCCCCTGACGCCTCAAAGCCCTGGCGTGTCTAGGGCTCAGCCCTCATCTTTGTCCATTACAGAGGGGAGTGCACTTATTATCAGACACCAATGCCATCTATGCTGAAGACTCACACGCCTGCCTCCAACCTGGCCTTCTTTCCAGCCCCCACACCTGACCAGCTCCTCACCCAACACCTTCATTTGGATGCTCTCAGAAGTTTTTCAACCTAATGCCTCCAGCCTCACTTCTGATTTTCCTCCTTCTATAGTTTTCTCCATTATCTCATTTGTTCAGGCCACAAATGCTGCAATAACCCTTGAATCCTTTTCCCTTTGTTCACACTCCACATCTGTTCAAAACCATGCCCAGCGCCAGATGCCCACAGCCTACAGGGTTGCCATCTGCACCATCGCCTTTCACCGTGAAGTGTGACCGCCTCCCACCTTCTTACTTCTCCCCTTCTCCAGCTCTTTTCTACACAACCAGCAGAATCACGATTCAAAATCATAAATCAGATGTCACTCTTCTACTCAAAACTTACAAGGGTTTCCCATCCCCTACTCAGGCCCCACAAGGGCCACCGGGCCTGGACTCCTGCTGCTCACCCTGCCCTCCCCTTCCCTCTTTGGTCACACTGGCCCCTGCAGTCCCTGCCCCCTCGGGCCCTTTGCACTTTGGTAGAAAGACTCCAAAAATATTTGCATGGTTCACTCCTAGATGTCCTTCGTCTTTCAGGTGTCTGTGCTGACGTCACCTGATCAGAGTCTTTCCTAGTCACACTTATAAACAGCAAGGCACCCCCACCCTCAGCATGCCCTCTCTCCTGCCTCTGCTTTCTCTGCACAGTTCTGACCACTTGACCAATCATAAGTCACCCAATCAAAGCAGCCATCGATTGTGAGATGTGACACAATTTTATGAACCATGAAGGAAAATAAAAGTACCAATTTAAATGAAAACACTCCATCAAGCCAGGCACAGTGGCTCGCTCCTGTAATCCTAAGACTTTGGGAGGCAGAGGTGGGAGGGTCACTTGAGACCAGGAGTTCAACATCTGCCTGGGCAAGGTAGAGAGATCCCATCTCTACAAAAAACATTTTTAAAAACAGCCAGGCGAGGTAGCACACCTGTGGTCCCAGCTACATGGGAGACTGAGGCAGGAGAATCACTGGAGCCCAGGAAGTTGAGACTGCAGTGAGCCATGCTTGTGCCACTGCATTCCAGCCTGGGTGACAGAGTAAAACCCTGTCTCAAAAAACAACAAAAAACACTCCATCAATTCTAACAGGCAACTCAATTTCAGAGATATTAAAATATGGAGAAAGTGTGTCTTAGAATCAACGAATTGTGATATATACATGCATGTACACACACACACACACACACACCCCCCCCACAGGCAACAAACTATGTGTTTTGCTGTCTCCCCCACAAGTATGTAAGTGCTGTGTGGGCAGGAACTTTGTTCTGTTCTTTATCCTCAGCAACCCAAACAATTCTGGCATAAAGTAATACATTTCTTCAATATCTGTTGTATGAATGAATGTTCTATCATGTATACATAATACGCTCAATACAAGGTAATAAGCCAGGTACAGTGGCTCATGCCTATAATCCCAGCATTTCCAGTGGCCAAAGCAGGAGGACTACTTGAGGCCAGGAGTCCAAGACCAGCCTGGGCAACACAGCAAGACTCCATCTCTAAAAACAATTTTTTTAATTAGCTGGGTGTGATGTTGCATACCTGCGGTCGCAGCTATTTGGGAGGCTAAGGCAGGAGGATCACTTGAGCCCAGAGGTTTGAGGCTGTAGTAAGCCATGACTGTGCCATGGAACTCCAACCTAGGTGACAGAGTGAGACCCTGTCTCTAATTAAAAAAAAAAAAAAAAGCTCCAACAGCTCTAGTATTAAACACTGAAATAAATGTAAGTTATACATACCTTAAAGAAAGATTAACAGTGCTTGCTACAGCTCTTTTAGAATGTCTAGCAGGTTTCTCAGTTTTTACTGGAAAATCTCCCATAAAAAGAAAAATTAAGAAAAGATAATTATTTACCCACTTATTTTAATGCAGGGTCCTGGGTAGCTGGAGCCTATCCTGGCAGCTCAGGGTGTGAGGTGAGAGCCAGCCCTGGATAGGACAGGGTCCCACCGCAGGGCAACTCACACACCCAAACTCGCTCATGCTGGGACCAAGGAGACACCCCAATCACCTAATGGACACACCTTTGGGATGTGGAGGAAAGCAGGCGGCCGTGGGGAGAATGTGCACACTCCACACATGGTGCTCCCAGCCAGGAATCACTTTTTCCCTCATAGACGTTATAGCGAAACAATGATATCTGACGCTCTGCCATGGAAAGAGAGGAAGCCAGAATCCACTCTCTGAAAGCAGAGACCAAAGGAACGGTGACTGCTTTGAGAGAAAGTATCTTTCTTGGCGCCTGCACTTTACCAGCCTCAAGTCTGAGGATTTGTCTTTTTTTTTGTGAGACAGAGTCTCGCTCTGTTGCCCAGGCTGGTGTGCAGTGGGGCCATCTCAGCTCACTGCAAGCTCTGCCTCCTGGGTTCATGCCATTCTCCTGCCGAGTAGCTGGGACTACAGGCATCCGCTACCACGCCCGGCTAATTTTTTTGTATTTTTAGTAGAGACGGGGTTTCACCGTTAGCCAGGATGGTCTCGATCTCCTGACCTTGTGATCCGCCCACCTTGGCCTCCCAAAGTGCTGGGATTACAGGCACGAGCCACCATGCTCGGCCGAGCATTTGTATTTTCTTTTTTTTTTTTTTTGAGATGGAGTTTTGCTCTTATTGCCCAGGCTGGAGTGCAATGGCGCAATCTCGGCTCACCGCAATCTCCAGCTCCCAGGTTCAAGTGATTCTCCTGCCTCAGCCTGCCAAGTAGCTGGGATTATAAGCATGCGCCACCACACCCAGCTAATTTTGTATTTTTAGTAGAGATGGGGTTTCTCCATGTTGGTCAGGCTGGTCTCAAACTCCCAACCTCAGGTGATCCGCCCACCTCGGCCTCCTAAAGTGCTTACAGGCATGAGCAACTGCGCCCCGCCTTTTTTTTTTTTTTTTTTTTTTTTTAAAGATACAGTCTTGCTCTCTCGCACAGGCTGATTGCATGGTGGCGCGATCTCAGCTCACTGCAACCTCCACCTCCTGGGTTCAAGCAATTCTTGTGTATTTTTAGTAGAGATGGGGCTTCTCCATACTGGCAAGGCTGGTCTCGAACTCCTGGCCTCAAGCGGTCCACCCCCCTTGGCCTCCCAAAGTGCTGGGGTTACAGGGGTGAGCCACCACACCTGGCCATGTATTTGCTTTTTAATTTCCATATGTATTCTGCTTATGCACTGAGGACCCATTAATGTGGCTCTCAGGATGAGAAAGCTGACTCTCTCGCCTCAGGAGCCTTCTCTTTGGGGTTCTTGATGGGCAGTGCGAGCCGGGCCACTGCGAAGATCGGTAATGTTGCCTTCCCATCCACTACTGTTTCCAGTACCTCAAGGCCACTGCCAATATAATGAGAGAGGGGGATCAGCCCAGTGCAGAAGCCAGTAAATAAAACTGGAGGATCTGCTGGTTTAAAAACCAGAGCTGCACCAGGTGCAGTGGCTCATGCCTGTAATCCCAACACTTTGGGAAGCTAAGGCGGGCGGATCACTTGAGGTCAGGAGTTCGAGACA
This sequence comes from Pongo abelii, assembly GCF_028885655.2. Lineage (NCBI taxonomy): Eukaryota > Metazoa > Chordata > Mammalia > Primates > Hominidae > Pongo > Pongo abelii. Next base: position 160,147,918 of record NC_071992.2, on the reverse strand, counting down.
AGCCTGGCTATGGTGAAACCTCATCTCTACTAAAAATATAAAAATTATCCAGGCGGTGGCACACACCTGTAATCCCAGCTACTTGGGAGGCTGAGACAGGAGAATCACTTGAACCTGGGAGGCGGAGGTTGCAGTAAGCAGAGATCACAACACTGTACTTCAGCTTGGGTGACAAAGTGAGACTCCATCTCAAAAAATAAAAAACAAAAACAAAAACCAGAGCTGTGACATGGGATGCACTGGCAGCAAGCAGCCCCAACAGTGATGATATTTTCAAGGGAATTAGGTTGCTGGAGAAACTGCAAGCCTACCCTGCAGAAGTCTGTAGCTAGAGTGTTCTTAGCAATATTCTTACACCCTAAATATCTAGCAACAGAAGACACGCAAACAATAGTGCACAGAAAAAAAACTGCCACACACAAAAGCGCAGGTGGACCTCACAACAGACGAAGTGCTGAGCAAAACCAACCAGGCACAAAAGAGCTCATATTGTACGACTCCATTTACATAAAGCTAGAAAACAGAGAGCCAATCCCTGGTGGAAGGATGTAAGCTGCAATGGTGTTCAGGAGACACTGTCGCTGGCAGGGGCACATGGTGCCCTGAGTCACACAGGTGCTCACTTTAGAAAAGCTGACTGGGCCCGGGATTATGCGACCTCACGCAGGCACTGGGATGCTCTACCCAGCCCCGCTGTGGAGGGCAATGCCCCAGCCTGCAGTTTGGGAATCCTCACTCTGGGAACTGCTTCCAAGAAGGGGACTCCATCCGCCCAGTGCCAAGCCCTCTCCCACTCAGTTATCCACTGCTCCAAAAACAATTTACACAAACTCAGCAGCTTAAAGCAGCATGCATTTGTTACCCCACAGTTCTGCAGGTCACACATCCAGGCCAGGCCAGCTGGGATCTCCACGCAGGGTCACGCAAAGCTGCAACTGTATGTCATCGGGCTGAGCTCTCATCTGGAGGCCCTGAGGAAAACTGGTTTCCAAACTCATTCAGATTTTGTGGCAGAATCCAGTTCCCTGCAACTGTAGGACTGAGAACCCTGCGTGCTTACTGGCTGTGAGCAGGAGCCGTCCCTAGGGGCCACCTGAACCTCAAGGCAGGCACAGCACATCACATTTTTCTCACACGTCTAATCTCAGCCTCTGTTCTCCAACCAGATGGAGGAACCTTTGCTTCCCAGGGCCTGTGTGATTAGGTCAGGCTCTCCCAGACGGCCTCCCTTCTCACCTCACTAACCTGGGACCTCCCAATATCTGCAAGTCTCTTCATGACAGTACCAGATGAGTGTCCGAATGAGTAACTGGAAGAAGGGGTGTGTACATCAGGGGCCAGGAATCTAAGAGACCACCTCAGAACTCTGCCCTCCACACCCATGCCAGGTGCCCGGCAGGTAACAGGAATCTAAAACTACTGTCACTGTTTGGGGCACCACGAACCGCACCCATATAAGAAGCTGAATTATCAATGTGTGTTTCCTACATCCACCACCGACCAGCTGTTCCCCATCTCTCTCCCTTTCCTCCGGCCTCCCTCTACCCTGGATACAACAATATTGAGATTCGGCTACTTAGTAACCTTACCATGGCTTCTCATGTGAAAGGAGGAATCCCACACCTCTCACTTTCAACCAAAAGCTAGAAATGATTAAGCTTCGTGAGGAAGGCATGTCTAAAACTCAGTCAGAAAGCCGGGCCTCTTGCATCAAACGGCCGAGCGGCAATGCAAAGGAAAAGCCCCAGAAGGAAATTAAACGAGCTGCTCCAGTGAACACACAAATGATAGGATAGCAAGACAGCCTTATTGCTGATGTGGAGGAAGTCTGAGTGGTCTGGAGAGATTAAAACAACTTTGCCCGACGCCTGGTGTGACTGGCAACCAAAGCTGAATCCACAGCAAGGTCGTAACCGTCCTCATTCTGTGAAGGCTGAGACAGGTGAGGGAAGCTGCGGAAGAAAAGCAGAAAGCCAGCAGAGGTTGGTTCATGAGGTTTAAGGAAAGAAGTCACTTCCACACATAGAAGTGCAAGGTGAAGCCACAAGTTTTACGGGAGAAACTGCAGCAAGTTCTCCAGATCTAGCTAAGATGGTTGACTAAGGTGGCTACTCTAAAAAGATTTTCAGTGTGGATAAAACTGCTTTCTATTGGAAGAAGATGGCATCTAGGACTTTCGCAGCTAGAGAGGTCAATGCCTGGCTTCAAAGATTGAAAGGACAGGCTGACTCTCTTGTTAGGGGCGAATGCAGCTGGTGACGTGAAGCCAATGCTCATTTCCCATTCCAAAAATTCTAGGACCCTTAAAAATGATGCCAAATCCACTCTGCCTGTGTTCTAGATATGGAATAACAAAGCCTGGATGACAGCGCATCTGTTTACAGCATGGTTTACAGAGTATTTTAAGCTCACTAATGAGACCTACTGCTCAGAAAAAAAGATTCCTTTCAAAACACTACTCACTGACAATGCTCCTGGTCACCCAAGAGCTCTGATGGAGATGAACAGGGAGACTGATGTTCTTCTTTTGCCAACACAACGTGCATTCTGCAGCCTGTGGCTGGGAGTCACTCCAACTTTCAAGTCTTATTAAGAAATATGTTTCACAAGGCTGTAGGTGCCATAGATAATGATTCCTCTGATGGATCTGGGCAATCAGCCGAAAACCTTCTGGAAAGGAGTCATCATTATAGATGCCACGAAGAACATTCATGATTCGTGAGAGGAGGTCAAAATATCAACATTTGATATTTTGGAAAAACTTGATTCCAGCCCTCATCAATCTTTGAGGGGTTTGAGACTTCAGTGGAGGAAGCAACTGCAGATGTGGTGAAAATAGCAAGAGAACTAGATTTAGAACTGTAGCCTAAAGATGTCACTGAATTGCTTCAATCTCGTGATCAAACTTGAACGGATGAGGTGTTGCTGCTTTTTTTTTTTGAGACGGAGTTTCACTCTTGTTCCCCAGGCAGAGTGGAGTGGTGCAATCTCAGCTCACTGCAACCTCCACCTCCTGGGTTCAAGCAATTCTCCTGCCTCAGCCTCCTGAGTAGCTGGGATTACAGGAGTGCGCCACCACGCCCCGCTAATTTTTGTATTTTTAGTAGAGATAGGGTTTGGCTATGTTGGCCAGCCTGGTCTCAAACTCCTGACCTCAGGTGATCCACCTGCCTCAGCCTCCCAAAGAGCTGGGATTAGAGGCATGAGCCACCGTGCCTGGCTGAGGTGTTGCTTCTTAGAAATGAGGAAAACAAGTACGTTTCTTGACATGGAATCTGCTCCTGGTGAAGATGCCGTGAACACTGTTGAAACGACAACAAAGGATTTTGAAGATTCCACGAACATAGTTGATAAAACACAGGCAGGGTTTGAGAGGCTTGACCCTAATTTTGAAAGAAGTTCTACTTGGGCAAAATACTAGCTAACAGCTTTGCATGCCACAGAGAAATCTTTTGTGAAAGCAAGATTCCACTGATGTGGCAAACTTCATCGTCCCATTTTAAGAAACTGCCAGTCACACCAACCTTCAGCAACCACCACCCTGATCAGTCAGCAGCCATCAAGAAAGGCAAGACCCTCCACCAGCAAAATGATTACAACTTAAGGCTCAGATGATAATCTTTTAGCAATAAAGTATGTTTAAATTATTTACATTTTTAGACATAATGCTATTGCATACTTAATAGTAACCACAGCATACCTTAAACGTAACTTTTATATACACTGGGAAACTAACAAGTTTCTGTGACTTGCTTTGTTTTGCTATTCACTTTATTGCAGTGGTCTGGACCCACACCAGCACATCCCCAGGTGTGGGATGAAAGGTCCACTGGACTCCTGGGTGGCCAATGTGGTTCCCCAGCATTCCTGTTTCCTTCTTCCTTTTAGTGTTAGAAACCCCATCAAATTACTAATGACTGCCCCACAAATGACATTTCCTAGTCTCCCCTTAAGTTAGGTGAGTTTGTGACCAAGACGAGGCGAGAAGGGAAGTGATGTGTGCGTGCCGTCCACTCTCTCCCCTCCCCACAGTGCTGATGAGGCAGGGCAGCCAGAGTCCCTGGAGGCCACCCCCTACCTTTAAGAGAGAATAAGACAACTCAAGTTTCTTATTTGAAACACTGTATTTGAATCTGTTTATAGCAACTTTAACGTACGTCTTAAATAATGCTAATATACAACTCAAATATTCAGATTCAATTCTCCCCATGATGATAAATTCAAACTGGGCCAGGTGTGGTGGCTCACACCTGTAATCACAGCACTTTGGGAGGCTGAGGCAGGTAGACTGCTTGAGCTCAGGAGTTAGAGACCAGCCTTGTCAACATGGTGAAACACAGTCTCTACTTTAAAAAGACAGGCTAGATGCAGTGGCTCACGCCTGTAATCCCAACACTCTGGGAGGCCAAGACAGGCACATCACCTGAGGTCAGGAGTTCGAGACCAGCCTGACCAACATGGAGAAACCCCGTCTCTACTAAAAATACAAAATTAGCTGGGCATGGTGGCACATGCTTGTAATCCCAGCTACTTGGGAGGCTGAGACGGGAGAATCACTGGAACCCGGGAGGCGGAGATGGAGGCTGCGGTGAGCCGAGATCACGCCATTGCACTCCAGCCTGGGCAACAAGAGCGAAACTCCATCTCAAAAATAAATAAATAAAAATAAAAAATAAATTAAAATAAAAATAAATTAAAAAGGGGGTGGGCTGGGCATGATGGCTCATGCCTGTAATCCCAGCACTTTGGGAGGCCGAGGCAGGCAGATCACCTGAGGTCAGGAGTTCGAGACCAGCCTGGCCAACATGGTGAAACCCCATCTCTACTAAAGATACAAAATTAGCCAGGTGTGGTGGCACACGCCTGTAAGCCCAGCTTCTCAAGAGGCTGAGGCAGGAGAATCTCTTGAACCCGGGCGGCAGACGGTGGAATGAGCTGAGGCCACGCCATTGTACTCCAGCCTGGGCAACAAGAGCAAAACTCCGTCTCAAAAAAAAGTGGGGGAACGGTGGGGTGGAGATGTTGGTTTCTTCTTTTGGAACTCAGTTGATATCTTCTGATTTTAAATTTTAAAATGGCTGTTATACTACCTGGAAACAAGCTGTTTATTTTTTATTTATTTGATTTTTTTTTTTTTTTTTTTTGAGACAGAGTCTCACTCTGTCGCCCAGGCTGGAGTGCAGTGGCACAATTTCGGCTCACTGCAATCTCCGCCTCCCCGCAATCTCTGTCTCATGGGTTCAAGCGATTCTCCTGCCTCAGCCTCCCAAGTAGCTGGGATTACGGGAGCCTGCCACCATGCCCAGCTAATTTTTTTGCATTTTTAGTACAGATGGGGTTTCACCATGTTACCCAGGCTGGTCTCAAACTCCTGACCTCAGCTGATCCACCCACCTCGGCCTCCCAAAGTGCTGGGATTGGATTACAAGCGTGAGCCACCACGCCCGGCCAGAAACAAGCTGTTTCTGTTTACAAGAACGTATCTTAAAACCGTATGTGTGCCTCTTAATAATTTTCATAATTTTTGAACTTTTGAGAAATTTTTTTTTTTTTTTTTTTTTTAAGACGGAATCTCACTCTGTCGCCCAGGCTGGAGTGCAATGGCATGGTCTCCACTCACTGTAACCTCCACCTCCCAGGTTCAAGTGATTCTTCTGCCTCAGCCTCCTGACTAGCTGGGATTACAGGCACATGCTTTTGTACTTTTAGTAGAGATGGGGTTTCACCATGTTGGTCAGGCTGGTCTCGAACTCTTGACCTCATGATCTGCCCGCCTCTAGAGAAAGTTTCTAAAATTGCAAATACCTTGCTTTGAAGAAACACTTATCTCAAAACAGCTATCTTCAGTTTTTGCTTAACTTTTTCTTGTATGAATTTAAGTAAAATTAAATCAATACATTTTCATTTAAAGAAACTGACATGAAATGAAAAAAAAAAGAAGCCACCTGACTTGTGGCTCCACACAACAAACTGATTAGCATGGACCCATCTCCTGTTATAACACAGAATTTGCTGGATAAAACATCACCTGAGGCCAGGCGCAATGGCTCATGCCTGTAATCCCAGCAATTTGGGAAGCCGAGGTGGGCAGATCACGAGGTCAGGAGTTCAAGACCAGCCTGGCCAATATGGCGAAACCTCTCATCTCTACTAAAAATACAAAAATTAGCCGGACGTGGTGGCGTGTGCCTGTAGTCCCAGAAAGTCAGGAGGCTAAGGCAGAAGAATCACTTGAATCCGGGAGGCAGGGGGTGCAGTGAGCCGAGATCATGCCACCGCACTCCAGCCTGGGCGATAGAGCAAGACTCCGTCTCAAAAATAAATAATAAACAAATAAATATCACCTGAAATTGTCTCAACAGCAGATGTTGTGTATCATCAGCAGCCACAGCAGCTCTGGGGTGTCTAGGGGTGTCCCATCTAGCACTAGAAGCCCCCAGCTCTTGCACCCACACTGGTAAGGGGATATTCCAGCCTCAAGCTCCCAGCCAGAGTCACTGTGTGTTGCTTACAGCCTGAAGAAATTAACAGGATACACCAAGCTTCACCCCAGGAAACAGGAAAAGCAGAACCAGAGGGCAACCGACTGAGAAGTGGACTAGAGCTCCACCAACATCTGGACCTCCTTGCCCCGCGCCACATCAAGGGGCCTACTGGGCGCCACATGCTAGGCAGGGAGCGCTTGTGTTCCTAGTGCTCCCCACGATGCCCCGGAGGTTCAGGGAGGTAACAAGCGTAAGGTCAGAGAACTGGAGCCAGCTGTCAACTGCCCCCGCCCCACCCAGGCCATTTGACTTCTGCTACCGACATGCTGCTCAGGGCTCTGCCCAAAGACAACGACGAGCCCCCTGTGTCCTCTCCTCGGTCATCTTCCATGACGCTGAGGCAGCGAAGACAAGCTCGGCCGCTCCCTGAGCTGCTTCACACTAACTACCTGAGTCTGAGGCCTGCATCCAGGCGCTGCTCAGACCCTGAGAGTCCCCGGACCATGACGTAGCCTGTGTGTGATGGGAGCAAGACAACCTTGACATAAACACAGAGAACGCCACTGGGAGTCCTAAAGACTCGAAGGGAAAAGGGTACCTTCAAGAAAAAGCAGGACAGCGTAGCCAAACCACCTCTCCCCATCTGCGAATTCTCCTCCAGGTCCAAGTCTTGTACTTAATTCTAATTCTGCTCACCACGTTTCCCTCCCCACCCCATCCCCAACAGCACAGAAGATGCCGGCGCTGCATCTCCTCCAGCAGCGAGAGGCCTCGAGGCCCCAGGGAGCGGAGGAAGGGTTCAGGCACAGCTGCGGGAACGCCCACACCCAGTCCTGTCACACCGTAAAACATGTCTGCGGCATCAACCTCACGCAGGCCTGGCGGGCCTGAAGACTGCGACACGGAAACTCAAGCCCGCGGCTCTACGGCCTGGGCTCAGGGCGGGGGGAAGGAGAGGGAACCAGGGGTACCCACACGTCGCTCCTCAGGGAGAAGACCCCAGGCTCGGGCCCGAGGCGGGTTCGCTGGAGAGACGCTGCAGCCTCGCGGGGGCGGCCGTGGCTGCGTCAGGGAGACTGGCTAGCCAAGGCCCCGATCCTGGACGCCCTAGCGGGGCGGGCCGCGGCCTGCGGACCCCGCCCGGCCCTCCCGGCGGACTGTGCTCTGGCAAGGCCGCCGGGCTCCGGAGCCAGCCGGGGCTGCGGCTAAGGCGTTACCCGCCCCCGTCCGGAACGCGCCACTCACCCGGCGCGGGCGGGGAGAGGACGGCGCGAGCCCGACCCCGCAGCAGCGGACTGGACCCCGCGGGCGCGGGCCCCGCAGACCCGCAGACCCGCAGACAAAGCCCGCACCGCCGCCAGCCCGCCGCGACCGGAAGTCGCGAGAGGCCCCGCCTGGGAAACTTCCTGCGCCGCTCTAGGAGCTCCAGGGATCGGCTCCCCTCTCGGTGGTGCGGACTTCCGGGCGCGGGGACTAAGACCCCTGGAGGGTCTAGGGGTGTCCGGCAGGCCCGGCGTCGCTATGCGGTTGAGAGGATTGCGTGCCGGGAAGCGGGGACTCGGAAACTCGGGTCTGGAGCTCGCGGCGAGGTCCGACCGCAACCCAAGACCAGCTTCTCAGGAGGCGAGGACCCCGGGGAAGTAAATACCGTGAGGGCCAAACTTCACTTCTTTCTGCGCCCCAGAGAGGCGGGGAAGCGGCGCGCTGTGGGGTTTTTTGGTTTTCGGGTTTGGGTTTTTTTTTCTTTTGTAATTAACTTTTTTCTTTTTTTATTATTATTATACTTTAAGTTTTAGGGTACATGTGCACAATGTGCAGGTTAGTTACATATGTATACATGTGCCATGCTGGTGTGCTGCACCCATTAACTCGTCATTTAGCATTAGGTATATCTCCTAATGGTATCCCTCCCCCCGGGTTTTGGTTTTTTTAAGACAGGGTCTCGCTCTGTCGCCCAGGCTGCAGTGCAGTGGCGCGATCTCGGCTCACTGCAGCCTCGACCTCCCGGGCTCAGGTGGTCCTCCCGTCTCGGCCTCCCATAGTGCTGGGACCAGAGGCGCGAGCCACCGCGCCCCGGCTCATTGATTCTTGGTAGACATTACTCATTGCTAGAATGAGTCACAGTCCGAAATAATCGAAATAATTACATTCCACTGCCCCCCCCCCAAAAAAAATTATATTCGTAGTTTGGGTTTTCTTTTTCCATTTTTCTGCTAGCACTGAGGAATCTTGTTTACCTAAATTGTTAGATAGGATTAGGAGGAATTTTGTTTTAGCAATGACTCTCAATTTATTTTTATTTTTATTTTTTGAGATGGAGTCTTGCTCTGTCGCCAGGCTAGAGTGCTGGAATGCAGTGGCGTGATCTCTGCTCACTGCAACCTACGGCTCCCTGATTCAAGCGATTCTCCTGCCTCAGCCTCCGGAGTAGCTGGGATTACAGGCACGCGCCACCACGCACAGCTAATTTTTGTATTTTTAGTAGAGACAGAGTTTCACCTTGTTGGCCAGGATGGTCTTGATCTCCTGACCTCATGATCCACCCGCCTTGGCCTCCCAAAGTGCTGGGATTACAGGCGTGAGCTGCTGTGCCCAGCCAACGCTCAATTTCTTTAGCTGCTTCTGACTTAATATGCAAAAAACATAACAGCAGTTTATCACCAAGTGTACTTAATGACCTGTCAGTTGACCACTTGAATAGGCCCTTTTTAAATTTTGACAGAAGCAAACAAAGAATTAGAAGTAACCTAAAGTGCAAACTACATTGTCTTTCCCAGCCAATAAATTCACCTACTTTCTTAAAATCAACTGCAGAGTTTTGAATTGTCCCTTTGATGAGGAGGACAGCCCAGGTACCAGGGTGAATAAAGGAAGAGAAGCAACGTGGGGGAAGGAGCTGTGGCCACGGGGGACACGCTAGGCGCGTGCCCTCATCCAAGGACCTTCTACAGGAATTCCAGGGCAGAATCCATGTGGAAGTCCTGCTGTGACTCTCCAGGGGCTCCCTGGCTCTTGGAAAGGCTTCTGTGTTCCAGGGCTGTGTGTGAAAGCCCTACCTTGAGTGACCCCACCTTTCATCCAGGCCCGGAGACCTCAGCTGCTACAACAACCCTATTGCCAGCTTACCATGGGACCCAGCTCTTAAGGCGAGAAGGACTTGGGGCCTCTTCCCCACAGGGCTTACAGACCTTTCAGCCTCTCTGTCTGCAGGCCCGAAGAGCTTGAGAACACCACCTGAGTAGGTTGTCACAGATCAAAATCTGCCTTGTACACCTGACGCCTGCCACTTCAACCCCACCAACAGCTAACACATGGCTGCATCTTGGCACTTAATACTTTTTTTTTTTTTTTGAGACAGAGTCTCGCTCTGTCACCCAGGCTGGAGTTCAGTGGCGCGATCTCGGCTCACCACAAGCTCTGCCTCCCGGGTTTATGCCATTCTGCCTCAGCCTCCCGAGTAGCTGGGACTACAGGTGCCCGCTACCATGCCCGGCTAATTTTTTGTTTTTTAGTAGAGACGGGGTTTCACCGTGTTAGCCAGGATGGTCTCGATCTCCTGACCTCGTGATTCACCCGCCTCGGCCTTCGAAAGTGCTGAGATTATAGGCCTGAGCCACCGCGCCCCGCCGGCGCTTAATACTTTGAGTTTACTTGTTTGGTACTGATTGTCCTTGCTAGTAGAAAGGAAGCTCCATGAGGTCAGGGACCCCCGTCTCGTTCCATGTCTAGCCCAGTGCCTGGCCCATGTGGACCTCAGCAACTGTGGTGGATGCTGTGATGAGAGGCCCCGGGAGACCCCTCCAGTGACAGGCTGGGTGTCCCAGTTGTTCAGGGTGTGGTAAGCGGCCTTCAGCCATCAGCTGCAACTTGCCAGGGTCATACCCTTCCCTGGGACAGCCCACATTGCAAAGTCCTGGCCATCTTGGTCCAACCGAGAACAGCCGTGAGGACCACTTCTGTTGCAGAGCTCCCTGGGGGGGGGACCAGTAGCTGCTGTGCTCGATGGCATCACAGCCCCACTGCTGCTGCTTGTGTCTTCCCCTCCACAGGCCCAACACCACTCCGTGAAAGTCTGCTCCCCACTTAGGAGCCCCCTTGAGCCACAACAGCCTTGTCAGGTGACTTCTAATATTATCTCCATTTTATAGATGAGGAAACTGAGAAATAGGGAAGCCGAATGGCTCACCTAACGCATCAGCCAGGACATGCTGGAGGAGGCCTCAGATGTGGCCATCTGCCTCCAAAGTCCTTGACCTAGAGCAAGTACAAAGCCAAAACCAGGGGGTGTGGCTGGAAGGCAAAAGGCCCGAGGGGAGGCTGCCATGCAAGATGAGGCTGGCGCTGTTGCCATAACCAGAGCTCAAGAAAGGAAAGCTGTCCAAAGAAACTGCATTCAGCCAGAAAGGGAATTTGTAGGAATTTGAGAGGACGGAGCCATTCTGAAGACAAAGCAGAAATTCTGATAAAAGATCCCAAAACGTAGTTTCAAGCTATCTGGGATGTGGGGTTTAGGAAAACAGGCCATGAGTGGTCTTGGTGCGGGAGCAAGCACACAACTGTCTGGGAAATGTCCCCGAGGAAGGCCACTGTGTCCGGGCCATGAGCAGAGCTTTCCTGCTTTGGGCGAATGGAGTCTGGGGACAAGTTGATGAGAATGGAGGGTTGAAGACAGTTTGGGAATTAGTCTTTCCAAGATAACTGGGTGGGGCAGATTGTGTGGTCCCGGTCCAAGCCACACAGGAAGCCCACGCTGGCTTCTGAGCAGGAGTGTGACGAAAGCCAGATGACGCTGGAAAGACACGTTGGCTACATGGTGACCACAGAGGACAGGGTGAGGACGGTGGTGATGGCAGCCACACGGCAGAGCAGCTGGGGTGAGACTGGACCAAGCCAGGAAGGAGAGGCAGGGACCGGCTCTGAAGGCCGAGGAAGGGTTCACAGGAGGATGGGGAGTGGGCGGGAAGCTGACATCCATGGTGACGCAGGGTGGGGCAGGTGGGAGAAAGGTGAAAGAAGAACAGAGGGTCACTTTGGGGTGTAAGTTTGAGACCTTGCTGCTAAGTGAGGCCAAAGAATTAAAAGATTTTAAAAATCTGCTGGTAGCTGGAGAGGGACCTGAGACGAGCAGATGGGAGTTGTGGCAGTAGTGGCTATCTTGAGGGACAGACCCCGGGAGAAAACGAGTGATTTGTGCAAGGAGGGGCATCACTGAGCCCACATGGGACTCGAGATGGATGAGACAGAGGCGGACTCAGGTGCCTGCAGGTGGAGAGAGAAGGTAGGGGTGGGCTGAGGCAGGTCTCTCCTGACTATCACAAAGCACATCCAAAAGTAAATGATGCTGGGTGGGGTGGCTCTCCCCTGTAATCCCAGCACTTTGGGAGGCTGAGGCGGGCGGATCAGCTGGACCAACATGATGAAACCTCGTCTCTAATGAAAATACAAAAATTAGCTGGATGTGGTGGCATGCACCTGTAATCCCAGCCACTTGGGAGGCTGAGGCAGGAGAATTGCTTGATCCTGGAAGGCGGAGGTTGCAGTGAGCCAGGATCATGCCATTGCACTAGAGCCTGGGCAACAAGAGTGGAACTCCGTCTCGAAAAAAAGAAAAAAAGAAAATGAGGTAGGAGGTGGAGCTCAACTCCAGAGGCGGGGCTTGGACACGGGACCAAACTGAAGACTAGCTAAAATGGGTCCAGTGCAGAAGAGCCTCCCACAAGGCACACCCACCAGTGTGCTATATCAGTTTACCATTGCCATGGTAACACCGGAAGCTACCGCCTCTTTCCATGGCAACAACCAGACAATGCGGAACTTACCACGCTAATTCCAGAAATTTCTTTTTTTTTTTTTTTTTGAGACAGGGTCTCACTCTGTTGCCCAGGCTGGAGTGCAATGGCGTGATCTCAGCTCACTGCAGCCTCTGCCTCCAGGGTTCAAGTGATTCTCCTGCCTCAGCTTCCTAAGTAGCGAGACCACAGGCGTGCGCTACGACACCTGGCTAATTTTTGTATTTTTAGTAGAGATGGGTTTTCACCATGTTGGCCAGGCTGGTCTCAAACCCCTGATATCAGGTGATCTGCCTGCCTTGGCCTCCCAAAGTGCTGGGATTACAGGCATGAGCCACCTCACCTGGCCTAATTCTAGAAATTTCTGCGTAAGCTACCCCTTAATTTGCATATGATTAAAAGTGGATATACATGTGACTGCAGAAGTGCCTCTGAGCTGCTTCCCTGGGCTTACTGCCTATGGGGTAGCCCTGCTCTGCAAGGAGCAGTCCCTCTGCTGCTGCTGTACACGCCGCTTCAATCAAAGGTGCTTCGAACACCATAGGTTCGCTCTCGAATTCTTTCCCGGGCAAAGCCAAGAACCCTCGTGGGCTAAGCCACAATTTTGGGGCTTGCCTGCCCTTCATCAAAAATATTTTTTTAAAAGAGCTCTGGCCGGGCATGGTGGCTCACGCCTGTAATCCTAACACTTTGGGAGGCTGAGGTGGGCGGATCACCTGAGGTCAGGAGTTCAAGACCAGCCTGGCTAACATGGTGAAACCCCATCTCTACTAAAAATACAAAATTAGCTGGGCGTGGTGGCGCACACCTATAATCCCAGCTACTTGGGAGGCTGGGGCAGGAGAATCACTTGAACCCAGGAGGCAGAGGTTGCAGTGAGCGAAGATCACGCCACTGCACTCCAGCCTGGGCAACAGAGTGAGACTCCATATCCAAAAAAAAAAAAAAAAAAAGAGCTCTATAGTTAAAAGTCAGCTTAACTGAAAGCTGAGGTTCAAACTCCTCCCTCCTCTGCTGTCTTTGGTATCATAAGATGTCCAATGTCTCAGACCCCTTAAGGAACACAGAAAAAGACGCCCTCACACCCTTTTGGGTCTTCCTGTGGAGGCTGAAGAGTCATGGACAGGGTCCTCTCAGGTCTAAAATTCTGCTCTCTTTGTATTGTATCACCTGATCTCTTTGGCTTTGGGGGGCACCAGAGATTACTTTGTTTTTTTGTTTTTATTTTTTTGAGACAGAGTCTGGCTCTGCCACCCAGGCTAGAGTGCAATGGCACGATTTCGGCTCACTGCACCCTCCACCTCCCAGGTTCAAGCGATTCTCCCACCTCAGTCTCCTGAGTAGCTGGGATTACAGGCAACCGCGATCACGCCAGGCTACTTTTTGAATTTTTGTAGAGACGGGGTTTCACCATGTTAGCCAAGCTGGTCTTGAACTCCTGACCTCAGGTGATCCACCAGCCTCGACCTCCCAAAGTGCTAGGATTACAGGTGTGAACCACTGCACCTGGCCACCAGAGATTACTTTGTACGGTGAGACACTACGTGCTTTTGCGTGTGTGATGGCTAGTTAGTCACAGGTGAGAGCTGCAGTTTTGGAGGTGGCTGACAGCAGTGGTCTGCAGTGAGTGTTAATTACACAAGGGGCTGTGCAGTTTTGGAGGTGGCCAACAGCAGTGGTTCACAGTGTGTGTGTGTGTGTATGTTGTTTTGTTTGAGATGGAGTCTCGCTTTGTCGCCCAGGCTGGAGTGCAGTGGCACGAACTCAGCTCACTGCAACTTCTGTCTCAGGTTCAAGCAATTCTGCTGTCTCAGCCTCCCGAGTAACTGGGACTACAGGCACTCGCCACCATGCCGGCTAATTTTTGTATTTTTAGTAGAGACGGGGTTTCACCATATTGGTCAGGCTGGTCTCGAACTCCTGACCTCAGGTGATCTACCGGCCTCGGCCTCCCAAAGTGCTGGGATTACAGGCGTGAGCCACCGCACCCGGCGTCTCGTTCTGTTGCCCAGGCTGGAGTGCAGTAGTGTGATCTTGGCTCACTGCAACCTCCGCCTCCCAGGTTCAAGCGATTCTCCTACCTCAGTCTCCTGAATAGCTAGGATTACAGGCGCCTTCCGCCATACCCAGCTAATTTTTTTATATTTTTGGTAGAGGCTGGGTTTCATCATGCTGCCCAGGGTGGTCTCGAACTCCTGACCTTGTGAACCACCCGCCTCAGCCTCCCAAAGTGTTGGGATTACAGGCGTGAGCCATCACACCTGGCCAATTTTTTTCTTTTACGTAAGAGAATTTTGTGTGGTCAAAATAATGGGGGAAGGAAAACAAATTTTGGTCCTAATACAGAATGCCAATATAAAAAGGAGGTATAGGCTAAAACTGGAGGTGTAGTGAGTTGTACAAGGTTTGTGGAAGATTAATCTTGTGAAAAGAATTTTCTGGCTGGGCTCAGTGGCTCACACCTGTAATCCCAGCACTTTGGGAGGCCAAGGTGGGAGGACTGCTTGAGCTCAGGACTTCAAGATAAGCCTGGGCAACATAGCAAGACCTCATCTCTACTAAAAATCCAAAGAATTAGCCAGGTATGGTGGCACATGCCTGTGGTCCTAGCTACTCAGAAGGATGAGGCAGGAGGATTGCTTGAGCCTAGGAGTTCAAGGCTGCAGTTAGCCACGTTCATGCCACTGTACTCCAGCCTGGAAAACAGAGTGAGACCTTGTCTCAAAAAAAATAAGAGGCCAACATGGGTGAAACCCCATATCTACTAAAAATACAAAAATTAGCCAGGCATGGTGATGCATCCTGTAATCCCAGCTACTCGGGAGGCTGAGACAAGAGAATCGCTTGAACCTGAGAGGCGGAGATTACAGTGAGCTGAGATCGCGCCACTGCACTCCAGCCTGGTGACAGAGCGAGACTTCATCTCAAAAAAAAAAAAAAGAAAAGAAAAGAAAAAATTGTGTGTGATCAAGTTGGCTAAAATTAGAAGGGGATTATTTAGTTTTACTAAAAATTGAGCATTAATATACAAAGCACACAGATGCAGGGCCAGAGTCTGGGCCCCTGTGTTGGAATAACAGACTTTTCCTGGAGCATTGATCTGCTCTTTAATAGAAAGTTGTAAAAGGTTATAAAATGTTTTTGGAAATCTTATCTTCTGTGGTAAAAATTGAAATCAGATATATATGTTTATAAAGTTATATTAAAATTAACTTCAGGGGCTGGGCACGATAGCTCACACCTGTAATCCCAGCACTTTGGGAGGCCAAGGCAGGCACATCACCTGAGGTCAGGAGTTCAAAACCAGCCTGGCCAACATGGTGAAACCCTGTCTCTACTAAAAATACAAAAATTAGCCAGGCATTGAGGCAGGCACATGTAATCCCAGCTACTCAGGAGGCTGAGGCAGGAGAATCACTTGAACCCAGGAGGTGGAGGTTGTAGTGAGCCGAGATCATGCCACTGCACTCCAGCTTGAGTGACAGAGTAAGACTCTGTCTCAAAAAAAAAAAAAATTAACTTTGTTATTAGTAGTATACTGATGCAAAGATAAAAATTGGTTTTCTCTTTAGAGAAAGATTATTGGAGGTATTAATAAGAAATCATTTAAAATGGTTTACCTTTGGAGTAAAAAAAACAGAGGGACTGGGCACAGTGGCTCACACCTGTAATCCCAGCACTGTGGGAGGCCGAGGCAGGCAGATCACTTGAGGTCAAGAGTTTGAGACTAGCCTGGCCAACATGGTGAAACCCTGCCTCTACTAAAAATACAAAAATTAGCTGGGCATGGTGCCAGGCGCCTGTAATCCCAGCTACTTGGGAAGCTGAGACAGGAGAATTGCTTGAACCCAGGAGGCAGAGGTTGCAGTGAGCCGAGATGGTGCCACTGCACTCCAGCGTCGGCCACAGAGCGAGACTCCATCTCAAAAACAAAAAAATTAATTAATTAAATTAAAATTTAAAAATACAAAAAATATCATGTAATACATCGACTCTCCTGAAGTTGCCTGCATCCCCCTGCATCTCCCCTGTGCTGAGAGTGTCAGAGCTTCTAGATCTCCCTGGGTTTAGTGTAGATATTTACTTTTCTTTCCTGGGATGGCCCTGTGCATGGAAGATATTTGTCCACCTTTTCTCCTGTTCATCTGCTTGTGGTCAGTTGATTGACAGGCTCAGGTATCAGATGCTCAGAGGGTGGAGGGGAAGTTCTCCCTCCCTGTCAGGGCGCTCATCTGCACAGGCAGGATGTGTACGCAGGCCTGCAGACACCTCGTGGGGCTGCCTCAGCTAATTGCCATAAAACAACGCAAGGTTATTGTCCTGTAGTTCTAGAAGCTAAACGTTCAAAATCAGGGTGTCAGCAGCACTGTCCTCCCTCCAAAGGCTCTAGAGGAATCTTTCCTGCCTCTTCCTGATTCTGGTGATGGCCGGCAATCCTTGGCACTCTCTGGCTGTAGCGGCACCTCTCCAATAGCTGCCTCTATCATCACGGAGCCGTCTTCTCCCTGTGTCCAGATTTCCTCTCTTTATAAGAATATCGGACTGGGCACGGTGGCTCAAGCCTGTAATCCCAGCACTTTGGGAGGCCGAGGTGGGCGTATCACCTGAGGTCGTGAGTTCAAGACCAGCCTGACCAACATGGAGAAACCCCATCTCTACTAAAAATACAAAAAATTAGCCAGGCATGGTGGCGCATGCCTGTAATCCCAGCACTTTGGGAGGCTGAGGCAGGCGGGCGGATTGCCTGAGCTCAGGAGTTTGAGACCAGCCTGGGCAACAGGGTGAAACTCCGTCTCTACTAAAATACAAAAAGTTAGCCGGGCGTGGCAGCATGCGCCTGTAATGCCAGCTACACTGGAGGCTGAGGCAGGAGAATTGCTTGAACCCGGGAGATGGAGGTTGCACTGAGCCAAGATCGTGTCATTGCATTCCAGCCAGGGCGATAGCGAGACTCTGTCTCAAAAAAAAAAAAAAAAGGCCAGGCGCGGTGGCTCACGCCTGTAATCCCAGAACTTTGGGAGGCCGAGGCAGGCAGATCACGAGGTCAGGAGATCAAGACTATCCTGGCTACGGTGAAACTCCATCTCTACTAGAACTACAAAAAATTAGCCGGGCGTGGTGGCAGGCGCCTATAGTCTCAGCTACTCGGGAAGCTGAGGCAGGAGAATGGCGTGAACCTGGGAGGAGGTGGAGGTTGCAGTGAGCCAAGATGGCACCAGTGCACTCTAGCCTGGGCGACAGAGGGAGACTCTGTCTCAAAAAAAAAAAAGAATATCAGTCACTGGATTTGGGCCCACCCTACCTCCATATGACCTCATGTTAACTTGATGACATCTGCAAAGACCCCGTTCCCAAAAAGGTCACCTTCACCGGTAAGTTGGGGGTTAGGACTTGAATACAGCTTTTTGGTTGACATAATTCAACCCACAGCACTGCCTTTTTCATTCCATGTTATGTTTTTTGAGATTTTTGAGATTTGCCAATAAATGAAGCTGTAAATTATCAGTGAAAATAAATAATTCAAAATCTAAGCTGTTGAAACTCTAAATTATTTTAAGCCTTAAAAGAATGATTATGAGATGAGGCCCAGTGGCTCATGCCTGGAATCCCAGCACTTTGGGAGGCTGATGGGTGTGGATCACTTGAGGTCAGGGGTTCAAGACCAGGCTGGCCAACATGGTGAAACCCTGTCTCTACTAAAAATACAAAAATTAGCCGGGTGTGGTGGTGTGTGCCTCTAGTCCCAGCTACTCAGGAGGCTGAGGCAGGAGAATTGCTTGAACCTGGGAGGCAGAGGTTGCAGTGAGCTGAGATCACGCCATTGCACTCCAGCCTAGGCGACAGAGCAAGACTCCATCTCAAAAAAAAAAAAAAAAAAAAAAAAAAAAGAATGCTTAGGACCTGAGTCGTGTGACAGACAGTTGTATGTAACCTAGGCAACTAGAACCTTTTTTTTCTCTGATTTTAGATTAAGCCTTCTTCCTTACTTGCATTGTTTTGTAAAAGGCTATAAATGGCTGAAGGGCACCAGGGAAGAGCCCTTGCCTCTCCAATGTTGACTTTCACTGTAGATTAACCTCCTTCTTACCTGCCTCACACAAAGGCTTCATGGCTCTCGAGTTGTGTTAAGATGGAATGCTAAATATACTCTTTTAAGTTAGAAAGGAAATGAAAAGCTGTAGGGAAAAGAAAACAGACTGAAACCAACTAATTAATTTGTTGTACCTCTTAAACCAGCCTTGTATAGAAAATTTGGTAATCCAGGTAAACGTCTTTGTTTTCTGCCTGTTTGGAACTGATGTGGTTTGACTGTGTCCCCACCCAAATCTCATCTGGAATTCCCACGTGTTGTGGGAGGAACCTGGTGGGAGGTAATTGAATCTTGGGGGCAGGTCTTTCCTGTGCTGTTCTCGTGATAGTGAGTATGTCTCACGGGATCTGATGGTTATATAAAGGGGAGTTTCCCTGCACAAGCTCTTTTGCCTGCCACCATGAGACATGCCTTTCACCTTCCATCATGATTGTGTGGCCTCCCCAGCCACATGGAACTGTAAGTCCAGTAAACCTCTTTCTTTTGTAAATTGCCCCGTCTTGGGTATGTCTTTATCAGCAGTGTGAAAGCAGACTAATACAGGAACACTGAACCCATTTCTCTGGAGTCAGTGTCTCCTAGGTAGCTATTCCCAGCTTTTTGCTTGAATAAACTCTTTAAAACTAATTCTGGGTTGGGCATGGTGGCTCAGGACTGTAATCCCAGCACTTTGGAAGGCCAAGGCAGGAGGACTGCTTGAGTACAGGAGTTTGAGGCCAGCCTAGGCAAAATAGGGAGACCTCGGTCGGGCATGGTGGCTCAGGACTGTAATCCCAGCACTTTGGAAGGCCAAGGCAGGAGGACTGCTTGAGTACAGGAGTTTGAGGCCAGCCTAGGCAAAATAGGGAGACCTCGGCCGGGCATGGTGGCTCAGGACTGTAATCCCAGCACTTTGGAAGGCCAAGGCAGGAGGACTGCTTGAGTACAGGAGTTTGAGGCCAGCCTAGGCAAAATAGGGAGACCTCGGCCGGGCGAGGTGGCTCACGCCTGTAATCCCAGCACTTTGGGAGGCCGAGGCGGGCGGATCACGAGGTCAGGAGATCAAGACCATCCTGGCTAATACGGTGAAACCCCGTCTCTACTAAAAATCAAAAAATTAGCCAGGCGTGGTGGCGGGCGCCTGTAGTCCCAGCTACTCAGGAGGCTGAGGCAGGAGAATGGCACAAACCCGGGAGGCAGAGCTTGCAGTGAGCCAAGATTGCGCCACTGCACTCCAGCCTGGGCGACAGAGCGAGACTCCGTCTCAAAAAAAAAAAAAAAAAAAAATAGGGAGACCTCATCTCTACAAAAAAAATGCAAGAATTAGCTGGGTGTGGTGGTGCATACCCCTAGTCCCAGCTCCTCAGGAGGTAGAAGGATTGCCTGGACCCAGGAGGCCGAAGAGGCAGTGAGCCATGATTGGACACTGCACTCCAGTGGGCAGTTGGATTTTTGTTTTGTTTTGTTCTGGGACAGGGTCTAGCAACAGAGCAAGACCCTGCCTCAAAACAAAATAATACAAAACTGATTCTGGGCCGGGTGCGGTGGCTCACGCCTATAATCCCAGCGCTTTGGGAGGCCGAGGCAGGCAGACCACCTGAGGTCAGGACTTTGAGACCAATCTGACCAACATGGAGAAACCCGTCTCTACAAAAAAAAAAAAAAAAAAAAAATTAGCCATGTTGGCGCATGTCTGTAATCCCAGCTACTCAGGTGGCTGAGGCAGGAGAATCACTTGAACCCAGGAGGCAGAGGTTGCGGTGAGCCAAGAGCATGCCATTGCACTCCAGCCTGGGCAGCAAGAGGGAAACTCCATCTCAAAACAAAACAACTGATTCTAACCTTTTGATTACTTCAGGCTGACATATCCATTTTCACGGAAAAATAGTTTCTGGTATCAACATCACTTATCCATCCATTCTCCTGTCCAGGCCGTCAGTGCTGTCTGCGTCTTTTTGCTTTACCCCAGGGCTGCTGTGGAATTCCTGCGCCATCTCCCAGTGCACACACAGGACACCCTCTCTGGTAGACTCTTGGAGCATCGCTGCTGTGCAGACAGGGATCGGCGTGCGACTCTGCAAGGGGAACCACCTGTCTCGTAGTGTCTGTGCCATCTGTAGCTCTGCGTCCTCACCAGCCCTAGGCACCATCTGATGGTTAAATGGGCCAATCTGGTGGATATAAAATGCTGTTTTTGTGGTTTTAGGGTTTTTTTACTCCCCTCTCCCACTCTTTGTGGTTTTAATTTGTATTTCCACTGGACATAGTGGTTCACGCCTGTCATCCCAGCACTTTGAAAGTTAGTTAATTAATTAATTTGTTGTACCTCTTTAACCAGCCTTGTACAGAAGATTTTGTAGTCCAGGTAAACGTCTTTGTTTTCTGCCTCTAATAAGCAAGAACTTAACTTTTAACTTTGGAACTGATATGGTTTGGCTGTGTCCCCACCCAAATCTCATCTTGAATTCCCATGTGTTGTGGGAGGGACCTGGTGGGAGGTAATTGAATCATGGGGTGAGAGAATCACTTGAGCCCATGAGCTCCAGGTTGAAGTGAGCTGTGACTGCACCACTGCACTGCACTCCAGCCTGGGTGACAGAGTGAGACCCTGTCTTTAAAAAAATTTTTTTTAAAAAGTATTTCCATGACCTTGTGAGGTTGGGACCATCTTGTACGACAATTGGTTGCCCTGTAGCTCTGTTTTGCCCCCACTCAGTGCCCACCGTCGGTGCCTCTGCCACAAGGCTCCCACCACTGCATGGCCTCTGACTGCCCTTTCCCTTTTCAGTGGCTTTGCTCAGGCTGTCCCCTATTCCTGAAATCCTCTTTGCTTATTCTCTGCTTACAAGTCCAGGTGAAACATTCATGCTTGAGGGGTTTTCCCAGGGCTCCTTCCAACTCCCTTCTCTGGGCTCCCAGGTTCTCTGTGGCCGCTGCATTATGGCCCCATTTCAATGCAAGGGGATTGTCCCCAGCAGATCACAGGGGAGAGTGCACCCATGTTGGGGGCCAGCCTGAAGGTGAAGCTGATGACTGTGAACCAGCAGGGTCAGTTGCTCAGGATAGACCTGCTTCAGTGCAGTGCACACAGCACAGGTGGCAGCCTGACCATGCAACACTGATGCCCACTCCACCTCAGGCAAGTCTGGCCCAGTCTCACTGCCTGGTAAGACAGAATTAAAAATGTGGCCAGGCGCGGTGGTTCACACCTGGAATCCCAGCACTTTGGAAGGCCAAGGCAGGCAGATGGTGGGTGACTGTAATCCTAGCTACTTGAGAGACTGAGGCAGGAGAATCACTCAAACCCGGGAGGCGGAGGTTGCAGTGAGCTGAGATTGCCCCATTGCACTCCAGCCTGGGTGACAAGAGTAAGACTCTGTCTCAGAAAAAAAGAGAATAAAAAATGTGATGGGAGTAGACACAGAACCTCGAGCCCCTCCTGGCAGGGGCCCTTCCACTGGCTCTTGCAAGATGAAGAGATGTTTGTCATTTGGATATTTCTGGGTCCCTTGTTAGCCAGTTCACATCTACTTTGGGGTTCTACATGCAAAAAGGGGCATCCTCTTTCTCTGCAATATAAATGCCCAGTGTTCTCGTGGCCCCTCCACACTAAGTTTTGATGGAAGCTGGAGCTTCTCAGGACACAGGTCAGGATTTCCCTGGCACAGTTCTCACCCATGCCTTAAAGATGACCTTCTCAGTAGAGAGAGGGGAGGGGAGTACACAGGAAGGGGGCTTACTGTCTGCAGGAATACAGTGCAAAACAAAAGCCAGAAAGCTTCTCAGTCTCTGAATGTAGTTTGGGATAGGGGGTGTGTAGAGTCCTCCAAATTAAGTCCATTAGAATTAATTAGGCACCACTCACAATGATAATACTTTGAGCTGACATGCCCTAATGGGGTAGGCACACCCAAAGGTGGCTCCTATGAGTCACGTACCTATATAATCCCCTCCCATTGGGTTTAAGCAGAACCTGCCTTGCTTCTAAGCAATAGAATATGATGAAGGTGATGGCATGTCACCCCTTGATGAGGCTGTGTTATACAAGGCTCTGTCTCAGCAGGCTGGACAGAAACATTCCCCCTTGCTGGCTTTGAGGAACTAACCTGTTATGTTGTGGGAGGGCCAGATGGCAGAAGTAGGTGTGGCTGATAGTTGCTGAGAGTGGTCCCCAGCAAACAGCTGCAAGAAATGAGACTCTTAGTCACACAGCCACCTGGAAATGGGGTCTGGAAACAACCTGAACAAACCTAGAAGTGGATTCTTCCCCAGTCATGCCTCCAGATGAGAACACAGCCCAGCGGGAACCTTGACTACAGCCTTTTTTTTTTTTTTTTTCCTTGAGACAGAGTCTTGCTCTGTCACCTAGGCTGGAGTGCAGTGGCACAATCTCGGTTCTGCAACTTCTACCTCCCAGGTTCAAGCAATTCTCTGCCTCAGCGTCCTGAGTAGCTGGATTACAGGCACCGCCACCACGTCCAGCTTTTTTTTTTTTTTTTTTTTGTATTTTTAGTAGAGACAGGGTTTCACTATCTTAGCCAGGCTGGTCTTGAACTCCTGACCTCGTGATCCACCCACCTCGGACTCCCAAAGTGCTGGGATTACAGGTGTGAGCCACCATGCCCAGCATCTGCAGCCTTGTGTGACCCTGAGCAGAGGACCCAGCTAAACTGTCTCCAGACTCCTGATCCACAGAAACAAATGCGATAATAAATGTGCACTGTTTTAAGCTCTTAAGTGTATGGTATCCATCAGAGGACTCACTATCTATGGCAGCTGTAGCCTTACAAAATGTATTTCTTAAATGTAAAGACTTGAAAGTCAAAATGACTCCTTGATCCACGGGCTACAGAAGGGATGTTGTGTTAGGAGGCGTAAGAACAACATAAATCTCCTTGTATCTCTCCGTCAGAGCACTCAGGAGACAGGTTGACAGGTGCATTAGCCCCTCAAGAGAGTCAGCATGTCCTTCGTAGCTTTGAAGCCTGGCATTGACTTCTCCTCTGTAGCTAAAAAAGTCCTAACTGTCATCTTCTTCCAGTGGAAAGTGTTTTGTCTATATTGAAAGTGTGTCATTTAGTGTAGCCATCTTCATCAGTGATCTTAGCTAGATGCTCTGGATGACTTGCTGCAGCCTCTCCACTGGCACCTGCTGCTTCACCTTGCACGTTTGTGTTATCGAGACAACTTCTTTCCTTGAACTGCACACTATAGACAGAAACTCAGGATGAGGAAGTTTTCCTCTATTTCCAGTTTGTTAAGTGTTTTTATCATGAAAGAGTGCTGGCTTTGGATCAGATGCCTTTTCTGCATCAGTTGACATGATTATGAATTTTTTCTTTCATTCTACTAATATGATGTATTACACTGATAGTTTTTTGTGTGTTGAACCACCCTTGTATTCTGGGATAAGTCACACTTGGTCATTGTGTATTATCCATATAATATGCTGCTATATTTCTTTCACTCTGTGATATGGTTTGGCTCTGTTTCCCCACCCAGATCTCACCTTGAATTGTAATCCCATAATTCCCACGTGTTGTGGGAGGGACCTGGTGGGAGATAATTTGAATCTTGGGGACGGTTTCCCCCATATTGTTCTCATGGTAGTGAGTAAGTCTCACAAGATATGACGGTTTTATCTGGAGTTTCCGCTTTTGCATCTTCCTCATTTTCTTTTTTTTTTTTTGAGATGGAGTCTCGCTCTGTCGCTCAGGCTGGAGTGCAGTGGTGCGATCTCGGCTTACTGCAAGCTCCGCCTCCGGGGTTCACACCATTCTCCTGCCTCAGCCTCCCAAGTTGCTGGGACTACAGGCGCCCACCACTATGCCTGGCTAATTTTTTGTATATTTAGTAGAGACGGGGTTTCACCGTGTTAGCCAGGATGGTCTCCATCTCCTGACCTCATGATCCGCCCACCTCAGCCTCCCAAAGTGCTGGGATTACAGGCGTGAGCCACCGTGCCCGGCTCCTCATTTTCTCTTGCCGCTGCCATGTAAGAAGTGCCTTCGCCTCCTGCCATGATTCTGAGGCCTCCCCAGCCATGTGGAACTATAAGTCCAATTAATCCTCTTTTTCTTCCCAGTCTCGGGTACGTCTTTATCAGCAGCATGAAAATGAACTAATACACTCTGCAACTGTTTTTGTTTGTTTGTTTGTTTGTTTTGAGACAGTCTCACTTTGTTGCTCAGGCTGGAGTGCAGTGGCACAATCTGGGCTCACTACAACCTCGACCTCCTGGGTTCAAGCGATTCTCCTGCCTCAGCCTCCCGAGTAGCTGGGACTATAGGCATGCGCCACCATGCCCAGCTAATTTTTGTATTTTTAGTAGAGATGGGGTTTTGCCGTGTTGGCCAGGCTGGTCTTGAACTCCTGGCCTCAAGAGATCTGCCTGCCTCAGCCTCCCAAAGTGCTGAGATTACAACTGTGAGCCACGGCACCCGGCCCTACAAATATTTTTATTCCAGCTCTTAGATCTTCCTTGGTGAACACTCCACTTACCACCCAGCACTGTAAAGAGGAACCCAGGTGTATCAGTCAGGGTTCTCCAGAGAAACAGAATTAGGATAGACAGATAAATGATAGACAGACAGATACATGTCAGTTACAGATACACACACATGCATACACACATACACAATTACTACTATTATTATTATTTTGAGATGGAGTCTAGCTCTGTCACCCAAGCTGGAGTGTAGTGGCGTGATCTCGGCTCACCGCAACCTCCCCCTCCTGGGTTCAAGTGATTCTCCTTCCTCAGCCTCCTGAGTAGCTGGGATTACAGCCACCTGCCACCATGCCCAGCTAATTTTTGTATTTTTAGTAGAGACGGGGTTTCACTGTGTTGGCCAGGCTGGTCTCGAACTCCTGACCTCGTGATCCGCCTGCCTCGGCCTCCCAAAGTGCTGCGATTACAAGTGTGAGCCACCGTACCCACTATATATATATTTTATATATATATTATATATTTATATTATATATATATTATATATTTATATTATATATATTATATATTTATATTATATATAATATATTTATATTATATATATTATATATTTATATTATATATAATATATTTATATTATATTTATATTATATATATAATATATTTATATTATATATATATTATATATTTATATTATATATATATTATATATATTTATATTTTATATATATATTATATATATTATGTATATATTATATATATAATATATATATTATATATATATTTTATATATACATATTATATATATTATATATATTATATATATATTTTATATATGTTATATATATATATTTTATATATATTATATATATATTATATATATTTTATATATTTATATATATATAATATATATATTTTATATATTTTTATATATATAATATATATATTTTATATATTTTTATATATATTATATATATATCTTATATATATTATATATATTTTATATATATTTTATATATATTATATATGTTATATATATATTTTATATATTATATATATATATTATATATATATTTTATGTATTTTATATATATTATATATATTTTATATATAATATATATTTTATATATATTATATATTTTTTATATATATTTTATATATATATTTTATATATATATATTTTATATATACACTTTTTTTTTTTTTGAGATGAAGTTTCATTCTTGTTGCCCTGCCTGTAGTGCAGTGGCGCCATCTCAGCTCACCGCAACCTCTGCCTCCTGGGTTCAAGCGATTCTCCTGCCTCAGCCTCCCGAGTAGCTGGAATTACTACCATGATGTAGCAGATGTCAGAATTTCTCTCCTTTAAGGCTGAATATTCCACATGTGTAGATGCCACCTTTGGCTCATCCATTCATCCCTCCATAGACACTCGGGCTGCTGCCACCTTCTGGCTCTCGTGAATAACGTTGCTACGAACATACACGGCATATGAATATACACAGATATCTGTTGGAGTCCCTACTTCCACTTCTTTTGGGAATATACCAGGAAACAGGATTGCTGGATCATATGGTAATGGCAGCCACACCATTTTACATCCCAACAGCAGTGCACAAATGTTTTTCCATATTCTTGCTAGCACTTTTCTTTTTTCATTTTTTTCTTTTTTCATTTTTTTTCTTTTTTCATTTTTTTTTGAAAAAGAGTCTCACTCTGTTGCCCAGGCTGAAGTGCAGCGGCACGATCTCGGCTCACTGCAAGCTCCACCTCTTGGGTTCAAGTGATTCTCCTGCCTCAGCCTCCTGAGTATCGGGAACTACAGGCACCTGCCACCACACCCGGCTAATTTTTGTATTTTAGTAGAGAAGAGGTTTCACCATGTTGGCCAAGCTGGTCTCAAACTCCTGACCTCAAGTGATCCACCTGCCTCAGCCTCCCAAAGTGCTGAAATTACAGGCTCGAGCCACCGCATCCCGCCCCAACATTTATTTTCTATTTATTTATTTATTTACTTATTTTTGAGACAGGGTCTTGCTCTGTTGCCCAGGCTGGAATGCAGTGACATGATCTTGGCTCGCTGCAACCTCTGCCTCCTGAGTTTAAGTGATTCTTGTGCCTCAGCCTCCCGAGTAGCTGAGATTACAGGCACCCGCCACCATGCCCGGCTAATTTTTTGTATTTTAGTACAGACAGGGTTTCATCAAGTTGCCCAGTCTGGTCTCAAACTCCTGACCTCAACTGACCCACCCACCTCGGCCTCCCAAAGTGCCAAGATTACAGGTGTGCATCACTGCACCCAACCATTTTCTCTATGTATGTATGTATGCATGTATTTATTTATTTGAGACGGAGTCTCGCTCGGTCGCCAGGCTAGAGTGCAGTGGTGCGATCTCGGCTCACTGCAACCTCCATCTCTCGGGTTCAAGTAATTCTCCTGCCTCAGCCTCCAGAGTAGCTGGGATTACAGGCACGCGCCATCATGCCCAGCTAATTTTTGTATTTTTAGTAGAGACGGGGTTTCACCATGTTGGCCAGGATGGTCTCGATCTCTTGACATTGTGATCTGCCCGCCTCAGCCTCCCAAAGTGCTGGGATTACAGGCGTGAGCCACCTGGCCCGGCCCCATTTTCTCTCTTTTTAATGGTAACCATCTTAATGGGTATGAAGTATAAATGTTTGGTTTCAAAAGTAAATTTTCAAAGTCCTTTTATATTTATCCGCTTTGCTGTGTACTTCATAGTCCTTTGCTCTGCACTCCCCCGCCCCTCAAAAGAGACACTACCATAAAATAAAGAGTTTGAGAGTATTATGAAACAGCTGTGCGCATATCTAATGGCAGAGTGCACCCTCACAGACAACAAACACCAACTGTTATTTTTAAATTAGTTACTAAACTTAATCAGATTGTGCAATGCCAAGTCATGCTGAACAAACAAGATTTTTGTCTATATTGATGAACTTCCAAAAATGAAAAGAAAGAAATTGAGATTCATGAGTATTTCACTGATTTTACAGTTTTAAAATAGTACAAATTTTGACTTAAGTAAAAAAGATGTTTTTTAATCTCAAATTTGATGCACTGATTTAAGAGATTTTTGAAGGCAAACATATGAGCATGGAGCTAAAATGGGGGAAAATGGGGATAAATTAAAAGGTGAACAGCCAAGACTTGGGTTGAAACAGCACAAGATTATTTATGTCATTTATGGCACGATTTTTTTTTAAGAGTTTTGCTCTTGTTGACCAGGCTGGAATGCAATGGCACAATCTCGGCTCACCGCAACCACACCTCCCAGGTTCAAGCAATTCTGCCTCAGCCTCCTGAGTAGCTGGGATTACAGGCATGCACCACCACCATGCCCGGCTAATTTTTGTATTTTTAGTGGAGGTGGGGGTTTCTCCATTTTGGTCAGGCTGGTCTTGAACTCCTGACCTCAGGTGATCCACCCACCTCGGCCTCCCAAAGTGCTGGGATTACAGGCGTGAGCCACCGCACCTGGCCGATTGGGTTTTTTTGTTTGTTTTGAGACAGGGTCTCACTCTGTCGCCCAGGCTGGAGTGCAGTGGTTTAATCATAGCTCACTGCAGCCTCGACCTCCTGGGCTCAAGTGATCCTCCCACCTCAGCCTCCCAGGTAGTTGGGACCACAGGCATGCAGCACCACATCCAGCTAATTTTTTTTTTTTTTTTGAAATGGAGTCCCACTCTGTTGCCCATGTTGGAGTGCAGTGGCACAACCTCAGCTCACTGCAACCTCTACCTCTCGGGTTCAAGCAGTTCTCATGCCTCAGCCTCCTGAGTAGCTGGGATTACAGGCGCCTCTCACCATGCCTGGCTAATTTTTTTTGTATTTTTAGTAGAGACAGGGTTTCACCATGTTGGCCAGGATGGTCTCAAACTCCTGACCTCAGGTGATCTGCCCGCCTCAGCCTCCCAAAATGCTGGGATTACAAGCGTGAGCCACCGTGCCTAGCCTCTGGCTAATTTTTTATTTTTTGTAGAGACGGGGTCTCACTATGTTGGCCAGGCTTGTCTCTAACTTCTGGCCTCAAGGGTGATACCTCCACCTCGGCCTCGCAAAGCACTGTGATTACAGGCATGAATCACTGGCCTGGTACATTGTTTTAATTTGTTACTAAGAGATGTGGATTCAACTGCACATCTGAGACCAGTGATATTCCTTATAAGAGGGATCCCCAACCCCCAGGCTATGGATCAGTACCCGTCTGTGGCCTGTTAGGAACTGGGCCACATAGCAGGAGGTGAGGCCAGGCGAGTGAGCATTTCAGCTTGAACTCTGCCTCCTCTGGTATCAGTGGTGGCATCAGATTCTCATCGGAGCACCAACCCTATCGCGAACTGTGCGGACAAGGGATCTAGGTTGTGCGCTCCTTATGAGAATCTAATGCCTGAGGATCTGAGGTGGAACAGTTTCATTCTGAAACCACCCCCGCCCTGGTCCATGGAAAAATTGTCTTCCACAAAACCGGTCCCCGGTGCCAAAAATGTTGTGGACCGCTGCCTTAAAACAATTCAAAATTACAAATACTATTATCATCTCTTCTTTTTCTTAAGAGACAAGTTCTCACTCTGTCCCTGGGCTGGAGTGCTGTGGCACAATCACAGCTCACTACAGCTTCAAACTCCTGGGCTCAAGGGATCCTCCTGCTTTAGCGTCCCAAAGGTGCTGGGATTGTAGGCATGAGCCACCGCGCCCGGCCCAATATTTCTTAAGTTCACCCAAAGATGGAACATCTTGAAGAAATCTGGATCCGTTTTGACCTTGAACCCCTCCCTGCTTGGACACAGAATAGGAATAGTGACTTGTCAAAGGAATCAGATACAATGTAGACAGGATTTGAGAAGCTCTAAGAGAGAAGGGAAATGGTGTAGGATGCCCAGATGAATACCTGATTGTCTTTCATGGGAAACAAAATTAATTTTGAATTTTCACTGCCACAGCTATTTGACATGAACTGTAGGTCATTAATAATGTTAGAGGAAGCTCACCAAAACCCAAGCAGAAAGACTGACAAATTCACTTTCGAAAGGATTTTAAAACACATTTCTTTAATTTTAGAGAAAATATTTTTCTAAATTGAAAAAGCTGCACATGAAATACACAAGAGTGGCATACCAATAAAATATGGGAAATTGGCACAAAAATGTTTGTATGATTATGAAGGAGAAAATTCTCATATAAATAATCCTAAGGTAATTTTAGCATAAAGGGATTTTCTGACTGTTAGAGATTAAGGTATAGGGCCAATCGAAGACAGATGTGAACAGACGGACTATCTTCCTGCTCTTTTTGTTTTTGTTTACAATACTCCAGCATTGGGAAGTCTGAAGGAGCATGAGAAAGACTGTTGCTGTAAGACATGGCGCTATCTATGGCCTGAATGTTTGTTATCTGTTGAAATCCTAACCCCAAAGGTGATGGTATGAGGAGGTAAGGACTTTGGGATGGGATGACTGCTCTCATAAAGGAGGCTAGAGAAAGGCTCCTGGCCCTTTTCAGCAGGCGAGGACACAGGTGCCATCTTGAACCAGGAAGTGGCCGCACCAGACATGGAATCTGCCAGCACCTGGTTCCTGCACTTCCCAACCTCCAGATCTGTGAGAAATAAATTTCTGTTGTTTACAGGCATCCACTCTGTGCTTCAGAGACCTGAACAGACTAAGACAGATGGTGAGCAGCACTCTATAAAGGTGGTGATTATAAAGTGAAATTAAACATTATATATAAAAATCCATGACTGGCTGGGTGCAGTGGTTCACACCTGTAATCCCAACACTTTCAGAGGCTGAAGCAAGCAGATCACCCGAGGTCAGGAGTTCAAAACCAGCCTGGCCAACATGGTGAAACCCTGTCTCTAATAAAAATACAAAAATT
The DNA here is from genome assembly GCF_028885655.2 of Pongo abelii. Lineage (NCBI taxonomy): Eukaryota > Metazoa > Chordata > Mammalia > Primates > Hominidae > Pongo > Pongo abelii. Next base: position 160,117,227 of record NC_071992.2, on the reverse strand, counting down.
AGCCAAGTGTGGTGGCGGGTGCCTGTAATCCCAGCTACTCAGGGAAGCTGAGGCACGAGAATTGCTCGAACCTGGGAGGCGGAGGTTGCAGTGAGCCAAGACCGCGCCACTGCACTGCAGCCTGGGCAACAAAGCAAGACCCCGTCTCAAAAAAAAAAAAAAAAAAAATCCACGACTAATTTCTGAATCTAAGAAATTATGGAGGGCAGGTGTGGTAGCTCATGCCTGTAATCCCAGCACTTTGGGAGGCTGAGGCAGGCGGATCACGAGGTCAGGAGATCGAGACCATCCTGGCTAACAGGGTGAAACCCCGTCTGTACTAAAAATACAAAAATTAGCTGGGTGTGGCGGCACACACCTGTAGTCCCAGCTACTCGGGAGGCTGAGGCATGAGAATTGCTTGAATCTGGGAGGCAGAGGTTGCGGTGAGCCGAGATCATGCCACTGTACTCCAGCCTGGGCGAGAGAGCGAGACTCCATCTCAAAAAAAAAAACAAAAAAAGAAATTTTGGATTTCTTTGATAATTTCAGTTTCTACTGCCTCAACAGAAAAAGTCTCCAAATTGAATCTTTTTTTTTTTTTTTTTTGAGACGGAGTCTTGCTCTGTCACCCAGGCTGGAGTGCAGTGGCACGATCTCAGCTCAGTCACCTCTGCCTCCCTAGTTCAAGCGGTTCTCCTGCCTCAGCCTCCCGAGTAGCTGGAATTACAGGCATGCGCCACCACACCCAGCTAATTTTGTATTTTTAGTAGAGACGAGGTTTCTCCATGTTGGTCAGGCTGGTCTCGAACTCCCGACCTCAGGTGATCCGCCCACCTCGGCCTCCCAAAGTGCTGGGATTACGGGCGTGAGCCATCACACCCAGCTGAACCAATTTTTAAAAAGAAGAGTATAAGCCGAGTGCAGTGGCTCATGCCTGTAATCTCAGAGGTTTGGGAGGCCAAGGCAGGAGGAATGCTTGAATTCGAGTGATCAGGAAAGGAATTTGAGACCAGCCTGGGCAACACAGCAAGACTCCATCTCCGAAAACAAAAAAGAAGTACAATGACTTAAGAAAGATTGTGTAGGTTGACGTTATGGTCGATAGAATAGAAATTATGTGACTTTTTAATATCATAATTAGTAACTTTGCTGAAATGAAGACAAGAAAACTAAATTTTTATGGAAGAAATATATAACAATTTAGAAACTGTGAAGTCTTTATTTTTTATTTTTTTTGAAACAGAGTGTCGCTCTGTTGCCCAGGCTGGAGTGCAGTGCCGTGAGCTCGGCTCACTGCAAGCTCCGCCTCCTAGGTTCACGCCATTCTCCTGCCTCAGCCTCCCGAGTAGCTGGGACTACAGGCACCCGCCACCACGCCTGGCTAATTTTTTGTTTTTTTTTAGTAGAGACAGGGTTTCACCGTGTTAGCCAGGATGGTCTCGATCTCCTGACCTCGTGATCCGCCTGCCTCAGCCTCCCAAAGTGCTGGGATTACAGGCGTGAGCCACCGCGCCCGGCCTAAAATTGTGAAATCTTTATTAAGCAACGCTGCCTGCCCATCACCAGAGCAGGTGGACATACCCAGCAGCGACTCACTTCAGTCATCTCTAATGTTTTGCTAACTTCCAGTCAGATAAAAGCCATCGCCTTACGGATGTCTTTAAACGTTATCATCATGAAACGTCCTTTCATAGCAAGATGTTAAGGTGGCGGGGGCGGACCACATTTCCCTGACCCTTGTCAGCCTGAGTGACTGTTTTTATTTTATTTATTTGAGAGGGAGTCTCGCTCTGTCGTCCAGGCTGGGGTGCGGTGGCGCCATCTGGGCTCACTGCAACCTCCGCCTCCCGGGGTCAAGCGATCCTCTTGCCTCAGCCTCCCAAGTAGCTGGGATTACAGGCGCGCTCAACTACCCCTGACTAATTTTTCATTTTTATTAGATACGGGATTTCACCATGTTTTGCCAGGCTGGTCTCAAACTCCTGACCTCAAATGATCCGCCCGCCTCGGCCTCCCGAAGTGCTGGGATTACAGGCCTGAGCCACCGCGCATGGCCGTGACTGCTTTTAAACGCTTGCCTTTCGATGGAAGACGTTGACGGGGGCCTCTGGATGTCAGAGCCGCGCTGCCACCCCCTCCCGCCCCAGGCAGCAGGACTGGGCTCTGAGCTGAGGGCAGGAGCAGCTGGCGGCTCGCAGCGCGACCGTGGGACCCACTGTGAGCCGCCGCGACCCTCCTTGACTCGCCGTGACCCATCGTGATCCGCTGTGATCCTTCTTAACCCGCCGTGACCCACTGTCACCCACAGTCACCCAACGTGATTCGCCGTAACTCTGGGGTTGTTTGCTGCTTGCTGCCCGAGCCTGGGCGTCCCCGTGGGCGCGGGTGACAGTGCAAGTGCTTGGGACGACAAGCTCATCATCGCGGCCAGAATCCAAGAGGCTGCGGCGCGAGGTCTGCGGATTCGGGGGCGGAACCCCGGGAGGGAAGGGGAGCCGAGGGAGACGCCGCAGCGTGAGCCCGCCTGGCCCCAGCGCCTGCGAGGCTCCTTCCGACGCCGCGGGCAGCCCGCGCGGGGCGGCCTGCCGGCCCTCGTCTCGTGTTCTCCCGCCGCCTCAAGCAGGACCTGGGCCCAGCGCCCCGCGGGCTAAAGAGGTTGCAGCCTGGGACCTCGTCCCGGGACCCGCCCGCGCGCGCCCGGCGGACGAGACTGCGCTTCCCAAGCGGCTTTGCGGCCGCGGACTCCAAGTCCCAGCTGTACCCCGGACGCTGCGCGCCCCCGGGACTCCATTTCCCAGAGTGCCCCGCCCCAGCCTCCCGGCCCCGCCCCCCAGCTGGCGCCGCGCGTAGCCGAAGCGTACCCGGCCGGAAGCCGCTGTCGGGGAGCCGGCGGTGGGGCTGGACGCAGGTGAGGTGGCAGCGGACTCAGCCGCGCCCTGGGCCCTGGATGCTCCGTGAGAGTCAGGGAACGCTGTGGGGGGTTTGGGATCGAGGGGCGTGGGGGCAGCCTGGGGCTGTGGTAGGGGGTCTGGCTGCGGTGAGGTCTCGCCGCGTGCTTGGGAGCCGCGCGACGCCTGTGCAGGGCTCCCTCCCGTAAGGGCTGGCCCTGGGGCCCTGCCGGGGAGTCCGAGCAGGTTTCCGGCTCCCAGGATAGGATCTTTGAGGGTGGCTGCGCCCCGAGGCCTGTCCTGCCCTGGAGGAATCTGGCTCGCCAGGGCTCTCCAGGACCAGCCAGCCTCGAGTGGGCGTGGGCTGCACACAGGCGCCGTCTCGTGCCTGTCCCTAGCATGCGGGCTTTGGCTGCGAACGGTGTTAACGACCTGCGCCAGGAGCCCCAGTCCCAAGGTTGTCTGCTGAGGGGAGTAGAATGTACCTTTTCTCGGCCCAGTGGGGAGTCGTGGGTTGGGACCAGCTGCTCTGGGCTGGGTGGTAGCTCAGGACCCCGGTGGCGCTGTAGGCTGAGAGCTCCCTGGGGAACAGGGCTGCGATGAGGGAGTGCCTCGGTCCAGCTGGGTCTTTCTGGTTGCCAGTGGACTATGTCCCCACTCTGAGGGCCTCACTCTGTGCCAGTTGCCACAGAAGAGTGGGGCTCCAAAGGATGAGAGCATGATGACCTCAGCCTCCCACTATTTGACACTACAGGTGCAACTGACATGGGTGAACCCCAGGGGTCCATGCGGATTCTAGTGACAGGGGGCTCTGGACTGGTAGGCAAAGCTATCCAGAAGGTGGTAGCAGATGGAGCTGGACTTCCTGGAGAGGACTGGGTGTTTGTTTCCTCTAAAGATGCCGATCTCACGTGAGTGAACCCATCCCCAGATCAGCCCTTCCTCCCCATCCTACCCCCGACCCCAGAACTAAGAGTTCCAGGCTGGGCCTGTTCCTGAGTCTAACTAACAGTAGCTGTGTGTCTGGGTCCTTACTGCCAGTGGCTGGCCTGGCCTGGGTGTGCTTGGCTGTGTTCCTAGACAAACACCTTCCTATCTCTTCCTGAAAGCCTGCACCCTCATACCAGCCAGGCCCTGGGGCCACCCTCCCTTTTGACTGTCCCTCCTGCCATAGTCCCACCCAGTTCCTGCACTCGGCACCCAACCCTCGGGTGCTGGTTCCCTCCAGAGCCTCCTGACAGCCTGGCTCCCTACAGGGATGCAGCACAGACCCGCGCCCTGTTTGAGAAGGTCCGACCCACACACGTCATCCATCTTGCTGCAATGGTGGGGGGCCTGTTCCGGAATATCAAATACAATTTGGACTTCTGGGTAAGTGAGGGTGGCCCCAGCAAGCACTGGAAACCAGGATCCCAGGTTCTGGGAACTTCCTGGTGGGCTTCCCACTCTCACAGGCCCACATTCCCACCCCAGGAAGTCCCTGAGGATCAGGGCTTGGCACAGCCTGGTGGGGGCAGCCCCTGAGGAACCCTCAGTCACTCACACCTGGGTGCTGTGGACAGAGGGTCATGCAGGTGGGCCTGGAGGCACTTGGTCCAGTAGGCAAAGCTGTAGAGCTGACTTGCAGCATTGGGAAGCTGAAAAGAGCCAGCAGCCACGTGGGACTGGGAGCTGGTTCCTGCCCCCTGAGTCCCCAGGGCCTCTGGAGCCTCTGGCTCCCAGGACTGTGCTGGCCCAGCTCCCCTGAGCTGGGCCCACCACACACTCCGGGGTGCAGGAGTGTGAACAGCGCTCTGTGCATCTGCTGCGTGTGTCTGGGGGAAGGGGGCATGGTGTAAGGGCCCTGCTGCGGCTAGCTGTGTTCCGGAGGGTTGGCCCCACCAGTCTCTGGGCAGCAGCCTTGCCTTAGCTGGCTTTGCTAAGCGTAGGAGGCACTAGGGTCAGCAGAGGCTCAGACCAGATTCTGCCCAGGAGCCCTGTCACCCCAGAGCCCTCCTTGGTGGTGTCTCGGCCTTCCCAGCAGGCTGCCTGGCGACCACCTCTCCCTTCTCCCAAGACCAGTCCCAGTGCTCCAGCCATGCCGTATCTAGTTCATGCACGAGAAGTGGGGCTTGCAGGGTGGACCCGGAAAGCGCAGGCTCAATTGATCCTGGGAGGTAGAGCCAGGTGGGAGCTCCTCCAAGGTGGGGAAGTAGACCGCCCTGTTCCCCCTGCAGTGGGAGCCCCAGCCCAGCCCAGGGCCAGACTGGGCTCCTTCCCAGCCTCCACTGGGGTCCCATGCCCTGACCTCAGCAGCCTCCTGGGTGGGGCCCAGCTCTGAGCTGGGGGTGTGGTTCTCCTCATAGTGGAAGGCAGAGCCAGCCCCTCCTCCAGCCTTGGTGGGGCTGGAGAGCAATGGTGTCTGTAAGCCCACTGCCTTGTCCGGAAACGGTCAGGATGGGCAGGCTTGGGTCCTACCAGGGCTGAAGGGCCAGGGTGTGTCTCCACTTCTGCATCTGGAGGAGCAGGTAAGGGCTAGGATCTGGCCTGGGGAGCCTGATCTGTCCCCACCTCAACCCTGCAGAGGAAAAATGTGCACATCAACGACAACGTCCTGCACTCAGCCTTCGAGGTGGGCGCCCGCAAGGTGGTGTCCTGCCTGTCCACCTGTATCTTCCCTGACAAGACGACCTACCCCATAGATGAGACCATGGTGAGGGGCAGGGCCTGGCTGTGGGCGGGGCCGGGGAGCCTGTGGGCAGGGCCAGGAAGTAGCGGCCTCTGCCTCTCCCGCCCTGCAGATCCACAATGGGCCGCCCCACAGCAGCAATTTTGGGTACTCGTATGCCAAGAGGATGATCGACGTGCAGAACAGGTCCTCACGCCCATCCTGCTGAGGCCCAGCCAGGAGTGGGGGAGAGGGCCCCCAGGGGCGGGTGGGGCCGGCTGGTCGGGTCTTCGTGCCAGCCTCAGTAAGAGGCCAGCGGCATCCTGGGGTGGGATCACGGGCCCAGGACGAGGGCAGGAGACGCTGTGCCTCCGCAGGGCCTACTTCCAGCAGTACGGCTGCACCTTCACCGCTGTCATCCCCACCAACGTCTTCGGGCCCCACGACAACTTCAACATCGAGGATGGCCACGTGCTGCCTGGCCTCATCCACAAGGTGCACCTGGCCAAGAGTGAGTGCGTCTTCCCAATGGGGTGCCCGGGCTCAGCTCGGGACGAGGTGACCCAGTGCCTCTGACACCGGCTCCCTCCCCGAATCTGCAGGCAGCGGCTCGGCCCTGACAGTGTGGGGTACGGGGAAGCCGCGGAGGCAGTTCATATACTCGCTGGTGCGTAAAGGAAGGCACGGCTCTCCCCAGAGAAGCTGCCCTACTGAGCCCTGGGCTTGCCCCTGCTGGGCTGTCGGGGAGGTGGTGCAGGAGGGAGGTTTCAACCAGGACAGAATCTGGGCTGAGCTCCGAGAGGAGCCATCTCTGGTCCTTGTGGAAGCCCCATAGGCTCCTGTCTCCAGGAGTCACTGGTGTAGCTCTGAGCTCTGAGGGAGAAAGGAGGGACCCCTGGTCCCCAGGCTGAGCCCCCACTGAACAAGGACAGCAGTATGGACTCCCCGGCAGGGGCGTCTGGGAGAGGGGACCTGTGGCTATACCCATGGTCTCTGACCCTGCCTGTCTGACCTCTAGGACCTGGCCCAGCTGTTTATCTGGGTCCTGCGGGAGTACAATGAAGTGGAGCCCATCATCCTCTCAGGTGGGTACCTCAGCCCTCAGCCCCCTTCCTCCATGGTGGGACAGGATCCAAGGCTGTCCTGGGAGGCTGGCTGAGTGGTGGGAGCAGGAATATTCCTGGGCAGTCGGGCGGCAGCAAGGGGAGGCCTGACCCGGTGGCTCCACACAGTGGGCGAGGACGATGAGGTCTCCATCAAGGAGGCAGCCGAGGCGGTGGTGGAAGCCATGGACTTCCATGGGGAGGTCACCGTATCCTCTGGCTCCAGTGCTGGGGGTTGGATGGGGGCCCCTTGGGCGGGCTCAGTGGCCTCCCGATATAGGGCCAGCGTGGGTGGGACACTGTGGAGGGAGGACGCTCACCCTGGCAGGCGGAGGAGCTCTGCTGTGGCTCCCCTGGGAATGGCAGAGATTCAAGGGCAAGCTGCGGGGGCTGGGGGTGGAGGTGCTTGTCTCGCTGTGGCCTTGACAAAGCGTGCAGTTTGATACAACCAAGTCGGATGGGCAGTTTAAGAAGACAGCCAGTAACAGCAAGCTGAGGACCTATCTGCCCGACTTCCGGTTCACACCCTTCAAGCAGGGTGAGCCCCGACCCCACAGCCCTTCACTTGGTGGCCCCCACACCTGCTGGCCTGCCCCAGCCCCTCCCTCATGCTCGCTACCAGGGCAGAGGTGAGGCGCCCCCTCAGAGCCTATACTGCCCTGGAGGTGGGACACCAAAGCTCTGAGGGGTGACTTCCCTGTTCCTGGGCCTCCTCCCCCCACTTCCTCCCATGAGGCCCTGGCCCTCCCTGTCCATGGCCCTCACCTGCCCGCCTCTGCAGCGGTGAAGGAGACCTGTGCTTGGTTCACTGACAACTACGAGCAGGCCCGGAAGTGAAGCTGGAAGGCAGGAGCAGGTGCCAGCGGACCATCGGCTGGCAAAGCCCAGTGGCCACCACCCGTCAACCCTGCCAGGAGCTGAGGGCATCACCCAGCAACCTGGGCCTGCATTCCGTCCGCTCTGCAGCCCCAAGCATCTGTCCAGTGGGGCCCCCATTCACATTGGTCCTCAGGGAAACCAGGGCCCAGGCAGGCCCAGCGCTTTGCTCCCCACACCAGCCCCCAGCCCTGCGTGTGTCCACTCTGATCCTGCATCCCACTCCCTGGGAGCCAATAAAGTGCATTTTCACGGGCCTGGCCTTGGCAGCTCTGTGCTGAGCCATCCCCTACACCCAGGCACTGCCCCCTAGCCTAGCCAGTCCCGGGACCCACTGTCCCCCTGGCTTGCTGTTCAGCCCCCAAGAGCTGGCGACTCCCTGGGGTGGAAAGGCCGCAGAGGCTGGAGATGGGAAGGCACACGTGTGGGCAGGCAGCAATGAGACTGGTGTGGACTGTCAGCTGGACAAGGATGTGCGGGACAGGACCAGTCCCAGCCCCTCCACATGTGGCCACCTGCAGGCCTGAGTAACTTGAGCTCACCCGGACCTCCTTGCCTCAGCCTGAGGGCTCTGGGGAAGCTGGTCTAGTGGGCCAGAAATGTCTAGTGAGCCAGCCAAGCTGGGCCTGTGCATGGATCTGAGGGGAGGCTGATGATTGGGTGGCTTGGGCTTCCCCTGGCCCGGCCCCTCCTCTCTGTGGTTCTCAGGCTTGGGCGTGGGTCCCCACCTGGCCTTGTCCCATGGAGAGGGACAGGTGCCTGCTGGACAGGTCAGCTCCAGCCACCAGAGGTGGGGTGTCATTGCTCCCTCCCCCCCGGCCATTCTCAGAGGGGAGACAGCGAAGTCCAGAATGGTTCCCGGGCCAGTGCCTCAGCCAGGCAGGGTGGCGCTGGGTTATGGACCGGGAGCATTGGGCTCCAGGCCCCGGCTTGCCCGTCACCCCCTTTCTCAGTGCCTTGCACAGAGGGAGCCCCTAGGCCAGAACCCTCTGGTCCACTGCACCCAGGACCCAGACGCCCTCCCTGGCTCCTGGCCCAACTCTGGGCCCACCTCTTCTCAGGGTCCCTCTCCTGGGCACCCTGTGCCGTCTTCACACACACGATGCCTTTTGGCTGCAGGTAGGGCCTGCTGCTTCACTTCTTCCTTTGTTCATTCCGGCAGCAGTGGTGTGTCTTCCCTGACCCAGCACTGAGTCCAGACCTGTGTGTCCTGCACCCAGCCAACCTCTTACCTCATCTGTCACTGTCCCTTTGTGTCCAGCAAGCTGAGGTGTCCTCCAGGCCTCCCCTGAGACTGGCCCCCTCTTGGGTCAAGGCCTCCCCACCTTTTAGGCCTCAGCTGAGGTGGCCCAGCCTCCAAAACACCTTCCCTGAGAGCACCTTCACAGCACCTCTCGGAGCATTCACCCTGCCCTGCTGGGATTGTTTGTCTGGAAACTTCTGGGAGCCCCGCCTCAACCCCTAGCCCTCACGCCGACACCCCAGGACCTGGAGCTCCAGGAGGTGGGTTGGCCTCGTTCACAGTGTATCCCCTGGCACCAGCCCTTTGTGGATAAAGGCTCTGCCCATGTGGGGGTTCAGGAAAGGCCTCCCTGGAGAGGGTGGCGCCTGTGTGGCCGCTTGGATCTGCCAGGTGAGGAACAGTGGGAAGAAGCCCAGCCAAGAGCAGAGAGGTGCCCTGGACACAAGCCATGGCTGGCTGGGTGTCCACATCAGCTGAGGGCTCCCAACTGATGCTCAGAAGCCCGGCCCAGCATGGGACGGAGAAGCTGAACGGGGCTGGGCCCCTGGGCCTTCTTTTACCCACTGTGGCCCTGGGCATTCAGCCAGCAACCCTCCTTTACCTCACCTCAGCCCACTCGTTTATGATGAGCTTTGTCCTTATGTATGATGGCATGGCACTGGATGCCTCTGGCCCCTCTCACCTCCCCACAGCCTTGGTCCCGAGCCATCACTGGCCCAGGGGGCCTGGGAGAAAATCCAGGGAGTCTGTGTGGGAAGGGGCCGGGAGGATCCGAGGTGGCAGGAGAGACAGCTGCTGACACTGTGTGCTGGTGCAAAGTGTCCACCACCCACATTTCTTGGCTGTGGTAGCCGAAGCAGCCTCCTGGTGGCTTTCTATCCCTCTCCACATCATTTGCTTCAGAGCCTTGACACACTGGCTGTCCCGCGTGTGTGCTGACTGTAGTCTGTCTACACCACCACCAAGCAGGGCTGCAGGGTGGGGTCCAGCCTGTCCCATCTGCTGCTGTGGGGTGGTCTTGCCCAGGCCCAGAGCAGGGCCCAGAGGCTGCAGCTGCACAGTAAATGTTGAATCAATGAGAGGATTTCATTACTGAAGAGCTTAGAAAATGTCAAAGGCTTGGCCCGGCACGGTGGCTCACACCTGTAATCCCAGCACTTTGGGAGGCCGAGGCGGGTGGATCACGAGGTCAGGAGATTGAGACCATCCTGTCTAACACGGTGAAACCCCATCTCTACTAAAAATACAAAAAAATTAGCCGGGTGTGGTGGCTTGCGCCTGTAGTCCCAGCTACTTGGGAGGCTGAGGCAGGAGAATGGCGTGAACCTGGGAGGCGGAGCTTGCAGTGAGCCGAGATCGCGCCACTGCACTCCAGCCTGGGCGACAGAGCGAGACTCCGTCTCAGAAAAAAGAAAATGTCAAAGGCTTCAGAAGAAAATAACATGTAACATGCAGCTTTAGATTGGATGATGAAAAAACCGCACTCAGATCTTCAAGCCTTATTTTCCTTGTGTCATTAAAAATGACGAGTACCCCCCTCCCCGACTGTCCCCTCCCTGTCGGTCTCAGGCCCCTGGCCCCGGCCTGCTCTCCGTGACCTGGGCTTCCGCCCCTCGTGCTTCCCCGCAGCTCCACCATCTGTGGTCGGCGGGTCCTCAGTGACCGCACGCTCTGGACCAGCCCTGCAACCCGCTTCGCTACCCCTCCCCTCCGGAAAACCAAGATCTGCTCCTTGCACGCGCGACCGGGACCCCTCCCCGCTCCTCCGGCCTCTCGGAGCGCGAGTACCCCGCCGGCCCCGCCCCTTAGGGCCCCGCCCCCATTGGCCCTGTTCCCCCAGTTTCTCTCAGCCAATGGGCAGTGAGGGGCGGCATAGCCCTTTCGGGCCAATAAGCAGCGAGAGGCGGGGTCCCCGCGCCTTGCGAACCTATAGAGGGCGGACAAAAAGCCTGCCGGAGTGTGCTGTACCAGTAACCAATCGGCGAGGGTGGGGACGGGGAGGCGTGTCCTATTGGAGGGCGGGGGGTGGGGCCTAGATCTGTGGGCGGGGCGCGGCATGTGGATGGGCGGTGAGCGCAGTGGCGTCCGAGGCAACAAGATGGCGGCTGCGGGGCCGGCTCCGCGGCGCGTGGGCTTCGTGGGCGCGGGCCGCATGGCGGGGGCCATCGCGCAGGGCCTCATCAGAGCAGGTGGGGAGGCGCAGGGCTGGGCCTGCGGTCTGGCGTGGGAGCAGCCCCGTGGGAGGTGTCCTGCCGCGAGAGTGGGGCTGGGGGCGCGGGCCCAGCCACCGGGGTCTCCGTTCCGCTGGGCGCAGCCGGGGCCACGCCTGTTTCCTTTTACTTTTTTGACGTGGCTGCGGGAAGATTTGAGTTACACGTGGCTAGGTGCCGCTTCCGTGGCCGGCTTCCTGGCCGCGTGGCCTTGGCCAGGCTCACCTCTTCCAGCCTCTGATTTTCTCTTTGCGCGCCAGCCCCTCTCCTGGGGAGCAGCAGGGCTTCTCCCCCAGACACCTTGGCTCTAGGAACACCTGGGCCAGACCATCCATCCTGTGCCAGCAGCACCCCCACGTTGTGACAGCCAAAAATGCCTCCAGACGCTGCCGAATGTCACCTGGGTGGGGGGAGGAGACAGGCAAAATCATCCCCTGTTGAGAAACACTGCTTTATACCCGGGATATTTATGCTGACCATACTCCTCCAGGCATTTAGAAGCCTCTCTGCAGATTGTGGATAGGGAGAGCTGGGTGAATTTTGGCTCTCTGCCTTCAGCCATACTTCAGGGTCCAGAAGAGTCAAAATCAATCGGGAAATAGCTTACTATGAGTCTCAGGAGTTTTACCTGTGAAACCTGGCAGTACCACATGCCTCCCAGAGCTGTACAGGTTAAATGAGACATAAATGACTAGTGTTGAGCTTAGTAGTGGTGTGTGTGGCTGCCACTGTCATGATTAATTGCTGTGTTCAGGTTGTGGTGTACGCTTGTGTCTTCCTGTTCGACCTTACCAAAATCTAACCCAATCTCTCCACCCCTGTACCCGACAAAAGCAGATAATTTCTACCAAGTAGGCATTTAGCTTCTTCTTGGACATCCCAGCATAGACTCTCCCTCCCGAAGAACCTGGGCCCCGATTGGGCCTTCTGTGGCCAATCAACTGCCTTTGTACCCACCACACTCCCCCAAGGCCTGGTGTTCCTCCAGAGATACTGCCTCTTCTGCTCCAGGCAGCCTTCCCTTCTCTGGAGGCAGAGGCCCCAGGGATCTGTGTCCTCACCAACGAGGTAAGCTCCTGGCCTCCATACCCAGCAGCAGTCAGAGGCGTTGACTGCCAAGTAGAATCAGTGGATCTCATTGCCTGGGCCCAGTGAATGGTGCATCCCGCTTTGGGTTCCTGGGGCCAGGAGGGGGCCCAGGATGGGCCAGGCGTGGCTGAGCCTGAGAGGCCAAGTGAGCTCCTCCCTCTCCTCTCAGTGCCATCCTATCCCACCCCCTCAACAACCCCTCTTCCTTTTCCTTTCTTTCCAGGAAAAGTGGAAGCTCAGCACATACTGGCCAGTGCACCAACAGACAGGAACCTATGTCACTTTCAAGTGAGCGTAGAGCCCAGGATCTTCATACCCTCAGGAGCCCAGGATAGCTCTTGGCTCCTGTCCCACTAAGATACTTATCAGAGCCGGGGATAGGTGCTTTATTTAGCTGAAGTTTGCAGACTGGCTGTTCTGGGCTGGGAAAAGGGAGATTAGAGGCCAGGAGGAAAGTAAGGTTGTGGAGGGCCAAAGCAAAGTGTTTGTGTGTGTGTATGCGTGTGTGTGAGTGCATGCTCGTGAGTGCGTGCATATGCATGTGTGTATATGTGAGGCTATGCATGTGCACGTGTGTGTGCTCGTGCGTTTGCACGTGCGCTTGTGTGTGCGTGTGCATGTGTGGTAAGTGCATGTGTGTGCGTGTGTGTATGAGTGCATGCTCATGAGTGCATGCATGTGCACCTGTGTGGTTGTGAGTGCATGTGTGTGCACGTATGTGCTCATGCGTGTGTGTGCACAGATGTGTACATGAGTGCATGTGCACGTGTATGAGTGTGTGTGTGTACACGAGTGCATGCTCAAGTGGGTGTGTGTGCACGTGTTTGCACTCATGAGTGCATTCATGTGTACATGTGTATGTATGCTCATGAGCGCATGTGTCTGCGTGTGTGTATATGAATGCATGCTCATGAGTGCATGCATGTGCATGTGTGTGTTTGCATGCTGGGTGGTGGTCACGGACATTCACTGGGGTTGGAGGGCTCAGGGCTTGGGGAGGCGCTGACATCAGGATGGCCTGTGAGGAGTAGGGCTAGTCTGGGTGAGTCTTGGGCACTGGAGAAGTCGGGGTGGTCTAGACACTTGCAATGGGAGAGGCCCTGGGACCATGGGAATGTGTGGCATCCAGCAGGAAGGGCTGTGGTGGAGAGGGTGCGCCGCTCACGTGGCCCCTGAGGCTTGGTCCTGGTGTCCCTGGCGCAGGCTCTGGGTTGCCGGACCACGCACTCCAACCAGGAGGTGCTGCAGAGCTGCCTGCTCGTCATCTTTGCCACCAAGCCCCATGTCCTGCCAGCTGTCCTGGCAGAGGTGGCTCCTGTGGTCACCACTGAACACATCTTGGTGTCCGTGGCTGCTGGGGTGTCTCTGAGCACCCTGGAGGAGGTGAGTGTCCCTTGGGCTAAGGCCTTGGTCCCAGTATAGGCTCTGCTGGCGAGGCTTGGGCGGCAGGCAGCCCCCCAGAGGGCCTGAGAGGTGGCCGGGTGGCGCACCTGGATCAAGTGGCTGGATTTAGGGTTCCCTCCTGGTGCTGTACCTGGGAGGCAGACGCTGGAGCCCACCACGAACTGACGTGGACCTTTCCTGAGGCCCCTGCTGGGGCCTGCCCAGCAGGGCCCAGTCCTACAGACTCCCTGATTCTGACCTCTCTCCGGCCAGCTGCTGCCCCCAAACACACGGGTGCTGCGGGTCTTGCCCAACCTGCCCTGTGTGGTCCAGGAAGGGGCCATAGTGATGGCGCGGGGCCGCCACGTGGGGAGCAGCGAGACCAAGCTCCTGCAGCATCTGCTGGAGGCCTGTGGGCGGTGTGAGGAGGTGCCTGAAGCCTACGTCGACATCCACACTGGCCTCAGTGGCAGTGGCGTGGCCTTCGTGAGTATTGCCTCGTCCATCCCCGGCCGCACCTCGGCAAAGAGGGGCCCACCCAAGTCCCTCTGACAGCCTCTGCCCTCAGAGTCCAACCTTGAGGCCTGCATGGTTGCTCCCCAGGCCCACTGGGAGCTCTGCTTGTCCCCGGGACGTCACTGCCTTGGGGATCTTTGAGGCCAGCCCCTTTGCAGACCCTTGGGCTCAGGCCTTGGTTCTGGCCATCCATGGCTACTGCTCTGGGCATTGTTCCTGAAGGTCCTGAGCCCCCAGGCTTTGACACCTATCCCGCCCCCCAACCATGCCGCGGCTACAGGTGTGTGCATTCTCCGAGGCCCTGGCCGAAGGAGCCGTCAAGATGGGCATGCCCAGCAGCCTGGCCCACCGCATCGCTGCCCAGACCCTGCTGGTGAGTGAGGGTGGCCCCTGGGGAACATTGGGAAGGCCCAGGCCTGTACCACTTCCAGTGGGCGGGGAGACAGCAGGCTCGAGAAGCTGGGGCCAAGGTTGGGGGATGCAACGAGGGCAGGCCGCACAGTGGGGACCGCGCCACCTCCCCCAGTCACCAGGCCCTAACGCTCTCCTCAGGGAACGGCCAAGATGCTGCTGCACGAGGGCCAACACCCAGCCCAGCTGCGCTCAGACGTGTGCACCCCGGGTGGCACCACCATCTACGGACTCCACGCCCTGGAGCAGGGCGGGCTGCGAGCAGCCACCATGAGTGCCGTGGAGGCCGCCACCTGCCGAGCCAAGGAGCTCAGCAGAAAGTAGGCTGGGCTCTGGCCATCCTTTCCTGCCTTGGTGCCCCTGCCTCTCCCTGTGTCCCTTCCCCTGAGGACTGCGGCTCCCTCCCTCCTGCATGAGGGTCTCCTACCGCTCCTTCTCCCCCTGCACAGGGAAATGCAGGGGACAGGACTTGAGAGGTTCCAGCAGGCGGGGGAACCCCGACCAGTGGGGACACTCCTCCCTTCCTAGTGAGCAGAAGGCGCCGTGGTGGTGGCTCTGCCCCTTGCTGCAATGAGCCCGCCTCGCTGCAACATTGGTTCTGAGGGGCCCGAGAGATGGCGTCTTCGTCATTTGCCCGTATCGTTGGGCTGTTGGTTGAGGCCATGAACAGAACTTACGGTAACAGGCATGGCTGCCCCAATGCCTGGTCTGGAGCCGGGGCTTGCCTTTGGCTTTCCAGGTGGCTCCATGCAGCTACAGCCAGGCCAGCTGCCTCATCTCAGCTCTAGGGAGCACGAGCCATATGGGGTCTGCACAAGAGACCTCTCCCCTGCAGTAAAGCCAGGGGCCCTGGCCTGCTGGCCTGGTGGGGCCCCCATGGGGAGCTGGAGCCTGCCGTGCAGCCTGGAGAAGAGGGTGGCTGTGGTGGGCGTGCTTCTCCCCTGCTAAGGAGAAAGAACTGCTGGGCCAGGTCTGCAGCAGTGCTGGGGTGGCACCAGGTGGGCAGTGGTAGGTGGGGCGGCTTGAGGTCTGGGAGGGTGGCCCTGGCCAGCCAGGACACATGCAGACCCCTGGCTTTAGTTTGGATACAGGCTGCCTCTTTCCTCCCGATCCTAAGCTCCTGGCAAGTGGCCAGGTAGCTCTGGGCCCTCCTGCCCCTTGCCTAGGTCAGGGGTCCTGGAATGCCGCGTAGCTCTGGCACCACCACACTGGCCTCTGACAGCAAGACTTGGTCCCTCCACCTGTTCCTAACGGACAGCAGGTCAGGAAAGCCAGGACTTAGGGGAGAAGCAAACCCCCAGGATTGAAGGCTAGGGTTCTAGGGTCTTTGGGTGGGGAGGGTCTGGGCCAGACAGCCTCAGCTCCGTCCCCTGTCCCACAAGATTCACCTGGGCCTCCAGTCCCACACTGGCCCCAACTGCTGCAGCTCTTGGCTTCCACCCAACAGCCTCTGGAGGTGAGGCGGGAGCATGCCCTCAGCGAGGCTGGGCAGCGGGTCCCGCTGTGCCATCTCCCTGTGTGCCTGGGCAGATCAATCCCCCAGTGCAAAACAGGGCTCAGGGCACCTGCAGGACAGCAGCACGCTCCATCCCTCATGCTCAGCTGCCTCTGCAGCCACGGACTTCAGCCCTCCACCTGCTCTTTCTTACTCCCCCGAGCCTAGCCCGTCCGTAAGCTCCCTCCCCTGCCTGGTTCCCAGGGCAGGCTGACTCCGTTGACTGCTTGGTCCAAGCCTGGCCCTGGCACTTGTCAGGGTCAGCCTAAGGAGATGGGAATAAAGAGGCCGGAGAGCACCAAGTGAGCTCATGTTTCACCAGAGGTGGATAAAACCAAGTTCTGGGCTGGGCCCAGTGGCTCACATCTGTAATCCCAGCACTTTGGGAGGCCGAGGCGGGCAGATCACGAGGTCAGGAGTTTGAGACCAACCTGACCAACATGGAGAAACCCCATCTCTACTAAAAGTACAAAATTAGCTGGATGTGGTGGTGCGTGCCTGTAATCCCAGCTACTTGGGAGGCTGAAGCAGGAGAATTGCTTGAATCCAGGAGGCAGAGGTTGCAGAGAGCCAAGATCATGCCACTGCACTCCAGCCTGGGTGACAGCAAGACTCTGTCTTGGAAAAAAACAAACAAACAAGGTCCAATGCCTGCCCCGTAAGTTGAGACCTGGAACCCTGGTCAAGGACAGGTGTCAGGCGATGGGGGTGCAGGCACTGTGGACAGCAGAGGTCTCCCCATGCCTGCTACAGGCCTCTACATCACCTGGCGGCTTTGTGGGGCATGGAATTGCAGTTTCCCCTCAACACTGTCACCCCAGGGGACTGTGTGCCAAGGCTGGGCAGGTCTGGGAGCCTGGGGTCTGGTGCAGGCGGCCCCTGAAGGAAGGTGGACAGCCCTTGTGACAGCCACCTGCGTTCACACCGAGCCCATCTGCAAGGAGAAATCATTGACTTTGAACCAACACCTGTCTCCCCCCGGGACCTCTGACAAGCCCTGGGCACTAGGTGAGCTCAGCTCGGGAGGTGGAGAGCCCAAGCCAGCCACTCCTGGCCCAGCTGGTGATGGCCTGTGACAAAAGACACAGGCTCAGTTCTCAGGGCACGGCAGGTAGCGTCGTGGTCAGCCAGGCTCCCCTGTGCCTTCTACTGCCAGGTGAAAACTGTTCTTCAAGATAGAAAATGATGGATATGATTATGGTATCTTTAATCAGTGTTCCACTTTTATGCCCTGTGCCCCAACTGTTAATCTAGGGGGTATTCCTGATCCAGGCATTGGATCAAGAGTTTAAAAATAAGACTTCAAAACAGGGATGCTCATGAAGTGGACATGTCCAGCCTTTATTAGATAAAGCCACTGGGCCCATCTGACCAGGTGAGCTCAGCTGTAAACAAGCTCGCCAGTTAAGAGGAAGTGCCCTCAACAGAGCATGACCCCGCAAGCCCAGGGACTCCGACATGCTGTTGGGGCTGCTCCCCATGGGTGTCTCAACTAGGTAGGTAAGGGGTTGGGGTCTCTGCAGGACCACCCCCCTCCGTCTGGGGGTGCTCCCCTTCCTTTCCTACCACATTGTGATGTTTCATCCGCAGCTCAGCGGACATCCAGGGGGTCCCCCAAGCCTGCAGGTCCTTGGGCCAAGGCAGTGGCCTCGTCCCCCTGAAAACGCAGGTCGGGTGGTTTCAACAAAACCTGCACTCATCTTTCCCTCCTCAGCGCCTTCCCTTCTCCAGCGCCCCCAAGCCCAGGAACTCTGACAATGATGCTGACACAGGTCACTAAGTGGAAGAGCAGTGAACAGGAGCTGGGGGCTCTTGGGGGCCATCTGAGCTGAGGATAGCTGGCTGCACCTCCGAGGCCACAGGCACCTCCAGCCACCCCTGTGCCTGCAGGGAATGTGCCAGAGCAAGAGGCCAGACCCCGCAGGCAGCCATGATTGTTAGAGGAAGCAGATGCAGCCTCACCCCAGCCCGTGTCTGTCACCACAGCCAGGGCCTGGCAGGCAACGGCACCCACGCAGCTTTGGGAAAGAACACTTGGCCTCCCAAAGGGTTCCGCCACCCCCGGGGTCCACTACAGCCACCAACCCGGGGGTCTTTCCATCACTTCAAACACTGAGCAGAACCCAGAGAGGGTTAGTGAGCTGCAGGCAGGGCTGGAACGGGGCCCTAGGTTCCAGCCCAGGGTCTCACGGATCCATGGCTGGCACCGCCCACAGGGCCAGGCATGGGCAGAGCAGCCTTCTCAGCAGCGGGGCCCAGTGGCCAAGTCTCTATCGCACAGCACCCCATGCCAGCACGCCCCATGCTAGGGAGAAGATGCTTTTTAAGCCCTCTTTAGGGGGTATTCCCCGTCTAGTAAATGCCAGCAGGCAGACCCACTCTTGACAGGATCCCAATGTCCCCACCAGCTTGCACCTGCCTTTTTTTTTTTTTTTTTTTGAGACAGAGTCTTGCTCTGTCACGCAGGCTGGAGTATGGTGGTGTGATCTCGGCTCACTGCAATCTCTGCCTTCCGGCTTCAAGCATCTCATGCCTCAGCCTCCTGAATAGCTGGGGTTACAGGCACCTGCCACCACGCCCAGCTAATTTTTGTATTTTTAGTTGAGACGGGGTTTTCACCATGTTGGCCAGGCTGGTCTCGAACTCCCGATCTCAGGTGATCCACCCGCCTCAGCCTCCCAAAGTGCTGGGATGACAGGTGTGAGCCACCGTGCTTGGCCTCTTTTTTCTTATAGCAAAAATTAGTGCTGCCTTGTTTATAGAAAGTGACCGTCCAGAGACTGGGGGACAGGCCACAGCCACCCCGATGAGAGGAGCGGGCCTGCTCGCACCAACGCCAGCCTCCTGGGACCCAGGCCAACAAAAGGGCTGAGATGGGAAGAAAGGTTGGAGATGAAAGCCTCGCCAAAGACGCAGCGGCAATGAGTAGCTGGGCTGAAGGGCAGCGCCAGGGGCTGCCCAGACTGTGGACAAGGCTCAGCTGTGCGGCCCTCACTGGCACCGCGGCCATGAAGTCAGCTTCTCCTCAGAGCCCTGGAGGCAGGCCTGGCAGAGCAGAGGTGGTGTCCCCACCTTGGGCCTGGGACCCTGGGAAGGTGCTGGCCCAAATGTCTCAGGCCTTCTGCAGCCCATCCCCAGCAGTTCAGACCAGAGGCTCTTCCTGCAGGTGGCGGTGGCCTGATGGGCTCAGCAGGCATGCCTGGAGCTGCTGCCCTGAGCTCTGCTCAGGGAGTCTGTTTCTTCTTCCCAAATTTTCCACACTCTCCCTGAGCTCTCAGATTTTGAGATATAGATATATACATATGTATGTATATGTTTCTTCACTTGGGGGCAGTTCCAAGGAACTGTTTGTTCCTGGACCTGTATAAAAGTCACTTTTGGGGGACACTCCCTCCAGCTGTCCCACTGCCAAGCTGGTGCACAGCCCTTCCCTTCCCTGTGCAGGCCTCCAGCCTACCCCTGCACTCTACAACTCTGGGTTTTCAAGGTTCCCTCTGCTAGGAGGACACTGGGGGCAGATAGGGACAAGGGGCCAACACCTGGAGGCAAGCAGGCCAGCTCCCTGCCCCTCACACCAGCTCGGGCAGCATCTCTGCAAAGGCAGTTCCCACCCTACCTGGGGAGGCATGGGCATCCCCGGCCCCAGTCCAACCAGAAGGACTGTAGGTCTAGACCTGGCCAGAGCAGAACAGAACCAGGGTTGGACAGGCCCTGGGGCCCTTTCCTTCTTTCAAACTAGGCCTCCCAGGAGCAGCTCGTCAGCCACATCCTTGGCAGTCCCGGGAGAGGCAGAAAAGTCTGAGGGCGGGGAGGAGAGCCCACAGAGGGTGGCACTGTGTATTGCCCCGGGGCCTAATGCCAGGGCCTGCTTCCAGGTAAGTCAGGTGGCTCCAGGCCCTGGGGCTGGACAGAATGGTCTGTGGCTGATGAGGAAGCGGGGGAAACTCTCCTGCCATTGGCCAAGTCACCAGGGCCCAAATCCAGGCAGCTGCCAATCCCACAGAATAAGAGATCTGTTCAGACCAGTTTTCTTAGGGAAAACTAAAAATCGAAGGAAACGGAACTCTACACCTCTCTGCTGCACCCAGAACCTAAGCAAGCCCCTAATACGGGGCTCCACCCCTCCCCACTCCACAGTGATGCTCCAGTACCTCAGGCCTCTGACCTCCAGAGAAACCACAGGGCGGCCCGAGACCAGCCTACCCGGCCCCTGTTCTCACGGCCCCTCTGAAGAGTATCTTTAAAAACAGATTTAATGTGTTAAAAAAAAATAGAACCAAGCGGTGTGCTTCGCCACTGAGATGATTGTGCTGTGGTTCCGGGGCCACATAGCACCAGGGCTCGATAGCAGACAGGAGTGTCGGCCCTCGTCCAGTGCATGTGACTGGTGCAGGGGCGGAGGCCCAGCCCCACGGGGGCCAGAGCAGGAACACAGCCACCTGTTCCAACAGGCGCTGTGCCTTGTATGCCCCGCATATGTGCCTGCCCTGAGAGGAGCATGGGCCAGGCCTCTCTTCCGGCTGTGCCCCCAGGGTGCCAGTGAGGCAGGGCGACCTCTCACCAACAGAGCTCCTCCAAGCCATGCTGGATTTGGATTCCTGGAACCCCCTGTACCCATGGGGTGGGCCACCCCAGGGGGAGGGGAGGAGAGATGGGAGACTGTGTGTGTGTCCCCTCCCTCCAAGTGCAGCAGGAGAAAGGTCACTGGGCTGGCCTGGTCACACACCGTCATAGGGGCCTGCTGGGGTATGCCCGATGCCCCCCAGCCTCCGGGCCATGCTGATGAGTGAGCGCAACTGCACCAGCCTCAGTGGCCCCACCTCTCTGGGGTCCTGGCTCTCCAGCCACCGCAGAGCTGTCTCTAGCCCCCGCACAGCCTCCCCGGCAGTCGGCACTGAGGCCCCTCCATACTCGGTGGCCTCCTCCTCCTCCTCTCCGCCCCCAATGGCAGAGGGCAGGCTGGCTGGGGCCGGAGGCGCTGCAGGGGGCAGGGCTGGGCCCACCTCCTCCCTGCAGCCCTCGGGCGGACCCCCATCATCGTCCAGGTGCAGCCACTCCGCAACCTCCTCGGGAGCCAGGCACTTGTAGGCCAGAGCCGCCAGGTGAGTGAGGTCGCTGAGCACCCTGCTGTGCTCGGCGGCTTCTTCGGCCTGGGCCGGCTGCCCAGCACTGTCCTCGCCGGGCCGGGGCTCGAAGGCGGCCCGCAGGCCCAGCAGCCAGCAGCGCTCAATGCTGCCCGCCTGCACCAGGTCCCAGGAGAGGCCAGCCAGGTAGAGCATGTCCTTGAGCATGAAGCTGCGCATGAAGTCCAGCGGGGAGCCGCTGGCGCAGGACACAGCCAGTCGCAGCAGCTCGCGCTTGTACAGCTGTTTGAAGGCGGCCACCACGCCCTGCTCCAGCGGTGCGGGGATATGTGCCCGGCTGCTGCCTTTGGATAGGAACAGCACCCGCACAGCGCCATCCGGTGTCTGCAGCTCCTCCGGGGGGCCGAGGGGCTCCGGCCTGCACCGCACGGGGGCATCCTCGCTGTCCTCCAGGGCGGGCATACTGGCAGCTGGGCTTGGGCAGGGCGGGTGGGCCACCAGCAGCACGGCCTTTTGCTGCAAGCAGCTTCGGCGCAGGTAGCGTTTGACGCCTGGGACAAATTCCTCAAAGAACCAGCCCCGCAGCAGCGGGCGGCTGAGCCAGGCGTCGGGGCTGTAGCGGTAGGAGGCCGGGAACTTGTCCTGGTTGTGGTGGCGCAGGCTGGGCGGGTCCGGCAGCCGCCCGATGACCAGCGGCTTCAGCTTGTGGCTGCCGGTCAGGTTGGCGGCCAGCAGCACCGTTACGCGGTCGCCCCGCCAGCGCCGGCCACAGCCCCCCGCCCCGGGGTCCCCTGCGCCCGGGGGCGCAGCCTGCTCCGGAAGCAGCTTCCAGTAGAGACCGGTGACGTTGGCGTTGTAGATCTGCTCGTCCCCGTAGCCGCCCTCGGCGGGAGGCGGCGGGGCCGGGGCGCGGTCCGGCAGGGGGCCGGCGCCGGAGGGCAGCGCGGGCTCTTCCTTGACGGGCGGGCCGGGCGCGGGGCCCGGGGCTGGGGGCCCGGCCTCGCCGTAGAAGCGCTGGCTGGAGATGCCATGGCGCTTCTGCCAGCGCCAGAACCAGCCGTGGCTGGCCTTGAAGGTGCACTCGGGCCCGTAGATCTGGCGCGCGAAGGCCTCGGCCTGCGCCTGGATGAGCGGGCCAGACAGCGGCACCCCGTGCTGGCGCAGCGCCAGGAACCAGGCGTACACGGCGCGGTCGATCTCCTCCTCGTTGGCCAGCCGCATCTTCTTGCGCTGAGTGCCCACCTCACCGCCCAGCTGCTCCAGGAACCAGCGCAGCTTGGGCTCGTCCTTGAGCCAGCCGCGCAGCGTCCCGCCCGGCACGCCGAAGTCGCGGCACACACTGGCCTGACGCTCGCCGCCCTTGACGCGCTCGATGGCCTGCAGCTTGTCCTTGATGGAGTAGGCCTTGCGGAAGGCCATCTTCACGGCCACGCGGGGCCGTGGCCCGGGCGCGGGGGGCGGCGGCCGTGCAGCGGGGACGGGGGCTGGGGCGGGCGCGGGGGGCCCGGGCAGGGGACAGCGGCCGCGGCGCGGTACCGGGCCGGCCGGGGGGCCCGCGGGGTACATGGCGGCGGCGGGGGGACCCGGGCCGCGGGTCGCGGGAGCCACACGCCCAGCCGCTCGGGGCGGGGCACTCGGGGGCGGGGCCGCGCGGGTCCCTCCCCTTTGTCCCGCAGCTTGGCGGGCGCACGCGCGCTCACCCAGCCCGGCCCGGCCCCGCCCCGCGCCTGCGCGCTGGCCGCCTCGTGCGTCACTCGCCGCTTGCCGGCTGCCGGACCCGCCCCCACCGGCGACACCACTGGCCGCGAAGCGCAGTGGGGGCGCGCGGGCTGCCGCCCGTTCTCAGCACTTGTGCAGACTCCTCCGGGGAAAAGCGGCCTCCGCGGTCATCTCCAACGGAATTCTGCCTTTGAAGTGTCGGGGCACGGCGCGTCGAGGGCCCTGGCGGCCAGGCGGAGCGTGTGCAGGGGTCGCGTCCCCCCCGGGCCTCCGGCCCGTGGCTCTTGGTAGAGCCCAGTGCTTCATTTCCCGTGCGCGACCCGGGCGGCCCTCCCTTTCATCAGTCTTCCCGCGTCCACCGATTCCTCCTCCTTGGTCGC
This sequence comes from Pongo abelii, assembly GCF_028885655.2. Lineage (NCBI taxonomy): Eukaryota > Metazoa > Chordata > Mammalia > Primates > Hominidae > Pongo > Pongo abelii. The sequence continues at coordinate 160,094,201 of NC_071992.2, read as the reverse complement.
CGCGTCCTTGGCTGGCGTGTGAGTACCGCGGCCCCCGCCGGAAGGAGTCGGGCGCGACAGAGACGCCCGAGGGGCCGGGAGGGCGGGCGGCCCGGGCTGCGCCAGAAGCTCGCGCCGTTAGGGACTGAGGCGCAAGTGCGCCAGCGCGGGCTTAGGGGCCGTGGGCCAAGTGCGGCTCTTGGGGCGAGCGCAGAGAGGCGGGGCGGCGGAGGCCACGTGGCCTGCCTGGAGGGCGTTCGCGGGCCGGGGGCGCCGGGAGCACTGGCTCACGGCGCATCCCGGTCGTGGAAGCCCCTCGGCCGGGCTGCTGGGGCCTAAGGCCTGTGTTTGCTGCCGTCTCCGCGGGAGACCAGACATCTGCCCCAGCTGTTCCTCTGGCCTCAGACCTTCGTACACCACGTGTTTGTTAAGCACCAGTTACTGCACGCATCAGCTGAGCACAGAGGGGATAGGCACGGACGCAGCACTCTTGGAACTTAGACGCTAGTGAGCACGGAAAGGAATAAGCCTGTACTGTGACTGGGTCAAAATTTCTGTGTCTTGATTTGGATAGGGTGGTCGGGCAGTCTCTGAAGGGGGCGGAGATGCTGTTGCTAAGAAGTAGTACTTTCAGAGGCTTTAAGTGGAAGGAAGAAGGCAAAGGGGGCGGAGTGGGTTGTGGACCTGATGAGACGTCAGGATTGGTTTCCAGAATGAAGGACCGCCTGGCAGCAAAAGAACTGTGTAGCTAAACTTGGGGTTGTCCCTGCCTGACAGGGCGGGTGCTGCTTAAGTTGACAGTGCCTGTGGCTCACCTCCCAGGGAGGCAGGCCAGGCCATCTCACCTGAGCAGCCTCCTTCTACAGCTCCGACCACCCCGTCATCTGGACCCTGTGAGTCTTAAGCAGCTGGCTCGCAGGCAGTTGGTTATTTCCGGAGCCCCTGTGTGTGCCCAGCCCTGTTCTGGGGGTGGGGGATGCAGCTGAGGTGCTGGGCAGGTGTGGAAGGAGCCTCCGGGCGTCCTCTGAGGAAGTAGACGCTCACCTTCGCCTTCTCACCACATGCCTCAGGCCCAGCCAGGCTCCTAGACCTGCCTCTGTAGAGGCTTTCTGGGCGCAGTGCCAATCCTGTGAGACAGCAGCATCTCCCCTGGGCTGCTGCAGGGTTCACACGCAGTCAGTGCTGGCAGAGTAAGCGCCCAGCCGGCAGAGCCCCCGCTGCCTCCCGCCCCCTCTGGAGGACTAGGCCCTCTGGAGGACTAGGCCCTCTGGGCTTTGCTCCCGGGTTGCTGGGTGAGGGTGCAAGGTTTAGCACAGGTGGGCACACGTGCTTGATGATGGACAGAGTACCTGGGCTGTGCCGTGCACTGGCGTCAGCCTTCTGGGGGCTGAGGACAGGAAATGTGGCATTGAGGATTTGTGGGTCATCATCCTGTGCCAGTGTTTTAAGGTGACATCAGCGTGTTGGAAGCTGGTGGCAGTGAGTTATGCTAAGTGCTGGTGTAGGAGCCTGCCACAGGTCTCCAGCTCTCCCGCCTCGCTGACAGCCAAGGGTGCCGTGTGAGGTGTGGCGTGGGTATTGTCAGGGGTTCCAGAAAGCCTGTGCAGTGCTGGAGTCACCCAGGAGGCACAGGGGCTGTGCCGGGCAGGCAGGTCGGCCAGAGCCCCTCAAGCAGGGCTGGACGTGGAGCTGACCTGCAGTGGCATTTAAGAAAAGACGCGGTTGGGGTGGGGCTTGGCCTGGGGCAGGGTGGGTTGGGCAGCTACAGTGAGTGCTCTGAGGTATGCAGGACAGGCTGGCGTTTCCCAGTAGGGCTGGAATATCCAGGAGTCAGACAGGAAAGTGGCTGAGTGGGAATGTGGAGCTGTGGAGTTTTTTCTCTTAAAAAGACCAAAGGCGGCCGGGCGCGGTGGCTCATGCTGGTGATCCCAGCACTTTGGGAGGCCGAGGCGGGCAGATCACGAGGTCAGGAGATCGAGACCATCCTGGCCAACATGGTGAAACCCCATCTCTACTAAAAATACAAAAATTAGGCCGGCCGCATGGCTCACGCCTGTAATCCCAGCACTGTGGGAGGCCAAGGCAGGCAGATCACCTGAGGTCAGGAGTTCGAGACCAGCCTGGCAAACATGGTGAAACCCCATCTCTACTAAAAATACAAAAAAAAATTAGCCAGGTGTGGTGGCAGACGCCTGTAACCCCAGCTACTTAGGAGGCTGAGGCAGGAGAATCGCTTGAACCCGGGAGGTGAAAGTTGCAGTGAGCTGAGATCGTACCACTGCACTCCAGCCTGGGTGACAGAGTGAAACTCCGTCTCAAAAATAACCCAAAAATTAGCTGGCCGTGGTTGCGCATGCCTGTAGTCCCAGCTACTTGGGAGGCTGAGGCGGGAGAATCGCTTGAACCGGGGAGTTGGAGGTTGCAGTGAGCCAAGATCGCGCCACTGCACTCCAGCCTGGTGACAGAGTGAGACTCTGTCTCAAAAAAAAAAAAGACCAAAGGCCTCACTCCAGGCAGGAAGTCCTGTGCGCTGCGCTGCTCTGCCGTGTGGTGGTTCTGCCTAAAGACCTGCTTCCTCAGGGGCTCCAGCCTCATTTTAAGGGCTAGTCATCGCGCCCTTTGGGCACTGAGGATACTGAAAGTTCTATCAGGCAGTGCCAGTCCACAGTCTCAGGCCAGCCAGGTGGGCCGGAGAGGGGTGCTGCTGGGAGGGGTGGGCGTGCACAGGCTGAGCCGGTGGCTGACCCCATCCCCCGCCCACCTCCCTGACTTCTCCCTGTGGAGGGTGGACAATCCGGGAGCCTGTCTGTGTGTGCGACTGTGATGGGGTGGCATGGAGGGCAGGGCCTGGGAGCCAGCTCCTCCCAGAAAGCTTCCGTTTGCCCAGGTGTGTGGAGACCTCCAGGCTGTGCAGCACCTTGGTGGCCACAGCTCTCCAGGATGTCCTCACCTTCCTCAGGGCCCTGCCCTCCTGACCTGGAGTGTTCTGGGTAGGAGTCTTTGCCGTGGCTGCTCCCAGGACAGGGACGGGAGGCTGTGAGGGCCATGCTGCTGCAGTGGGTCTTGCTGGGTGCCACCTGTGTCACAGGCCCCATTAGCTGGGTGGAGCCTTCCAAAGCCAGGACCCCACGGCACTCTCAAACTCTGGGCAGCTGCCAGAGGCTCAGGTGCTCGGCAGACACTGTCTGCCCCTCAGGGAAGAGCCTTGGTGGTAAGCCTGGCCTGCTTCCAAGGAGCAGAGTGGGGACACTTGGGCCATTTCCCCCTGGGGCCTGGCTCTGGCGTTTCCAAGACTGCTTCTCTGGCAGCCGGCTGTCTCCCTGTGTTCTCTTTAGAAAGCTCCTCCTGAGCTTGGATAAACTGCAGGAGCGAAGGGGCTGACCGTTTGTAGGGATGCAGTTGAAAAAGTCGTTGCGTCCTGCATGTGCCTGTCGTCGGCGCAAGCGTTGAAGCTCAGACTCGATCTCTGTTAGGAGAGATGGTGTGCTTGGTCCGGCAGGTCCTCCTGTGCTTGGGAACGCGGGAAGCGGGGAAATGAGGAGGTGGGCTCGGATGTGTGGGGGGCTGTGCTGGCTGTCCTGGGAGGCTCTCTGCCCGCTGTTAGTGGCCAGCTCCCCAGGTGACGGGCCTGGCCTCTAGGTCTCCAGCATGGCTCACTATGGTGTCTCCAGAGGGCTTTCTCTCTGCAGGGAAGCCCACCCAAGATCTCTCTTACTGGTCCCATGCGGCAGCTGCCTCCGTAGCATCCTTGTCTCCACCAGACCCCTGCAGGGTGCCCAGTTCCTCCCTGCAGGGTGCCCCCTGCTGCAGTGTGGGGTGTACAGAGGTGGGCAGGGCCCTGGAGCTCCCATTGGTGAAGGAAGTCGGATCCCAGCCAGGGCTCTCGGGTTGATCAGCAGTAGGAGGTGGCCCCTCCTGCCCAGTCCCACCCAGGACACGGGCTGGTGGCTGGGCTTTCAGCTGTGCCCAGCTGCCCTTCCCAGAGCTTGCAGGGTTTCTGAGGTGGCTCTTGTGAGATTAGGGGCAGGACACCTGGTGTCTCCAGCCAAGGAGTGAACGGGGTGAAGGTTCTGTCCCTGTGTGTACACTGTGGCGGAGTGAGTCTGGGAGGCCTTTGCGGCTTGTGCTGGGGCCCTTGGGTGCCAGCCCTGTGTTGACGGTGGCTTCTGCTGAGAGAGGGGCCCTGTACCAACGTGGGCCCTGGGCTGCCTCCCCCTTGAGGGTCCTTGTCATCTTCCGGGCCTCCTTCAGCAGACCGGACACAGGGGCAGTGCAGGGGAGGGGCTTGGGGGAGCTCTTGGCAGCTCCAGGGGATGCTTGTGGGCGTTGGCTTACCTTGTCTCAGGCTGCCTTTCTCAGGTGACGACAGGGTGGGTGGATTTGGGAAAGGTTGGCTCAGATAGTGGTCCCTGCTTGTCCCTCAGGGCCTGCCTAGGCTCCAGCTAACAGTAATCCCAAGAGCTCCCCTTTCAGGGGATAACGGAGTGACGCCGCCTCGAGCGTGTGGACTCAGCTGCCACCTGGGATTGTGGTGGTGGCGGGTCTGTCTGGCGCTCAGCTTCTGTCTCCACCAATGTCACCTCCACACCACCTCGCCAAGCAGCTTCTGGAAAGGCCCCCGGCTGGCTCGGGCCGACCTGCTGCTGTGTCTGACCCGGTTAGTCTTTTTGGCTGCCTCTAACCTTGCTGCTTTTCCTTCATGCTGTCCTAGGAGGCCAAAGCAAAGTAAGTACTCGCCTGTCCTCGTGCCCCATTCCCCTTCATTTGACCGGGGAACCCCCAGCCATCACTGCACCCGAGGGAACCCAAGACCACCTGTACATGGCCCAGTCTGCGCAGAGGGGCTGCAGTTTCCCATCTGTAAAGTGGAGGAATTGGGTTTTCTGGATGGGGCAGCAGCAGGTGGACACCCTGTGTGGCCGTGAGCAGGGTCCTGGCCTGGGCTGGCAGGTCAGCAGCTGACATGCGGCTCCCTGCGGGGAACTGGTGGCAGTGCCAGGTCTCGGCAGGAGCCTTGAAGTGGCTTCCCCTCCCTGAGCGGCAGCTTCTGCCCGGAGCCCCCAAGAACATAGTCTGAGGCCACTTTGGCCAGTAAAGTCTGGTAGGGCATTGACACTGGGGACCAGCTTAGTGGCACTGCCGATGGGACCTGCACGGCTCCATGGAAGCAGAGAGACTGGCGGGGGTACCACCGCACGATGTCACAATGCCCTGTCTCCTGGGCTCTTGCTCCCACCCCACCCCCAACCCACAACCCCTGCCTCTGCCCATCAGCCTGGCCTTGGTAAGTGCTGCCCCAGCCTGGGGAAGGAATGAGCAGGGGAGCCTAGGGAGCTCCTTCGTGGCCCCTGTGGCCTCCTGGCCCTGGTTGCTCGTTGGTGCCATTAGAACTTGTTGCTGGGACTGAGGGATTCTGGCCACATACCCGCAAAGAACTCCATGTTCCACTTAGAGGCTTCAGAGTGCAGTGCGCGGGGCCTTCCCAAAAGTCCTCCCTGCCTGGGTGGAGCGCAGACAGCTCAGCACCCCACGGGGGCGTTGGAGCCAGCCTTGGTTTTGTTGGGTAAGGATGTTAGAAGAGGGGCGTAGACCCATAGCCGCTGGTGTGAAGGGTCTGCTCTTGACCGAAGGCTGCCTCCCTCTGGGTGCAGACCAGGCAGGTGGTCCCAGTCACAGCCACGTGCCCTGGGGCCACTGGGTCTGCCCTCAGGCTCCACTAGACACACCTGTGGAGGCAGCAGAATAGCAGCGGTGTCTGTGAGGGGCAGCTGCACAGCCCCCTCTTGAGGGTGCTCCTAGGTGTTGGTTAGGCCCAGGCGTTTCTGCTTTTGGGGAGCAGAGCCTCGAGTCGGGCATGGCTGGGGAGGAAGCTATCGCAGGCCGAGCGCGGGCTGGGGTGCTGACCTGCATCCCAAGAGCAGATTTGCCCCTGGCCTTCTGGGCCTGTCCTTTCTGTAACACCACACTGGACGCCTGGGAGCAGAGCGTGCCCCTGGCAGGATTCCCCATGGATGCTGGAGCACTGGGGCAGCAGGTGACTGAGGTCACCCACAGCTTGAGGGAACACCACATCCAGGGAGGAGGCTGAGGCTCCCAGGCCACGGTAGCAAGTGGGGAGTGGAGCCTCACAACCTGCCTCCCACCAAGATGGTCCCTCAACATCACACAGAACCAAAACCTTAGAGGGGGCCCGGATGTCCTGGGACTGTGAGATCCCCATGATTCCCCTTTAGCTTGGATGGACCCAAAGGTATGGACTCCAGCTGGGAGGTGGGGGCAGCTGATAGAGAGCCCGGAGCTGTCTCAGTGCTCCAGGCACTTGGCTCCTCCTTTCTACACACTGGTCACTAGCATCCTCCCTGGCGTCTCCTCCTGATGTGACCCTTCATGAGTGGGCACTCCACCCTCTGCCCGGCCACCCGGCCCCTCCCGGGGAGGACAGTCAGGCCCACAGAGAAGCTCCCTCTTTTTTTTCGCCCTGCTCTGTTGTCCAGGCTGGAGTGCAGTGGCGCCATCTCGGTTCACTGCAAGTTCCGCCTCCCAGCTTCACGCCATTCTCCTGCCTCAGCCTCCCGAGTAGCTGGGACTACAGGCGCCTGCCACCACGCCTGGCTAATTTTTTTATTTTTATTTTTAGTAGAGACAGGGTTTCAATGTGTTAGCCAGGATGGTCTCAGTCTCCAGACCCTGTGATCTACCCGCCTCGGCCTCCCAAAGTGTTGGGATTGCAGGTGTGAGCCACCGCGCCTGGCCGAGGCTCCCTCTTTTGTAAGAACTTTGAGGGTGCTCTGGGTGTGGCAGTGGCGTGGCCAGGACAGCCACAGCTACAGAGACCGTTCTGTAGAATGGGAACACCAGCCACCACGGTGGGGTGGCCAGGCCTGGCCTGTGCAAAAATGCAGGGAAAGCTAGTTAGCCAGTTAAAGCTTATTTCAGATAAATGACGAAAAATTTTTAGTATAAGTATGTCTCAGATACTTCACGGGCCATACATTCACTAAAAAAGTTATGTGTTGTTCACGTATTGGGAGGCACTTGGCCTCCCAGAGTGCTGAGATTACAGGCATGAGCCACCGCGCCCGGCCCTGTTTTCTCTTTACAACAAAACATCCCCCACATGGGCTTGACTTTGACGTCCTTCAATGTCATCTCATGGAAGCCCCACTGGGGAGCATCCTCAGCCCCTGCCCCGGGAGGGCAGCCATGGGGAGGGCGGGCACGGGGCTGCGGCCACCCGCTGTGTTGCAACTCTGCCCTCTGCTTGCTTTTTATCGCTGTGTCCGGAAGATGAGGAGCGGGAAGGCCTCCTGCACCCTGGAGACCGTGTGGGAAGACAAGCACAAGTATGAGGAGGCCGAGCGGCGCTTCTACGAGCACGAGGCCACGCAGGCGGCCGCCTCCGCCCAGCAGCTGCCAGACGAGGGGCCAGCCGTGAATGGGCCTGGCCAGGACGACCCTGAGGACGCTGATGAGGCAGAGGCCCCTGACGGCGGCAGCAGGAGTGATCCCAGGAAGAGCCAGGACAGCAGGAAGCCCCTGCACAAAAAGAGGAAGTGCTCCCCCAAGAGCGGGCTCGGCCCCGCGGACCTGGCCCTCCTGGGCCTCTCGGCCGAATGCGTGTGGCTGGACAAGTCACTTTTCGACCAGGCAGAGAGCTCCTACCGCCAGAAGCTGGCAGATGTGGCTGCCCAGGCAGCCCGGCCTCCTGCCTTGGCCCCTTGGGGTCTCTGCACCCATGGAAACCAGGTGGCCTGCCACCATGTGACCTGGGGGATCTGGGTCAACAAGTCCTCCTTCGACCAGGCTGAGCGGGCCTTTGTGGAGTGGTCTCAGGCCCCGTTGCTGGCCCCCGAGGGCAGCCGCAGGCAGGGGACTCCCAACACAGGCCAGCAGGTGGCCGTCCCCGACCTGGCCCACCAGCCCAGCCCACCGGTCAATGGCCAGCCCCCGCTGGGCAGCCTGCAGGCACTGGTTCGGGAGGTGTGGCTGGAGAAGCCCCGGTATGATGCAGCCGAGAGGGGCTTCTACGAGGCCCTGTTTGACGGCCATCCCCCAGGGAAGGTGCGCCTGCAAGAGCGAGCCGGCCTGGCCGAGGGTGCCCGGCGGGGCCGCAAAGACCGGCGGGGCCGCAACATCTTAGGGAACAAGCGGGCCGGGCCGCGGCGGGCCAGTGGGGAGGCCCTCTCTGCCTTGCCCTACTGTTACTTCCTGCAGAAGGATGCAGAGGCCCCCTGGCTCAGCAAGCCTGCCTACGACAGCGCCGAGTGCCGCCACCACGCTGCCGAGGCCCTGCGCATGGCCTGGTGCCTCGAAGCTGCCTCCCTGTCTCACCGACCTGGTCCTCGGTCTGGCCCGTCTGTGTCCAGCCTGAGACCCAAGTAGGAGAAACGTGCTGGGTGGGCACCCAGCCTGGGCTGTGGGCACAGGGACAGCCGTCCCAGGCTGGGGCTCCTCCAGCTTCCTCCCCTGCCCACCTAGGGTGGGGGCTCCCCGAGACCCGTGGGCCCAGCAGAGTTGAATGCAGGAGCAGGCTGAGTAAAGGTGGTGCTGCGCTTGTGGGTTCCAGGGACACTGCTTGGGGTTCCAAAGTCCCGGGCTGTCTGGATGGGGGCAGGGAAGGGCTCAGCACAGGGCAGAATCTCTGCCTCGCCCAGGGTCCCTCTTTGGCTGGGAAGCTCCCCGAGTCCCCTGTGGCTGTCACATGCCAGGGCTGAGAAGACAAGGCTACTCATAGGGGTGGGAAGCATTGAAGCTGGTTTCTGGCCCTAGCGCTCCCTTGCGATGAGATGTGGGAGCCAATGTGTCCCTGCCTGCCCATCCTGTGCACCCCCAGCTTTCCTTGTCACCTGAAACCACCTCTGAGGGAAGGTGGTGGCGTCTCAGATGCATGGGCATGTGGCTGGTCAGGTGGCCTCCATCCCAGGGTGCCCGGTCTGTGCGACCTCCCTCTGGGTGCTGGGGGCTTGCTCCAGGGTGCAGGCGCAACCCCAGCAGCGGTCTCTGGGGCCAGGCAGGTGGGTGGGCGATTGGACTTGGAAGGGAATACAGAAGGCATGGAAGTGGCGAGGCTGGCCTGTTGGCAATGGTGTCCTGGTGGTGGGGCAGGCTGAGTCAGGGAAGGACTCTGAAGGTCCCAAGCAGCTGCCTAGGCCCCCAAGGAAGTGGTTCCAACCTTGGACCCCCAGGGGTCTGGATTTGCCGGTTGACAAGATAACCTGAGGGCGGGACCCCATAGGGGAATGCTACCTGCTGCCCTTCCACCTGCCCTGGTGTTCACAATGGCCTGGTCCCTCCTTGCCAAGAGAGTGTCCTGGGTCAGGGACGCGGAGGAGGCTCACAGACTCCAGCCCTTTGTTACCGAGAGGACACTTGACAAGGTCCTGCGATGGTCTGGAGTCCACACACAGACTGGCGGCAGAGCAGGATGGGGACAGTTCTGTTGTACTTGGTTGGACAGTAGGAGGGTCTTGGCCAGTCCAGGGTGGGGGGCAGCAGACTCCATAAAGAACCAGAGGGTCTGGGCCCCGGCCACAGAGTCATCTGCCCAGCTCCTCTGCTGCTGGCCAGTGGGAGCAGCACGAGGTGGGGCTTTGTGCCAGTAAAACCACAGGCTGGATTTGCCTGCGGGCCATGGTCCCTGTCTAGGGCAGCAATTCTCAACCTTCTTGCTCTCAGGACCCCAAAGAGCTTTCATTGTATCTATTGATTTTTACCACATTAGCAATTAAAACTGAGAAATGGGCCGGGCACGGTGGCTCACGCCTGTAATCCCAGCACTTTGGGAGGCCGAGGCGGGTGATCACCTGAGGTCAGGAGTTCAAGACCAGCCTGGCCAACATGGTGAAACCTTGTCTACTAAAAATACAAAAAATTAGCCAGGCACAGTGGTGCGCACTGGTAGTCCCAGTTACTGGGGAGGCTGAGGCAGGAAAATTGCTTGAACCCAGGAGGCGGAGGTTGCGGTGAGCCAAGATCGCGCCGCTGATTCCAGCCTGCACAACAAGAGTGAGACTCCATCTCACCAAAAAAAAAAAAAAACTCAGAAATGTTAAGTGTACTTATTTGTTGAAGAAGAAACTTGTTACATATTACTAACATCTTTTTTTTTTTTTTAATGAGAAATACTTTTCCCATAACCAAAAAATACAGTGAGCAGAATGGTCTTACTTGAGGTTTTTGCAAATCTCTCGGGTGTCTGGCTTAGTGGGAGGCAGCTGGGCCCTCATACCTACCTCCACACTCCAGCTGTTTGACATAAACCCAGCTTCATGTGAGTGAAAGGGAAGGGCTTTGGGACCCCCAGAGGTTCTTGGACCACACTTTGAGAACTCCTCGTCTGGAAGACAGGCCTGGGGATGCCATGTGGGGTGAGGGCTTATGGGCTTGGTGTTGCTTTGTGGAGAACCGCTGGTGTCTGAAGCGGGTGTCAGCCCCACCGCACCCTGGTGCTTCTGGGCTGTTCTGATGAGGGTCTCTGTGGGGAAGGCTGAGGCCAGGGCTATCTCGGCCCCACTTCCCAGCCATGCTGACTTTGCCTCTTTCCCCTCCCAGCAGAAAAATGGCTACAAACTTCTTAGCACATGAGAAGATCTGGTTCGACAAGTTCAAATATGACGACGCAGAAAGGAGATTCTACGAGCAGATGAACGGGCCTGTGGCAGGTGCCTCCCGCCAGGTGAGAGCTGCACGTGGGGTGGCTAGGCGGCTCTGCTGCCCGACAGGAGTGGCCGGGGCACACAAGGCGGGTTCAGCCAGGCCAGGAGGGCAGAGGCACCCTGGCCCAGTGGCTCTGCTGTGGGAGCTGGGAGTGGGGTCTTGGGACAGGCGGCCTTGGCTGGGCCCCCGGGCTGGGTCTGCTCAGGGCCCTCCTGCCAGCGCCTGTGCACATGGTGTGGGGCCAGGCCTGGCACTCCTTCCCCCGCAGACATGGGCGCCTTTGCCTGTCGTCACGGCCTCGGGCACCTCCCGCTTTTCTGGCCCGCTGAGCTCTCGTTCTGTGCAGTACTTTCTTGCTGTCTGTATGTGAGGGTTCATGGGGTTTTTTGGTTTGTTTTTTAATTAAATTCTTTTTTAATAATAAAAAAAAAAGACTGGTTCTTTCTGCACTGTCTGCAGGAGAACGGCGCCAGCGTGATCCTCCGTGACATTGCGAGAGCCAGAGAGAACATCCAGAAATCCCTGGCTGGAGTGAGTACCCGCGGCCCACGGACCCGCGGGCTCCTGCTCGGCCAAGTAGCACGTCTGATTTTTCCTGATGCTGCTGGTTGTTTTGGCTTCACAGCAGAGTCAGGGCAGAGTGCACAGCGCTGTGCTCCTTGGGACGTGTGGCTCTGTGGCCTCCAGGCCCGGACTGCCATGGACAGTGTTCTTATTCTCGCGTCCCTTCCGTGCTTACCTCGTCTGCCGGCTGGCGGTCACACTGGCCGCTCCTGCGGGGCCGGCTGGGAGCTGAGTGGTGCCATTCGCAGGGCGCGCCGTGGGCGCCTGCCATGAGAGCCTGTGCCTCCCTGCTTGCTCCCTGTGGCAGGACTGTGTGTCTGCCGGGCCTTCCTGCATTCCCTCAGATCTTGCCTCACTGGGGAGAGAGAAGTGGTGGTTCTGCAAGGCGCAAGGAGTTCAGAGCCTAGAGTTGGCACCGTCTTGAGCTGGAGACCCAGAAGGAGCCCTTTATCCCTGCTTGGCCTCCAGGCCCCGGGCCAAGATCAGGAGTTGGAGGCAGTAGCTGCGGCCTGACAGGCTGGCTGGGGAAGGGGTGTCCTCCGGGCGGTGGCAGCCCTGGTGTTCCCGAGGAGTTGGGACTGCGTTCTCCCCGGGACGGGGTGCTGTCCTGGCCCCAAGAACGGCGTCAGTGTTTCTGTGGCTGCTGCTATGGCTTTCCACAGCTTCACGCTGGAAACAGTACATCTGTATCATGCCGGGTTTCCAGGCCAGAAATCTGAAATGTGTCTCACGAGGCTGTCCCCCGTGTCAGCAAGGTTGCCGTCCTTCCGAAGGTTCAGGAGGAGTCTGTTCCTTTGCCTCTTCCAGATTCCGGTGGATGCCCACGTTGCTTGTTTCGAGGTGCCCAGCAGGCAGCCTCATCCCCGCCCCGCCTCCACTTCCATCTCACGCCTCTCTCCGAGCCTCCTGCCTCCGTCACTTACATGGTTCTTGTGCTTGCTTTGGGCCCACCAGGATCCCAGGTCCAGGATGTTCCCTACCTCAAGATCCTGAATTTAATTGTATTTGCCGATTCTTCTTTTTGCCATGTAAGGTAGTGGATTTGCAGGCTCTGGGGGTTGGGACGTGGGCGTCGGAGATTCTCATTGTCTCATTTGTAAGGTGCATTGCTCCCCACCAACATCTGCAGAAGCCTGGGTCCCCCACAATGTCCCTCCAAAGTCCAGAATCCCATCTAGTCAGGCATGGGGGACTGCGTGGTCCATCCTGAGGCAAAATTCCTCTCCATCTGTGGACCAGTGAAACTGGAAAACAAGTTATCTGCTCCCAAAATACAATTGTGGGACAGGCATTCCCTTTCAAAATGGGAAAAAGAAGAAGGAAATGGCATCACTAGTCCCAGGCAGTTTCACAGTCCAGCCTGGCGGGTCACGTGAGGTTTGAAGGGAGCGCTCCTGTGTGGCCCATCGTCCCCCGCCCCCGCTGTCATTTTTTAAAATCCGTATTCCTACTAACAGCATGTTCGTGGCAGTTTAGGCTTAGTAGGTTGCTCTAGAAGATGATGTGTTTTCTCTGCCCTGCTCTCACCTCCTCTGAGTCTTCACCGAGGGGCTTAGCATCTGAATTCTGCCAACAGGGTGCTCAAGACAGGCTAGGGTTTTTCTTTTGGCAGGGGTGGGTGGGTTGTGGACAGTCTTGCTCTGTCGCCCAGGCTGGAGTACAGTGGCATGATCCTGACTCACTGCAACCTCCACCTCTGGGGTTCAAGCGATTCTTCTGTGTCAGCCTTCCAAGTAGCTGAGACTACAGGTGCCTGTCACCAAGCCCAGCTGATTTTTTTTTTTTTTTTTTTGTAGAGGCGGGGTTTGGCCATGTTGGCCAGGCTGGTCTTGAACTCCTGACCTTATGATCCGCCCACCTCGGCCTCTCAAAGTGCTGGGATTACAGGTGTGAGCCACCGTGCCTGGCCGTCTAGGGTTTTTCTGTCACACTCCTCAAAATTCTTCCCGCCTCACCACTGCCCAACTCCAAAGCCATCTCCACATTGTTAGGCATTCCAGCAGCACCCCACTTCCTGGGCCAAGATCTGTGTTGGTTTCCACTTGTTGCTGTAACGTTGCCACACTTCCGAGGCTTAAAACAGCACAAGTTCCTCACCTTACAGTTCTGGAGGCCAGAAGTCTGAGATCATCTTATGGGGGCAAAATCAAGGCTGTGGTCCTTCTGGTGTCTCTGGGGGGAGAATCCGCTTCCTTGTCTCTTCTGGCTGCTGGAAGCTGCTCACAGTTCTTGGCCCAAGGCTCCTAGGCAGCTGTCTCTCACTCAGCCTCCCTCTCCCCTCCCTCGCTCCTGCTGCCTAGTGTGGGCCCTTGTGATGACAGTGGGCCCACCTGGGTGATCCAGCATCCTCTCTCCTTCTTGAGATCCACTTAACTTAATCTTATCACATCTGCAGAATTCCTTTTGCCATGGGAGGCCATATTTACAAGCTCTGCGGACTTGTATGTGGGTATCTTTGCAGGGGCCCTTATTCTGTCTGCCACAGCCAGCTAGGGGTGTGCTGGCTCCCGGGCCATAAGCTGGGCATCCCTGGGTGGGGGGCCCAGGAAGCGCTGCCACTCCTGTCTGCCAGGTGGGGTGCTCCTTTGTGCCTTGCGTTCTGAGGGCTTGCACCCCTGGCTTGCCCAGGCATCTGACCAAGTCCAGGCTAGGCAGACATGAGATTAAGGGAGCACAGATTTTTGCACCCAAGTCAGGCCTGTTGCGCTCCAGTGCCCAGAAGGCAGCGGTCGAGGGCTTGGCCCTGGGGCTGCAGGAACTCTTCAGCCCTGGCTGTGTGGGGTCAACCCTAAGGTCATGGTCTCTGGGACAGGCAGGTGGTCACACTGTTAGGGCTTAGGGACTGGTTTGCTGCCATAACAAAGGTCCATAGACTGGGTGACTTAAACCACATGTATTTTCTCACAGCTCTGGAGGCTGGAGGTCCATGATGGAGGTGGCAGCAGGGCTGGTTTCTCCTGAGGCCTCTCTCAGCATGTAGACGGTCTTCTCCGTGTCTTCACACGGTCATCCCTCTGAGTGTGTGTGTGTCCTGATGTCTTCTTATTGGACACCAGTCAGATTGGATTAGCCCCCTGCCCCTCAGTGACAGTTACCTCTGTAAAGGCCCTGTCTCCAAATAAGGTCACATTCTAAGATACTGGAGGATAAGACTCCAGCATGTGGATTTGGAAGGACATTATTCAGCCCATGGCAGGGGCCCAGTCTCATCTTGGATTTGGGGTGGGAGTGCTCAGCAGACACTGGGGTTTCAGAACTGCAGGGTTTCTGGGAACGTGGTGCTGGCACAGGGTTACAGGCATGGGTCTGGCTCTGAAGTGTTTGCCTTTGGCATCCCCCAAGTCCCTGAGGGGCTCTCTGAGGCCCGCTGTGACCGCACTGGGTGACCTGAGCCTGCCCCGTTGAAGCTGTGCTCAGGGACTCTGATGCCTGGCATCCCTAGTCCCCCCCTGAGTCAGCATCAAAGGAGGGGGCTCTCCCTGTGGCCTGAGCGCTGTGGGCTCTGGCCTAGTGGCCCGCAGAGCCAGGCAGTGGTGAAACGGCCCCCACTGCTCATCATGCAGCCCAGGGCCAGTGCTGACTTAGTGCTTCCTCCAGAGGGGACCTTTTTCCTGTCCTTGGGCCTGCTGTGTGGGATGCATGAGGCCTCAGGTGCCCTGGCCCTGCCACTCACAGATTCTGGCCTCCTCAGGACCCAGCCCCACTCCCTCAGGAGGTCTGCTGTGATTCTCCACGCCCCCTGACGCCCCAAAGCCTGGCCCTCCTGTGCTCCAGCTTCTGCCCCAGAGCTTGTCAAGAGTTTCTGCCGGTGCCTCCTGCACCCCCACCACCATTCATGCGCCTCTGCCAGTCTGGCCTTTCCCTGTCCATTTCTTTCTGGCCTTGCTGCCAGGTGGGCCTCCTGGGCCAGTCTTGGCTCGGCCTTGCCCATGATCTGCGGGGTTTAGCTCCCACCCTCTCCAGATACATAAACAAGCATTCCCCACAGCATGGTCCCAAGGACGGTGACAGGAAGGCCCCAGGGATGGGGCTGCACGTTGGGCAAAGGCCTGAGTATGTCCGCAGCTGCTGCAAGGAGCAGCTTCGCCTGCCCAGCTACTCCAGGCCCCTCCCCACAGAGAGGGAGCCCCGGGGAGCTGCCGAGATGGGGTTGGCTGAGAGCTCCATGCAGCCAGGTGCACCCTGCCCTTAGAGTCATCCTGTGGGTGGGCAGGCTAAATGGCCCATGCGTGCAGGTAGATGCCTAAGGACTGGCTAGTGTTAAGGGCCAGGAGGCTGGGAGCCTGTCTGGGCCCCGAGGCATCAATCAGTCTCAGCTATGGCAAAGTACGAGGTGGGCTTGGGGCCCTGGATCACCTAGAAACTGGCCTGCTGAGTGAGATGGCAGGCGTGAGGCCCAGGGAGACAAAGCTTCGGGTGGCTGCTGCCCACACGGGTGGGCTCCTTCCTTCTTCCCCCACTGGGCCCTCAGCTGCTCCCGCCTCCCATTTCCAGTGCTACCTGGTCCCCTGAGGCCTGTCCCAGGTTGTCCCTAGGACTGTGAGTCCTTCACCACCTCCCACCCAGCCTCTGAGCCTGGCTGCTCAGCAGGATCCCGCTGGGCAGCAGCAGCCATGGTCCAGCTCCCCACAGCCTCCGTCTTTGGGGCACCAAGAGCCTCCTGTCCTGCACTTTGCCTGGCTGAGAATTTCACTGTGGTCTGTGGTGGTTGCCACCTCTGAGATCATAAGTTTGAGCTGGGCATCAGCAGGGGGCACCTCCTGCTCTCCCGAGCCGTAGTTTTCCTTCCGTGAGTTCCCACAGTCCTGAGCATGGCAGGGGGACCCAGTGGAGGTGACTGGAGCCTCTGAGGGGACCCTAGAAGCAGGCTGGGCACTGAGCCCTCCCCTCCTCCTGCCTTGCAGAGCTCAGGCCCCGGGGCCTCCAGCGGCCCCAGCGGAGACCACAGCGAGCTCGTCGTCCGGATCGCCAGTCTAGAAGTGGAGAACCAGAGCCTGCGTGGCGGTGAGGCCCCGGGCCAGTGGGTTGGGGCTGTCCCTGGCCTCTGCCATCTAACCGTGCTCCCCTTGCCCCCTAGTGGTACAGGAGCTGCAGCAGGCCATCTCCAAGCTGGAGGCCCGGCTGAACGTGCTGGAGAAGAGCTCGCCTGGCCACCGGGCCACGACCCCGCAGACCCAGGTGAATGCTCTCCCCACGCCTGACACTGCAGGGGACCACGTGGCCCTGCTGGCTTCCACGTCTCCCTGTGGGCTGGCCCCAGCCGCAGTGATGAGCTGGCAGTCAGGATACTGGAGTCTTCAGGTCCCCAGGAAGGTTTAGTTAGGCCTGCGCTAATCCCCTGGGCAGGTGAAGGCAGTTTTTGTCTTTCCTGGGGCCCGGCATGTACACAGCTGGGGTACACAGGGGCTGCCCTTCCTGCACTCAAGGGAGGGAGGAGGGCCAGGAGGTGGCCAGGCAGCTCTGGGCCCTGGTTGGAGCGTCTCAGCCATGCCTCCTATCCCTTCCGCTGTGGCAGCATGTCTCTCCCATGCGCCAAGTGGAGCCCCCAGCCAAGAAGCCAGCCACACCAGCAGAGGATGACGAGGATGACGACATTGACCTGTTTGGCAGCGACAATGAGGAGGAGGACAAAGAGGCGGCACAGCTGCGGGAGGAGCGGCTACGGCAGTACGCGGAGAAGAAGGCCAAGAAGCCTGCACTAGTGGCCAAGTCCTCCATCCTGCTGGATGTCAAGCCTGTGAGTGGGCGGGGTGGGGCTTCAGGGGGCCAGGCACTGCCCTGGTGCCCACCTAGCTGGCTCAGCCTGTGACCCTCCCCCTCCCCCTCCCCTCTGGGTCCTGGGGAAGACTTTAAAGCCAAGTTTAGAAGTCTTGGGACAGGAAGGTGTGAATTTAGATTGTTTTCTGTGGGCCCTTTAAGGAAACAGAATTGTGGACACACAGTGGTTGAGGGTAGGGTGCATGCAGGTACTTCCTGGGTATTCTGAGGGTGGCTGACCCCAGCTTTTCCTCCCCTTTCCCCACAGTGGGACGATGAGACGGACATGGCCCAGCTGGAGGCCTGTGTGCGCTCTATCCAGCTGGACGGGCTGGTCTGGGGGGCTTCCAAGCTGGTGCCCGTGGGTTATGGTATCCGGAAGCTACAGATTCAGTGTGTGGTGGAGGACGACAAGGTGGGGACAGACTTGCTGGAGGAGGAGATCACCAAGTTTGAGGAGCACGTGAGTGAGCTGGCCGGGGAGAGGAGGGGAGAGGAGACTGGGGACCCTGGCCCATGCCAGGGAGCGAGTCCCAGAGTGAACCCCACCTCAGAGGAGGCTCCTGGCTCCAAGTGGGCTGTAGGGGAATGGCCCTGACCATCACCCTCCGCCTTTCCTCAGGTGCAGAGTGTCGATATCGCAGCTTTCAACAAGATCTGAAGCCTGAGTGTGTGTATGTGCGCGCGTGTGCACATGCGTGAGGCCCTGCCACGATTAAAGACTGAGACCGGCCCTCTGGCTCCATCCTGGTCATTTCCTGCTCGTACCTGGCCTGTCTCCCTCCCTGTCTCAGCCCCATCTCTGCCCTGCTGCTCCCACACAGTCATCTTGGCTGCTGCCACCCTCTGTGGCCATGTCACCTTGCCCCCAGCAGACCTCCGCCTGTCTCTCCATCTCCTGGCCACTCCCTCCCAAAGCTCCAGCCCTCCCTCTTCTCCTTTCCATTGGAAAAGCAAGTCCAGTTCAGGGGGTTTAAAAAGCCAGAAACAGAAACTGTTAGCTCACTATCTGGAGAGGCCACCACCCCACCACTCTGCCTCCTGTTGGCACTGTCCCCATGGGAGCAAGCGTGCAAGCCTGGAACTGTCCAGGAAAGAGGTCCCAGTGGCACCTGGCCCTGCTGCCATGCCCTTTGTCAGTGTCCCGGCCCTCCCCTCACCTCATTCATTCCTGGAATCCCTGCCCCCTTGCTCCAGGGACTGTGCCCCTCCCATGATGTTCTGGGGTGGCCAGAGCGTGGCTGCCTGGGCTCTGTGGAGCTGTGCCTCAGCATCCTGACAGCCGTATGTGGTCAGCATGTGTGGCCACGCTCCCTCCCCTGGACCTCGCGTGTCTGCATTGGGGTGAAAGAGGATAGGGTGTAATTACTTGATTACTTCTGGTCAGACTGTGTCCTCGGGGCCCCAAGCCACAAGGGGAATGGATTCTTCCTGGGTAGTGGCCCCTGACTTTGCCCTCAGAGCTTTAGAAAGTGTTCTGTGGGGCTCGGAGTGCAGGACCCCATAAAAGCCAGCACTGAGGGACACTGGGCCTTCATAGCCACAGAAGGTCTTTTGGTGCCAGCTGACAGTGTGCATGCGCCCCCCCGCCCCACGCCGCCCTTTCCTGGGTGCCAAGCTCTTTCCAAACGACATTTGCATCCATCTGGGCTCCCTCGTCCTAGCCTGGCTGCTCAAGCTCCAACTAAGGCAGCCTCTGGCCGCCCTCCCCAGGCCCAGGGCAGAAGCTGGCTGCTGGCCAGCGGTTGTCTTCTGGGTCGGTGGGGGTGGAGTCTGGCTGGTCTGTCCTCCACCCTTTCCGCCTCTTGGCAAGTCCTGAGCTGCACCTAATGGCCCGGCCAAGGGGCAGAGACACGAGCGACTGGGGGCACCTCTGGTGACCAGGACCGGGCTGCGCTCCAAAGAGGCCGTTGGGCCTGGAGTAGGGTTGGGGGTCCGAGAGGAGTTAGGTGACATCTCCCACCCCATCTCGGGTCCAGCTGTTTCAGCCCCTCTCAGCGCGCCGATAATGTTAGACCTCTCCCGTCCTCCATGGCGTCCCGTGCCGCTCCCAAACCGCACGATAAGCCCCACACGGAGTGCGCCATAGGCCGGGGCGCGTCACGGGGCCGGGGCGGGGCGGGCCGGAGTCCGGACGTCGGGAGCGGGATGGCGGCGGAGCAGGACCCCGAGGGGCGCGCGGCGGCGCGGCCGCTCCTCACTGACCTCTACCAGGCCACCATGGCGCTGGGCTATTGGCGCGCGGGCCGGGCGCGGGACGCCGCCGAGTTCGAGCTCTTCTTCCGCCGCTGCCCGTTCGATGGCGCCTTCGCCTTGGCCGCCGGCTTGCGCGACTGTGTGCGCTTCCTGCGCGCCTTCCGCCTGCGGGACGCCGGTAGTCCCCCGCCCGCGCGACGAGCCCCCCACGCCCGACGGAAGCCCCCACCCCGGGAGCCGCCCATGCCCGACGGAAACCCCCACCCCACGATCCCCCCACGCCCGACAGAAGCCCCCACCTGTGGCCGGTGGAAGTCCCTGCCCCCCAATGGAACCCACCCATGTCCCACGACCGGTCTGTCCCCGCGCTGGTCTCAGCGCAGTTACCTCGTTTCCAGACGTGCAGTTCCTGGCCTCGGTGCTGCCCCCAGACACGGACCCTGCGTTCTTCGAGCACCTTCGGGCCCTCGACTGCTCCGAGGTGACGGTGCGAGCCCTGCCCGAGGGCTCCCTCGCCTTCCCGGGCGTGAGTAGGGGTAAGCGGGCGGCGCGGCGGCCACGGGGTGCTGGGCCGAGCGCGGAGCTGACTTCGCTCCCCGCAGGTGCCGCTCCTGCAGGTGTCCGGGCCGCTCCTGGTGGTGCAGCTGCTGGAGACACCGCTGCTCTGCCTGGTCAGCTACGCCAGGTGGGCTGCGGGCCACTGGCAGGGAGCGTGGGCATGGGATGGGCCCGCAGCGCTGGGGCTCGGTGCTGGACTGTGGCGGCGGGGCTGGCTGCCCGGGGGTCCCAGGACTGGCCTCCCGCCCCCACTGTGCAGGGTGTAAGGAGGGGCTGGGTGAGAGTGGAGCTCCCAGGTTAGAAGTTCCAGGCCCCAGGTAACCGCCGTCTTGGGTGGCCTGGCGACCCTCACCCTGGGCCCCCCTGACTCTTGGCTCCCCACAGCCTGGTGGCCACCAACGCAGCGCGGCTTCGCTTGATCGCAGGGCCAGAGAAGCGGCTGCTAGAGATGGGCCTGAGGCGGGCTCAGGGCCCCGATGGGGGCCTGACAGCCTCCACCTACAGCTACCTGGGCGGTGAGTGTCTGGTGCGGGGCAAGGCAAGGGCCGGGAAGGAGGAGCCCCGTCTTGGCCCGAAGTCCCCCAATCCCACCGCCTTCCTCTCCAGGCTTCGACAGCAGCAGCAACGTGCTAGCGGGCCAGCTGCGAGGTGTGCCGGTGGCCGGGACCCTGGCCCACTCCTTCGTCACTTCCTTTTCAGGCAGCGAGGTGCCCCCTGACCCGGTCAGTCCCTCCTCTCAACCCTGCTGTCTCCAGGCGACAGGCCCCAAGCCAGCCCTTTCTCTGGCGAGCGGTGTGCCACCCAGTCAGGTCACCCCAGTGCTATCCCAGGAAGCTGGCACGGGCTGCATTACCTTTGCCCTCAAACTAGGGTGTCCCTGGCTGCTCCCAGGCCTCATACTGCATTCCTGGCCCCCATTCGTCACCGACTCTGTTCCACAGATGTTGGCACCAGCAGCTGGTGAGGGCCCTGGGGTGGACCTGGCAGCCAAAGCCCAGGTGTGGCTGGAGCCCGTGTGTGCCCACCTGGGGCTGGGGGTGCAGGAGCCGCACCCAGGCGAGCGGGCAGCCTTTGTGGCCTATGCCTTGGCTTTTCCCCGGGCCTTCCAGGGCCTCCTGGACTCCTACAGCGTGTGGAGGTGAGCCCCGGCACTTTAGGGGTGGGCTCAGCAGAACCTCAGCAGCCCGTGACCCCCTTATCCATTCCTGCAGGAGTGGTCTGCCCAACTTCCTAGCAGTCGCCCTGGCCTTGGGAGAGCTGGGCTACCGGGCAGTGGGCGTGAGGCTGGACAGTGGCGACCTGCTACAGCAGGCTCAGGAGATCCGCAAGGTCTTCCGAGCTGCTGCAGCGCAGTGAGTTTCTTGGGGAGGAGGTGTGCCTGGTGGGAGATTTGGGAATGGGGCAGGGAAGGACAGTGACGTGCTCTGCTGTAGTTTCAGTGGTGATATTGCAGGCCGTGGCAGGGAGGTAAGCGGTGGGGTTCCCTAGGAGCTCCCAAGCAGAAGGTGAGCGCAGGTGTCGTTGACTGAGGCGGGGGGTTGGGGGCAGGGGGACAAGAGGGTGAATCAGGAAGATCTGAGGGGCGGCCCCCACCCTTTCTTCACCCACGCGACAGGTTCCAGGTGCCCTGGCTGGAGTCAGTCTCCATCGCAGTCAGCAACAACATTGACGAGGAGGCGCTGGCCCGACTGGCCCAGGAGGTGGGGTGGATGAGGGGGTAGGCGGAGGGTGGCTGGGGGGCTCCGGGGGTCCCTGCAGGTTCTGGCTGGGCCCACTGCCACCTCCTTCCCCCACCCAGGGCAGTGCCACCTCCTTCCCCACCCAGGGCACTGCCACCTCCTTCCCCACCCAGGGCAGCTGGGCTCACAACCGCCTCCTTCCCCACCCAGGGCAGTGCCACCTCCTTCACCCAGGGCACTGCCACCTCCTTCCCCCACCCAGGGCACTGCCACCTCCTTCCCCACCCAGGGCACTGCCACCTCCTTCCCCACCCAGGGCACTGCCACCTCCTTCCCCACCCAGGGCAGCTGGGCTCACGACCACCCCCTTCCTCACCCAGGGAAGTGCCACCTCCTTCCCCCACCCAGGGTAGTGCCACCTCCTTCCCCCACCCAGGGCACTGCCACCTCCTTCCCCACCCAGGGCAGCGGGGCTCACGACCACCTCCTTCCCCACCCAGGGAAGTGCCACCTCCTTCCCCCACCCAGGGCAGTGCCACTTCCTTCCCCACCCAGGGCACTGCCACCTCCTTCTCCACCCAGGGCAGCTGGGCTCACTGCCACCTCCTTCCCTACCTAGGGCACTGCCACCTCCTTCCCCACCCAGGGCAGCTGGGCTCACGACCACCTCCTTCCCCACCCAGGGCACTGCCACCTCCTTCACCCAGGGCACTGCCACCTCCTTCCCCCACCCAGGGCACTGCCACCTCCTTCTCCACCCAGGGCAGTGCCAACTTCTTCCCCACCCAGGACAGTGCCACCTCCTTCCCCCACCCAGGGCACTGCCACCTCCTTCCCCACCCAGGGCAGTGCCACCTCCTTCCCCACCCAGGGCACTGCCACCTCCTTCCCCACCCAGGGCAGTGCCACCTCCTTCCCCCACCCAGGGCACTGCCACCTCCTTCCCCACCCAGGGCATTGCCACCTCCTTCCCCACCCAGGGCAGCTGGGCTCAGGACCACCCCCTTCCTCACCCAGAGAAGTGCCACCTCCTTCCCCCACCCAGGGCAGTGCCACCTCCTTCCCCCACCCAGGGCACTGCCACCTCCTTCCCCACCCAGGGCACTGCCACCCCCTTCCCCACCCAGGGCACTGCCACCTCCTTCCCCACCCAGGGCAGCTGGGCTCACGACCACCCCCTTCCTCACCCAGGGAAGTGCCACCTCCTTCCCCCACCCAGGGCAGTGCCACCTCCTTCCCCACCCAGGGCAGTGCCACCTCCTTCCCCCACCCAGGGCACTGCCACCTCCTCCACCCAGGGCAGCTGGACTCACTGCCACCTCCTTCCCTACCTAGGACACTGCCACCTCCTTCCCCACCCAGGGAAGTGCCAACTTCTTCCCCACCCAGGGCAGTGCCACCTCCTTCCCCCACCCAGGGCAGTGCCACCTCCTTCCCCACCCAGGGCAGCTGGGCTCACGACCACCCCCTTCCCCACCCAGGGCAGTGCCACCTCCTTCCCCCACCCAGGGCAGTGCCACCTCCTTCCCCACCCAGGGCACTGCCATCTCCTTCCCCACCCAGGACAGCTGGGCTCACTGCCACCTCCTTCCCTACCTAGGGCAGTGCCACCTCCTTCCCCACCCAGGGCACTGCCATCTCCTTCCCCACCCAGGACAGCTGGGCTCACTGCCACCTCCTTCCCTACCTAGGGCAGTGCCACCTCCTTCCCCACCCAGGGCACTGCCACCTCCTTCCCCCACCCAGGGCACTGCCACCTCCTTCCCCACCCAGGGCAGTGCCACCTCCTTCCCCCACCCAGGGCACTGCCACCCCCTTCCCCACCCAGGGCAGTGCCACCTCCTTCCCCACCCAGGGCAGTGCCACCTCCTTCCCCACCCAGGGCACTGCCACCTCCTTCCCCACCCAGGGCAGCTGGGCTCACGACCACCCCCTTCCTCACCCAGGGAAGTGCCACCTCCTTCCCCCACCCAGGGCAGTGCCACCTCCTTCCCCACCCAGGGCAGTGCCACCTCCTTCCCCCACCCAGGGCACTGCCACCTCCTTCCCCACCCAGGGCAGCTGGGCTCATGACCACCTCCTTCCCCACCCAGGGAAGTGCCACTTCCTTCCCCACGCAGGGCACTGCCACCTCCTCCACCCAGGGCAGCTGGACTCACTGCCACCTCCTTCCCTACCTAGGACACTGCCACCTCCTTCCCTACCCAGGGAAGTGCCAACTTCTTCCCCACCCAGGGCAGTGCCACCTCCTTCCCCCACCCAGGGCACTGCCACCTCCTTCCCCACCCAGGGCACTGCCACCTCCTTCCCCACCCAGGGCAGCTGGGCTCACGACCACCCCCTTCCCCACCCAGGGCAGTGCCACCTCCTTCCCCCACCCAGGGCAATGCCACCTCCTTCCCCACCCAGGGCACTGCCACCTCCTTCCCCACCCAGGACAGCTGGGCTCACTGCCACCTCCTTCCCTACCTAGGGCAGTGCCACCTCCTTCCCCACCCAGGGCAGTGCCACCTCCTTCCCCACCCAGGGCAGTGCCACCTCCTTCCCCCACCCAGGGCACTGCCACCTCCTTCCCCACCCAGGGCAGTGCCACCTCCTTCCCCCACCCAGGGCACTGCCACCTCCTTCCCCACCCAGGGCACTGCCACCTCCTTCCCCACCCAGGGCAGCTGGGCTCACGACCACCCCCTTCCCCACCCAGGGCAGTGCCACCTCCTTCCCCCACCCAGGGCACTGCCACCTCCTTCCCCACCCAGGGCAGTGCCACCTCCTTCCCCCACCCAGGGCACTGCCACCCCCTTCCCCACCCAGGGCAGTGCCACCTCCTTCCCCACCCAGGGCAGTGCCACCTCCTTCCCCACCCAGGGCACTGCCACCTCCTTCCCCACCCAGGGCAGCTGGGCTCACGACCACCCCCTTCCTCACCCAGGGAAGTGCCACCTCCTTCCCCCACCCAGGGCAGTGCCACCTCCTTCCCCACCCAGGGCAGTGCCACCTCCTTCCCCCACCCAGGGCACTGCCACCTCCTTCCCCACCCAGGGCAGCTGGGCTCATGACCACCTCCTTCCCCACCCAGGGAAGTGCCACTTCCTTCCCCACGCAGGGCACTGCCACCTCCTCCACCCAGGGCAGCTGGACTCACTGCCACCTCCTTCCCTACCTAGGACACTGCCACCTCCTTCCCTACCCAGGGAAGTGCCAACTTCTTCCCCACCCAGGGCAGTGCCACCTCCTTCCCCCACCCAGGGCACTGCCACCTCCTTCCCCACCCAGGGCACTGCCACCTCCTTCCCCACCCAGGGCAGCTGGGCTCACGACCACCCCCTTCCCCACCCAGGGCAGTGCCACCTCCTTCCCCCACCCAGGGCAATGCCACCTCCTTCCCCACCCAGGGCACTGCCACCTCCTTCCCCACCCAGGACAGCTGGGCTCACTGCCACCTCCTTCCCTACCTAGGGCAGTGCCACCTCCTTCCCCACCCAGGGCAGTGCCACCTCCTTCCCCACCCAGGGCAGTGCCACCTCCTTCCCCCACCCAGGGCACTGCCACCTCCTTCCCCACCCAGGGCAGTGCCACCTCCTTCCCCACCCAGGGCAGTGCCACCTCCTTCCCCCACCCAGGGCACTGCCACCTCCTTCCCCACCTATGGCAGCTGGGCTCACGGCCACCCCCTTCCCCACCCAGGGCAGTGAGGTGAATGTCATTGGCATTGGCACCAGTGTGGTCACCTGCCCCCAACAGCCTTCCCTGGGCGGCGTCTATAAGGTAGGGACAGTGTTGGGGGCCCAGGTTGGGGCAGGTCTGAGGGATGGTGCTGGGTCGGGGATAAGGACCAGCGAGCTCAACGCCCTCTCCCTGCAGCTGGTGGCCGTCGGAGGCCAGCCGCGAATGAAGCTGACCGAGGACCCTGAGAAGCAGACGTTGCCTGGGAGCAAGGCTGCTTTCCGGCTCCTGGGCTCTGACGGTGAGGCCCTCCCATCCCCCCTGCTGTCCACCTTCAGAACACCAGGGCCCCCCCTTATTCTTGCCTCACCCACACAGGGTCTCTACTCATGGACGTGCTGCAGTTAGCAGAAGAGCCGGAGCCACAGGCTGGGCAGGAGCTGAGGGTGTGGCCTCCAGGGGCCCAGGAGCCCTGTACCGTGAGGCCAGCCCAGGTGGAGCCACTACTGCGGCTCTGCCTCCAGCAGGGACAGGTGGCTGCCCCACCGCCCTCATCCTGCCCCCCAGCCCCAGTAGAGCCCTGACTGGGAGCCAGCCCCAAGCTTCTCTTTCCTTACCTCTTCCCTGCAGTTGTGTGAGCCGCTCCCATCCCTGGCAGAGTCTAGAGCCTTGGCCCAGCTGTCCCTGAGCCAACTCAGCCCTGAGCACAGGCGGCTGCGGAGCCCTGCACAGTACCAGGTTGGGGGGAGGCCCGCCCTGCCATTCTGCCCTGTGTGCCCCCGCCCTCACCCTGCCCACTGCTCCCCTCTTCTCCTCCCTGCAGGTGGTGCTGTCCGAGAGGCTGCAGGCCCTGGTGAACAGTCTGCGTGCAGGGCCGTCCCCCTGAGACTTGGAGTGGGGCTGCCTGGAAATAACACGAATCACTCACTTTTCCCCACAGCTTGTCCTGTGTTGTTTGTGTGTTTGTTCACCCAGCCACGGGCTGGGCCTCCCGGGCTGGGGCTGGGCTGGAGTTGGGAATCTGAGCTCGAGGGAGCAGAAGGATTTGCATCCCAGTGAAAGCACAGGCCCTGCTGGGGTGGGAGACAGCCCTGTGCTGAAGCCCGAAGGGCAGTGAGGAGTTCCCCAGCTTGGGGTGGGCTGTGGGGAGTCAGATCCCACACTAGAACTACAAGACCACAGGCAGGGAGGGCTTTGGTGTCTGCCTTGGAGTTGAAGGAGTTGCTGCAGAAGACCTTTCCTTGCTAGAGGCAGGCTGGGGACAGGACAGGGTTGGGGGGTAGTGCCAGGTAAGAGGGTCCAGCCATGGCCCTGGGCTCCCACGCCTGCCTAGGCACTGCCCCCCAGGCTCAGGGTCAGTGAGGACATCTCAAACTCCCCAAGTCAAAAGGGAGCGCTCAGGTGTCTCCTGCCACTGCTGCTGCCAACCCGGCACCACCCTGGCATCTGGCCTCAGGCACACAGCTCCTGACCCAGCAGCCCAGGGAAGAAGAGGAAGAATGGGGAAGAAGTTGAAGCTCCAGGAGATGGCTCAGCCCCAGACACCTGGCCGGAGTGGCGCTGCACGTGGCTGTGCTGGGCTGGCCCTGCCTCTGCGCCAGCAAGTTCCTGATCTCAGGGTTCCGCCAGTTTGGGCAACATGAGCTTCAGAGGAACTGCTTGGGGGAGAGGTTCTAGGCTTGGCAGGAAGTGAAGGCTGGGGGCCTGGGCCTCTCTTGTCCAAGCAGCCTGAGGTGGCACAGACAGGCAAGGGCGTGGGGGAATGCTGACCGCCTGGGGTGCGTCAGGGGCACTTCCGTCTGCCCAGGCATTCCACCAGACCAGCTCATCTGGCTCCCTGGGGCTCAGGGTGGGCAGCACCACTGTGTGGTTGACTGAGGGTGGAGGGTGGGGACTTGGAGCAGAGGCCCGGTCCAGCCAGCCCCAGGGAGTACGAGCTAGGAGAGAGATACAGACTCACACACACTGGACAGAACACACCACACCCCAGGCACCCCCAGGGCACCCACGCACTCCGAGGGGCCCAGCCAGGGTGGCTGTATTCTTCCGTTCTTGTACTGCTGTAAAGAAATACCTGAGACTGGGTAATTTCTAAGGAAGAGAGGTTTAATTGGCCCGTGGTTCTGCAGGTACAGGACGCATGGCTGGGGAGGCTTCAGGAAACTTACCGTCTTGGTGGAAGGGAAGCAGGCAGGTCTTACATGGCCGGAGAAAGGGGTGGGGCGGTGCCACATACTTCCAAACAACCAGATCTTGAGAACTCTTAACATGGGAACAGCATCAAAGGGGGAAGTCGCCCCCAGGATCCAATCATTTCCCACCAGGCCCCACCTCCAGCACTGGAGATTACGTTTCAACATGAGATTTGGCCAAGGACCCAGGACCCAGAGGGGCCTGCACAAGCTCTGGAGGGGCCACCGCTCCTCTGGGGTCTTCACTGCCCCCTCCACCCCTCCGGGCTGCCCCAAGCTCACCCAGTCATGCCTGTTCCAAGATGTCTGACAGAGCCAGCGTGCAGGAGGTGGGGCCAGCCCCTAGCCCCAGGCTCAGTGGGGAGCTGACTGCCGCTTGGGGGCTGAATCAGGCCTCAACTCAGGGCGGCGCCCAGACTCCTAGACCCTGCGAGGACCTCCTCAGAGCTGTCCACAACTGCCCTGAGTCCCCTGGTCAACAGGGGCTGGTAGTCAGGGTGGGGGCCCTTCTCCCCCTTTCTTTGTGGATCTGCCAGCTCTTGGGGATCCTGTTCTCAGGGCCCTGGTGGGTAGAGCCACATCACAGGCACTCAGGCTCCAGGTGGCCACTCCCCTCCAGCAGCCCAGGCAGGAGGGCCCCTCAGAGGCCCATTGTAGGCACCTCCGTGTGGCTCCTCAGCCCCCACAAGCTCACACTCGCGCACACGCCACCACGCCCGTCCGTGGTCCCGCCCGGGCCGGCTTCTAGGTCAGTCCTGGGCACAACTTCCCAGGAAGAGCAGCGGCAGGTGCAGGCAAGGGCCGCCATGGCTGGAGGTGTGTGGGGCCGGGGCCGGGGCCGGGAGGCTCCCGTGGGGGCTCTAACCCTGACAGCACTGACTGAAGGAATCCGGGCCAGGCAGGGGCAGCCCCAGGGACCCCCTTCCACAGGCCCTCAGCCCAACTCCTGGGAGGTCAAACCTGAGGCTGAGCCACAGACCGAGGCACTCACTGCCCCCTCTGAGGCCGAGCCTGGACGTGGGGCCACCGTCCCTGAAGCTGGCAGCGAGCCCTGCTCCCCCAACAGTGCCCTGGAACCAGCCCCTGAGGGGCCCCACCAGGTGAGGGGTGAGGGAAGGGATGTTGTGGGAACCAGCCCAGGGGTCCTGGGGATGCTAGGTGGAAGGCGGGGTGGGGGGGTGGTGCGGTGCTGGGCCCCGGGGAGGTCAGGGTCTGTGGATGCTAGGTGGAAGGTGGGGTGGCGGTGCTGGCCCCGGGGAGGTCAGGGTCTGGGGATGCTAGGTGGAAGGCGGGGTGGTGGGGGGGCGGTGCTGGCCCCGGGGAGGTCAGGGTCTGGGGATGCTAGGTGGAAGGCGGGGTGGGGGGGGGGCGGTGCTGGCCCCGGGGAGGTCAGGGTCTGGGGATGCTAGGTGGAAGGCGGGGTGGGGGGGGGGCGGTGCTGGGCCCCGGGGAGGTCAGGGTCTGTGGATGCTAGGTGGAAGGTGGGGTGGCGGTGCTGGCCCCGGGGGAGGTCAGGGTCTGTGGATGCTAGGTGGAAGGCGGGGGGGCGGTGCTGGCCCCGGGGGAGGTCAGGGTCTGTGGATGCTAGGTGGAAGGCGGGGTGGTGGGGGGGCGGTGCTGGCCCCGGGGAGGTCAGGGTCTGTGGATGCTAGGTGGAAGGCGGGCTGGGGGGGTGGCGGTGCTGGGCCCCGGGGAGGTCAGGGTCTGTGGATGCTAGGTGGAAGGTGGGGTGGCGGTGCTGGCCCCGGGGGAGGTCAGGGTCTGTGGATGCTAGGTGGAAGGCGGGGGGGCGGTGCTGGCCCCAGGGAGGTCAGGGTCTGTGGATGCTAGGTGGAAGGTGGGGTGGCAGGGGGCGGTGCTGGGCCCCGGGGAGGTCAGGGTCTGTGGATGCTAGGTGGAAGGCGGGGTGGCGGCGCTGGCCCCGGGGAAGGTCAGGGTGAAACAGGCTGGTGAGCAACAGAGGAGCAAGGGATTTTGTAGGAAGCTGGGTGAGAGGCTGAGGGACCAGGAGGAGTGCTAGGAGAGGTTTGGGCACTTCAGACGCCCCACCCATCCTGCCCTAGGTTCCCCAGAGTTCCTGGGAGGAGGCAGTTCTTGCCGATCTCGCGTTGTACACAGCTGCCTGCCTGGAGGAGGCTGGCTTTGCAGGGACCCAGGCGACAGCGCTCACCCTGTCCTCAGCCCTGGAGGCCAGGGGGGAGCGGTTGGAGGACCAGGTCAGCCTCCACCCACTCCATGCCCTACAGAATCCTGCTGGTTCGGGCACCAAGGTGGTGGGAGGGGCCTGGAGAGCACAGCCTGACCCTGCCATCTTCAGGCTGCTCCTGCCAGGCGGGATCAGGGTGGGGGTGGAGGCGGGGTGCAGGCCAGAAGGGAATGGACGGTGGAGGAGGCCTGACTGCTGAAGTCTGCCCCCCTCCCCATCAGGTGCATGCTCTGGTGCGCGGGCTGCTGGCGCAGGTGCCCAGCCTAGCGGAAGGGAGGCCCTGGAGGGCGGCCCTGCGAGTGCTGAGCGCACTGGCCCTGGAGCATGCGCGGGACGTGGTGTGTGCGCTGCTACCCCGCTCTCTGCCCCCCGATCGGTAACCCAACCGTCCTGGCCCTGCGGTCCCCACGCGGCTTCCTTCCCTCTTCCCGCTTGGCGGTGGAGTCTGGCCCCAGAAGAGGGAGCTGAAAGGGGGCAGGGCCTCCTTATTCCAGCCCCGCGATGACTCGTGCCCCCTATCCATTCCCGCTCCCCTCACTTTTAGCTCCGCAAACTCCCCCCACGCTCCTGCCACAGAGTTTCTGATGCTGGGCTCCT
The DNA here is from genome assembly GCF_028885655.2 of Pongo abelii. Taxonomy (NCBI): domain Eukaryota; kingdom Metazoa; phylum Chordata; class Mammalia; order Primates; family Hominidae; genus Pongo; species Pongo abelii. The sequence continues at coordinate 160,064,154 of NC_071992.2, read as the reverse complement.
CTCTTGGAGCCGCCTGCTATCTTCCGGTGGCCTCCCCTGGAGACCGTCCTAGGGTTGGCTCTGGAGTGGGGTGAATGAGGCTGGGGGGCTAACGTGCCTGGACACCCCTGGCTCTTCGGTTAATTTGCCCCAGAAGTTATCTTTGGTTTTATTCTCTGTGGCAATTTTTTTTTTTAAATAGTGCCAGGTTTATTTCACTGTCGCTGACCCAACGGGACTCCCATTGGGTCCCCACCCTGCAGCTAGCTTGAGACGGGCTATGTTGTGGTCTGCACAATTCACACTTCATTTGTTTCTCTGAGATTTGGGGATGGGGGGAGATGGGGGTGGTGGTTTCCTGCCCCTCCCCTGCTGGAGTCCTACTGGCTGCCTCCACCCTGGCTGGGGACTCCCTACATCCCCTGGACGCCCACCCATCTCTTGTCTCACACCAGCCCCCTCCAAACCCTCAGGGCAGCAGCCGAGCTCTGGCGCAGCCTAAGCCGTAACCAGCGTGTAAATGGGCAGGTGCTGGTGCAACTGCTGTGGGCGCTGAAGGGTGCTTCAGGGCCTGAGCCCCAGGCGCTGGCGGTAGGTGGCTCCAGCCATTACCAGGGGGTGGGGGCAGGGGCGGGTGCGGGGGATTGGGGGGGGAGGGTGGTGATAGGGAGTTTGCACCTAGGTAACTGCTCCTGGAATGTCCCACGCGTGTCTGAGGCTGTCCCCATCCTGTCGACAGCACGCCTGTCCCTGTGCTGCCCAGCGCAGCTCCAGGCGTGCCCCAGGCCTGAGTGGGCCACTCGCTCCGCAGGCCACACGTGCTCTTGGGGAGATGCTGGCTGTTTCAGGCTGCGTGGGAGCCACGAGGGGCTTCTACCCACATCTGCTGCTTGCACTGGTCACACAGCTGCACAAGCTGGCCCGCAGCCCGTGCTCCCCCGACATGCCCAAGATTTGGGTTCTGTCCCACCGAGGGCCACCGCACAGCCACGCCAGGTGAGAGGCAACACCAGGTTACGTGGGGCGGGCCAGCATGCTGTCACCCTCTCAGCTCCCACTGCCCACCTGCTCACTGTCCCCACCACCAGCTGCGCCCTGGAGGCCTTGAAGGCCCTGCTCAGCGGGGATGGAGGCCGCATGGTGGTTACATGCATGGAGCAGGCAGGAGGCTGGAGGAGGCTGGTGGGAGCCCACACCCACCTGGAGGGCGTCCTGCTGCTGGCCAGGTGAGGAGGGCGAGGAGGGTGAGGAGGGGCCCCAGGTGAGGAGGGTGAGGAGGGGCCCCAGGGTGTCACACCAGGAAGAGAGTTGTTGCTGGCCAGGTGCTGGGCAGGGGGACAGGGAAAAGGCAGGGGCATGAGGGTGGTGTTGGGATGGGCTCTTCTCGAGGAGTAAGGCCGCCAAGCGGAGCGAGAGCTCCCATTTCCACCCACCCCAGTGCTATGGTAGCACATGCCGACCACCACCTGCGAGGCCTCTTCGCAGACTTGCTTCCTCGGCTTCGCAGCGCGGACGACCCGCAGCGTCTCACGGCTATGGCCTTCTTCACAGGGGTGAGCCTGCTTCCCGGATGGGTGGTGAAGGGTGATCCTGGACTTGATCCCTGAGTCGCAGCGGTCTGCACGGGGACCGCGGGCGTGCTGACCCTGTGTGCCTCGCCTAGCTGTTGCAGAGCCGGCCCACCGCACGGCTCCTGCGGGAGGAGGTCATCCTGGAGCGACTCCTCACCTGGCAGGGAGACCCGGAACCCACTGTGCGCTGGTTGGGCCTGCTGGGCCTGGGCCACCTCGCGCTGAATCGCAGGAAGGTGAGAGAAGGGGAGGGGTGGAGAGGGGCTTGGCCCGGTCGCGGCGAGGTCTGGCGGCGAGGTCTGCAAGAGGCTGACCCCGAGTCCCAGCAGGTGCGGCACGTGAGCACGCTGCTGCCGGCGCTCCTGGGCGCACTGGGCGAAGGCGACGCGCGGCTCGTGGGTGCAGCGCTGGGCGCCCTGAGGAGGCTCCTGCTGCGGCCCCGGGCGCCTGTGCGGCTCCTGAGCGCGGAGCTGGGACCGCGCCTCCCTCCGCTACTGGACGACGTGAGCAAACGCCCCGCCTCCGGGCCCCGCCCCTCCCGCTGTCACCGCCCCCGCCCTTCCAGTTTCTCCCTCCCAGGCCCCGCCCTCTCAGGCCCAGCCCCGCCCCCCAAGTCTCTCCCTCCCGGGCCCCGCCCCCAGTCTCTCCCTCCCAGGCCCCGCCCCGCCCCTACAGTCTCTCCCTTCTAGACCCCGCCCCCCCAGGCCCCGCCCCGCTCCTCTAGTTTCTCCCTCCCATGCCCCGCCCCCCAGTCTGTCCCTCTCAGGCCCTGATCCCCCAGGCCCCGCCCCACCGCTCCAGTTTCTCCCTCCCAGGCCCCGTCCCCCCAGTCTCTCCGTCCCAGATTTCTTCCCTCCTGGCCCCCGCCCCTCCCGCCCGCTGTCGCCCAGCTCCGCCCCTCCAAGGCCGTGTCCCGCCAAGCTCCTCCCCGCTAGACTTTTCCTTCCAGACCCCATCCCTTCAAGCCCCACCCCCTGCAGGGGCTCCCCAGGCTTCCCAACCAGGTCCAGCTCCAGGCCCTTTTCCCTGTCCCCAGATCACACTGAGTCAGCAGCCTTCCCTAGACCCCCCGCTTCCTCGCTCCGCGCTGGCCGCCCCCTCCCACCCTTGCAGCCCCTCTCAGTCTCCGCCTGCCCTGACTGCGCCCTCCCACGCAGACACGGGACTCAATCCGTGCCTCGGCCGTCGGGCTCCTCGGGACTCTGGTGCGCCGGGGCCGGGGCGGGCTCCGGCTGGGGCTCCGCGGCCCCCTGCGGAAGCTGGTGCTGCAGAGTCTCGTGCCGCTGCTGTTGCGCCTGCATGACCCCAGCAGGGACGCTGCTGAGGTCAGCAGCCCCCCACACCATCCCACCCCTATGCCATCCAACACTCACCACTCCCACCGTGCCTCCCCTCCGACAATTACAGGTCAGGGACTCACCCATCCCAAGGACCTCAGAGGCAGGCGTGATGGGCGGCCGGGTTACTACTGCTCTTCCCTTGAGCGGATTCAATCCGGCCTCCTGCCCTGGGCTCTTCTGCCCCTCACCCGATGCCCTTGCTCCCCCTCTTCCCACCCCACCTTTTGCCTTTCTACTTCCTGGACCCCTTACCCGGCTCCCTTCCCCTATCCCAGAGCTCAGAGTGGACCCTGGCCCGCTGCGACCAGGCCTTTTGCTGGGGCCTGCTGGAGGAGATGGTCACCGTGGCCCACTATGACAGTCCCGAGGCCCTGAGCCACCTCTGCTGCCGCCTGGTCAGTAGGGGAAGCAAGGTGACTGCAAGGGGGTATGATCAGCAGCCCACTTGTTCCAGGGTTCACCGGGGCCCCCAAACCGTTTCTACTGCAGCCAAACCAGATAGGCTACTGGTGGGGCAAGTCCAAGGCCTCCCACCATGCCACCTGCCCTGGGGGCTCCCCTGGAACCCCGGCCCCTGGATTCAGCTCTGCGACCTCCTCCACACTCAGGATCAGCCCTCCTGTCCTGCCACTAGCCCTTTTGTCCCCAGGTTCAGCGATACCCGGGCCACGTGCCCAACTTCCTGAGCCAGACCCAGGGCTACCTGCGGAGTCCACAGGACCCCCTGCGCCGGGCAGCCGCAGTGCTTATAGGTGAGGCCGCCCGGGGTCACACTGCCCCTGGCACCAGGGGTTTGGGAGCTGGGCCAGCCTCCCCCTACGGGGCTGTGGGGCCCACACTCATGCATCTGCCGTGGTCCAGGCTTCCTTGTCCACCATGCCAGCCCCGGCCGTGTCAACCAGGACCTGCTGGACTCCCTGTTCCAGGGTGAGGCCCCACCTTGCCGGGGTATGGTGTCCTGGAGAGGTGGCTGGTGCTAGGGCGGAGTGGACGGGAGCGGTGGGTGAAGGGCCAGGGGCCCGGGCACTCGGCCCTCCTGGGCTCCCCAGCCTGAGCCGCGATTTCCTCGCAGACCTAGGGCGGCTGCAGAGCGACCCCGAGCCGGCCGTGGCCGCGGCAGCGCACGTGTCCGCCCAGCAGGTGGCGATGCTGGCCCGCGCCCGGGGCCGCCCCCGCGGGCCCCGCCTCCTCCGCATCGCCCCGCGCCCCGCCCGGCCCCCGCCAGTCTTCGCCGACAGCCCTTTCCAGCGCCGGAGGGTCGCGGACCGCTGGGGCTGCTCCGGACCCCGCCGAGCCTGAGGCTCGGGGCTGGGGCCCGCGGGCCAGGGTCCGACTCGGGCACCCCACGCGCGTAGCAGCCCGTCCCCGCCCTGATGGAGGGGCTCCCTGGGCCCGGTGCTGGATGCCAGTGCCTGCCCCAACCCCCCACCCCCGCGACCCCTCTTCAGGCACCCACCGCCCTGATGGCGACGGAGAGGGACAGCCAGCATCTATCTGTCCCCATCAGGGCTGTTGTTCTCACAGCTCCCTGGAGCATGCCCCGTGCTCCAACCTTGGGCCTGGCTCCTGGCCCAGATGGCACCTGGCCTCTTGAGTCTGGTGGGGGACCCCAAAGTTGGTGGTCCCATAGGCTGCCCTCCTGGGTCTCCACCTCATGTCTGGACAGGACGCTGTGGCCTGTCCGGGCCTTGGCCAGCCCTGCAGCTGCACCCCCGATCCTCATCTCTCACCCCATTCCTTGCCAGCATCCTGAGGCTCCTGGCGGGCATCCTCCTTGCTCAAAAGTATTGACCTGTCTCCTGGCCACACCTGCTGTGCCCTCTCAGCCAGGCCATCATCACCCCCCGTTCATTATGTCAGGCCTCATGGGAGCCTGGCCTTCTCCAGAAGCTGGCCCCGGCGTCCCCCCAAGCTGGCCCACGTAGGCCCCGGATCACACCTGGGGGTCCAGATGTAGGGGTCCCGTGTGCACGCCCAATCAGACCGAGCACTTGTGACACTACCCCAGCACCTCTCCCAGGGCTGAATGAGGAACGCGCCACTGGGCACACAAAGAAGAGGCTGCTCTAGGAGCCGCCAATGCTGTGACATCACCGCTCTGGCTTTGGGCGGCAGGTTCCTGAGCCTAGGATGCCTGCCTGGAAATGTCCTTGCGTTCAAGGCCTCCTTCGCAGCCTCCTCCTCAGAGAAGCCTCCGCAAGTGCACAGGGAGTGTGCGCAGCCTTGTGAAGGGCTGGGACCACTTGCCCAGACCGGGGCCCCTCGGGCACAGGCGTGGGGTCCTACTGACCTGTCTCCCCAGCTCCACACGGAAAGCATCTAAAATACACACACATGGATGGAGAGCGTTGGGCATCTGTTTCGAGTGTGGTTATGGGAGCTGACCCTGGTCCAAGATCTGGCTCCGGCTAGGGTAATAGGCCGTAGTCTCTGATATGGCCCCAGGTAAAGAGCCAGTTTGGCAGCAGGGTTAAAGGTCAGGCAGGCTCCAGGCACAGGCTATGACCAGGTCAGGTTGGGTTAACCCTAAGACAGAGAAGCTGCGCTCTGGTCTAACAGGCATGGAATGGATGGGGTTAGAGCTGTCAGCACTGGGGTGAGTGTCTCTTTGCAGGTCATATGTAGGAAGCTGAGGATCAGGTCAAGGGCATGGGTCTTTGTGGAGCCAGGGGCAAGGATTGGTGGATTAGTTTGGATCCTCCACAGCAGATACCAAAACGGGATTCAACATACCAGAAACAGATCAAGAGAAGGCCAGAGAGGCCAGAGGCCACCAGATGCCCAGTGAAGGTCAGATGGAAGCACCATGGACGTCCGTGCTAGCCTTCAGGAAGCTCTCAAGCCAGCCATCTGTCCGAGGTCCGCACCTCCCAGGACAGGCTAGGAGCACCCACGGGGGGTACAGCCTCGGCACTGGCGGGGACGGGTTTCAGGACACAGCCACATGGATCCTCTCAGTAGCAGCCCCAAAGAGGGAAGCAAGCCCGGCCTCCTTGCTCACCCTGCAACCAGGAGCCAGACCCCAGGGCAAGCATGTGCTGCCCACCTAGCACAGGCTTGCCCACACCCCACAGCACGCTGGACAGTCTGGTGGGCAAACCCAACAGTGAAGCCATGCTCACCCCGGATAGGGGCTGAGGCGGGGAGCTGGCTGTGGTGGGCAGGCAGCACCCCTGCGCTCCCCCCCCTCCCTCATGGTGCCTGGGAGAGTCCGCGCCATCCTGTGGCAGGCCGTGTGCAGCACAGGCGGGCTTGCACCACACAGCTGCCTGTTAAGAGTGTGTCCAGCCCCGCCTTGCTCTGGCACTGCCCAGAACCTGGTTGCCCTGCCAGGAAGAGTGAGGTTCATGCAAAGTCCACTTGGCCTCTGGAGTGTGACTCTTCCCTGCTGGAATTCCTGGGAGGCTCCAGGTGGCACAGTGGGCTGGTTCCCCCCGTGGGGATGCTGTGGTCCCAGGGTCCATCAGATCCACCTGCAGAGAGCCCACCCCAGGGCAAATCTTCCAACGGGGTCTAAGATTGGAGGGCAAGAGGGCAGGTGCACCCTGACACTCATTCCCTTTCCACCTCCAGCCGGGCCGGGACAGTCTTGGCCTTGATGCCCAAACAATCTCTAATGGGCCATGTTGCCGGAGAGCTCATGGGTGGTGCAGCTCTCAAGATGGGGCTCAGGTGTGGCCTGTCGCATGGCATGGCCTTGCTGGTCTCAGGGCCCCGAGGCTGTGCCTTGTGTGCCTGCCTTTCCAAATGCTTTCTAGGACCCGAGCTACTCCCACCCAACTCACCCTTTCAAGTCACCCAAAAGGGTTTTCAAAGGAGGACCATGAGTGTGAGAGACGTTGAGTTTGTTCCTACACTGTGGGTGGGAGTGTCTAGGAGGTTCTGTAACTTGGATCTGTGATACTGGAGTTTGTTTTGTCTCGTTTCAACGTTAATGTCACTATTCATAGCAATACCCCATCTCTACAAAAAATTAAAAAATTAGCCAGGATTGGTGGTATGCGCCTATTGTCCAGCTACTCAGCAGGCTGAGGCGGGAGAATTCCTTGAGCTCAGGAGATCAAGGCTGCTGTGAACCATGAGTGTCCCACTACACAGCCTGGGCGACAGAGAGGACGCAGGCTGGGCGTGGTGGCTCAGGCCTGTAATCCCAGCACTTTGGGATGCGGAGGCGGGCAGATCACGAGGTCAGGAGATCGAGACCATCCTGACTGACATGGTGAAACCCCTGCAGTGAGCTGAGATGGCGCCACTGCACTCCAGCCTGGGCGACAAAGCGAGACTCCATCTCAAAAAAAAAAAAAGGCTGCTGGGTGCGGTGGCTCACACCTGTAATCCCAGCACTTCGGGAGGCCAAGGTGGGTAGCTCACAAGGTCAAGAGATCGAGACCATTCTGGCCAACATGGAAAAACCTCGTCTCCAGTAAAAATGCAAAAATTAGCTGAGTGTGGTGGTGCGCCCCTGTAGTCTCAGCTACTCGGGAGGCTGAGGCAGGAGAATTCTGGGAGGTGGAGGCTGCAGTGAGCCGAGATCATGCTACTGCACTCCAGCCTGGCGACAGAGAGACTCCATCTCAAAAAAAAAAAAAAGTCACTGTTAGGCCTGGATACCAGGTTTTCTGGTGGATTTAATGTCCAGTTGTAGGCAAATCCACTGTTCCTTCTCTTTTGCAAGCTCTGCAAGTTGTGTGGCCACCGTGTGCCCTGACAGAAGTCGGGGAGGCTGGCGACCGTGTGCAGGGAGACTGGTCCCCACCAAGAAGGCTGTCCACTCTCCCAGGAACAACCACTCCCTGGCCACGTCAAGTGTTGCGTGTCCCTCCCTGGACCTGGAGGCCACAGCTGCTGAGCTCCTGCAAGTAAGTAACTGGATGTGACTCTGGACCTGCTTAATTCCCACAGGCCAGGAGACCTCCTCTCTCCAGGCTCCTAGCTCAGGCAAGCAGATGTGGGTGAAATGGACCAAAGGTCAGTTTCTTTAGTATTGCTTCCCCAGGAACATCCTGTGTGGCCCCAGGAGGGCAGGGCCTGTCATCAGTCACACCTGCACTCCTAAAGCCCCTGTGGGCTGAGGATGGCCACACCCTTCAGCACACGCCTCAAGCTCCCTGAAGCAGAGGTTCCTGCCATGCCTCAGCCACGGACACGCCTGGTGGAACTGTCTCACCTAAATCGCCCTGCCCTTCCTCACAGGCAGAGAAACACACAGGCAGAGAAACACACAGGCAGAGAAACACAGAGGCAGAGAAACACACAGGCAGAGAAACAGAGGCAGAGAAACACACAGGCAGAGAAACACACAGGCAGAGAAACACACAGGCAGAGAAACAGAGGCAGAGAAACACACAGGCAGAGAAACACAGAGGCAGAGAAACACAGAGGCAGAGAAACACACAGGCAGAGAAACACACAGGCAGGGGTGGGCAGGGCCATGGGCCCATTACTCTAGAGAGTGGCCAAGCCCAGCATGGGGCTCCCCTTAGCTCCAGGGTGCAAAAGAAGCCAGACAATGCAGACATCACCTGCACGTGGCCCTGATGTCCCTCCTGATCATGCATGGGTACTGCCCCCACCTCTACCCACCCTACCCCAGATCCAGGACCCCTCAAAAACTCTGCTACCAGCCTTTCCTTCGTATGCCACCTTTATTGTGTTTCCCCAACTCCTGGGCCCCATGGTAGACAGGCCACATGGCTACTGGGCTCCTGGCCTTCCTCGGGCTAGCAGCTGGTGGGCAAACACTCTGCCCTGCTGGAGAGCTGCCAGGCCATGCCCGGGCACAGGCTAGTGGGGCTCCTGGCTCAGTCCTGATAGCAGTGCCAGGGAGGCGTAGAGTGCACACATGCGGCCCTGGGCCTGCGGCTCCCAGCACACGTGGGGAGTGTCCTCCCCCAGCTCCAGGCCACACTCGTCCAGCAAGACCCAGGCCGGTGCCCCTTCGCCCCAGCTGCTCCCCAGGAGCCCGGGGGGCAGGGACATGGTGCTGTGCTCCTGCCACGGGGCACTCTGCTCCAAGAGGCTGCCCACCTGCCAAGACAGGGCAGGAGTGTGTCAGATGGGGAAACCTGGGCACCTTGTGCCTGCCCATACCACCCCTTCCCAGGTGCCACAGGGCCCCTTCCACTGGCTCAGCCCATCCTCCTGCAGCCCGAACCATCTCACCAGCTCGAGCGGCCCCAACAGGGACCGCGACTCCAGCGCCTCCGCCAGCAGCTTGTGCTGCGTTTCACTCAGCACTGGGAGAGAGTCAGGTAAGAGGGGGTTCCTGAAGGCCCACCGGGAAAGCCCACCTCCCTCCCTCCCACCCCCGACCTGCCCCCGGGGACCTCCCTCCCACCCCCCCACCTGCCCCCAGGGGCCTCCCTCCCTCCCACAACCCCACCTGCCCCCAGGGGCCTCCCTCCCTCCCACCCCCCACCTGCCCCCAGGGGCCTCCCTCCCTCCCACCCCCCACCTGCCCCCAGGGGCCGCTCACTGGTCAGTGCCCCCAGCAGGTAGACAACAGGGATGGCGAGTTCCGGCACCAGCATTCTGGAGGGGAACACCAGGCACTCCAGGACAGCACCTGCTGGACCGTCCAGGGGCTCCACCGGCCCAAGGCTCTGGCCCTGCTCCAGCTGTGGGCACGGGAAGGGCAGATGAGCCTGGCTGGCTGGGCCGGCCTTGTGTGCCCCGGGCACCCTCCCCCACTCACCGCCTCCTCCAAGGCTCGCAGGGCCAGCTGGTCCCGCAGCACCCCCTCCAGGCCCCTCAGCAGCAGCTGGCACAGCTCTCTGTCCAAGAGCTCCAGTTCCTTGGAGATGGTCTCCACCTCTGCCCGCAGGCCCTGGAAGTCTTCAGTGAACGCACCCTCCACAAGGACCCCATCTGTAGGGACAGAGGGACTGGCACTGCCCGGGTGCTTACAGGGCTCTGGAAAGCCTTGGTCAGGACAGGCAGACCCCAGGGGGCAGAAGGAGAGCCCACCAAAGGTCCCCGGGGCGGTCAGGAGGGCACTGACCTGTCAGGAAGTTGTGGAGGCACCCCATCATGGAGATGCCAGAGGGCGGCTGTGGCCAGGCGCCTTCGCTCGTGGAACGCTTGTGGCCTGGGCAGGGGCATGGGAGGGCAGGGCTGGTCAGTGCAGGGGGCGGGTGTCTGAGCCAGAGACGGCTGAGGCCTTCCCCGGGCCGTCACAGCCCCGGTCACCACCGCCAACACTGGTAGCCCAGGGCAGGGAGGGAGGCCAGGGAGGCCCAGGGTCAGCTGTCCTGTGTCACCCCTTGTGTGTGTATGGGGGGTGCCCACTGCCTCAGGGGGCTGCCCAGCCTCCCTGTGCCCTGAGAACACGAGGAGAAGGCCTCAACTGCCCAGGGAGTGTGCTTTTCCCACCGGACACCCCACGCTGGGGGCTCTCGGCTCTCACCAGTCGGGGGTGGCTGGAAGGTCCTCTGCTTCTTATCCGGGAAGAGAAGGACGTCTGGCAGCCAGGTGGGAGCAGACAGGGACAGGCATGTCACCTAGATCCCAGCATCCCCTCCCCTACTAGGAGCTCCCCTATCCAGCTCAGGCCCTGCCCAATCACCCACACACCAGAGCACAGGACCTCAGCCACCTGCCAGACACAGGACGTTGTTCAGCCAGGGGCCCACGGCAGCCCAAGCTGGTGGGTAGCTCTCCCCAGGCCTCCCTGCTTCTCTGCCAGGGCCTGGGCCCGAGACACCCCCAACTCCAGCTCACCCAAGTCAGAGTTAATAACCAGCTGGGCCACCCGGAATGCGAGGATGCTGCCCGAGGGGATGGTGACCGTCTTCTTCTGGCTCAGGTGGCCCTGGCCCTCACCCTGAGGCATGGAGATGGGCTCAGGGCCGGGCCCTGGGCACCGGACTGTGGGGTGCAGGTGTGGGCTGGGTGCGGATGTGGGCTGGGTGCGGGTGTGGGCTGGGTGCGGGTGTGGGCTGGGTGCTGGGGGCAGGCCCGCCGACAGGTGACTTTGGCTCCGTAGCCAAGCGCAGGGCTGGAGCTGTTCTGAGGGGCCTTGGTGGAGCCCAGCCCCGCTGCCTCCACCACCCACCGCTGCGTGCCCATGTGGGGCCAGGCGTGGCCCGAGGCTGGCTACACACCTGCAAGCACATGGTTCCGAGCAGGGAAAACTGGCCCGAGCCCTCTCGCTTGTGGGTCCGCGTGACTTCCACCTCCTTCTGTGTCTGCAACACCTCGGTCACCACATACACGTTGTCCCCACGGCTCCGCAGCTGCTGCAGGATTTTGTGCTCTGGCTGCCGCAGGTGCCTGTGGTCCGAGGAGCAGCAAGCTCACTGGGCCGCAGTCCCCAAAGATGTCTTCCCTCCCCTGACAGCCCCATGCCACTGGGGGAGGTGGTGCAGAGGGGCCCTCCAGAGGTCTGTGGGTGCCTGGGCACCGGCAGCCTCTCTATGCGCTCCCCACGGGGATGGGATCCCATGAGGAAAGGTGGACTCGGGGACTCCAAGTCCAGACTCGAGGAGCAGCCCCCTCACCTGGGCCCCCATGTTCACACCACCACTTGTCCTCACAGCAGCCTGGGGCTCAGTCTGGTCCTTAGGATCCAGTCCTGGCAGCTGAGGCCCCAGATGACCCTTGCAGCTTCCTTCCTGCAACCCGGTTCCGGCCACAGCGCTCTTTTGCCTCTGGGACTTTCCTGATGCCCCAAGGTTGTGACCTTCCCAAGAGCAAGGCTGGGACCGGGCACAGTGGCTCACCCCTGTAATCCCAGCACTTTAGGAGCTGAGGCAGGAGGATTGCTTGAGGCCAGGAGTTCAAGACCACCCTGGCCAAGACAGCAAAACCTCACCTCAAAAAATAATTTAAATAAATAAATAAAAGCAGGGTTGCTTGGGGTGGGTGGGGGCCCTGCCCTGCCCTCTTCGGGCCCACCTGTCATGGAGCAGAGTCTGCCAGGTGTTAGGGTCCACACTCAGCGAGTACACATTCATTGAGGTGCTGGAGCTGTCAGACACCGCGGCCCCGCCTGCAATCTTTGCCTGTCCTGGGGCTGCCAGCTCCACGCTGCCCTGTAGCTGCCCATCCATGGCATCGTAGAAGTGGAAGCTCCTGCCACGCTGCAAATCTAAAGCAAGGCCAGACCTGAGGCTGTGCCCACCGCCCCGCCTCTCCCCCGCCCCCACCAGCCCTGTCCCAGCCCCACGGCAGAGGGACCTTTGGAAAGGCGCTGGCCTCTGGAAGAGAGGCCCAGAGCTAGAGCCTGCAGAGCCCGGTGGGTGGCTGGCTGGACCCAGCCCGCTCCTCTCTCCCATCCAGCCTCCCTGGGGCTCTGCCTCAGCACCACATCAGGCACCTGGTTCCGGGGCATCCGGCTCCAGGATGTCCTTGATTGACAGGTTGACACACTTATAACGGGGTTTCCAGAACCATGAGCTTGAGGGCTTCCTGACCACCAGGCAGTAGGGCTGGAATCCAGTGGAGCTCTGCAGGCTGGTCACAGGGATGAGCTCCCCACCATGGTCCAGCTCCTGGACCACTCTCCGGACTACCCGCTCAAAGGCCGACCCCATGCTCCTGAGGGGGGGAAATGGGTCAGGCATTGTGCCCTCGGGGGGAGGGCGGGAGGGAGTGGGAGAAGGGTCAGTACCTGGATGCCTCCCATGATGGGGGACTCCTTCCCTCCAGAGCAGCCCTGCCCAGCTCATCCTGGGATGCTCCCACTAGCAGAAAGCTTCTGTCCCTGGCCCTCCCCAACACAGAAATATAGTGTTCTCCCTGTTGTCTACGGGACCATGAGCACCTCCAGCCAGGGACAGTGGGGCCTGATGCCCAGACCTGCTGTAACACAGAGAGCTCTGTCCACTAGAATGGCTGCCTCTGGCTGGGAGGAAACAAGCTGTCACCTCCTGAGCGTGGCACAGGGACCCACTGCAAAACCCAGCCAGAGTGTCACCAGGGACCCACTGCAAAACCCAGCCAGAGTGTTGCCCCACCCCAGCTGCGTCCTCCAGGGCCTTCTCTGTGCCTGGAGCTCCATGAGCCACCTTTCCAAGGCTGAGGCTTTGGGGGTCAGAGGCCATAGCGGGCCTCCGCTGGGATATGGGTCACCTGGGCCACTGTGGAGGGGCTGCAGCTGCCTCAGGAAGCCTCTGAGTGCCGGGTCTGCTGAAAGTGGAGGCTGGGCCCAGAAGGCAGCTGGGGGCGGGACCAGCACCGGCCCCGGAACCTGGATGGCGGACCTGGGAGTCAAGCCCAAGCCCAGGTCCAAAGGCCGGGTCCCTGGGCTGGCCAAGGGCAGCCTTTCCCGAAGCCTGGAGCTTCCGCCCCCGTGTGCGGCGCGGGGCCTTCTGGGCGAACGCTGGGGCAGCAGGGCCAGCATCCCCCACCCAGGAGCCAGCGGCCGGCCCCACCCGGGAGCTCCAGCCAGGCCGGGGGAGGGAGCGGGGCGCAGCTCACCGTGACCGTCGGCGCCCCGAGGGTGGCGCGTCTGCTCTCCCTGGGAGCCGTCCGGCGAGCAGGAGCTGGAGGTGCCCAGACCTAAAAGTGAAACTGCAACCTGACGCAGGGCCCGCCCAGGACGCCCTCCCGGAACCGTCCCGGAGAGCCCGCCCCGGCCCCCTTCCTGCCCCCTCTTCCCGCGGGCCCGCCTGGAGCACCAGCCTCGCGCGTCCCGAGGAACCTTGGCTTGGCGCCCCACCCTGGTAGCCTCAAACTTCATAGCAGTTTGTGGTTTTTTCTTAAAACTCTGACCCTGTGCCCGGGCGGATCACCTGAGGTCGGGAGTTCAAGACCAGCCTGACCAACATGGTGAAACCCTGTCTCTACTAAAAATACAAAATTAGCCGGGCGTGGTGGCGCATGCCTGTGATCCCAGCTACTTGGGAGGCTGAGGCAAGAGAATCCCTTGAACCTGGGAGGTGGAGGTTGCAGTGAGCCGAGATCATGCCATTGTACTCCAGCCTGGGCGACAGAGTGAGACTCCGTCTCAAAAACAAACAAGCAAACAAACGAACAACTTTGGGCCTGTGCCGGTCTGGGCAGATCTTCCAAAGATGTACAAAATGTAGAAATTGCCCTCAAGCAAATGCAAAGATGCTCAACATCCTCAGTCATCAAGGAAATGCAAATGGAATCCACAGAGAGATACTGCACACTGACAAAGATGGTCATATTACTAAAGGTGAATAACCAGTGCGGGGGGGGGGACGTGGAGTCACTGGAACGTTTGTGCAATGCTGGTGGGAATGTCAACCCATGCGGCCCTCTGGAATAAGCCTGGCAGCTCCTCCAAGAGTCACTGTGTGACCCAGCAATTCCACTCCTAGCTCCACCCACAGGAATTGAAAGCAAAGACGCAAACAGATGCCTGTGCACCAAAGTTTGTGGCAGCATCCTTCGCCATAGCGGCAGCATCCTTTGCCATAGCGGCAGCATCCTTCGGCATAGCGGCAGCATCCTTCGCCATAGTGGCAGCGTCCGTCATCATAGCAGCATCATCGTCCGTCATCATAGCAGCATCATCGTCCGTCATCATAGCAGCATCATCCTTCGCCATAGTGGCAGCATCCTTTGCCATAGCGGCAGCATCCTTTGGCATAGCGGCAGCATCCTTTGGCATAGTGGCAGCATCCTTCGCCATAGCGGCAGCATCCTTCGTCATAGCAGCATCATCCTTCGCCATAGTGGCAGCATCCTTCGCCATAGCGGCAGCATCCTTTGGCATAGTGGCAGCATCCTTCGCCATAGCGGCAGCATCCTTTGCCATAGCGGCAACGTCCGTCATCATAGCAGCAGCATCCTTCGTCATAGCAGCAGCATCTTTTGCCACAGCAGCAAGGTGGAAACCCTGTCCATCCACTGAGGCGCGCATAGACTAAACATGGCCAGTCCAGGCACTGGAATCCAGGCCGTGGAACGGCGCCCACGGTCAAAAGGAATGAGACCCTGATGCACCAGGCGACACAGACGGACCTCGGAGACATCATGCTAAGTGAAAAGCCAGCCACACGGTGCAGATGGCGTGATCCTGCTCACATGATGTGTCCTGAATGGGCACGTCCAGAGGGCAGAAGGGAGATGGCGCTGTCGGTGTCCGGGGCAGGGGGTGGGAGTGACGGTTGCTGGTTTGGGGTTTCTTTCTGGGGTGAGGAAGTGTTTTGATATTGGCCGTTGGTGATGTTTGCATACCTCTGAATATACTAAAACCCACAGAATTGCACACTTTAAATGGATGAATTGTATGGTATGGGAATTATATAATTATGTTTCATTAAAGCGGTTATTTTAAAAATCTAGTGCCCAGTAGCAACACCTAGTCTCGGCACAGGCTCCCTCAGTGCCCTACTGACCTAACTCATGGTGGGCCCTGGGGCCTTGAGCCTGCCCCTGCACACGGTAGTCCTCACACCCGGCCCTCCCAGCTGCTCTGGGGTTGTGGATGGGGCCACTTGGGCTTGGGCCCCACTCCCAGGCCTGACCACAGTGGGGATGAGGTGGTGCCCTGTGGGTCCCTTCTGGTGCTGTCTCCTGGCTCTTTTGTGTATTTTTTGTTGTTTTGTTTTGTGTGAGGCAAGATCTCTGTCGCCCAGGCTGGAGTGCAGTGGCACAATCACCACTCATTGCAGCCTCGACCTCCTGGGCTCAAGTGATCCTCTCCTGTCAGTCTCCTGGGTAGCTGGGACTACAGGTGCTCAGCACCATACCTGGCTTTTTGTTTTTGTTTTTGTTTTGAGACTGAGTCTTGCTCTGTCACCAGGCTGGAGTGCAGTGGCGTGATCTCAGCTCACTGCAACCTCTGCCTCCCAGGTTCAAGCGATTCTCCTGCCTCAGCCTCCTGAGTAGCTGGGACTACAGGCGTGCGCCACCACGCCCGGCTAATTTTGTGTGTGTGTGTGAGAGATGGAGTTTTGCTCTTTTTTGCCCAGACTGGAGTGCAATGGCATGATCTCAGCTCACTGCAATCTCTGCCTCCCGGGTGCAAGCAATTCTCTTGTCTCACCCTCCCGAGTATCTTGGATTACAGGTGCCCGCCACCACACCCGGCTAATTTTGTATTTTTAGTAGAGACAGTGTTTCACCATGTTGGCCAGGCTGGTCTCGATCTCTTGACCTTGCTATCCACCCGCCTTGGCCTTCCAAAGTGCTGGGATTACAGGCGTGAGTCACCGCACCCAGCTGTAAGTTTTTAAAATTATTTAATTTTTAGTAGAAAGGTCTCACTATGTTGCCCAGGCTGGTCTTGAACTTCTGAGCTCAAGTGATCCACCCGCCTCAGCCTCCCAAAGTGCTGGGATTCCAGGGCTGAGCCACCACACCGGGCTTGGGTACTGTTTTGCAGACCAGGTGGGTCTAAGGTTTCATCTCAGGACACACTGCTGGGCAGAGCTGGCCTTCCTCCGTGACCCCAGCAGGCAAGGAGCCCACACACTGCTGCCCCTGGAAGCCAGCGCCCTGGGGTGTGGCAGCCCGTCCCTGCTGGGTAACAGGGCCAGCACGTGGTGAGCTGTTGTGCTGCAGTCTCCATGGTGAAGATGGAAGGAGCCGGGCACACAGCATTCCTGCAAGGCCACAGGTGTTGGGCCACAGGTGCTGCTCCCTGCCCTGTCCTAGCAGCCACTCCTGAGGGGTCAAGGTCCTGGCTGGGGCAGGGCTGGGCAAGGAGGATGCAGGCTCATTTGCTCACCCAGATCCTGCAGCCCAACCCTGAGCCCAGCTGGAGGTGTCCAGGGCAGGGGTGTTGTGGCAGCCTGGGGCTCTGCACCCTCCACCCTTCACCACCACATTCTGCCTCTTGGCCTTTACCTCCGAGACCTCTGGGGCCACACCAGCCCCCCACCCTGCCTGGCTGGCCCGGCCTGAGCCTCACCCTGAAGGCTCTGTCACACTCATTCATCCAACAAATGTGTATTAGCACCTGCTGCTAGGTGATCTTCCAGCGATCCTGGGTTCTAACAGCAAACAAGACAACGTCTCTGCCCTGGTAGGTCTGAGGCCAGTACGCCGAAGGGGATTTCTGGTGGTGTGTGCGTTGGAATGCTGCAGCCACAAATAACTGGAAATTCAGATGCCAACAGAAGGAAACATTATCTTGTGTAATCAGAAACCCAGAATTGCTGTGTACCCCAGGCTGCACACAGGCAGGCCTGAGAGCTTTGGCTGGTGATGGGCACCTAGGGCAGGGGGTACCCAACTCGGCCTGGCAGGCTTCTAGCTCTGGTCCAGCTGGAGCCCATTAGCTGGGTGTGGGCCCAGAATCCTTGCTTACGGTAGCAGGCGGCTCCAGGAGCCTGAGTAGAGACTAACGCGTTTATGCGCGTGTGTATGCACGTGCGTGTTGTGCGCGTGTCTGTGCGCGGGTGCATGCACGTGCGTGTTGTGTCCACGGGTTTGTGTTCACGTAGTGCATGTACACGTGCATTTGCTCATGTGCTCCAGCTCGTTGATGCAGGCACGCATCTGCATTTATTAGCATGTAAGTGGGCCTTCGTGTTCCTGTGTGTGCACATGTTGCTGTGTGTGTTCACCTGCAGGTCAGGGTGCGCAGCCGGTGCCACGCCCGTGGCTGTCCGCTGCAGGAAGGTGAGCCCATCTGGGCCTCCTCCCTCCTCCCCTCCTCCCGCTTTTCTCTTTTCCTTTGCAGCAAAATTCCTGGAAAGCCCTGCACAGCCTTGCCGCCTCTACGTCTGTGGTGCGTCAGGCCCCTCCCAGACACTGGCAGGAGGTGGCGGCCTCCAGAGTGCAGGGCGAGCCTTGCCTCCAGCAGGGGTGTGAAGAGTCCAGGCTTATCTTCCCAGAAGGCCTCGCTGCCCTGTGGGGGAATGAGGTGGAGAAGGCAGGCACGGCAGCCCCTGTGGGACTTGATCTGAGGCCAAGCAGGCGCCGTCTGTGGGCAGGAGGGACAGGTGAGGGCCGGGACGGCTGAGGAGGGTGTGGCCCACTGTGCCCGCAGGTCAACGGGCAGTGACGAAGTTACCTCAGCTTCCAGCTGGGCGCTGGCGAGGACAGGTGCTTCTGTCCACACTCAGTTCTTTAAAAATAACCCCAACGGGAAGCGCTCGAAGGAGGGCAGAGGTCAGCCTGGGAGGAGGGGGGAGGCCGGCCCCGCCCCAGCGCTCCCAGCCCCCATTCACAGGCGGGGCCAGAAGTGTCGAGGGCAGGAACTCCGCAGGGAGAGGGCGAGCGCCTCCGTCGCCTGTGTCGGGGTTCATCCCTCCGCCCAGTTTACGGAAGTCGGAGAGGCGCCCTGGGCCAGGTGCGCGCAGGTCCTGGGGAGCCAGAGCCTGGGGAACACCACGTCCCTTCTGCTGCGTGTGCAGAGTGAGCGGCGGGCGGCGGGGCTCCAAGGAAGGGCGGTCCCGGGGGCGGCTGTCTCGGAGTGCGGCTGAGGGGTCGGCCCCTCAGAGGGGGCGCCTCTGCCCTGAGCAGCGTCCAGGCCCCTGGTCCTAGGAGCCAAGACAAGCGCTAGGGTGGAGGCACGCAGAGCGCGGAGGAGAGGACCAGCGAGAGAGGTGATCCCGGAGCCCGGAAGGGCACGAGGACCCCACGCCTGACCGCGACCTGGACAACCCGGCCTCGGGAACCAGCCCCGCGCAGGGCGGGACTTCGGGTGCCTGCCAGACCCTGTCCCGGCCTGGCAGCAGCTCCTGAGGGGGTCTGGGGTGCCGGGGAAGTCCCCACCATGTCCTGGCAGCCTCACCCCTCGCTGGCTTCTCTGCCTTGCCCCGCCCCTCCCCCCACCCTCCCCTCCCCCCACCCTCCCCTCCCCCCACCCCCACCTTCCCCTCCCCTACCCCCACTCCGCTACCCCTGCCCCCCACCCCTCCCCGCCTTTGCCAGTCTGCCTCACCCTGCCTCTTCACGGCTTCACCTTTGCTGGTCCTCCTGCCCCCTGCTCTACACACAACCCACTCCACACCCCACCTCCCTATCCGCCCACTCCCACCTCCAGGCTTTGGGCATCTGAGCCCACGTGGGGCGGATTGTGGTGATGGGGGCCCGGTGGGAGGGGGTGTCGGGTTCAGAGGCGCCCCCAGAGTGAGGAGAGGCAGCTGGCAGAAGAGCCCTGCTAAGGCCAGGGGGCCTCAGGGAAACTCCCCCAGCAGCTCCTGGGCACCTCACGGCTTACACCCTCTCCTGGGGCAAAGGGCGATGGGGTTAGGGGCCAGCCACTGCCTGCAGGGAACCCAGGCCTTGCTTCCCAGCGCTCTTCCCTGGCACGCACCCCCCATCCTGTCTCCTTTTGGGGTCCCTGCCCTGAGGCCTGTCCTTTCCTCCCCAGCTCTGGAAGGAGTGTCGCTCCCTGGGCAGGTTTGGGGTGGGCTTGAGGGAGGGTGACACAGAAGCGTGCCCCACCTGGCTTCTGGCCTTCTGGGCCTCCGCATCTCTTCGCTTTGCTAGAAGAAGCCATGACTGCCGGGATCCAGGCGTTACTTTGGGGGTGGGGAATGTTTTCCATGCAGGCGGGGAACCCCTGCGCTTTGGCCAGTGTTTAATGCCCGTGGAAGCCTGGCACAGGGAGATTCACACCCTCCACCCCCATGGTCACGGAAAGCCTGATGGCAATGCCTGACCTCGGGAACAGGAGACCACCAAAATACACTTTCTTGGCTTGGTGCTGTGGCTCACACCTGTAATTCCAGCACTTTGGGAGTCTAAGGTGGGCGGATCACATGAGGTCAGGAGTTGGAGACCAGCCTGAGCAACGTGGTGAAACCCCATCTCTACTAAAAATAGAAAAATTAGCCGGACATGGTGGTGTGCGCCTGTAATCCCAGCTACTCAGGAGGCTGAGGCAGGAGAATCGCTTGAACCTGGGAAGCAGAGGTTGCAGTGAGCCGAGATCACAACACTGCACTCCAGCCTGGGTGACAGAGCAAGAATCCATCTCAAAATAAGAATTAAAAAAAATACACTTTCTCCCAAGGGCCTCAGCCCAGAGGGTGTGAGGGCCTTGCAGTGGGAGGTAGGTGTCACGCGCATCCGTGACAGTGGGGAGAGTGGGATGAGGGGGACCCACCAGACCTCTAGGACAGTTTTCTCCCACCGTCACTTTCTCTCTCCATAATAGAGGGCACAAGGGGCATCATGGGGCACTGGCTGTGGCTGGCCAGACACCTGTTCCCACCTGAGTGATGCAGGACTTTCCTCAATCACTTTTGCCAGCTGGAGACACCCAGCCAGCCCTTGCCCTGCCTCGGCCCTCAACTTCAGGGCTGGCTCAGGCCCACCGCCATTTCTGTTACGGAGAGCAGAGGGCCACAGTGTTACAGCCTTCTCTGTACCACGTTCGGTGGGTCCCATGCTCTTGTACTGCATCCAAGAAGAATGAGGATATGTTGACAATCAGATAGTGAGGAGGGGCTGGGCACAGTGGCTCAGGCCTGGGAGGCTGAGGTGGGAGGATCACTTGAGGTCAAGAGTCTGAGACCAGCCTGGCCAACATGGTGAAACCCTGCCTCTACTAAAAAAAAAAAAAAAAAAAAGCCAGGTGTGGTGGGCACCTGTAATTCCAGCTACTCAGGAGGCTGAGGCAAGAGAATCACTTGAACCTGGGACATGGAGGTTGCAGTGAGCTGAGATCACGCCACTGCACTCCAGCCTGGGTGACAGTGAGACTCTGTCTCAAAAAATAAAATAAAAATACAAAAATTAGCCAGGTGTGGTGGCAGGCACCTGTAGTCTCAGCTACTCGGGAGGCTGAGGCAGGTGAATTGGTTGAACCCAGGAGGTGGTTACAGTGAGCCAAAATTGCGCCACTGCACTCCAGCCTGGGTGACAGAGTGAGACTCTGTCTCCAAACAACCCCAAAACACCCCAATAAAGAGTGAGGAGGGTGGAGAATAATTTTATTGAGCAATGGAATAGCTGTCAGTGGAGGGGATGATGCTGGGGCAGTTTCTCTCCCAATGTGGCGGAGTCCTGGGCTTTTATGGGCTCAGAACAGGGGAGGGCGTGCTGATTGGTTTGTGGGCATTCGAAGAGAAGCTAAAGCAAAGGCACCACTGAAAGGTGGGCGCGACGACGTGGAAAGCCGATTAGGTAGGGTAGGTATATGTAAAATACGTGAAGGGTGGGGACGAATTAGAGGAAAGCATGCCAGACCGAAAGACAGGTTCTCAATCCGGTCTGAGGATTTAACTTGTAGCTTGGCTTTCAGGCTGTCTTTGGCTTGGAGGTGGGGCTCCACCAGGGACCCACTCCTATCTGCATAGGCATTTGTCTGTCTCCTGCCACTACCACGAGGGCCTGGGGCCTGGCTGTATGCAGAACCCCCACCTGGCAAGGAAGGTGGCTGGAGGGGTCAGGGCTCCAGGGCCACACCCCCGAGGTGGGTGTGGCTGGGTCACTGGAGGGGAGAGGCAGGGACTTTTGCAGGGCAGTGAGATGGGGTTGGGGTGGGGCGGAGGGGTGGTGGCGTCCGGGGAGTGGTGTTGGGGGGCGTGGGGTGCATAACAAGCCCACAAAAGGCCTGACATTCTGCGCCTGTCCCCTGATAAAAGTGGGTTCAGCATGGCTACACTGTGTCTCATTAGTCCTCCCTTCCCCAACAGAGGCTAGTGCTCGGGGCAGCCTTCTGAGGTTGGGCTGGAGAGAAGTGGGGTGCTTTGAGGCCCAGGGCACCCCTGGGGGGGTGTTGGGCAGGCGCAGGGCAGCTTGTGGACCCAGAGGGAAGAAGGCTGCTTAGGCTCTGGTGCAGAGAAAGCCCCTGCATAAGAAAAGAGCTGGAAGCTGGGTGTTGAGGAGGGGAGGAGAGCAGAGGGAGGTGGGATGGGGACAGAGAAAAATCTCCCGTGGGGAAGGAGAGG
This sequence comes from Pongo abelii, assembly GCF_028885655.2. Classification (NCBI taxonomy): domain Eukaryota; kingdom Metazoa; phylum Chordata; class Mammalia; order Primates; family Hominidae; genus Pongo; species Pongo abelii. The sequence continues at coordinate 160,042,497 of NC_071992.2, read as the reverse complement.
GAGAAGTCCACCGCAACAGACAACAGTGATGGCTTACTCTCCGGGTTCATCTGTTTACTGAAGTCTGATGGGAATCCCACTCCACTCAGACCCACACTGGGCAGCGCTATGGGAAGGGGCTCCACGCAAAGGAAGGAGACGCCGAGGGAGAGTGGGCGGCCAGCGCCTGCAGACCCCGGTGGGAGAGACGGCCACGAAGCAGCCGGGCCAGGATGTGCAGTGCGCTGCCCTTCAGAACACCGGTGTGCGCAGCAGGTGGTTTAGGTGACTCTGCTTCCCGCCAAGGTGGGTTGTTTTCACGTTTGCCGGTTTCACACGTGCCAGAGCTTTCAGTGTAACTTCAGGGACCAGTTTTAGCAAGTTGACTCTGACAGTGCTCACATCCCATTTACAGTTTCACAACCCCAGAAAACAAACCCACACACCTTGCCCTGTCTCAGCAAGTGGCCGGGCCTCTCCCACCACCCTAGTACCCAAGAATACATCAGTTTTTGCTGTGTCACAAATCACCCTAAAATGCGGTGGCTTAAGAGCACATCCACTGATTTGCTGATAGTTATGGGAGTTGGTAATTTAGGCTGTGTTCGGCTAAGATCGCTCAACTCTGGTCCCTGTGGTGCCATCTGGGTTCACTGGCGGGCAAGAGACAGTCGGCCAACATGTTGGGCAGATAACTGTTGGCAGGAGGGTCAGTGGTAGGAAACTGGAGTCTCACTCAGCTCAAGCTGCTATGAAAATCACCACAGAATCGGCTTATGGCTGGGCACGGTGGCTCATGCCTGTACTACCAGCACTTTGGGAGGTTGAGGCAGGTGAATCACCTGAGGTCAGGAGTTCGACACCAGCCTGGCCAACATGGTGAAACCATCTCTACTAAAACTACAAAAATTAGCCAGGCGTTGGGCCGGGTGCAGTGGCTCATGCTTGTAATCCCAGCACTTTGGGAGGCTGAGGTGGGCAGATCACGAGGTCAGGGGATCGAGACCATCCTGGCTGACACGGTGAAACCCCGTCTCTACTAAAAATACAAAAATTAGCCGGGTGTGGTGGCGGGCGCCTATAGTCCCAGCTACTCGGGAGGCTGAGGCAGGAGAATGGCTTGAACCCAGGAGGCGGAGCTTGCAGTGAGCTGAGATCGCGTCACTGCACTCCAACCTGGGCGACAGAGCGAGACTCCGTCTCAAAAAAAAAAAAAAAATTAGCCAGGCGTGGTGGCAGGTGCCTGTAGTCCCAGCTACTCAAGAGGCTGAGGTACAAGAATCGCTTGAACCCGGAGGCAGAGGTTGAGTGAGCTGAGATCACGCCATTGCGCTCCAGTCTGGGTGATGAGAGCAAAACATCTCAAAAAAAAAGAATCAGTGGCTTAGATAGTGAAATTTCTCATAATTCTGAAGGCTGGAAGTCTGAGAGCAAAGGGCCAGCTTGGCTGGGTTGTTGGTGAGGGTCCACTTCCTGGTTTCGATGAGATGGGAATTCAGCACGGCTTGTTTCACAAGATACAGGTCACAAAGAGCCCACTGATAAAGCAGGCTGCGGTAAAGAAGCCAGCCAAAACCCACCAACACTGCAGCAAGACGAGCTGCAGTCAAAACAACCCAGACACCGGATTAAAGAAGGAAGAGGTTTTTATTCGGCTGGGAGTGTGGGCAGACTCATGTCTTAAGAGCCGAGCTCCCCGAAAAAGAAATTCCTAGCCCTTTTAAGGGCTTACAACTCTAAGGGGTCCACGTGAAAGGGTCACGACAGATCAAGTAAGCGTGAGGAACGTGACTGGGTGCTACATACATCAGCTAACAGAACAAAAAGTTTTACAGTGCTTTCTCATACAATGTCTGGAATTTACAGGTAACACCAGTAGTTTTGGTCGGGGGTTAATATTAATATTATTATTATTTTTTGAGACAGAGTCTCGCTCTGTCACCCAGGCTGGAGTGCAGTGGCGCGATCTTGGCTCACTGCAAGCTCCGCCTCCTGGGTTCACACCATTCTCCTGCCTCAGCCTCCGGAGTAGCTGGGACTACAGGTGCCCGCCACCATGCCCGGCTAATTTTTTGTGTTTTTAGTAGAGATGGGGTTTCACCGTGTCAGCCAGGATGGTCTCGATCTCCTGACCCCGTGATCCGCCCGCCTCGGCCTCCCAAAGTGCTGGGATTACAGGCGTGAGCCACCATGCCTGGCCTAATATTATTGTTATTATCCTAACCACCAGGGCCAGGTGGTGGCGCCAAGGTCGTCTAGCTATTTATCTTACTTCTGTTTCTTTCCAACTTTTTGCTTTCTCCCTTTTCTCCTGTCTTATAAACTAGGGAAAAGGGGAGGTGGGGGAGAAGCTGGGAGGGACAACAGGAGAAGTGGTGGTCTCATTCCAACACCAAGATGGTGATGAAAGCGACCTCTATTCATCCTGTTTCACTGTGCCCTCATTGCAACACATTAGCATACTACAGGAAATTCCCGCCGGCACCATGACGGTTTACAAACGCCAGTATCTTCCGCAAGTTACTCTATATGGTCTGAAAGGGGGAGGACAATCCGTTCCAGGAACTCCCCATCCCTTTCCTGGAAAACTCATGAGTAATCTACTGCTGGTTTAGCACATAATCAAGAAATGATCATAACAAGAGCCAGTCAAGCAGCCCACACTGCCACTCCGCTATCGATAGCCACCCATTTATTCCTTTCCTGTTTTTATTTATTTATTATTTTTTTTTTTTGAGATGGAAGCTCGCTCTGTTGCCCAGGCTGGAGTTCAGTGACACCAATCTTGGCTCACTGCAACCTCCGCCTCCTGGGTTCAAGTGATTCTCCTGCCTCAGCCTCCCGAGTAGCTGGGACTACAGGTGCCTGCCACCACGCCCGGCTAATTTTTGTATTCTTAGTAGAGATGGGGTTTCACCATATTGGCCAGGCTGGTCTCGATCTCCTGACCTCGTGATCCGCCCACCTTGGCCTCCCAAAGTGCTGGGATTACAGGTGTGAACCACTGCGCCTGGCCTTCCTTTACTTTCTTAATAAACTTCCTCTACCGGCTTGCTCTTAAGTTCTTTCCTGTGGCTGGGTGCGGTGGCTCACGCCTGCAGTCCCAGCACTTTGGGAGGCCAAGGCAGGCGGATCATAAGGTCAGAAGATCAAGAACATCTTGGCCAATATGGTGAAACCCTGTCTCTACTGAAAACACACAAACTAGCTGGGTGTGGTAGCGTGCGCCTGTAGTCCCATCTACTCTGGAGGCTGAGGCAGGAGAATCACTTGAACTCAGGAGGCAGAGGTTGCAGTAAGCCGAGATTGCGCCACTGCACTCCAGCCTGGGCAACCAGGGCAACATTCTGTTTCAAAAAAAAAAAAAATTATTTCCTGTGTGAAGCCAAGAACCCATGTGGCCTCCCGGGCTGAGCCTCAATTTGGGGATTTGCCCTGTGACACACAGACACACAGTCAGCTGTCTTCCTTTCTTTCTCTTTCTCTCTCGCTTTCTTTTTTTGAGACAGGATCTTGCTCAGTTGCCCAGGCTGGAGTGCAGTGGTGTGATTGTAGCTTGCTGCAGCCTCAACCACCTGAGCTCAACCAATCCTCCCATCTCTGCCTTACTAGTAGCTGGGCCTACAGGCATGCACCACCATGCCCAGCTGATTTTTGGTATTTTTTTGTAGAGACGGGGTTTCACTAGGTTACCCAGGCTGGTCTTGAACTCCTGGGCTCAAGTGATCTGCCTGTCTGGATCTCCCAAAGTGCTGGGATTCCAGGCATGAGCCACCGTTCCTGGCCCAGCTGTTATCTTGCTGTGTTATCACATGGTGGATGTTATATATAAAGTTTTGGTGCCGCAAAAGAAATAGCACTCGAATATAAAATTTTCTTTTTAATTCTCAGCAAGGCAAGATACTTCTATAGAAGGGTGCGCCCTTACAGATGGAGCAATGGTGAGCACACACCTGGACAAGGGAGGGGAAGGGGTTCTTATCCCTGATGCACGTGGCCCCTGCTGCTGTGTTGTTCCCCTATTAGCTAGGGTTAGACCACACAGGCTAAATAATTCCAATTGGCTGGTTTAAAGAGAGTGACGGGGTGAGTGGTTTGGCGGGAAAAATGGTTATGACAGAACAGGTAACTGGAATGAGTCAGGGTGGAGCAGGTAATTGGAATGAGTCAGGGCAGAGCAGGTAATCGAAAAAGGTTGCTTTATGAGGAAGTTAAGTTTAAAAGTAGGAGGCAACGAATTGAACATATTGACATATTGATTCTTTGAAAAGAAATTTAGAACTCACGTCTAACAGTGGAGAAAAAGAGGTAGTCTCTGGCTGCTGCTGCTGCTTTTTTTTTTTTTTGAGATAGAAATCCGCTCTGTCACCCAGGCTGAAGTGCAGTGGCATGATCTCAGCTCACTACAACCTCTGCCTCCTTCGTTCAAGCGATTCTCCTGCCACAGCCTCACGAGTAGCTGGGATTACAGGCACCCACCACCATGCCTGGCAATTTTTTTTTTTTTTTTGAGACAGAGTCTTGCTCTGTCGCCCAGGCTGGAGTGCAATGGCGTGACTTCGGCTCACTGCAAGCTCCACTTCCCGGGTTCAAGTGGTTCTCCTGCCTCAGTCTCCCAAATAGCTGGGACTACAGGCATGTGCCAACATGCCTGGCTAATTTTTGTATTTTGAGTAGAGACGGGGTTTCACCATGTTGGCCAGGCTGGTCTTGAACTCCTGACCTCAGGTGATCCACCTGCCTTGGGCCTCCCAAAGTGCTGGGATTACATACAGGTGTGAGCCACTGCGCCCGGCCACAATATCTCAATGTCTGCTTTTATTTATTTATTTATTTTTTGAGACAGTGTCTTGCTCTGTCACCCAGGCTGGAGTGCAGTGGTACCATCTCAGCTCACTGCAACCTCCGCCTCCTGGGTTCAAGCGATTCTCCTGCCTCAGCCTCTTGAGTAGCTGGGACTAAGGGTGCCACCATATCTGGCTAATTTTTGTATTTTTAGTAGAGATAGTGTTTCACTATGTTGGCCAGGCTAGTTTCGAACTCCTGACCTCGTGATCCGCCCACCTTGGCCCCCCAAAGTGCTGGGATTACAGGTGTGAGTCACTGCACCCGGCCTCTGTTTGCTTTTTTTTTTTTTGAGGTGGAGTTTTGCTCCTGTTGCCCATTGCTGGAGTGCAATGGTCTCGGCTCACTGCAACCTCTGCCTCCCGGGTTCAAGCAATTCTCCTGCCTCAGCCTCCTGAGTAGCTGGGATTATAGGTGTGTGCCACCACACCCGGCTAATATTTTTGTATTTTTAGTAGAGATGAGGTTTCACCATGTTGGTCAGGCTGGTCTCGAACTCCTGACCTCATGATCCGCCCACTTCGGCCTCCCAAAGTGTTGGTATTCAGGTGTGAGCCATCGCGCCCATCCTGTCTGCTTCTCATAGGGCACTAGTCCCATTCACGAGGGCTCCACTCTCATGACCTAACCACCTTCCAGAGGCCCCACTTCCTGATTCTATCACATTGACGGTTTGGATTTCAACAGATGAATTTAGCATGTGGGGGCACAAACATTCCGTTCTCAGTGCTCTGCATGTGCTGGTCATGGTCCGACAGGCCAGGCGCGGCTGTCACAAGGTAGCGGTCACAAGAGTCTCAAGGGAAATGAGACAGGGCTAGTCCACTGCACAAGTGTTCATCAAGCCCCCGGTGGGAAATTTCATCCCATTCATTCTCAGAGTCCTCTCATGGTCACCCATGTCCTGGCACATAGGTCACTCCAGAGTCACCCACTGGCTTGTCTCCAGGCCACTCGCAGGCTGCCTGGAGGGAGAGAGGCAGAATCTCTAGCCAAGTGTTCAGCTGGGAGAGTTGCAATGGGAGAGGAGGAGGATGAGGAGGAGGATAGACAGGACTGGGTGGCGCTCGGATGGGGTCTGCAAGGCAGTAGGAAGCAAAGATGGTTTCACATGGATTCCGCCTTTCCTAGATCCATCTGGGCTAGGTGGGACTCCTGGCTGGGGCTCCCATGGCCTGAGCCGGCCTGTTCTACTGCCTGGACTTCCCAGCCTCCATTCGTTCACCCTTCTGCTCGGGGAGCCAGCCCTTTCTAGCCAGCAAGCTGCCTTTGCGGCTGCCGCTAGAGAAGCCCTCACAGTGCCCATCACTGTATGTGAGGTGGAGTGGCACCAGCCTTGCTAGTGCTGGCCTTGGGAGCAGGACAGAGGCAGGCTGGGTGGAGGCCGTGGACTGCGTCCTTACCTGCGTGCACAGGTGTCTCCTCAGAGGCACCATGCACAGGAGTCCTCTGCATCACTGTTGCCATGTGTCTCATGTCTACATATGTTAGAAACCTTGGTATCTTATTTTTGCTGCAGCTACTTGTTTTAGAGAAGAGAGAAAACATTTTCATTTCCTAACACACTTCTCATTTCCTATACTCTTTCTTCTTGTAGATCTGAGTCTCCATATTGTATCCTCTTCAGCCTGAAGAAATTTCTTTTATTTTTTTGAGATAGAGTTTCACTCGTCGCCCAGGCTGGAGTGCAATGGTGAGATCTTGGCTCAGTGCAACCTCGGCTTCCCGGGTTCAAGTGATTCTCCTGCCTCAGCCTCCTGAGTAGTTGGGATTACAGGCGCTCCCCCACCACATCCAGCTAATTTTTGTATTTTTAATAGAGACAGAGTTTCACCATGTTGGTCAGGCTGGTCTCTAACTCCTGACCTCAGGTGATCCACCCACCTCGGCCTCCCAAAGCTCTGGTACAGAACCTTAAGAAGGGCTTTGCAGTCTCAAAAAAAAAAAAAAAAAAAAAGGGTCTCCCTCCACCAGTCTCCTGTCTCAGCCTCCCGAGTAACTGGGACTACAGGCGCCCACCACAGCGCCCAGCTAATTTTTGTATTTTTAGTAGCGGCGGGGTTTCACCGTGTTAGCCAGGATGGTCTCCATCTCCTGACCTTGTGATCTGCCCAACTCGTCCTCCCGAAGTGCTGGGATTACAGGCATAAGCCACTGCGCCCAGCCTAGCCATCTTAATGTGTACAATTCAGTGGCATTATTACCGTCATAATTTTGTGTAACCATCACCACTACTTCCAAAACTTTTTCATTACTCCAAACAGAAACCCTACAACCCATTAAGCAACATTTCTCCATTCCTCCTTATCCCAGCCACTGAACCTCTAATCTACCTTCTGTCTCTAGGAATCTGTATTCTAGATACTTCACGGAAGTGGAATCACACAAGATTGGTCTTTTAGTGACTGGCTTATTTTACAAAGCACAATGTTTTCAAGGTTTATCCATGGTGTATCCTGTGTTAGAATTTCCTTCTTTTTTTTTCTTTTATCTTTTTTTGAGACAAAGCCTAGCTCTGTCGCCCAGGCTGGAGTGCAGTGGCTTGATCTTGGCTCACTGCAACCTCCGCCTGCCGGGTTCAAGCGATTCTTCTGCCTCAGCCTCCTGAGTAGCTGGGACTACAGGTGCGCGCCACCACGCCTGGCTAATTTTTTGTATTTTTAGCAGAGACGGGTTTTCACCGTGTTGACCACGCTTGTCTCAAACTCCTGACCTCGTGATCCGCCCGCCTCAGCCTCCCAAAGTGCTAGGATTACAGGCATGAGCCACCGCCCCCGGCCGAATTTCCTTCCATTTTAATGCTGAAAAATATTTCATTGTTTGTATGGACCACATTTTGTTTATCCTTCCATCTACCCGTGGACACTTGGGTTGCTTCTGTCTTTTGGCTATTGAGAAAAATGCTGCAGTGAACACGGGGGCACAAATATGTTTGAGTATCTGATTTCCATTCTTTTGGGAATATAGCCAGAAGTAGGGTTGCTGGATCATACCGTAGTTCCATTTTTGTTTTCTCCTAGAAAGGCAGATTGCCACATGCAGCGCCTCATTTGGATGTGTCTGGAATCTTGGAAGCTTGACTACCCTACGTTCTCCTACAAATGGACCTTGAGAGCTTGTTTGGAGGTTCTACCAGGGGAGCCCAGCTCCTCTATTTGGTATGGTCGTCCTCTTCGACTGAGCTGCAGCTTCTGGAGGGACGCACATGAAGCAGTGAGGAAGGAAGGGGACACCCGCCTAGCCAGCCAGATCAGCCGAATCAACCCTGGCGATCAATGGGATGACAGGTGTCGCAGCCAGATCGCCCTCATATCCGGTAGTTCTACTTTTAACCTTTTGTGGAATCTCCATAGTTTTCTGCGGTGCTGCGCCATTTACATTCCCACCAACAGCGCACAGAGGTTTACACTTGTACATGTTTCCACTGACGAACGAAAAACTTTCATGTTTTTAGAGGTTCAACATGTCTATCCAGGGAACCTTGCTCTCCGATGTCTTCTCCTCTGGCCACAGTAAGAGGTTTCACAGACCCTCCTGGGTCAAGAGTAACTGTTAACTGGCCCTTCTCCCATGGGCCCCCCGTAGACCCCCCAACACTCAACCGGGCGAAATGAAACGCAGGGACTGTGGGAAGGAACTGCGGTATGGGCTGGGTAGGCCCCAGGTCTCGCCCCTCGCCAAGTTTCCCAAGGGGACGCGATCCCGGACTGCACAAGCTGGGTCCGCGCGGCCTCCCAGAGCCCGAGCAGCCCCTTCCCAGCCGCTACCAGGCCACTTCCCGGCGCTCACTAGTGACGTCCCCGCCTCGCTCTGCGCGTGCGTGGCTCCGCCTCCCCGCTGCCGTTGCCAGGGCGACGGCAGGTCCTCGGCGGCCGGCAGACATCCGGGCCTGCTCCCAGCGGCTCCGCCCCGGCCCGCTCCGCCCCGCCCGCGGGAAAAAGGTCGCGTAGCGATGACGTCGCGGGGGCTTGGCCGGGCTTCGCGGACTCGGGAGATGGAGGAAAAGGAGATACTACGGCGGCAGATCCGCCTACTGCAGGGTAGGTCCGGCCGGGGCTGGGACGCGAGTCTCTTTTTTCCCCCTCACCTCGCGGCGGGTCTCCGGCCCCCTCGTCGAAGGGGTCGCTCACCGCTCGCGTGTTCTGGGTGGCGGCTGGGGTGGGGGACGGTAGGGTCCGCCAGGACTTGTGGGCCGGCTCAGGGCCCGGGTCAGTCCCCGGCTCCAGCTTTGTCGAGGGAGTGGTGCCGGCCCTACTGGGGCTGCAGAGGGCGGAGGCACGGCCGTCGCTTAGTAACCCGCAGGAGGCGGCGGCCCTCCCCACCACCACGGGCTGTCGCGTCCCCTGGCGCCCACCCTCGCTCCCCGCGCCCCACTGCGGGGCTGGGACTGGTTCATGGCTCATTTCGGCAGAGCAGGCTGCGGGCGCACGCGGGTTCCTTCCTTGACGCCCGGTTTTTTTGAGACAGAGTCTTGCTCTGTCACCCAGGCTGGGGTGCGGTGACGCGATCTCGGCTCACTGCAACCTCCTCATCCTGGGTTCGAGCGATTCTCCTGCCTCAGCCTCCGGAGTAGGTGGGATTACAGGTAGGCGCCAGAACGCCTGGCTAATTTTTGTATTTTGAGTAGAGACGGGGTTTCACCGTGTTGGCCAGGATGGTCTTTAACTCCCGACCTCAGGTGATCCACCCGCCTCGGCCTCCCAAAGTGCTGAGATTACAGGCGTGAGCCATCGCTCCCAGCCTCGATGTGCGGTTTTGATGCCCCTTTTCTCCGAACAATCACACTCCCCTTGCCATTCCAGGCGCATACTCAACAGGCTTCAGCTTCCACACTTAAACATTAAAAAACCCAAATTGGCCTTTCTAAACTTAAAAAAAAAAAATCCATGTTTGGACGCAGTGGCCCACAGCTGTAATCCCAGCACTTTGGGAGGCCATGGCGGGAGGATGGCTTGAGCCTGGGAGTTTGAGACCATCCTGGGCAACATGACCAGACCCCGTCTCTACAGAAAAATTTTAAAAAGTGAGATGGGCGTGGTGGCTTGCGCCTGTAGTCCCAGCTACTCAGAGGTGGAAGATTTGCTTGTGCCCAGGAGGTCCCGGCTGCAGTGAGCCGTGATTGGGCCACTGCACTCTAGCCTGGGCAACAGAGAAAAACCACATCTCAAATAAAAAGCCAAAACCAACCAAACAAAAAAAACTTTAAAAATTAAAAATCCTTTTTGCTTTTACTCTCACAAAGGGAAGACTTAAGGATTGGGAAAGCGTGTATGGATAAGAGGCCAGGTGGGCTGCCTCCCACTTGGGGACACTTCTTGGGCTCCCATCACACCTGCTCTGGGGTGTCAACACGTCTGGACGTGGCTTTCTGTGCCCCTGGGGGCAGGGCCTGTGGTGGGGGAATGCTGATAACTGGGAGGCTGGCTGCTGATGCCCTTGCCTGTGTTCCTGGCCCTCCTGCACCAGGATAGCTATCCAGGGACTTATTTGGAAAGTCTTGTGGTTGTGTCAGTTCACTGCAGTAGGACTCTAGCCCATTGCTGTCTCCTCTTCTGCAGGGAAGACTGTGAATCTGGCAGGGCAATGGCCTCTGCTCCTAGTATTCTTTTTTCCTGTTGTCAGGCATGGGGTCCTCGAGAGTGTCAATTCTGTTACGCTCAGTGGAGTGACTCCTTTCCATCTGTAGGCAAGCCAGAGGGCCTGTGCAGCCACTTGTCCCCTCTGATTGAAACAGTGCAGAGGGAGTCATTGCGATTCTCTTCAGACTGAGTGATACGTCTCATCAAATGATTGTGGACTCAGTAGACCAGCAAATAAGGGTTGTTATACCACATGGTTCATTTCTATGTTAAGCAGGCAGAAGTAGGACTGAAGTGAAGCTGATGGAGAAAAGGCTCATAGAAGCGACAGGCCCAGGTGACGCGGGCTGAGTTGTCAGTGAGTCCCAGGCTCTGGGAGCTGTCCCTTCTGAAACTGGCAGGGGCTCAGAAGTGAGATGGGATCTGGGGGTATCTTGCCAGCTGATGCCCTTCCAGGGTAGTCGGTGATTATCGCGGTTACCCTCTGGCTAACTGAGCCTGTGGTTCTGTCTTCTCAGGTCTGATTGATGACTACAAAACTCTCCACGGCAATGCCCCGGCCCCTGGTACCCCAGCAGCTTCTGGGTGGCAGCCACCCACTTACCACAGTGGCAGAGCCTTCAGTGCCCGCTACCCTCGTCCAAGCCGGAGGGGCTACTCCTCACACCATGGGCCTTCGTGGCGCAAGAAATACTCCCTCGTGAATCGGCCCCCGGGACCCTCAGACCCACCTGCCGACCATGCTGTGCGGCCGTTGCACAGGGCCCCGGGGTGCCAGGCTCCTGTCCCGCAGCAGCATGTCCTTGAGAGACAGGTCCAGCTCAGTCAAGGTCAGAACGTGGTCATCAAAGTTAAACCGCCATCAAAGTCTGGCTCTGCCAGTGCCTCAGGGGCCCAGCGGGGCTCTCTGGAAGAATATGAGGACACCCCCTGGAGTGACCAAAGGCCCCGGGAAGGTGAAGGTGAGCCCCCTCGGGGACAGCCGCAGCCCTCGAGGCCAACAAGAGCCAGGGGGTCCTGCGGTGTGGAAGATCCTCTTCTGGTCTGCCAGAAGGAGCCTGGTAAGCCCAGGGTGGTGAAGTCAGTGGGCAGTGTGGGCGGCAGCCCCCGGGAGCCCCGCCGGACAGTCAGTGAGAGCGTGATTGCCATCAAGGCGAGCTTCCCATCCTCCACTCTGCCCCCACGCACTGGCGTGGCCCTGGGCCGGAAGCTGGGTTCTCATTCCGTGGCCAGCTGTGCTCCACAGCTCCTTGGGGACAGGAGAGTAGATGCTGGCCACGCAGATCAGCCAGTTCCGTCTGGCTCAGTGGGGGGCCCCACCAGACCGGCCTCAGGACCCAGGCAGGCCCGGGAGGCCTCGCTGGTTGTGACCTGTCGAACTAACAAGTTCCGGAAAAACAACTACAAATGGGTGGCTGCCTCCGCGAAGAGTCCCCGGGCTGCTCGGAGGGCCCTCAGTCCCAGAGTGGCTGCAGAGAATGTGTGCAAGGCCTCTGCCGGCACGGCAAACAAGGTGGAGAAGCCGCAGCTCATAGCTGACCCAGAGCCCAAGCCCAGGAAGCCAGCCACGTCCTCCAAGCCAGGGTCCGCCCCCAGCAAGTACAAGTGGAAGGCCTCCAGCCCCTCTGCCTCCTCCTCTTCCTCCTTCCGTTGGCAGTCGGAGGCCGGCAGCAAGGACCATGCCTCCCAGCTCTCCCCAGTCCTGTCTAGGTCCCCGTCGGGGGACAGACCAGCAGTAGGACTCAGTGGCTTGAAGCCCCTCTCTGGGGAGACCCCGCTCTCAGCTTACAAAGTGAAGAGCCGCACCAAGATTATCCGGAGGCGGGGCAGCACAAGGTGGGCATCCCGGCCGGCTGCGGTGGAGTGTGAGGGCTGTGAGGAGGGTTTGTTTGGCACCCCTAATGGATCTGCTGAGCTCGGAGCTTCGCCTGCAGTCGCGTTCACATTTCCAGCAAGAAATGAGGCAGGAAGTGCTGCTGTGGTGGTTTGGGCTTGCCTGGGGCCAGGGCCCTGGCCGGCATAGACTGGGGGGCAGGTTTGCCGTCCCTCACACTGCTGGCGAGCCCGTCCTTTCTCCTGCCGGTGAGAGACGAGCAGCTCGCGGTGGGCAGCTTCCATGGTTCCAGTTGCACAGGGTTCGCAGAGGGAAGGTTTGTGCCAGGCCAGGGACCAGCCCAGGGGCCATGTGTCCCCAGGGGGATGGTGAGACGGTGAGAGCAGTGTGTCTGCCCCTGGCCTGGACCTGCCGGCCACGGGTCTGTGCTGGGAGGTGGACCAGGGCTCTGGGCCCTGCCAGGGGTGCCTGGTCTTTCCTGCATGCCCCGTGTCTAGGGCTTGGGCTCCAGGAGGCCTGGCCTTTGCTGGCCCCCAGGCTGAGGGCTGCTCCAGCTAGGCTGAGGGCTGCTCCAGCTGGGCTGAGTGGGCAGGGGCCGGGGGCTGCTGGTAGGCGGGAGCCTCCTTGGGCATTCCTGGCTTTGGGCTCTGTGGCCTCCCTCCCAGAGTGCTGAGGCTGCAGTTGGCCTTTGGTCCCAGGGCGAGCAGATTGGTGTCAGGTCCCAACCCCCTTGGCCAGGCAGCCAGGCGGAGTCCCTCACTTGCTTGGTGCACATCTCTTCTGGCCTCCACCCTTGCGGACTTGTGATGAGACTCAGAGATGGTGTCATGGCACAGTGCTTGGTCAGGGCTCAGGGACTCCATGAGGTTGGCAGCTAAGGTGGTGGCTGCACCTGCTGGGCAGAGGGCGGAGGTCCTGCCTTCATCATCAGACATACTGGTGCCCTGCCGTCTGATCTAGGTCGCTGGCTTGTGTAGCCCATTCTCTCTGGCCCTCGTCCCCCAGATAGGTGCCGTCTTGAGGCACATGGGCACCTGGCTCCCGCTCCTGGCCATTTCTCGGTGGCAACTCTGCTCTAAACCATGCTGGCAGCTCCCTCTGTCCAGGAAGTGTGGAGAGGGAGTGTGGAGAAGCTGCCTCCTTACCGAGGGGCTCGGAAGGCCATGTGGGGCCGGTGGCCACTCTCCTCAGGGATGTCGGCCCTTCTCTTTGCCCCATGCAGAGGCTCCTTTGGCCTGGGCAGATGGGGAGGGGGTGGACATGCGGGTGGGGACGGAGCACTGAGGCCCCTCTGCTCTCCCTGGGAGCATGGCAGCCTGCCCTAGTTGTGGGGTCATCTGGGATTGTGGATCCAAGCCTGCTGCCTGAGCCTGGCTGTGGAGGGTGGGCAGGGCCACCATGGGTTGAGGGAGGCAGGGTCCAGAAAGGACCCACTGTGGCCTGGTCCTGGCCTTCAGGAGCTGCTCCCACGCTCCTCGGGTCCTGGTGAGGAAGGGTGGGTGGGCAGAACCCCCAGGGCTTGTTGAGAGCTGCCTGTATTTTGTCTCCACAGCCTTCCTGGAGACAAGAAAAGCAGCACTTCACCTGCCACCACTGCCAAGAGCCACCTCAGCCTCCGGCGGAGACAGGCCCTCAGAGGGAAGAGCAGCCCTGTCCTGAAGAAGACCCCCAACAAGGGCCTGGTACAGGTCACCACGCACCGACTGTGCCGCCTGCCACCGAGCCGGGCCCACCTCCCCACCAAGGAAGGTATGCTGGGCACTGGGCACTGGGGCTGGGCATGCCTGCACGGGATATGCTGGCCTGTTAGGAGCCATGGGCACCTTCCCTGCCTCATGCTGGTAGAGGCCCTGGCTGGGAGGGCACTGCCTGGCAGACAGTGGGTGGTGGTGAGCTGGCGGGTAGAGGAGAGGGCCCGAGTGCTGCGCCGTGCAGTCTGGCTGTGGGATGTGCTGCTGGGCAGGCGCTGTGGCCTCTTCTGTGTGTCCCTTGGTATGGACCCAGCTGCGTCCCTCCTGAGGGGGGAGAGGGCGGTGGCTGCTGAGCCCTTAGGCAGGGGTGAAGCCCTCGCTTGTGCTGCGCTGGGCACCCCCAGGCCTCTGCCTCCTCCAGTGCCCTTCTGTGCTCGGCTGGCTGGGGCTGCAGGTCTACCTGCCCTGCCATTTGTGAGTGTCACATGGTACTGTGTGAGTGTTTGAGTGGCCTGAAAGAATTGGTCTGGTCTCCTGCTGTACCACTCTGAGTGTGCCCGGTCGTGCCTGGAGAGAACTGGTCTGAGCCCCTGAGAGCCCCTGTAGGGGCCTGGGAAGGCCCCGGCCTGCAGATTGTGGGGCGTAGCCCCTTGGAGGTTGACCCCCACTGCGGTGATGTTTGCCAGGACACACTGGGGGAGCGGCATCCAGGCGGGCACGTGGTTGGGGGTATGTGGTGAGGGTCTAGAGCCCTTGGGTGTGGCACCCCCCAGACACTGTGGGGGTCAGCGTGGAGCCACGTTCGTCTGTGTGCACCTGGTCCTGTGCGACTCTGTGGCTCCGCTGGGCGCGTTAGGGCAGTGGCTTCCCGAGTTTGTGTCTGTGACATCTGGAGAAGGTGGGGCGTTGGGGATTGAGCAGGCTTGGACCTGGGCACTCCGACTGGGAACTGGTACTCAGAAATCTAGCCAAGGCTGGGCGCGGTTGCTCATGGCTGTAATCCCAGCTCTTTGGGAGGCCAAGGTGGAAGGATCACTTGAGGCCAGGAGTTCAAGACCAGCCTGGGCAACATGGCAAAACCCTATCTCTACCAAAAATACAAAAATTAGCCAGGCATGGTGGCACATGCCTGTAATCCCAGCTACTCGGGAGGTTGAGGCAGGAGAATTGCTCGAGCCTGGGAGGTTGCAGTGAGCCGAGATTGCGCCATTGCATTCCAGTCTGGGCAACAGAACGAGACTCTGTCTCAAAAAAAAAAAACCCAGCCAAGCGTACCGTCATCTAGGGAGGCTTCAGAAGCCTCTGGAAGGAGCTGGGCCTGGGCAGACCCAAGAGCCGTGTGGGGGCTGCCGCGGGAGGGCAGGGCGTTGGGTCCCAGGTGGGGGGCTGAAGGGGGCCATGCAGCCGGGTGTTGCAGCACAGTGGGGGGGGAGGAAGTGAGGCTGGGGGCACTGGTCGGCTGTCCCCCGTTAGCCGACGCCTGCTGCACGCCAGGACACATGTGGATTTCATCCTGGTGACGGAGCAAGCAGAGACCCATGCGGTCCCTGGTGGCCACGGTGAGGTGGCCGGATGGCAGTTAGGTCGTGGGCTTGTCTGGGAGTGGATGGTAGGGGTGGCTTGGACAGTTGGCGGTACCCCCTGGTCACTTGGGGAGGAGGGGTTGGGGAGGTGTCCAGCTCTGGGAGGCCAGTGGGGGCTGCTGAGCCCTAGGAGGCCGAGGCTTGCAGATGGTGTGGTGGTTGGGGTGAGAGGCTCCCCACTGGGTGCAGGTTCAGCCCTGCTCACCTGGCCTGCTCGCTCTTCAGGCCTCTAGTAGAGTGGGGCATAGGCAGGGGATAGGGGAGGTTGCTTCCTGCTGCTGGGGCCTTGCTCGGCGCCCCCTGGACTCCTGCCGGGAAGAGTGGGCTTGGGAGGCCACCAGCTTCACCGGCTGACCATTTCGGAGTGCACAGCTGAGGGGCTGCTGCGGTCCTGCCTCACTAGGGGGAAGGGCGTAATTGATCTCATCTTTTTTTTTTTTTTTTAATGTTTTTAGAAACAGGGCCCTGCTTCCCTCCGAGGCCGGAGTACAGTGGTGCAGTCATGGCTCATTGCAGCCTCAACCTCCTGGGCTCAAGTGTCCCTGCTGAGTAGCTGGGACTACAGGTGCATGTCACTGTGCCTGGCTAATTTTTAATTTTTTTGTAGGGACAGGGTCTTGCATTGTTGCCTAGGCTGGTCTTGAACTTCTGGGCTCAAGTGATCCTCCTGCCTTAGTCTCTTAAATTGCTGGGAATACAGGTGTGAGCCACTGTGCCCAGCCAAACTCATAGTTAAAGACCAACGTGAGGCTGGGTGTGGTGGCTCATGCCTGTGATCCCAGCACATTGGGAGGCAGAGGCGAGTGGATCACCTGAGGTCAGGAGTTCAAGACCAGCCTTGGCAACATGGCAAAACCCTGTCTCTACTAAAAATACAAAAATTAGCCGGGCGTGGTGGCGAGCGCCTGTAATCCTATCTACTCGGGAGGCTGAGGCAGGAGAATCACTTGAACCCAGCAGGCAGAGATTAGATCGTGCCATTGCACTCCAGCCTGGGCGACAGAGTGACATTTTGTCTCAAAAAAAAAAAAAAAAAAGACCAGCGTGGCGGCTGCATGGAGTGAGAGGAGAGGGTCCTGTGTGAGGAAGGGGTGGGGAAGGCGTCCCACTCATTTGCCCACCACTGGCCCAACTGGCAGTCGCGGTTGGGCAGCCTGCCGGCTCCCGGGGATACTGCGGTGAAGGTGAAGAGATGATGAGGCTGGAGCTGCCTTCCAATGGTGGAGACAGGCAGCCACTGGAGTGCTTGTACGTCAGCCAGGAAGGTGCTCCTGGGTGGAAAATGCCTTCTGAGGAACAGGCAGGGAGAGAGCACAGGGCCAGCTGCAGAGAGGTGGTCGGCGAGTGGGAGGGCTTCTCTGAGGAGGTGACCTGAGCAGAGAGGAGCGAATAGGGCTCAGCTCTGAGGCTGAGGTGGAGGTGGGAACGAGCTTACTGTGTTCTGGAGCACAAGGAGGCTGTGGGGCCAGTTCACCGTCTGGGAGTGTGGCTTGGAGGGGATGGAGCCAATGGGGCCGAGGGACCAGGTCGTGGGAAAGGGTCTTGTAGGCCACAGGAGGGAACGGGGGGTTGGTTCTGGTTACGTTGGGAAGCCAGGGAGGGACAGGGGAGGACCCTGGGAGGGGAGGGTCCAGGGCCCCGGGGTGTCTGGCAGGCCTGAACGGGCAGAGTCAGGAGGGCCTGTGCGTGAAGCCACTGACGCCAGGCCAAGGAGTGGAGTCCGCAGGCTCTCAAGCAGGCAGGGAGCCCGTGGAGATGTGCGCGGAGGTGAGTGGCCGAGCCTGCATCCTGGCCTGGTCACTCAGGCGGCTGACCCCAGACAGCCACCACGAGACTCCAAGCTGGCCGCAGGGGAGACGGGCATGGCCAGGGCATCCGCTGAGGAGATGGGAGGCTGGGGCCCGGGAAGCTGTTGAGTGGCTCTCCCAGGCGCCCTCCTGCAAGGCCCACCATCTGCATCCCTGCCTACCTAAGAACTGAGGCCTGTCTGTCCTCTGCCCTGGCCAGGAGGGCTTCTGGGCAGGGCCCAGCTTTGTTTCGTTTAATCCTGCAGCGCTCTGGTGAGCCAGTGAGCCCTTCCCAGGCCCTCCCTCAGCCCTCCCGGGTGGCCCAGGCCTCTATCGGCCGGGGCGTTCGTTCCTGGATGCTGGGGTTGTGTGGGCTGTGGATGGGGTCGCCAGGTGGGGCTGCTCCTTCATTTGGCTGTTAGGAGTTTTCTTTCCCCATTTTCTGCCCAGCAAAAGCTTAGTTCCAGCTCCACCTCTCCTCTTCAAGGAGACGGCAGTGTCCCAGTGTCCAGCTGGGGACGACTGCCTTGTGGGCTCCTGCACCAGGGACAGGGGCTTCTGAAAGCTGCCGGGCAGCCCTGCTGCCGCCTCCCTCCCCTGTCGCACTTCAGCCTTGCCGTGCGGCCCAGTGGCCAGCAGAGGGCATGCTTGCCCCTCCTATCCCCTCTGTCCACCTTTTTTTGGTAATTGATCGCCTAATTTCCTTTTTATGTGAAAGAAAGCAGATATCAAGTAATTTGCAGCAATAACCTGCTAATGCTGGGCCAGCAACGAAACTCCCCTGTTCATTTCAAGTGGCAGATAAAACGCTAATACATAATTATCCTTGCAAATTGGATTATTTTAAATAATCAAAAGGCTACGGCCAGGAGAAAGTGATCCCATCTCCCCTGAGTTACTGTTGCAGCATAATTGCCGCGTTCAATCAATTTCCCTGGCATTAGAAATTCCATCACAATCAACATTAAGCTTTATTCATTGTGATGGCTAAGAGCCGGGCCATTTCTCCTCTTTTTCTTAACTGGCAAAATTAATCAGGGAAAAGATTTTAAACATTTACCCGTGCGAAAGAGGTCAGCCCTGCCACTATATTGCTCAGCAGATAAGGGGGCTAATAAAAAGAAAATTGAATTACTAATGATCACCAAGAACAGAGTATATAAAACCTGGCCATCGCCAGTTCAGGAAAAGGGAGAATCAATTTTCTTGGGACAGGGTACGTTCATTTTTTATTTTGGCGCATATTATCAGCAATTTAATTTGAGAGGCATAAACAGGAGGAAACAGGGAATAACGAGCCTAGAGGTGTAAAGTGCCGCAGGATATATGCTGTACACAATTTATTTGGCACAACAGATAATCGCTTTAATTGAATTCAAAAGTGCATTGTTCAGCAGCAGTGTGGCCGCTCACGCCTGGGGACTGAGACTGTTAGGAAGGTTCCAGCCTGACTCTTCGGTGCCTCTCCTCCCCTCCCCGCCTCTCCCAGCCCTCCGAAGTCCTCTGGGCCTGGAGTCAGACCTCGGCTGGGGGCGGGGCAAGGCATTCCTGGGGATCTCTCCCTCTGCTGTCAGTGTGCCCCTTGCCTTCCGTTTCTTCCTTCGCTTTTCTCCTGGGGATGGGTCTGTTGGCAGCTGGGGGATGAGGATGTGAGACATTGGCCGGGCGCCGAGGCTCATGCCTGGAATCCCAACACTTTGGGAGGCTGAGGCGGGTGATTACTTGAACCCAGGAGCTCAAGACCGGCCTGGGCAACGTGGCAAAACCCCATCTCTACAAAAAAACACAAGAATTAGCTGGACATGGTGGCACAAGCCTGCAGTCCCAGCTACTCGGGAAGCTGAGGTGAGAGGATCGCTTAGGTTTGGGAGGTTGAGGCTCTAGTGAGCCATGATCGTACCACTGCACTGCAGCCTGGGTGACAGAATGAGACCCTGTATCAAAAAAAAAAAAAAAAAAAAAAAGAAGAAGATAGAAGACAGCCCCAGAAGGGCGGCCTGGGCGAGTAGCGTTTGCTGGAGGCTGCAGTAGAGACCTGCCTGGGTTGATCTGTCTCTGGTGGACCGATGCTAGAGGGGACATTTGAGCAGAAGAGATGAAAATCTTTTCGGAGTCTGAAAAATGGTGTCCTGTTTGCCACTCACGTAACTGTGGCAATTAGTGCTCTCGAGTACAGTGTTTGCAGTACACACAGCTGAGCACTGTGGCCAGGCTCTCACTCTGGTGCGGGGGATGTGGGGCCAGCTCCCTGGTATGTCCTCCTGGGGCCCGTCGCTGTGCTCGGCCACCCTGAGATGACAGGCATGACTCCCTAAGCCTGGCCGGCCTGTGCAGAGGGATGCTGTCCAGGCTGTACACTCCAGGCCAGGCCAGGAGTGAGGGCCAGCTCTCCCACCCACCACCCCGCGCCCAGGCTGGGGAGCTTCTTGGTGGCAGGAGGTGATGGGACTCCTACCAGCCACATGGAAACGTCTGCTGTTTTATGCCAGGGAAAAGTCGTGGTAGGTGGGTGGGCAGTGGTGTTGTCATCTGCTGGGATGGGAGGGCCCTCTCTGCTTCACCCACCCAGGATGGCGGATGCATGCCGGTGGCCTGCCCCTTCCGCCATGGCCTGGAATGAGCCCAGGGCCCTGCCCAGGAAGCAGCCGCCTGCCCAGACTTGTCGCCAGTGTGCTGGGGGAGGGTGCGGGCCCGGCGGGTCCTGGGCACACCTGTGGTGGACAGAAAGGGCCTGGCTTGCGTGGTGGTCTCGTGTGGACAACCAGGCTGGGTCGAGGGCTGCCGGCTGCCCAGGCTTTGACAGGAGCCAGGCCGGGCATCTGCCTCTGGCCCAGAGCTTGCTGCACACACAGAGGGCGATTCCTACCCGTTCCTCAGTCTGCTGTGCCCGCCCCTGGGTGTGGAGGAACTGCCGTCAGCATTCGCAGACGAGAAGTGGAGTCTCCACTCACCCCAGGTCACTGGCAGAAAGGGCAGGTGTGGGTCTTGGACCCTCCTCTGGCTGGTGTCACCAGGTGCCAGGGCTGTCCTGCCTGGGTGACTCTTTTGGGGCCTGGATGCCCATTCCCTGAGTCCGAATTTCTCTGAGGAAGTGCTTAGGGAGAGCCTGTGTGAGCTGTTGGCCCTCAGCCCCTCCCTGCCATCAGGTGGTTGTCGTGGCTTCCCCCAGCCCCAGAGCGGCACCCAAGTGGGACCTGAGAGGCTGGGGTCCCTCAGGCACACGGCGCTCTCTGGATACTGGGTCTCACCCTCTAGCTCTGGTGAAGCCAAAAGCAGTCTCCCCAGGGCCCTGGCTGCCCGCCCAGTCCTGTGTGGGGTCTCCCCCGCACTGTGGTGCAGCATTTCCTCGAACGCTGCTGACTGCTCGGTCTCAGAAGGGCCTGCCTTGACGGCTGTTCATGTGACCCCTCTGAGTCCTCAGAGGTCCCTGGGACCCTCCTGTGTCCTTGGGTCCTCCCTGTGCACGTGATCCTTTCTGTGTTGCCTCCCGGTGCCTTGGAGAGGGGGTGGTTTGCCATGCAGCCCTGGCATCAGAAGCCTGGGTGGATTCTGCACCCAGCCCGTGCTGTGGCTTTGCGCTGTTTGGCCACAGATACTTATGGGGATGTCACTGAGCAGGCACCAGCTTGGGAGTGTGATGGCCCCCTGCCCTTCTGTCCCCAGCGGCTTCTCCCGGTGACCAGCGCAGCCTGTGGATTCCAGTGCATGGGAAAAACCCAACTGCTTTCTCTCGACTGGCTCTGCCCCCCCTTGAAGGCCCGGCTTGCTCCAACCAGGCCCAACCTCTGGCCAGGCCCGTCCCCCACCCTTAGGTGTGCACAGTTTGCTCCGTTCATTCGGGAGTCTGTGAGGTGGGCTGTGGTCCATTCCGCCAGGCCAGCTCCTCTAAGATCGCGTGCCAGCTGCCCCGCCACCGTGGGCATTCCTTCCTCCTGCCTCACGTTTTGTATTGCAGGAATTGCTGGCTTATTGTCCTTCCTGCCCGTTAGGAAGGTGCTGTGGGGAGCACCCTGGCTGCCCTGCATGCACGTGAGCCTCAGGCTGCGGCAGCTTCTGGTGTGTGTGAGGCACCCCCCTCCCAGAGGACTGGACCTGGGCAGAAGGGAGGGCCTCGCTCCCTCAGGAGGCCCCATGGGCAGGAAGGCGGGGCAGTCACCATGCTTAGCGGGCAACCGAGGGGTGAGGGCCTGGCAGAGGGCTGCCCACCAGGAGAAAAAGCCACAGGGCTCCCTGCCCCGACACTGTCCTGCCCCTTTGAGATGCGCAGGCTGGTGGAGGTCGGCAGCAGCACTCGGAGGCTCAGTGAGCAAGTGGGCAGAGTGCCACCAGCCTCGAGCCCCGGCCTCCAGCAGAGGGCCTGGTTTCTGTGCCATCCTCACCGTAACCTCCTGTACCAGGCTGCTGGAAGGCCTTTCTGAGCCTGGCGGTCTTCCCGGGAGGCTGGCCGTGGATGGAATGTGAGGCATCGGTGGAGCCCTGACCTGCTGCACAGAGCCTGAGGACAGAAGCTTGACCGTGGAGGATGTCTGTCGCTGCCTGGCCCGGCGTGGCCTCTGGCCCCACAGCCCCTCGGCAGTGCCGCCTGGCTTCTGTTGTGAGTTGGCTGGGTCTGGGTCCCAGCCTTGTGGGGAGCTGGAGCGCTGTGGTCAGGAACAAGATGGCTCCCCTGCCCTGTGCAGAGACGAGTGGCGGCCCCCGAGGAGGCAGGAGCACCCAGGACCCGAGGTGCACCGCGGGGTGGGTGCCAGGGTGGGCTTGCCGTGTCTTGGCA
The DNA here is from genome assembly GCF_028885655.2 of Pongo abelii. Classification (NCBI taxonomy): domain Eukaryota; kingdom Metazoa; phylum Chordata; class Mammalia; order Primates; family Hominidae; genus Pongo; species Pongo abelii. Next base: position 160,020,428 of record NC_071992.2, on the reverse strand, counting down.
GTGGGGGAGGGTGCCTGGGCCAGAGGGGTCGGAGACTCTCCCCTGGTCCCAGCAAGAGTGAGGAGCAGGCACCCTGTCCCATGCTGCTAGGTACTGGGGAGCAGCCCCATGTCCGGTGCTGGAGGCCTGGATCTTTGCTGGATGCAGGAGGCAGGGTTATGAGCCCCCAGGAGTGGTGCGGGCATGGCCTGGCGGAAGACTTTGGCCCTGTCTGTCCGTTCTCCTTGCTGGTGCTCGGTGCCCTATCTGTGAATGGGGTCAGGAGTGTTTGCTGTGGGGCTGAGCGGTGCCTTTGGGTGCTTTGGCCCGGCGTGGTGTTCCTGCTGGGCTGTGCTGGTGGCCAGCATTGCCCACCTGGGAGGCTCTGCCTGGCGCCTCTGGGGTATGTGATCCACCATTGCTTGCTGTGTGCAGCTGGGCTGTTCAGTTTTACTGTGGTGAACCCCGTGAAAGGGCATGAGAGCAGTTAGATCTGGAGTCCTGCTTTCATAAGGGAAAAAGAAAATGATGAATTAGGCCTCAGGAAAGCCAGCCACAGCGATCCTTGAATCTTGCATAAATTATCAGGCATGCCGGCGGCCTCCAGTTTTGCGTGCGTTGTGGCTGTGCTAATTAATTACTCCACAGAACTGGCATGGGATCGCGTGTGTGCCGTAGTGGTGCTTCACTGCACTATAGGTGCCAAGCTGAAGACCTGGGCTGCCCAGGCAGGGTGGCATTCTCAGGAGAGCCAGAACTCACACCGCCGTAGGATCCTGCATCCCCAGACTGGGGACAGCTTGGGCTGCTCCTTTTGTTGAATGGATTGAGATAGTCCTCTTGTCCCTCTCCTCCCAGCCAAGGGCTGGCACATCCCCCCAATCACGTGTCTTGGCAGACTTTGAATCAAGTGCAGGACACCTGTCTGAGAGCCCGGGTGGGTCCCTCACCCTAGTGGCCTCTCTCAGGAGTCCACCAGGCAGTGGGTATTGGGATGCAGGACACAGGCTCTGTCACCACCTGCCAACCCCCACCAGGCAGCCAGGGGCACGCTGCCAAGTGTTCGGGTGGCTGGTGAGCACGGCACAGGGCTGTCCCGATGGCCACCCCTGCTGGCCTGGTCCTCCTCCCACTCTGCCTGCCTGTGCTCTTCCGATGGTGGCCTCTCAGGGGCCTGTCTTCAGGCACGGCCAGCAGGGCTTGTGCTGCTTGCCTCCTGCTTGCCTCCTGGCGGTGTCTTTTCACCAGCTGTCGGTTCTCCCACCAGAGTAATGGGGGCATGGCTCTGCCAGCCTCAACTGGCCTCCTGTTGAGGGGCTGGGGAGTGGGTGTGGCTCTGGGCACTGAGGCGGCTTTCCAGCTGGGGACGAATGTGGCCTGCACCTTCTGGGATTTGGCCCCTTCTCTGCATGGGGTCAGGATGTTGCTGGGCCCCCGTGTAGGCCCCTACTGGGGCTGTAGCCTTCTGTGCCCCATCTGCTGCCCGTAAGTGGCCCCTGCCAAACTCCTCTGTTTCTCCACCTTGACCCTTGCCTGAGGGCACCTGCTGTGGTCCCATGGGTGGGTCGCGGCAAAGCTGGGTGTGGTCAGCGTCCATGTGGGCTTGGGCATCGTCTGGGAACCCCGTGGTCCCCACTGGTTGTTCCCCCTGCACCAAGTCCGATCGTGATCCCCACTGGTTGTTCCCTGCACCAAGTCCGATTGTGGTCCCCACTGGTTGTTCCCCCCGCACCAAGTCCGATCGTGATCCCACTGGTTGTTTCCCCTGCACCAAGTCCGATCGTGATCCCCACTGGTTGTTCCTGCATCAAGTCCGATCGTGACCCCCACTGGTTGTTCCTGCACCAAGTCTGATCATGACCCCCACTGGTTGTTCCCCCCTGCACCAAGTCCGATCGTGATCCCACTGGTTGTTCCTGCACCAAGTCCGATCATGACCCCCACTGGTTGTTCCCCTGCACCAAGTCCGATCGTGACCCCCACTGGTTGTTCCCCTGCACCAAGTCCGATCGTGACCCCCACTGGTTGTTCCCCCCTGCACCAAGTCCGATCGTGATCCCACTGGTTGTTCCTGCACCAAGTCCGATCGTGACCCCCACTGGTTGTTTCCCCCTGCACCAAGTCCGATCGTGATCCCACTGGCTGTTTCCCCCTGCACCAAGTCCGATCGTGTTCCCCACTGGTTGTTCCTGCACCAAGTCCGATCGTGTTCCCCACTGGTTGTTCCTGCACCAAGTCCGATCGTGTTCCCCACTGGTTGTTCCCCTGCACCAAGTCCGATCGTGATCCCACTGGTTGTTCCCCTGCACCAAGTCCGATTGTGATCCCACTGGTTGTTCCTGCACCAAGTCCGATCGTGATCCCCACTGGTTGTCCCCCTGCACCAAGTCCGATCGTGATCCCCACTGGTTGTTCCCCTGCACCAAGTCCGATCGTGATCCCCACTGGTTGTTTCCCCTGCACCAAGTCCGATCGTGATCCCACTGGTTGTTTCCCCTGCACCAAGTCCGATCGTGACCCCCACTGGTTGTTCCTGCACCAAGTCCGATCGTGATCCCCACTGGTTGTTCCTGCACCAAGTCCGATCGTGATCCCCACTGGTTGTTTCCCCTGCACCAAGTTCGATCGTGATCCCCACTGGTTGTTCCTGCACCAAGTCCGATCGTGATCCCACTGGTTGTTCCCCGCGCCAAGTCTGATCGTGATCCCACTGGTTGTTTCCCCCTGCACCAAGTCCGATCGTGACCCCCACAGGTTGTTTCCCCCTGCACCAAGTCCGATCGTGATCCCACTGGCAGTTTCCCCCTGCACCAAGTCCGATCGTGTTCCCCACTGGTTGTTCCTGCACCAAATCCGATCGTGTTCCCCACTGGTTGTTCCCCTGCACCAAGTCCGATCGTGATCCCACTGGTTGTTCCCCTGCACCAAGTCCGATCGTGATCCCACTGGTTGTTCCTGCACCAAGTCCGATCGTGATCCCCACTGGTTGTCCCCCTGCACCAAGTCCGATCGTGATCCCCACTGGTTGTTTCCCCTGCACCAAGTCCAATCGTGATCCCACTGGTTGTTCCTGCACCAAGTCCGATCGTGATCCCCACTGGTTGTTCCTGCACCAAGTCCGATCGTGATCCCCACTGGTTGTTTCCCCTGCACCAAGTCCGATCGTGATTCCACTGGTTGTTTCCCCTGCACCAAGTCTGATCGTGATCCCCACTGGTTGTTCCTGCACCAAGTCCGATCGTGATCCCACTGGTTGTTCCCCGCACCAAGTCTGATCATGACCCCCACTGGTTGTTCCTCCTGCACCAAGTCCGATCATGACCCCAACTGGTTGTTTCCCCCTGCACCAAATCCGATCGTGATCCCACTGGTTGTTCCCCGCACCAAGTCCGATCGTGACCCCCACTGGTTGTTTCCCCCTGCACCAAGTCGATCGTGATCCCACTGGTTGTTTCCCCCTGCACCAAGTCCGATCGTGACCCCCCACTGGTTGTTTCCCTGCACCAAGTCCGATCGTGATCCCACTGGTTGTTTCCCCTGCACCAAGTCCGATCGTGACCCCCACTGGTTGTTCCCCCTGCACCAAGTCCGATCGTGTGCTGGGCGGGGTCCTGATAGGAAGGAAGTCCTGGTTCCCTGAGGGGTCTCCTGCTGGGCACCAGCAGCAGGACTGGGAGAGGAAGCAGCCCCAGCCCAGTGTCTCCTGCCCGAAGGCACCTGGTCTTCCTGCCACTCATCCTCCAGAGCTGGCCCTGCCCTCGCTCACTGGGCATCCGCTGAGCTCTGGGGCTATGTTGGGACCGTGACTGGTGGGCCAGCCCGGCGAGGCCCTGATGGCATGGGTGTGACTCTTAGTGGGAGGTGCTGGGCTCTTGCCTGATGGCAGACAGAGAATGTCCAGCCAGGGTCTCTCCAGGGCCTCTCCCACTGGACCCCTGCTGAAGTCAGTGCCCTCTGTGGCCCGATTGGGGCAGCAGCCTGCATCCTAGCGTGGGTTTTGGTGTGGCCCTGGGTGGACTTGAACTATGGTGGCTGTGGGGGTTCTCCAGGCCTCCCACATCTTCAGCACCAGTGCCAGCACCCTGGGCCCTGGCCAGCCGCAGGCCGATGCCACTGAAGCTGGGCCAGTGCCAGTCCCAGACAGATGGCAGGCTTGGGGTTGTGTGGCAGGCGTGGCATCCAGATGGGTGGGGAGGCCTCCTGGGAGAGTGGTGCAGAGGCACTGCCCGCCTCCATGGCCTGGCCTATTCCCTGTCCTCCTGTCCCTCGGTACAGACCTGCTGCAGTGAATGGCCAGCTCTGGTCACTGCGTGTGTGCTGAGTGGCGGAATCCCAGCTGGTCAAGCTGTGCTTCCCGTAGAGAGGTGCGTGGGAAGGCGTAGCAGCAGGAAGACGGGGCTGTCTGTGGCACCCTTGATTGGAGCCCCCTCTTTCCAGGGCTGAGTCCGGTGACCGCATCCTCTGGTCCGTGTCCTCATGGGAGCAGGGCGACATGCAAGGAGCGTCCTCAGGATGGGCCCCAGGGACGCTCCTCTCCCGGCTCCCAGCTGAGACCTCTCCTTTCCGTGCTCTGGGGTCCCTTGGGTGGCTCTGCCTGGGGAGGGACACAGAGTCTCTGGGCCCAGCTGTTCTGGAAAGGGCTGGGCCACGTGTCCCTCTTCATGGCTTCTAGGTGGCCACGGGAATCCTGAAGAGGAGACCACGCCCACGCCCGTGCCTGCACCACCTGCCACCCCTCAGGGCCCTCCTTTCTGGTCCCCTTGCCCGTGGCTCTCCAAGGCTGTGCCGACCCTGCTGTCAGGAGCTTTCACTCAGCAGGAGGCTGGCACTGTCACCAGCTCCTGGGGGAGCCTCAGGCCAGGCCGAGTGCTGCTGGGAGGTGCCACCCAGGCCAGGAGAAGCCAAGCAAGTGCCATGGCTGCGTCTGGGCCTGGCTGGAGATGGCGAAGCGCGACTCTGCGTGGCCTGCCCAGCTGGAGATGGCGAGGTGCGACTCTGCGTGGCCCGGGCCTCGGGGCTCACAGAGAGAGTAGATGGAATTTCAAAGGAAATCTGTGGCTAGATATGATGACCGTAAATTTAGCAGCTTTTAGACATTAAGTGTCAAGTTAGCTGTTGGTTTGCTTGAGTGTCTGTTATGGAGCCCTGGTCTCGGAGATCAGCCCCGGGGCGCCAAGCTCCCTTCTGGTGCCTTTGATCTGGGGGCCGGCAATGATCTGCACCCAGGCCGGGGGCTGGCGTGGTACATATGCCAGCTTCTGCCGCTGGCTGGTCAGCACAGCGTGGACACAGAGCATGGGCTCGGGGCAGAGCGTGGCCGGCAGGTGCCCTGCTATGGGGTCTTGTGGGCAGAAGCATCAGCTGCCCTCCCTATTCCTCTTGTTCCCCCAGGGAGCTGAAGGCCAGGGCCACGCGGCCACCAGTGCAGCACAGCGCAGCTCACTCCCCTTTGCCTCGAAGGTGCTGCCCAGTGCAGGTGTCAGGTGTGTGCCTGGAGCTCACAGGGGCCAGTCTCCTACCCAGTGGCCAGGGGCCAGCTGCTGTTGGCCCCTTCCTTGACCCACCTTTGTGCGACTTGCCTGCTGCTAGCGTGATGGGTTGGGGGCCCGGCTCTGAGGCTGCGGCCTCATGGCCCAGCTGGGGTTTCTTTGAGGCCAACCAGCTGGTGGTGAGCTCTTGGCCCCTTGGCTGGGTGTGTCTGACCAGTGTAGTCAGGCATGAAGTACTGAGGCTGCCCTGCGCTTGCAGTGGCATGGCTCCTAGCAGAGCATGGCACATGTCAGGGCCCTGGGAACCTTAGCCCAGACCCCCAGGGAGCTCTCCCCTAGGGCCTGGTGTCATAGACTGTTGGAACTCAGTAACTGTGGACTCTGGGACTGCGTTCCCACCTGCTGGAGTTGTGGGAAGGGCTGAGGGAGTGGGGCTCAGAGCCCATCAGGGTCTGCTCCGTGCCGGCCATGTTGCTCCAGGGCCCATCCTGAAACAGGCTGTGGGCACTGCAGGGGCACTGTGCCTGGTGTCTCTCCCAGGCACACTTGCCCCTCCTGCCTATTAGGGGATAGGGAGGCTGCCCGGGAGAGACGGGGCCACCTGGGAACACGGACTTCTGTTCCAGGGCTGCACCCTCCCCCACTGGCTAGCTCTGTCTGGGAGACTCCTGGCATCCAGGCAGAGTCCTCCAGGCTGCCCTGGGAGCTTGGCTGGCCTTGGGTGCTCAGACATGGCCCCGTGGGGCCTGTAGTGAGGCCCCGTCCTTCACCCGCCCCCAGCCCATGCCAGCTCGCTCTCCGTCATCCTGCGGCCCCGCTCTGACTCAGTTGGCCCTGGATCGTTGTGCTGCGTCTCAGTGTGCTCTGGCTCCAGCAGATCAGTGGTGGGAGGCAGCAGCTCTTCTCCCGCCCATTGCCCTCTGCGTTATCTCGGGGTGATTCAGGGGTGGGGAGCCTGTGGAGAACGTACTCCTGGTGGCGTGAAGCATGGCGGTGGCCACTGCCCTAGAACGCAGCAGAGGGTCTGCCTGCCCAAGCTGGGTGAGGACAGGGACCTTCACAGGGATGTCCTGGAATTCTGAGCTGTGGTCTGCTACTGCCTCTGGGAGCTCACCAAGCTGGTGCTTGAGGGATGGTGGCAGTTGTCCTGAGGTGGCCTCCATCTGTAGGGCCACATGGAGCTTGCAGCGGGGAGTGTCTTCCGGCATGGCTGCGAACACCACCCTCCCTGAGATCACCTTCCAGACAGGGCACCGGGAAAGCATGGGCTGCAGGGGCGTGGTGGTGGCATTCTGAAGCTGCCTGCTCTTGTGGGACCCCCATCCAACTCTGAGCCGCTGGCGCTGCAGGTGAGCTTGGTTTCATCGTGCGTCTGTCTTTGCTACAGCCCCTGGGGACGTGGAGCAAACCTGGAGGGTTGTGTGCAGTGGGAGGTATGGGGGCCAGGTGGTCCAGCCAGGGTCTGCCCACCAGAGTGCTGGTTGACGAGAGAGCAGTGGCCAGCACTACTGAAAGCAGGAGAAGGTAAAGTACCTCTTCCAGGGAGAAGAGGCCCAGTCTGGGGCACCTCTGGGCAAGGCGTGTGGCAGATTGACCCGTCACTAGCCCCTGACACTGAGGGGCCCTGGACTATCAGGATGAGGGGGCTCAGGTTCTGTGTATGTGAAGGGCTAGGCTGGATGGCTCCAAGTCACCCAGGACAGGACTTTTGCTGAAATCAAAGGGATATATATATATATATATATATATATATTTTTTTTTTTTTTTTTTTTTTTTTTTTTGAGACAGGGTCTCATTCTGTCACTAAAGCTGGAGTGCAGGGGCGCCATCTCACTGCAACCTCTGCCTCCCAGGCTCAAGTGATCCTCCCAGCTTAGCCTCCCAAGTAGCTGGGACTACAGGTGTGCGTCACCACGCCTGGCTAATTTTTGTATTTCTTTTTTTTGTAGAGACAGGGTCTCACCATGTTGCCCAAGCTGGTCTCCAATTCCTGGGCTCAGGCGATCTGCTTAACTCGGCCTTCCAAAGTGTTGGGATTCCAGGCGTGAGCCACTGCACACAGCCCAATACATTTGCTTTTTTTTTTTTTTTTTTGAGACGGAGTCTTGCTGTCTTCCCTAGGCTGGAGTGTGCAATGGCACGGTCTCGACTCACTGCAACCTCCACCTCCTGGGTTCAAGAGATTCTCCCACCTCAGCCTCCCCGGTAGCTGGGATTACAGGCTCATGCCACCACGTCCGGCTAATTTTTATGTTTTTAGTAGAGATGGGGTTTCACCATGTTGGCCAAGCTCGTCTGGAACTCCTGACCTCAGGTAATCCTCTGGCCTCAGGTAATTCTCCTGCCTCAGCCTCCCGAAGTGCTGGGATTACTGGTGTGAGCCACTGCGCCTGGCTTCCAATACGTTTTTAATGAGGTGAAGGAAATAGGCCTGTAGTCAGGTTAGGGAGTCTTCTGGGCTGTGCGGTGCTGTGGCCCACAGGGTTGTGTGTGGCCCATGTAAGGGCCTGTCAGGAACAGCATGACGTCTGCAGTGAGCCAGGCTCTGCTCAGGCCAGGGGTCATCAGTTCTATTTCAGGGGTAAACTTGGATCCCAAGGGAAGGCCGGCAGAGGACCAGGCGTCAGGGGGCCAAGCACTGGGCCACACGCTTACAGGGTGACCAGCAGCAGAGGGACCCCAGAGACACACCTGGGTAGGCATACCCCTTCTAGTCTGATCCCTCCATAGAGGGCACTTTGTGGGGATCCCCTGAGCCCCCAGCAGGGAGAACTCCCATGGCAGCTGTGCCCACTGATGCTGGCTCTCCTTTCAATATGGGAGCCGCCTCTGTGGCCAGAGGCTGGGGCTGCATGGGTGGGGCAGAGGGTGGAGAACAGAAAAACCCTCCCTCCTGTTCCAGCACCCCCGAAAGATGCATGTGTGCTCGATTTACGTTCTTCCTGGGGACCCCTTCTGGGGACCCCAGGCTCTGAGAGCCCCAGGCAGGTGCACTGGTGGGGGCGGGGGCTGAGTCCTGGCCTCACGGCTGTGGGGTGGTGAGAATGAAGTAAGGCGGTGCGGGGAGGCTGCTTGGATAGGGCTGGCCTCCCAGGAAGTCCTCCATGCCTGTCCCACCTCCTGCCTGCTCCGGCGGGTGCCTCTGGAGGGTTGCTGGCGTGGCTTGTTTCTGGGCCCTTTGAAAATGCAAATAGCAGATGCCCCATGTGCAGGAGGCCCGGAGCTGCTCCAGCCTGGGCTTCCTGCCCGCACCCAGTCCTCCTGGCCTGCTGGGAGCTCCCCAGAGGCGGACATAGTGCTGGGGGCAGGGCCTGCCCAGTGGGGCACCAGGACTTGAGGAGCCCTCAAGGCCTGGGAGGGGGTCCCAGTGGGTGGAGGGTGGGGTCAGTCCCTTCAGACTTTCGAGGCTCCACACACATATCACCACTTTCACGGTCTGGGTCTTGGTGTGCTCAGTAGCCCTGTGACCTCGGGCCAGTGCCACCACCCATGTCTCCGCCCTGTGTCTCCAGCCTCCTTGCCTTGTCTCATTGGCAAGGCCTCTTGGGAGGAGCCAGGCTGCCCCTGGGGTGGCCGTGGTTTTCTTGTTGAGAACCCTCTGGGCTGGGCAGGGGCTGTGGCGGGGCCGGGCTTGCCCCTCCCAGGGTCTGTTTCCCTGTCCCAGGCCAGCTGTTTGCAGCTGAGAGCCCTGTGGGCTGGGCAGGCCATCTGCCTGTGTGGCTGTGAGTGTGTGCGGGACACCTGCCGCTATGAAGCCTGATCCCCTCTCTGGGTATACGGGCCAGAAACCCAGTCATGGAGGGTGCTGCTGGGCAGAGATCGCGGTTCCCAGCCAACGAGGCTGGAGGATGGTGGCAGGGAGGGGGCAGCTCCTGGCCTAGCTCCTGGGCAGGGGCAGGCCCTGGTGGGCACCGTGAGCTGCCCCTCAGTGGGAAATCAGATGTTCTGTCTCATGGGGCAGAAGGACGCTGTGAGATTCAGCCCCACAGCCCTGTTAGCGGGGCAGTGCCGGCCAGCTGGGATCTGGGATGTCTCGAGGTGGACGCTCTCAAAACATGGAAAGGCCTAGAACCTTGTGGGAAATGGAAACGGCTCAGCCTGGGCTCTGTCTGAGGATTGGAGGACGCAAAGCTCGGCTCCAGCCAGAAGCTTACAAGGCTGGGTGATCTAGGGTTGTCTGGGTGGGTCCGGCTGAAACCAGCACCCTGCGGCAGATCCCTGACCCGCACCCCAGTGCTTCCCAGCCGGTTCCCAATGCGTGGGCCCGGGAGGACGAAGCAGCCCCAGGGCTGTGTGGGGGCTCAGGGAGGGCAGCTGGCCACCGGCCCACCACCCCCAGGCCTTCCTGGTAGCCTCCAGCTGCCCCTCCCACCGCATGCAGGGCTGGAGTGGCCCCGGGAGGGTCCAGCAGGGGAGCCTGCCCCCAACCTGCCCTCTGCCGAGAGACGTCAGTCCCCTGCTGAAGAGCTCTCAGCCTCTTCTTTGTTCTGTTGAGGGGGTACCCTACCTGCCTCTTCCTCATGGTGGCCCCTAGGCAGCATTTTCATGATGCTGGCCGTGCATCCAGGGCTGAGGCTGCCCTGCAGAGCTCTGGGCACCCCCACTGCTCCTGCTTTCTGCCAAGGCCCCTCCTTGGGCCCCGAAGAAGCCCACCAAGTTCCATTGTGCCTTCGTGTGGGAAGGAGGTGGGTGGGGCGAGCAGTGCTGTTCCAGTCCTGCCAGGCCTGGGGGGCGGCCCTAGGCAGGCTATGGGAGTGGTTTGCATCTTTTGGGATGGCATGGGGCTGGCGGTCTGGCTGCAGCTCGCCTGTGGCACTGTCGGGCTCAGAGGTGCTGGGCCGTGGCTTCCCACAGGGCAGGGCACCTCTGGACTGCGGGGGTGTCCTGCGTCTTCTGCAGTGCAGCCTCTGGGCCCATGATGAGTCCTGTGCATGGGATGGAGTGGTGGCCTTGGCTGCCCTGGGGTCTGGTCAGGCTATTGTCCCCAGGTGGCCTGCCCGTGGGGCCTGCAGCTGTGAAAGGTGAGGTGGGCCACTTACCCCGTGCTGCTGTGTGGGCCGCTGTGGCCCACATGCACACACACAGCACGGCACGCTCGCCTGTCCTTCCCACGGGTGCCAGTGTGAGCACATGTGCACACTGGTCAGATCCTGCCCGCCGCGTGGGGCTTGCCTCCGTGCAGTCTGAGCCTCTGTTTCTGCAGCTGTGATGTGGGGTGCTCAGGCCTGGGGTAACGAGGAATGCGAGGCTTAGTCATTTTTAACCTTTGCGCTTTCAAGACACATGAGCTCATCTTACGGAAAGATGAGCTCCCAACCCCAGGTGCCTCCCACTGCACTATGGTCTGGGGCCCTGAAGGCCAGGGCTGGCACTGGCCCTGGTGGTTCTCCCCTACCCTTCCCCGTGTTGGCCCTGAAGGCTGGAGCCCCAGGCATTGGCCAGGAGTCTAGTGAGGTGGATGGAGCTGGTAGGGGGCCTGTCTGCAGCCTGCCTCCCCAGCTCCTACCCTAAATTGAATGCTGGGCCATTGCCTGCCTGGCCCTGTGCCCCACTGCCCCCGGTCAGCCATCAGCACACTCGCTTCTACCCCTCCCCTCCCTTCCTTCAGAGAGGCCGGCATAGTGCTCGCTGCACCCTGGCCTGGCCTTAACCCCCATAGGGTCCCTCACTCACCGTGCACTGGGGAGGCATCACTGGGAGGCAGGCATTGCTGCTGGGGCTGCACCCCGTGCTTGGGGATGGAGGATCCAGAGGAGAGGGGATGGGTCTCCCTCAAAGGCAATGGGCTTGCCTGCCGGGCTGGTGCCACCCCAGTCAAGGCCAGGGGAGCCTCTGTCCCTTGCCCCTGTAGCCCCTGTTGGGTGGGCTGAGGGCAGGGATTCCCTTGCTGCCTTCTCAGGGTCCCCAGTTGCACGTTTGTATGTGCCAGAGGGAGCACAAGCGGTTGAGCCAGTGTCCTTGAGACTGCGATTGTGGCTCCCACGCACCATCTCCAGCCTTGATGGGCCTGGCCCTGGTGCTGTGGCTGCCAAGACCAGCCCTGGAGGAGGCCCTCAGGGCACACCTGGTGCCTGGCACCCACGACCTCCCCTCTGCGGCCTGCCCACTGCCCCGCAGTCACAGGAAAGGCCAGGAGTGACCCAGAGGAGAGCAGCATGTGTCCGGGGAGTCCTGGCAGCCTCTGCGGTTTCTGAGCGGGACGCATGGTTTCTCTCAGGGGCTGCTGCTTTCTGTGGAGGGTGTTGCCAGGACTCTCTCCAAAGAGTCTTTCTTGGGCTGTGCTCAGAGGAAGCAGAAGAGGATTCCTGAGAGAAGGCCGTGCCATATGGCGGAGCTGGGTCTCCGTGCCGCCCGGCAGCCAGTTGGCCCCAGATCTGTTCCACTGACCTTGGGATCCAGCCAGGCCCAGCCATGTGAAGGTCAGGGGTGGGCTGGGAGGGAAGGGCCTCGGGCTCCCTGGATTAGGCTGAGGCCGTTTCCGGCCTGGACTGCCCAGTGGAATCACTTGGGTTCCCCCCAGACAGGAGCCTGACTCTGCGCTAGGCCATCCTGGCCCTGGAGCTGCCTGCTGGCCCACAGCACCAGCCCCTCCTGCAGCACCAGGGCCATGGCGCTCATGCAGAAGGGCTGGGGGCCATGTGGACCAGGAGACCTGAGGCTGTGCTGAGTGGCTGTCTCCACTCCTGAGATGTGGTGGCCAGGGCCTTGGGGCTTGGCCGTGCCTCACTCAGAGCCTGGAGCTGCTGTCCTGGCCCCGAGCAGGTCTGTCCTCTGGGGGCTGCTCTTCCGCCCTCGAGTATCTGGGTGCTCCCAGTAACTGTGTGTGCAGGTGGGGCAGGGAGCACAGGTGGTCCTGGAGATTCAGGGAGGGAGCTCAGGTGCGGGGCAGGCAGGAGCAGGGGATCAAAGCAGAGACAAGGTGAAGAGGCGTTCTCAATCCGGCAGAGCTCCCAGCCCTGAGAAGGGCCCGTCCCAGGTGCCTCTTATGGCCAGACTGGGAGCAGGTGAGCCGCAGGCCTGGGGTTCTGGACACACAGGCTGGCTGGGGCTGCAGGCCAGTGGGGAGAGCTTGGGGGACATTGTTCACAGAGCACGTGCCCTGGGTCCCAGTGCCCTTCTTTGTGAAGTGGGGACCGAGGTTGGGTGCACGCTTGGCCGCACACACCTGGCCGGGCCCAAGCCCAGCTGTCCTTCGCTGCAGCCTGCATGCCCCGAGCCTACCCCACCTGCTCGGAGCGCGGCCTGGGGTACAGGCCCAGCTTGGTCCGGTTTCCTCCTGCTCCTCTGCACCCCTGCCCAAGGCCTGTGTTCACCCTTTTTGAGAACCCCCTTAGCTGCCTGCTGCACTGTCTCCAACCATGGAGGGCAGGGAGGCCCCTCCCTTCCCCTGCACCTGAGGCTGGGTGGAGCCGTGGGGACGAGGGGACGAAGCCCCACCCTCCGTAATCTATAGCGACTGTCACGGAGCAAACTACTCCCATTTCGTACAGACGGGTCAGGTGTCGGCGTGCGATCGATGGCTCGTGCACAGTAATTACAGGAACTAGCAGCTTGTGTTGCTTGAGTGACTTTAAGAAGAGTAGGGTCTCAATCTTCCCTTTAATAGGGCTCTGACAGTCCGCGGCGGCGGCTTCGGTGGTGCGTCTCCAGCTGACAGTGTTGTCATTAAACACCAGGTAGTGTGGAACAACAGAGAGCACGGATCCCACATGGGGGGACAGGGCGGCTGACAGCGGTCATTTGTCATCACTGAGCTGCCCAAACTCCTCAGACTGCACTGCGGACGGCTGCTTAGGGTGACTTATGGCCCTGTCGGGCTGCCGTTGTGATTTGATAATCCGTAAATGTTTGTCAAAGATGAATCCCCAGATCCCACGGGGCTGCGGCCCAGGGACTCGAGGCCAGGACGTGAAAGCTGAGGGGCCATCTTCTCATGTGGCTGGCCACGTGCTGCACCCACCTGGGGAGGTGCTGGGGCCCAGCCTCCCAGGCAGTCCTGGCAGGGCTCCCAGGAGGGGCCGGATGCACCTGCTCCTCCTGTCTCGGGGCTGGGGTCCTCTGCAGTCTCTGTTGTGGGGTGAGCATGTGCATGAGAGTGAGTGTGTGTGTGTGTGTGTGTGTGTGTGTGTGACTGCAAAGTTTCCTTTCGCGCTGACGAGGCTTTGAGGCAAGTTTTTCTGCCAACGTGGGATTCTGGCAGGGAGGGCCTAATGGCGGCAGCGAGCAGGTCTCTGCGCTCCACCCTGCTGAGCAGCCTCAGGGCACGGGGCCAGAGGGTTCGAGGGTGCCCAGGAGGGCCCCAGCGGCCCCGTGGCCCTGCTCCTGGCCACCACCACGCACAGGGGCTCCTTCCCTCCGTCTGCAGCGTTTGAGGTCCTGGGAGCCATCACACACAAGAAAAGTGGAGTGATATATTACTCATAAAAATTCATACTTTGTGGTTCCAGTCATCCCACATCTGAGGCTTGTTAGAGCGCGGTCCTGGCAGCTCCCGCCGCGCCAGTGTGAGGGCGGGGCACTCACCAGCCGCCCCCTGCCTCGGCTGCCATTGCGGCTCACTTAGAGAAATGGACAGGCCTGAAGCACACGCAACCGCGCAAGGGGAGGGCCGGCAGGGGCGGAGGGCCCAGCCATGTCACCAGCACACTCCTTGCACCTGCAGGGCCTGGGCTGGAACCGGCAGGGCTGGCTAGATGCCAGGATGCTGAGTGTGGGTAACCCCTGGGGCTGGCTCCAAACGGGCAGTGAGCCTGTGCCAGCACAGCCAGGGGTCTGCCCACATAGATGGTGGTCCGGGTGCACAGGTGGAGGCGGCCAGTGTTTCCAGCCATCTTGAGTGACACAGGTGGAGTGCCTGTGCAAGGGCCGGTGTTTCCAGCCGTCTTGAGTGACACAGGTGGAGCACCTGTGCAGGTGGATGTGGCCGGTGTTTCCAGCGTCTTGAGTGACACAGGTGGGGCACCTGTGCAGGTGGACGCAGCCCGTGTTTCCAGCTGTCTTGAGTGACACAGGTGGAGTGCCTGTGCAGGTGGATGTGGCCGGTGTTTCCAGCTGTCTTGAATGACACAGGTGGAGTGCCTGTGCAGGTGGATGTGGCCGGCGTTTCCAGCTGTCTTGAGTGACACAGGTGGAGCGCCTGTGCAAGGGCCCGTGTTGCCAGCCGTCTTGAGTGACACAGGTGGAGTGCCTGTGCAGGCTGAGGCAGCCGGTGTTTCCAGTCTCCATCCCTTCCAAAGGCACCTGCGAAGGCTCCTTGGCCCAGCTCCTGCCTGGCCCAGCTGTGCCATCTGTGGGCATCGTGGGCTGGTGTCTTCCTCTAGGCCTTGGCCACATTCCCACCTGTGGGCCGAGGGGCCGAGGTGCCCTCAGCTGATGTGGCTGGCATTGTGGGTTCTGTGTGGTGGCCAGGAGGGGCAGAGGTGCCTCCCTTCTCGTGATGGGGATGTTCTGCCTGAGCTGGCCAGAATCAGGCAGGAGCCCTACCTGGATCTTTCCCTCCAAACGGTAGAGGGGCCTGGGAGGCCTGTTCGTGGGGAGAGCCTGAGCCTCCCGTGATGCCCACTTTGATTCCACTTTTCCACACAACTGCAGGGTCCCCCCAGCCTGCCAGTGCCGTCTGCAGGAAGCTGCTGTCACGCATGACCGGCCTGGTTTGTGTGCTCATCAGTACTAATCACCGCAGCCCCTCGCTGCGCCCCAGGGGCCCTGCCGATGACCCGCCTGGCTGGCGTGATGGAGGGCCGAGGCATTGCAGGCGGGGGAGTGTGTGTGCACCACAGGCTGGCTCCATCCTGCCCTGCTCGGTGTCTAGATGGGAAAAGCAGCTGGGAACTGCCCATGTGTGGTCGGGGAAGAGAAAAGCAGAGGGTGGGCTTCTGGATTGGGGAGCGGGGCGGGAGCCCCATGGCAGGCCTGGGCCCCAGGGACTGACCCTCATGTTTCTCGGAACTCAGCAGGAAGGACTGGTGAGTCCAGACAGTGGGTGCAAGGCATGGCAGGCTCCCTGAGCTCCCAGGGTTCACGGGAGGGGAGTGTGTCTGCAGGATGGTGGGGGCACTGGCCAGGCACAGGCCTCGTCCTGCGGGAGCAGACACCCAGGACCACAGCAGATGCGGCGGCCAGGCCTAGCTGCACATGGGCCAGACAGGGAGGGGACTGAGGAGGGCAGAGAGAAGAAACAGACAAAGAACCAAGGAGGCTTTCCTGTCCTGCCTCAGAGAGTGGCCTTGGAGCATGGCCATGCAGCCCCTCACTTCACCAGGTGTCAGTAGAAACGAGGCTGTTGGTCCTGCAGATGGGTGCCCGCAGGTGCACGTCCAGGCGGTGAGCCCAGCTCCTGGGCTGGGCTGCATTTGAGCTGCACGGCCTGGCTCTGCATGAAACTCGAGGGCCTGAGGGGGAGCGAGAGCCACAGGATTGGGAATGACCGTGCACGTGTGCTCACGCCTGTGTGCATGCCCACTGCCCACCGTGTGCCTGTCAGTCTCTGTGTGTGCTCCTGAGTGCACTTGCGTGTCCCGGCAGGATCATGTTTGCTGTGTGGTTAACGCTGAGTGAACGCTGGGAGGCAGGCCCTGGGTGAGCCAGTGGCTCCAGGCCAGCTCCACTGTGGATGCTGCAGACACTGGGGAGACAAGGGCCCGAGCCAGGATGGGGCCTGCAGTGGCAGCCCGGGTGGGAGTGGTTGGGACACACTGCCTGAGGCTCCTGGGAGAGAGGGCAGTCTCCTGTGGACCTCACGGTGGCACTTGAGGGCCAGAGACCTCCTGTTTGGCCTCACTGCCCCCTGCACGTGGTGGACCTCGGGGAAGCCGCTCCTGATGGCCCCTGGGGTCTGCCCACCCCTTCTTGGAGGGCAGAGCCCATGTCACCCCCAGTGTAGCCTTGGCCTCGCCACCTTCAGGACCTAGCGCGTGGAAGTGCCAGGGGTGAGCACCAGGCTACCACAGTGGCGACTCTGTGCAGCCCCAGGGGACAACTCAGACTGGGCCAACTTCAGAAAGGGGCTGGTGGAGGGACCCTTGCTGTGCAGGCCCTGGCGAGTTACGCTGGTCAGGGGCCAAGCTGGATTTCAGCTGCTCCAGAGCCCTTCACCTTGGCTGGGCCACCGTGTCCACCCCCACCAGCCTCAGCAAAGGCTGTGAGGAGCTGCCAGGCCCAGGTGCCTTCCAGGAGGTACCTCAGACTAGGCCTGGCTGTGCAGGGAAGGGCATCTGTGCTCACAATGGGCAGAGCCTCCTGCCTCAGGAACAGTGAGAGCTGTTGCCTGAGCTGCCTTCAACGAGACAGTTCTGTGGACGCTGCCTCTGACTGGCTGCAGTAGCAGGCGCTGTGCCCCAACCAGGGGGTCTGCGCACCGCTCAGACATACCTCACGGTCTGAAATGCAAGAGGCCAGGGCTCTCGGGAATGTGGGCCACATGCTTTGTTGGAGTTTTCATAGCTGTTTCTCCAAGAGCGTGATCAGCCGCTGTCAGGGACGCTGCCTGACGGGACTCCGTGAGCCTGAGAGTCTCCAGCGTGGGGCCTGGTGTTGGGAGTGCAGCAGCCTTGGTGGGGGCAGGATCACCTGCCAGCTGCAGCAGAGGAGATGGGCCTCTGGGCTCACTTGCCCTGTCGGCTGGTCTGGAACTTGCCTGCCCTGTTCCCTGGGGCTCCCCCTGCTCCCCTGCCTTTGCCCCTCAGCAGTCTCCTAGCCAAGCTGGGAGGGTGGGGGTGTGAGGGGCCTTTCAGCTGCACCTGCAGGGTCCAGCTGCAGGGAAGGTGGGGCCTGCGCTCGGCAGGTGCTTCCTGAGGGCGGCGTGGTACCAGAGGCTGTGGAGCCAGCTGAGCCCGTGGGTGTGAGCACGGTGCCAGCCATGCGGCAGCACAGGGTAGGCCTGGCCCTGACTCCCAGTGCCCCCAGCTCTCCTCCCCGGCCCCCCGCCCTGACTTCCCCACAGCGCCTGGGCACCCCCTGCCCAGGCTGTCCCAGCCTCTTGCCGCCCCCACTCCTCTAGCGCTGGGCCTATGCCCTGCTCTCTCCTCTCTCGGGAACCCCAGGCTCTGCTCCTTCCAGGCAGGCTTGGCTCTCCTGGAGGGGCACTTCCCGGGGTCCTGCCCGCCGCGTGTACCTCCCCGCGCCACTGAGCACACTCTCAGTTGTAATCACAGCTCTAATTAGGCGATTAATCGTGGGAACTCTGCTCTGTGGGAGGAGACGTTGCCTCATCCCTGGCGCCCTCTTGCGGCTGTGGGGCTGAAGGCGCAACCCCCTGAGCTCTGGGTTGGTCAGGCAGTGCCGGAGGAAGAGGCCCGGCCAGTGAGTGGGGCGTGGGGCGGCGAGTGTGACTGGAGCTGTGTCCAGGGGCCGGGTGAACTCAGGTTTCTGGGGACGGCACAGGGCCTCCTGCCCTCTCTTTAGGCCGTGTCCTGCTTGCCTGTGGGGGCACTCACGGCCCTACTGGAAGGTGCCATCCCCAGTCTGTGCTGCTGCCCGGCCCCTCCTGCCTCGTGCTCAGGGCACCGGGGCCAGAGACCTGGGCTGGCACAGAGTTGGCACTGCCTCAGAAACTGCAAGAGGACTGGAAAGACACAGAACCGGGTCACAGACACCAGGAAAAGTAGGTTTGCAGGCGTGCAAGCTGCCATTAGTCAGAGAAGGGCATAGGCGGTGTGGAGATGGTGAGGTGCCAGGGCAGCTGTTGATAAAAAGCAGATCGGGCAATGTACAAAGAAGGTGGTATCGTCAGGAATTAGGGATGGGGGTCCTGACTGGCCGGAATGCCCTCAGCCCACAGCCATCCGTCATCCTGGGCAGCGCTGCAGTGGCCCCAGGGGCTGCACCTGGACTGGCCCCTTCCCTGCTCGCTCTCCTTCCCTGCTCTTCCCTGCTCGCTCTCCTCGCATGCAGGGTCTGCGCTGCCCCAAGCCTGTTCTGTGGGTCTGGCCCATCCTGGCTGCTCGCTGCTGCCACTTCTCCCGGGAATGTGGTGTGGTGCGAGGTGTCTGTCGGGCAAGTCAACATCATCCCTTCGTGGGCCCTACGCCGCCCTGTCTGCTGCTGTGGGGGTGACTGTGGCCGATTCCAGCAAATTCCGTGCCAGTCTTTGGCCTCCTGCTCAGCTGTCCCCGCTCCCCAGCTGGGATGAAGCCTGCGGAGGCTTGGGGAAGGGACTTCTAGAACCAGGGTACTTTCTCGGGCTGGCAGCCCAGCAGTGACAGTTTTGCTGTCTTTGCGCTAGGCCGGTCTGCACCAGGGCCCGCTCTTGTGCCTGCTATTTCTGGAGGCCCTGGTGCTCCCATCTCTGTAGCCCACTGTGCATGAGGCCCAGCGGCTGGTGGATGCTGGCCTGGGGCACGGTCAGAGGCCTTCTGGGTCTCCACCTCAGTTGATGGGCGAGGCCCTCCCTGATGGAGCTGGTCCTGCTCCCATCAGCAGGCTGGGAGCTGGACAGATAGCTGGACAGCTCCCCGGGACACTCACCTTGGCCCTGGTGGGCTGGACAGTGGAGTGGTGGAGCAGCCTTCTCTCCTGCTTGGCAGTCTCAGACAGTTCTTTGCACAGAGTAGTAATGCTAGTTTCATCTTCTTATTCATTAACCAATTGTGAAATTAGCAACTCATTTTCTTCCTAGTTATTTCCCTTTGAAGTTCCATAAAAATCTGAACTCTCCCTCAACTCCTGCTCCGCATAAAACAGAGCAAGGCTGCGACCCTCATCTGATCAGATCAGCCATCTGTGTTGGAATTGTCCGAGGAGAGTGAGCCGGGTGGGCAGGGCTAGCCTCTGCAGGAGCAGCTCGTGCTGGGGGTGGGACCAGACTCCTGGACCCCTGATGGCCGGGCCCAGCCTCAGCGGCCACCCTCCTGATGGTGCGTCATTGGGCATGTGGTGCTTGGTACACAGCAGGGCTCTTGAGGTGCCCGAGGGCTGCCCCACCTGGTCCCCGGCCCGAGGGCATGGTGCCGTGTGCAAAAGCTCAAACCCTGCTGATGGATGGACTCATATCCCATTCACATATGATGCCAGCAGTTTTTTTGTAGTTTGTCTTCCATTGCGGTAGTAAAGTTTTTAATTAGGAAAGCTAATGAGATCGATTAGTCATTAGAAGTGACCTCTTGATGGCGGGCGGAGAGGGCTGCGTGTGTGGGGCTGATAACGTGGGCCGGGGCATTGCCGGCAATAAAGGCACAAGGGGCTTGATGTGCGCGGAGTGTGCCACGGGAATGCATCACGTGGAGAAAAAAAATTACAGCCCTGGGAGTCTGTAATGAAGGGAATTAAACCAACATCCTATCTAAATAACACGATTATCTACACAAACCCCAGCCAGCCAGGAGGGATGGGCGCCTGGGCCTGTGTCCTCAGGGAGGAGGGCAGAGGCCTGTTTCTGCCTGGGTCCTTCTTGGCCACAGAGCAGCGTCCTGCAGCCTCCCAAGCCTTGCCACCTGCCCACGCCATCGCTGCACACCCTGGGGAACAGGGCCGGGGAGGGACCCTTCCTTCCTGCAGCCTGACTTTCTGGGTCCGTGTGCCATGCATGGTCTTAGGAGCCCTTGCTCCTGCCAGCCGCTGGGGGCCCAGCTCAGAATTCATCTGCTACTACGCATCTGTCCGGCTGTGCCCTGCTCATCCTGGGTTGTCATGAGCTTGTCCGAGCTGCCCATCTGGGAATGACAGGCTGCCCGTGGTCTGTAGGGCCAGGTCGTGGGGGACACGACCCTGCTGTGGGGGTGGGTTGCAGGCTGGAGCCCAGCTTGGGCCCACACTGGCTGCCACCTTCTCACTGTGAGCCCCTCGAAGTGCCCCCACTCTGGTAGGGACTGTGGGAGAGGGGTCTGTCTAGGTGACATGTGCAGAATATACCTGCCCAGCCTGAGTGGGCTGTGACATGCGGCTGGGGCTGCGTTATTACCGTGTGGTTTTCAGGAGTGACACTTGGGCACTAAGAAGTAACACGCAGTAAGGCAAAGAAGCCTGACCTGACCGCTGCCGGCGCCGCGCAGGAGTGTGATCATGGTGCCGCCGCCCGCCAGGCCCTGCCTGTCCCAAGGTGCCCCTCCTGGGCAGAAGTGTTCTAGAATGCAGAGTCCAGTCCTGTGTGCAGTGGGGGCTGGGACTTCCTAGAGGACTTGGCATGTGCTGGACCTGGGAGGGAGGGCGAGCTCTGGCCCCCAAGGTTAGAAGTGATTTTAGCCAAAGGGAGGCTGTGCATTTGGTGACAGGAATGGAGCTGGGCCAGGTCTGGGGGCTCCTGTCCTTAGAATTTGTGGAAAGAGGTTGATGAGGAGGGGAACATGAACCCCCGGGGCCCAAGTGTGGCCCAGTGTCCCTCCTGCCTTGCTTGGCCCCCCCTGGCCTCTGAGCAGGACTGCACCCTAGCTTTGTCATGCGGTGGCTCCAAGGGGCCAGCATAGCCCCAGGCTCTACGTCCCAGAGCAGCATTGGGTGGCCTGGGAGGCTTGTGGGAAGCCACGGTGGGAAGCAGGCTGCAGGCTGGCAAGTGGGTCATCTGGGCACTCTGGGGTTGGGGGTGGGCCAGTGGCAGCCCTGAGCCCCGGCCCCGTGGCTAGCGGTGCTCTAGTGGGTGCCCTGACTGCCCAGGTGCCAAGGCTGGCCCACAGCTTGGCCCAGGTCGGGCAGGAGCAGCTGGGCAGCCCATGTTCTCCTCAGGCAGAAGCAGGGAGCCTGCAGCAGGGCTGGAAGGTGGTGAGGTCACCTCGAGGTTATTGATAACTTAAGGACTTCTTATGTTCTCCAGTGCTATGCTGAAACAAGCTATTATTGATTTTTTTTTTTTTGCTGGTTTCTCCTTGCTTGTAAGACCTTGAAAATTCAATTGGCAGACTCTCTGATGTGGACTCTGGGGGGCTCTGGGGAAGGCTTTGATACCGTGTTGGGGCCAAGTGTTCCTGACTTGCTGCCGTTCAGGCTGACAGGTGCCTGAGTAGAGGCTGCAGCTTGGATGGTGCTGGGGGAATGCCTGAGGGAGGGGCTCTTTGCTGACATCTGGACGGGGCAGTGTGGGTAGGAGAGTGAGCGAGTCTGTGGAGAGATGGGCCAGAAGCGCGGCCTCAAGGAGGGGCCCTGGCTGCTCAAGGTTCGTTACGTGTAGGGATCTGGAAAAGACTTTGGGAAATGGCAACAGTTACTGGTCCTGTCCAAGGAGCAGGGTGCCTCGAGGGCTGTTTGGCTGTGGGGGCCAAGAGGGTGTGTCCTGGGGCTTGGGGGCAGTCAGGGGTCCCGGGCACAGGGGAAGCTGGGCACTGACTGGAAGGAAATGAGGTCTCCTGGACTGGGCTGGGCGAGGTCCTCCTGTGGGCGACCCTGAAGGGGGTGGAGGGGGGCGGGGGCCTCTTGCAGCAGCCCCTGAGCCCGGGGCTGCTAGGGGAGCTGTTGGGAGGGTGGGTCTGCGCCCACTGCTGGGTTAGCTCTAATGACCTCGGCGGCCAGAGCTGTGCATGATGACCTGGGCAGTCAGAGCTTGAGCTGGGCAGTCAGAACTGTACATGATGACCTGGGCAGTCAGAGCTGTACATGATGCAAGTTGGACAATTAGACGCAACCCTCGAACCTATGGGTAAATTGCCAGCTATCAAGTGGAAGGGAACTTGGGGAAAAGATTCCTGTTAATTGCATGAAACATTCAGCAAGAAAAAAGCGGTTGTGTCTATCACCCTGCAAAATGTCATGAAAACAGTGATAAAGTATGTAAGTCTGTCTGGGCACGGCGGTGCGGAGGTGCCCCTTGAGGAGGTGAGTGCTCCAGCGCCCCTGCCGTGTGCAGGGCACAGGCCAGGAGCCTCCCAGCCCCGCCCCTCTGGCCTGGGTGGAGGTGGCCCATCTGCCTTTCTCACTGCTCTGCTGGAAGTCAGTCAGCCACCTCGAGTCCCCCTGTTGCGGATACTGTCTAGGGGACTCCAAGGCATCCCCGGCTGCCAGACTGCTGGCTTCTCCTGGTTTTCCTGTGGTATGGGCATTCCCTTGTTTCTCCAGATGGCTAGAGGGTGTGCAGGGCTGGTGCCCACCTCTCTTAGAGGCTGCACTGGCTAGCTCCTGAAGCGTCGGCTGCCAGGCGCCCTGGGGATGTGTGTGCCACATGGGTTGAGGGTTTTATCCACGGGGTGATGGAGGGTCTTCAAGCTCCGGCGGAGGCGGTGGGCCGAGCTGGCACTGTGGGCGGCCTCTCTGACTCTGCCCTTGCCGGCCTTCCCTGACCCATGTCTGTGCCCTGGGTTTTCTCTACAGCGTCCAGCCTGCATGCCGTGCGGACTCCATCCACCAGCAAAGTGATCAAGACCCGCTACCGCATTGTCAAGAAGACGCCGGCCTCGCCTCTCAGCGCCCCGCCCTTCCCCCTGTCTCTGCCCTCCTGGCGGGCCCGGCGGCTCTCGCTATCCAGGTAGGAAGGCTTCCTCCAGGCTCCTGCAGGCCCGGGAACTGGGCTGTCTGGCCCTGCCCTGAGGGCTGCAGGGGAGAATCCAAGGGCCAGGGGGAGCTGAGCGCATCCCAGAACTGCTTGCTGCTGGGCTCGTTGGCTGGGGACCAGCATGATTTTTCTGTGTCTTTAGCAATTTCTGCACCAAATAGGAGGCCATCTTGTGTTTACCACATACACACGAAGACGGACGGGCACACACGCACACACATGCTCTGCTATTCTCAGTAAGCCTATTAGCTGGTGAGGGCTCTGTGCCATGAAAGCTTCTGCTGCCCAGACGGTCAGGGCCCATGCCATGTGCTGTCTGAGCATCTCTCGGGGAGAAGCTTCTGGTGGGAGAGGCTGGGCCTTCAGTGGCCTGTCTGGAAGCTGTCAATGTATGATTGTCAAGGCGGTGATGTGAGCTCCTCCTTGCCCTGCTGCTGGCTGCCTGCCCGTGGTCTGGCCCCCATTCGCACTCTGACCTCGATGCAGGCTGGGAGGGCGGCTCTGTCGGCAGGGAACGGCTTTTGCCTTCCTGGGGCCCCTACCCCGGGAGGCTTTGCCGCCTGCTCAGTCAAGGTTGCTCAGCCTCTGGGCCTCAGGAGGCCTGGCTCTAGGGGGTTGGCCCCTTCCTTTGCTGTGGCGGTGGTGCCCCATCTCCGGGTTGGGAGAGGGTGATAGCCCTGGCAGGCAGATGGGAAGCAGGCAGTGGCAGACCCCTCCCTCTGTCTTCTGACCCTCCCCGCGAGAGCCTGTTCCTGGGGTAGTGGCATGGGCCAGAGATGGTGGGCAGGGCCTCAGGGCGAGCAGCCACAGTCCAGGGCACGGCCACCCACCGGACCGTAGCTGCCTGGCGGTTCCCTGCTGCTAGCCAGAGGTTTCCAGGCCTGAGGCTAACCCCAGGGGATCCACCCACCGGTATGGACAGCCCTACCCAGCTCTGGGGCCCTGTGGCAGGTCAGCCAGCTGGCGAGCCCACCAGGTGGTGTCCTGCTGCCTCCCGTATCACCAGGCCACACTCAGCTTGGCCCTGCTGCTGACTTTTCTGGAGGCAATAGCTGGAGTATATTTTAAATTAATTTTACTGCACTTTTTGTAATATTTTTGTTTTAAATAGATTTATAAGCATCTCGGGGGCTATTTCTACAAATTTATGAAGATAATTTTTATTCTCTCGATAAGGTTAAATTTACACCTGCTATTTCCATATTAATTCACATTGCTAAGTGGATCTAATTTTCTTCCGTTCTTCTATCTGGTGAGCATGGCCTTTCCTAATGCAATTTCCCCCACACTAAATCACTGTGATCGGGAGTCATGATCGAGCTAAATTAACTTAAATTAATTTACTTAATAAGAGCCCCGGATCATCGGGAATGAGGTTCAGATTTATGGATTCTCCGCTCCTGCTCCCCGTCCTGTGGTCATCGTCAGCCCGACATCGAGGGTCCACCTCTCCCAGGGGTGCGGCTGGGGCCCGAGTGACGATTTTCCTCAGGGCGGACCCTGCAGGGCCTCTCCTTCTGGATTCTGAAGGCCAAGAAGGCCTCCGGTTTGGGTCCGGCTGGTCTGGGTCCTGTAGCTGGGCCTGCCCAGGAGGGCCCTGATGGTGTTGTTGCACAGAAACAGGTGCCCATGCCCTGGGGCTGAGGAGGCCGGGAGGAGGAGGAGGTGGCAGCCGGCCCAGCGCCCAGGGCCTCCTGTCGGCGCCGTGTGGCTGAGAGCAGCGGGTCAGCTGAGAGGCTCCCTCCAAGTTCCCTGTCCTTCCAAAGTGAAGCCTGGCCAGCTGCCCTGCAGGGAGCGGCCGTGACTCTTGCCCTGGTGTAGGGGCTGCACCACAGGCATGGGTGGGCAGGAGGTGGAGCAGGCATCGCCTTTGATGGATCAAGGGCCCCAGCACCAGAAGCCTGAATTCAGCCCACCCCTGGAGGCCCTGGCTGTGGTTGGTGGCCATGGGCTCCAGGCCTCAGTGTCTTCTCTGTGTGTGAAGGCCAGGCTGAGCCCGCCCCAGGATGCACATGTGGCTAAGGGGGTGTGTGAGGGGCCCTCCTCGCTTTCCTGACCACCTCACCCCAGTCCTGTTCCACTCCTTGCCAGGCGTCTGGGACCCTTCGGGACATGAGCCCTGGGCTTGTGGATAGGGTGTGGGAGTGGGGTGGGGAGGGTGCTGAGCTGAGGGGCATGACTCTTAGGAAGTCCTGGGAAGAGTGGCCACCAGCAGGCTGGGCCTGCTTCGCCCAGGGTCACCTGCCACCTGCGTCCCAGCATGGCTGCCTGGCCTGCTGTTGCCTGTTTGCATGCCTGGGCTCAGGGCTGTTGAGGCAGAAAGGGCGTCTGGGCCAGCGGCTGGTCTAGCCTGGCCCATGCGCCATCTCCCATGCTGCATCAGAGCCAGGTCTGCCTGCATGTGGCTGGACCCTCAGCCCTCTCTGGGCAGGCCCAGGCCACCATGGACTAAGGGCTGCCGTGGAGAGGAAGAAGGCAGGCTGTCCTGCCAGTTGGCTGGCTGGAGCTGAGACCAGGGTCCTCCTTGGGCCCCAGCTCCCTCCCCCATGCCTGGAGGGGCTGGCGGGCAAGCCCCAGCAGTCCTGGAAGCCACGGTGGTCAGAGTTGGCAGGGGCTGGTGGACACGCGGGAGGGGAGGGAGGCAGGGTGACTAGTGGCTGAGGGACAGCGCCAGTGTAGGATGCCCCCTGCCGACCCCTCACTGTGATTGGAGATCTGGTTGCCCTGAGAGGAAGTCATCTAGGCCTCTTCCCCTCAGAGCCTTAGCATCTTGCTCTGTTGTTGAAGCAGACCCGCGAGTTCCGAGCATAGAGCCGGGCCTGCTCTCTGTGAAGCCGCCAGCTCCTGGGAGATGGACGAGGCCAACAGCGCTGCTCTGGGAGGAGAGGGAGCCGCTGGCAGAGGCTCTGTGAAGGGACGGCAGTGGGGAGCACAGCGAGGCCCAGGGGGCTCTGAGTGTTGAGGGAAGGCCCTGGGGGTCTGTGTGTAAAGGCCAGGCTGACCCCGCCCCAGGATGCACAGGAAGGTCCCAGGGCTGCTGCTGGGAGTGGCCGAGCATCTTGGGTAGGGTGTAGTTGGGGGCAGTGCAGTGCAGCTTGAACCTGACAGCCTGTCCCTGCCTGCTTGTGCCATGCGAAATGAGTAGGGTCTCTAGGCTCGATTGTGGTGGGGTGTTCAGGACAGGGCCTGAGCTGGAACCCCAAAGACGGATGAGGGGGCAGGACCTCTACCACCCGTCCTGAGAGGAATGGGACTGGGCCCTGCCCAAGGTGGGGACAAGAAACAGTAACACAGGCTGCCGCAGTGAAGCTTGCACAGCTCTGCTGCTGACAACAGCCCTCACCTTGTCCTCTCTGTCCCTGTCCCTGGGACCTCCCCTCCCCTCTTTTCCCCTCCCCTCCCCTTGGCTGTGATGCTCATGGCGGGGACTGCACCACCCTGAGGAGACACGAGAGGGGGCCCCTCTCCTGGCCATGAGCCCCCAGGACCCCTCTGCAGCTCCTCTCAGCTTTCGGTTGGAGAGCCCCAGGCCCTGAGCTATTGGCCCTAGCTCTGCCCTGGGCAGTGGGGAGAGCTCAGGGTGATTAGGCCTGTTCCCTCCTCTGGGAAGCTCTAGAAACTCCCCTTCCCTGCAGCCTGAGGGAAGGAGGGTAGGCAAGTGAGTGCCCAGCCTGAGCCTAGGCCTCTGCCCTGTCCCAGGGGGTGATTTGGCACACGCGCCCTCTCTCTCCCCTCATAATTTAAGTAGAAACTTACTGTCGGCCTGGTGGTCATGTTGGGCCCATGTGGAAGGCTGGAGGACAGCATCGGGGCCCCTTGATGGCTGGGTTTGTAATAGGGGCTGGGGCCTCTCCTCCCTGTCAGCGGCTTTCTCTGGGCCTGAACGTGAAGGAGGCGGTGGGGAGATGGCTGGATGCTGGAGGGGATGGTGGTGGAGACAGCTGGGTGCTGGAGGAGGTGGTGGGGAGCCGGCTGAGTGCTGGAGGTGGTGGTGGAGCCGGCTGGGTGCTGGAAGAGGTGGTGGGGAGCCGGCTGAATGCTGGAGGAGGTGGTGGGGAGCCGGCTGGGTGCTGGAGGAGGTGGTGGGGAGCCGGCTGGGTGCTGGAGGAGGTGGTGGGGAGCCGGCTGGGTGCTGGAGGAGGTGGTGGGGAGCCGGCTGGGTGCTGGAGGAGGTGGTGGTGGAGCCGGCTGGGTGCTGGAGGAGGTGGTGGGGAGCCGGCTGGGTGCTGGAGGAGGTGGTGGGGAGCCGGCTGGGTGCTGGAGGAGGTGGTGGGGAGCCGGCTGGGTGCTGGCCGGTGGCCTCAGGTTTGTGGCCGGCCAGCGCTCGTCGTTATCAGATGGAAGGCAGAGGCTGCTGGGCAGTAGCTCCTGGGGCTTCTGCGTGCTGCCAGCCAGGGTCTCTGAGGATGGGCACACCATTGAGGCACGCGCCAGACATCATGTGTGGAGACTGAGGTGGGGCAGAGGGTGGGAGGAGAAAAGGAGCAGTGCCTGTGTGCCACGGGCAGGACGGGACTCCTGCCTCAACGGCACCGTGGATGCCACCTGTGCTCCCATCAGAGGCCACGTTGCCCTGGCCTGCAGATGCCCGGCCATGTGGCTGCTTGGGGCGGGGCAACAGCTGATGGGGGCATGCTGGCGGTGTGCTGGCCATGTGCCACCTCTCCCCAGAAGCTGAGGCATGGGACTGGGCTGTTCTGCTGAACGTGGTGCCCGTCGCATCTGCCAAATACACAGGACGGGGCTGTTGCTCTGGCTCGGGGACCCTGGGAGCTTACTGTACTGCTGCCTTACACGTGCCTCGGCCATGCCACAGTGGTCCCTGAGAGCCGGCCCTGGCCAGCCCTCCCCCGGGCCCCAGGACTGCTGCCTTGAAGTGAAGCCTGTCCCAGAGGGCCTGGGATGCAGGGGTGTGAGGCAGAAGGTCAGCGAAGGGTTTTGGAGGGGCCACCCTGAAGGCCGAGGCTCTGCTGAGGGGATTTAATTTTTTTGTTGTTCTGAGATTTGTGGATTTGCCGGTGCCCTCACCAGCTCCAGCAAGTTCATTAATCTGAACTGAAGCTGAAATGTGACTTATATCCCTAACTGCTTGTCACTTTTTTCTTTTTCCTCATTCATTTGACATGAAAGTGCGAAATAAACAGAAGCCGCTGCGCTTAAGCAGATGAATCGGAGGCTTTTCCATCCTGACTACAAATGGTCCTGTCACAGGGCCGCCTCTTGCTGGGCTGCCTTATTTTATTTTATTTTATTTTGTGTCTGCGCGGTAAATCTTAAGTAATCTGTGCAGTTTTGACGAGGGTTAGGCCAGGATTTTGAAGGGCTCTGAAATGTTTCTCCAAAGTGACGTCTCATTAAAGAGGAATTCAGCCTGGGGACGGGAGGGGTCCTCACTGCAATGCTGCGCTCCCCATGCGCGTCTCCTTAATGAGCAGGTGTGCCTGCACAGCCTCCTGGGACGCCAGCCGCCCTGCCCCGCCTCCTGCCCGTCTTCTGGTTTGGGCACTGTCTTCGTCGGCTGGGGCCGTGTCACATAGT
Source organism: Pongo abelii (assembly GCF_028885655.2). NCBI lineage: Eukaryota > Metazoa > Chordata > Mammalia > Primates > Hominidae > Pongo > Pongo abelii. The sequence goes on along the minus strand of NC_071992.2, from coordinate 159,992,012 downwards.
AGCACAGACTGGGGCTTCAGCATCAGACGCTGACTTCTCACAGTCCTGGGCCAGACATTTGAGACCAGGTTGCTGGGTAGACTTGGTGTCTGGCAAGGGCCTTCTTCCGAGTTTACAGACAGCTGTCTTGCCACGCATCTTCACATGGCCCAGAGAGAGGCAGGGAGAGTGTGGTGAGTGCGTGTGCACTCTGGGGTCTCTTATGAGGATGCTCGTCCCATCACGAGGGCCCCACCTCAGGACCATTTCACCTCATCACCTCTGAAGGCCCTGCGTCCTTACACCATCCCGCTGGGGTCAGGGCTTCAGCATCGGGTTTCGAGGGACACAAACATTCAGTCTACAGCAGGGTTCTCGCCGTCTTCTGATGTGCCCCAAAGGGTGTGCCAGTCAGAGGAACTTGGGATGAATCCTAACGTAACACCAGCGCCCCGTGGCCGGGCATGATGGCTCACACCTGTAATCAGAGGACCGTGGGATGAATCTTTATGTAAAACCAGCACCCTGTGGCTAGGCATGGTGGCTCACACTCATAATCCCAGCACTTTGGGAGGCCGAGGTGGGTGGACCGCCTGAGCCCTGGAGTTCAAGATCAGCTTGGGCAACATGGTGAGACCCCATGTCTACAAAAAGTACTAAAATTAGCTGGGTGTGATGGTTTGTGCCTGTGGTTCAACTACTTGGGAGGCTGAGGAGGCAGGAGGATCACTTGAACCCAGGAGGTTGAGGCTGCAGTGAGCCATGATCATGCCACTGTACTCCAGTCTGGGCGACAGAGCAAGACCCTGTCTCAAAAACAAAAATAAAAAACCCCAGCACTCCATCATGGCCCAACTCTGGGTGCCCTGGTGTTGAATGTCTCCTCCAAAACTTATGTTGACATCTAACAGACATGGCCGGGTGCAGTGGCTCACCCCTGTAATCCCAGCACTTTGGGAGGCCGAGGTAGGCAGATCACTTGAGGTCAGGAGTACAAGACCAGCCTGGCCAACATGGTGAAACCCTGTCTCTACTTAAAAAAAAAAAAAAAAAGTCGGGCATGGTAGCAGGCACTTCTAATCCCAGTTACTTGGGAGGCTGAGGCCGGAGAACCACTTGAACCCAGAGGCAGAGGTTGCAGTGAGCGAAGATGGCGCCACTGCACTCCAGTCTGGGCAACAGAGTGAGATAGTCTCAAAAAAAAAAAAAAAAAAATTAGACAATGTGACGTGACGGTGTGGGGAAGTGGGGTCTGTGAGAGATGATTGGCTGTGAGGCTTCCACCCCTGTGGATGGGTCAGTGCTGTGTGGTGGGAGGGGCCCCTGATCAGAAAGGCAGGGCGTGGCATGATTGCCTCGATCTCAGGCACCTGCTTGCCTTTTGCCATAAGAAAACCCTCACCAGGTGCTGGCACCATGCTCTTGGATCTCTCAGCCTCCAGAACTGTGGGCCAAATACACTTGTTTTCTGTATAAATTACGCAGTCTGTGGTATTCTGTTATAGCAGCAGAAAATGGACTTAGACGCCAGGGCTTGCTCTGCATCTGGTGAGAGCCAGAGAGGCCCTGCCCGCCCCATCCTGGCAGTGTGCAGATGCTCTGCTCAGCCAACTCCAGGCCCGGGACCCTGTTACAGGCTGGCATGGGGAGGTCCTAGACACCAAAGGGGTGTCAGTGTGTAGGGTCAGTTGCTGAGTGCCCGGCACTGGATGGGTGGGGCTCCCCCCTCCCACAGATACCTGGGCAGCAGGCAGCTCCAGAGTCTGAGCAGGCAGGCTCTGCCCACAGTGCTCTCCTTCTGTGGGGGGCGGTCAGGAAGCAAGCAGACAACAGAAGCAGATAGTTCTGTGGGTGGCTGCTGCCAGATATGCTGAGGCCCACCCAGGATGGATCTGTGGGGGGCTCACAGAAAGCCCCTTTGAGGGCAGGGGCCTGTGGGGGGTTGAGAGGCCAGCATGGCCATACCATGAAGGGTTTGGAGTGTCTGCAGAGAGGATAGGGGCTGGGGGGTGGTGTTGAAGGTGGGATTTGCGGCCCAGCCGCTGCACTGGTGGGGGGCCAGGGGTTATCAGGGCAGGGCCAGCCCCGGGTGAGGAGCAGGCCAGCTGAGAGGCGGCACTGCTGTGGGCCTCCTGGGCTGTGAGGGCCGGTGTGGCTCCAGGGCACGTTTCCAGGGTGTCTGCTGCCTCCCTGCTACCTCCCCTCTGACATGGAGCCTAGGGAGCTTGGGCCTTTGCCAAGAGTGCTGAAGCCCTGTGTCTGCCCGTGTCCAGCTTGGCCCAGTCCCCGGGGCCTCCATGGAGGGTGGAGGTATCCTGTCTGTATCCTTGCTGCACAGTGCTGGCTCTACTGTGAGCAGCTCACGCAAACAGCCTGGAGAGCCCCAAGGCCAAGGGCGGCCCTGAATGCTGTGAAAATGCTGAGGAATAATGGCATTGTCGCTTCTGGTTTTGGTTAATGGAGTTGCTGAGTTTCGACTAATTTTGTTAAAAGCAGGTGTTGGTTTCCTGGGAGGAGAGATGCACCCACTGTGTTCGCACTGAACACTGGCTGGGCACAGGTCTAGGTGCCCACTCAGGACAGAGGGGCAAGACCCAGGGTCAGAGCACAGAGGGGGCCGGGAGCCCTGGGGCCTGGCTGCTGGGTGGGAGGGGCTGGGAGCCCTTGCCACTGCCCTCCTGGCTCCCACCATGCTCTGGTCCTGGGTGTTGATGCCCTGCATGGCATCCTCAACCTCCAGGCCCCCTCATCCCTCTGTCCAGAGAACCCAGGACATGCGGTTCACCTCCTCCTGGGCTTCCTTGACGGCCAGGAGCGAGCCTCTGCTCCCAGGCTTCCCTCACAGCCAGGAGCCTCTGCTGAGTCCTTCAGTGTTTGCAACCTTGGGCTTGGCAGTGGTCCTGGCCAGCAAAGCGTCTGGAAATGCGGCTTGCGTGGTTTCGGCAGCTCTCCGCCCCTTCTTGGGGGAGGCTCACGTTGGTGGCTTGCTTTTGAGCCATGGCTCTGCCTCTGTACCTGCCCGCCCTGTACCCCCTCCCCCGCCCTGTGCCCCCCTCCCCCACTCTGCGCCCCCTCCCCCGCCCTGCGCCCCTCCCCCGCCCTGTGCCCCCTCCCCCGCCCTGTGCCCCCTCCCCCGCCCTGTGCCCCCTCCCCCGCCCTGTACCCCCCTCCCCTGCCCAGTACCCCTCTGCCCCCGGTTGCCATCCCCCTTGGGCTGCTTGGTCCACACAGCAGTGTGGGAGCCAGTAGGCCCAAGGTGGTGAGTGGGCAGAACATGGGGTGACCCCCTCCAGCCGGGGAGGACAGGGCTGCATGGGGCAGGAGGCTGGTTGGGAGCACTGCTGCCTACCTTGTATGTCCTAGCACAGCTCTGGGGGCGGCCTGGAGCCACCACAGCCTCCACGGCCTTTCCTCGCCTCCCTGGCAGGACAGCAGGCTGGCGAGGCAAGATGACCGGTGAGCAGGCCACACTCAGAGGCTGTGGACTCAGGTCAGGGGGTCTGGGTGCAAGTGACCCTAAGTACCAGGATCTCCTGATTCCCCCTGAGCCTGCAGGTTCTGGGAGAACCCGGCCTGACAGGGCTTCACATAGAGGGGTGGTGGTTTGGGTTGTGATTTTTAACTGGATAGGAGCCTTGAGTCTATGGGGTTTTGTGGGTGCTGCCACTCAGGCTGAGGTCTGCCTTCTTGACCTTCTTTCCAGGGTCCCCCAGGCAGATGGCTGTAGCAGGCTGCATGACACAGCCCCTGCCCCGGGCCCCGGTGCGTGGCCCAGGCAGTTCCTGCCTTTCTCCTTGGCTCCTTCACTTGGATTCGCTCACCCGGTGTGTGTTGAGGGCCTGATCTGTGTCTGGCCCTGCCTGCATGGAAGCTATGGCCCCGTGGGGACTTAGGGACAGGCTTTTTGGGGCCTCTTCGTAGCTGTGGTGCCTGCCAGGCAGAGAGGGGACTCTCTTGGGGAAGGAAGCAGCTGGCACAGCACCGGCGAGCCCCAGAAAGCCCTGTGGGAGACACAGCGTGTTCGAGTGCAGAGACCTGGCCAGGCCTCGAGCTGCTGGCGGCCCAGATAACACACGTGAGAGCCGGAGACCACTGAGGGGACCTGGACTTGGCCGTACCAGACAGCCATGTAGCGACGGCCCCGGTTCAGCTCTTGCTGTGGGGCTGCTGGCCGGCAGGTGTGACATCTGTGTCCAGGCTTGCCCTGGCCCCTGGCTGCCCAGGGCCCTCCTGACCACAGCATCGTGTCTGTGCTCTGCCTACTCCAGGACTCCACTGAGACCTTGGCCGACAGGTGGCTGCAGTCAGCACCAAAAGACCACAGCTGCCAGGATGGGGCAGGGGCAGGCGGTGCTGGTCCTGGGCTGTTGCCTGTTGGAGGTGGGACTGCTCTGTGGCTCATGGCCCATGTGGACCCCAGGCTGTCCCCCTGGCTTTATGGCTGCACCTTTGGGGGCAGCTTCCTGCTGCTGCCCACCCAGCTGCAGGGATGAGGTGGCCGTGACTGGAGACGGGGTTGGGGGGGAGTGGGAAGGCGGTGCTGCTTGATGGACAGGTGGGGCAGAAGCCTTGGGGCAGGCCTGGGTGCCGAGTCTCCTTGTCCTGGCTGTTCTGGGAACCCCTGGGAGGGAGGAGAGGAGCTGTGTGGCTCCTGGGCTCTCTCCTCTTTCCTCTTCTAACTAGCTTCTTGCATTTAATTTTTTGGGATAACTTTTTGTTTTGATATACTTTTACATTTACAGAAGTTGCAAAAATACCACCCAGGACTCCCTTACTGAAACTCACCAGTTGTTTATATGATATTTCATCGCATTTGCAGTATTGCTTTTTCTCCCTTTATGGACGAGCTTTTGCACAGAAGCAGGAGCCCTGGTGCCCCTGGAGCCTGGTGCTTTGGGGTGTCTCTGTGTCCACGCGCAGTTCTCCAGTGCAGGAAGGGCTGGGAGTCTGGACAAGAGAGGCCAGCTATTTTTTGCACTGTCTTTCCACTGGGCTTATCTGATGTCTTTTTGTGATAAGATGCAGATTCGCCATTTTGGTGGGAAAGCCATGGCAGCACTGGTGTGGCCTTAGGCTGCCCGGTGCAGCGGTGTTGGCCTGACCGCTGGGTTTATGCCATCCGGCAGTTTCTCTGTGGAGCAGGTTACTTTGGGCAATTGTTGGGGAGAAGCGTGAGGACTGAGGGAGCATCCTGTTTCTTACCGGACTTCTGTCCACTCATTCTAGATGTTGGGATAACTTTCCCACTCCTCCTTCCATGCTGTGAGCAGTGGCTTTCCCTGTCCCCTTTGCCCTGCGTCGTTGTGGATTTGCTTTAACGGTGTGGACCCAGGAGTCTTACTCCACTTGATAGGCTGTAATCTGCTCTGTTATTTTGGTTCTTGGTCCCAGCCTTGGCTGGTGGAAGCCGCTTGAGGCTGGCCTGCGTCCCTTTGATGTGTTCTCTCATTCCTGGGCACGTTGTCACGTTCTGCACGGCAGGTGCTCCAGGCTCACCCTGGAGTCAGCTGTTTCTCTGCAGAACCCCGGCTCCTTGGGGTGCAGCGGCTCTCGGCCCTCCATGGCCAAGGATCACGCAGCCACAGGTGTCAGTGGTGCTAAGGTCTTGGCCTGGGGGCACATGCTGCTTCCCTCTTGAGTCAGAACAAGGGTGTTGAGTGTCTCCTCCTACTCCCGTGCACACCCTCACCCTGACAGCATGAGTTCCACTCCATCTCTGCTGGTGCACTCAGCCTTCCCTCATTCTGTGTTCCTGACTCTTCTCCAGCCACAGGACACCTGCCCCATCACCCTCAGTCTGTCCGCTCATTTGCTCAGGCCTAGCACACAAGTTCCAGTACTATTAACAGATACCACGGAGCAAAGCAGGACTACTAACTAGAGGTCCACATTTGTTCATAGTTCTTTTCTAGGTAGAATTTACATACAGTGGGAGGTATAAATCTAACAGTCTATGAGTTCTAACAAATGAATCACCAGGTGCGGTGGCTTGCACCTGTAATCACAGCACGCTGGGAGGCTGAGATAGGAGGATAGCTGAGCCTGCGAGTTCAAGACCAGCTTGGGCAACATAGTGAGACATCTGTCTCTACAGTTAAATAAAAAAAGAAAGTAAAGAAAAATTAGCCAGGCATGGTGGCATGCACCTGTACCCCAGCTACTCAGAAGGCTGAGTCAGGAGGATTGCTTGAGCCCAGGAGGTTGAGGTTACACTGAGCCCTGATTGACACTGCACTCCAGCCTGGGCGAAAAAGTGAGACTGTCTCAAAAACAACAACAGAGACCCCAAAACGCATGCACCTGTGCAACGCATAGCTCGTCGAGATAAAGAACATTGCCATTGCCCTTCTCTGTCCTCTTCTCGGTAGAGGCCTCCGTCCCCAGAGGCAGCCCCGGCTCTGAGTCTCTCACTGTGGATTAGCTGCCTGTTCTGGAGCTTCCTGTGGTTGGCTCTGAGTCTCTCACTGTGGATTAGCTGCCTGCTCTGGAGCATCATGTGGCTCCAAGTCTCACTGTGGATTAGCTGCCTGCTCTGGAGCTTCTGTAAATGGAGTCAGATGTTCTCGCATTGCTTCCAGCGTGGCTCACTCACTTGGCATCTGATTCAGGCTCGTGTCATTGCTGGCTTCACAGTGCACTTCCCATCTTTGCCAGGGAGCCTTCCTTTCTTGTTCCACACTTTATTAATTTTACTTGAGTCACTTGCGGTTTGGGGTGATTGTGAATAGAGCCTGCTGAGTCCTTGTGCAGCTCTTTCTGTATACCTGTGTTTCCATGACTGTCGCGCGTGGGATCGCTGGGACGTAAGACATCTGCTGACTTGATGTGACATCACCAAACTGCTTTCCAGCGTGCCTCGACCCTTTCTGTTCCCCTCAGACGTGGTGTTACCGGCTTTCTAATCTGCATTCTCACGTGTGTGGCCTCTCACTGTGGTTTTAATTTGTGTTTCCCTAATGTCCAGTGATGTTGAGTACCTACTCGGGCTAACGTAAGGCCATTGGTTGTCTTCCTGTGTGAAAGATCTGCTCAGGCCATTTGCCTGTTTGTGACCAGTATTCTGGCTCCTCATTCTTGACTGCAGAAGGCCCCCTTCCCCACCTTGCTGAGCCAGCCTTACCTGGTGGAATGAGGCCTTTGTTCCTGCCCAGGGTCTCAGGGTGAGTGCGGGGGCTCCTGGCCCTCTGGGGGCCGTGTTCCTGTGCTCCCATCCCCTCGTGTGTCTGCCCACAGCACCCCCATCCCCCGACCTGCCGCTTCCCTCCTGTCCCGGCTGGCCCTCACTCTGGGCTCTGCTAGCGCCGCTGTGCTCTGAAGCCCTGACCTTCCCAGGCCTTGTGTGGGCCTGTTTGCAGGGGTGGCCACAGGCTCCTGCACTGTGGGGTGGGGTCCTGTGTTCACCCCTCGGGGGGTCGTCTGCCGAAGCCCCATTCCCCACGCTGGCAGGCATTTGTGCTTTTCCCACCCAGAGCCTGGGGCCTGGTCAGAGGGAGGGCTGGTGGGCTGCCACTGGTCCCGTTGCCTGAGCTTCTCATTCACGCTCTCTGAGATGCTCTGGAATTTGAGAAAACTGGTAAAGAAATCAAAGCAGGAAGTTCGGCCTGAGGGTAGCAGGGAGTTTCTGCTGGAGCTGGGTGCAGGGCACTCTGGGCCTCTGTGTGGGGTGTGGGTGGGCACCAGGCGTGGTCAGCCTGTGGGGTCTTGGGGCCCATCCTGTCCCTGGGGAGGCCTGTGGGGACGGCCCTCAGAGCTCCCCTTCCCCCCCACTCCCCATGCTTCCCCACGTGCTGCTGAGGCAGGACTCCGGCAGGTTTTTTAGAATTTTATTTTATGGGAACAGGCGGTTACGGCTCCCCAAGTGCTGTAAAAGTTAATGTGATGGCCTCCCTGTGCCTGTGCTCATTTTTATAATTTTTTATTTTATGAAACAGGACAGGGAGCTTAGTGACTTATTACTATTCATTTCGTTTCAATGCAGTAAATATTGATTCAGTTGGGGGTTTTCAATTTAAACCACTCGGCGATTATATAAAATATTACTGGCCTCTGAAATTATGCTTACCGATCCCTTCGGCTGCTCATTAAGGAAGGAGTGCAATTTTTAGATCCCTTTTGCCTTCATCATTCTAATAAATGGGCTGAGATACGGTTTTGCACGGAAGGTGCCACAGAAGCTGCTAGCAGGGGCTTGACAGCATGGATGCAACTCTTAATTTGGAAGTCGTTTCAAAGTGTGCTGTGATTATTTATTTATTTCTCTGTTTGTTTGAGGCAGGCAGGCCTTTTGGCTTTGTGAGTGGAGTCCTTGGCAGTGCCCATGGCAGTAGGGCTGAGCTGGCATCCCCCCGAGCTTGCATACCTGCCACCTTCTCCAGGTGTGGCCAAGGGCCAGACCCCTCCTGCAGCCTCGGCCTTGGTGGTTTGGGGTAGGGAAGAGGGAGGAGAGCCAGTCTTGCCAGGGCCTGAGCTAGCCCGCGTCCACACTGAGGCTGGGATGTCCCTGAGGGACACCTCTGATCCTCTGGGACTTTTTCTGGATGAAGGGAGAGGGACTTTTTCCTGGAGATCTTAGACCCCAGCCCTCGCTGGCAGGCAGGGCAGATCTGGGCCAGGACACAGGACCCTGAGGAGTGAGCCCCTGGGCCAGGACACAGGACCCTGAAGAGGGAGCCCCTGGGCCAGGGTGCCTTCCTCCTTTGCTGTTCTGACCAGCAGGACGTGCATGCGGTCAGGTGCCCACACAGGTGTGGGTGCGAGGTGAGGCCCTCCCCAGGCCCCTCTGGCATCAGTCCCTTGGGAGCTGAGCATCAAGCTGGCAGTGGCTCTGGGTCCAGATCTGTTTGCTGGCTCCATTCCTGTCGCTACAGGTGGGCAGCTCTTGGCAGGGAGTTCAGGATGGTCCTGTGGTCAGTGCTGCAGAGGGTCAGGGCCAGTGTGTCCTGGACTGAGGGTCCAGATGGTGGGGGATAAGGTGGGCCAGGGCCCTGGGATGGCCTGATGCTGAGGCCCTGGTGTGGAGGAGGGAGGTGGCTGCCACCAGATCCCCCTCACTGGGCCAGTCCGTGGTGTGTATCCCCTGACTGTGGTGTTTTCAGTGGGTGGGCGGTGTGGAGGGGGCGCCTGGAAGCCACCAAGGCCAGCACACTCCTCGCCCCCAGGCTTTACCGCCTGACCTGGGCCTGCTGGTCCCTGCATCTCTGTGCCTCTTAGGCCTCCACCCTTTGGTCCCACGCACGTCTGTCTTTTCCTTCTTGTTTCTCCTCTCCATCCCCTCTCTGCACGCATGTGTCCACCTCTCTGTAGTGTGCCCTCTTTCTGCTTTTACTCCTTCTCTGCCCTCCTCCCCAGGGATACAAGCCATGCTCAGGTGCTGCGCCTGGTGCACCAGGTGGAGGCAATGCGCCTGTGGGGTGGGCTGCCAGAAACAGGGTGGCCGAGGGCTTCCTAGCAAAGAGGGAGGCCAAAAGGAGTAGGTGCTGTGAATGGAGTCCAAGCCAGGCCCAGGGCCGAGAGTGTCCTGTGCCTGCAGGACTGAGAGAGTCATGCCCTGTTCTGCTCCTTCTCTAGGGCCCACCCTGCACCCGGCCCCACAGCCCTGCACAGCCTCTGCCTCCCCTGCCCCGGGGGGCGCCTCTGCTCAGTCCACCCCATCCCTGCTGTGAGAGCATGGCCTGCTGGGCAACGGTGGCAGAGGGACCCGTGAGTCCAGGACAGGGGAGTCCTCTCTGTACTACTGTGACCAATGCATGGCTCCAGGCTGGGCTGGCCTGAGGAGCTGGTGATGGGGCATGTGCCCCGAGCTGGGTGTGGCACATTGCGTCTCCAGCCGTGGGGCTCAAGATGCTGCTTTGCCCTTTCGGGCTGGCTCCTGTGGGGTCATACGGGTGTGAGCCTCGCCCAGGCCTGGCTGTGAATGGCTGTCCCTGTCCCTGTTGTGGGCAAGCCCTTGGGACAGGATGCAGGAGCTCCCTGGTGAGATGCTGCTGCCACCTTGGCGGAACCGCAGGCCACAGCGTGGTTCCCTGTGGGCCGGCAGTGGCTCGCAGGGACAGGCTGCAGGAAGCGTCTGGTGACAAATCTGGAGGGAGCCTTCCTTCAGTTTGCACAAGGACCTTCGGGGAGGGAGCTCAAGGGCCCCCGGGGTTTCCTGTGGGATCCGTGGAATTCCCCTCAGGCTGGGGAGGGCGGAGCCCCCGTGCCTGGGCCCTCCTGCCGCGTCTGCCCAGCCGTGGACATGTGTGTGTCTGCCAGTTGGTGCCTGGGCTCCCTGGAGGGAGGGGCAAGCGTGGACATTCCTGGAAACTGAAAAACCACCCCTGACAGGAAGAAATAAAATGTCCTTGTCACCCGGCGCTACCTGGGTGCCTTACACAGTTAAACGCCGTTTTAAATACCACTTTACCTTGGTTTTAGAGGTGGTCGTAAAGTATCATTTACATAGTCAATATTTATTTATTTATTTATTTATTTATTTTGAGACGGAGTCTTGCTTTGTTGCCCAGGCTGGAGTGCAGTCTCGGCTCACTGCAGGCTCTGCCTCCTGGGGTCAAGCAGTTCTCCCACCTCAGCCTCCGGAGTAGCTGGGATTACAGGCGCCCACCACCACTCATGGCTAATTTTTGTATTTTTAGTAGAGACAGGGTTTCACCATGTTGGCCAGGCTGGTTTCAAACTCCTGACCTCAAGTGATCCGCCTGCCTTGGCCTCCCAAAGTGCTGGGATTACAGGCGTGAGCCACTGCACCCAGCCATCAGTATCTTATTTAACTCCTTGAATATATCAATCCTCCAGCCAGATCTCACCCCAAAACATGATTAACCTCTCAAGGCTGGGCTGAGTATCTGGCAGATGGACAAGGGTGGCGCATTTGCATACCTCGTCCCAGGGTCCCACTGGGAAGGAGGGTGACAGCAGGTTCTCTGGGCTGGGCCTGGGTGGCCACTGCATTTGGCATGTGGACAGTGCCTGACAGAGGACTGAGGCCCCCACAGGGGACAGGAGTGTTCAGGAGAGCTGGGCCTGTTGGGGGTGGGAGTCCTTAGCCTGGCTGCCCCCAACCCTGGCCTCCCTACCTCCTTTCTATTGTATTGCTATGTGGGCCCTCAGAGATGGGACTGTGGGTGAGACTCCTGCAGGGTCCAGGCCCCGAGGGGCCTCCCAGCTGCTGAGCACTGTGCAGCCCCACCCACCTGCTGGGGAGGCTCCCGCCTTCCTCATGGCCCCCTTCCCCCCCCGCCCCATCCCCAGCACCTGCCAGGGCCCTGCGTGTCAGGTGCCTGCTGGGCGTGGTTTAGGAACCACGGGTGTCTAAAGGTGTTTCCCTGGAACCCTGTGGCCTGGAGTGTGGGTGTGGGCTGCAGTTCCAGAGACCCGTGGCTCAGGGACAGGCCCAGGGACCGGCCCAGGGACCACGGTGGGTAGGATGCACCCACCACTTTTTCTGACTTTCCTGCAAGTCAGCAAGGGTCCCGCTGCCCCGTCCACTCCCCAGAGTCAGGCGTGGTTTAATTTGCGGTTGGATGTCTGCTAAGATTGCGTCCACTTCCCAAGTCAGCACTTAATTGGCAAGGCGCTTGATTTAACAGCGTGGGAGCCTCCACCGGAAAAATGGCTTGAATAAATCACCGCCTGACGCCAGAAAATAGATATAATCTTAGCATTAACTACATTAATAGTAGCAGGAGCCGAATTAAGAAAGCCATAAAGCATAGGCGGGTGGGTATAAATTGTGGCCCAGCTCAGTACCCTCAGTGCTCTGGCTTGCCTGGGGCGGTCCTGGGGCGGTCCTGGGGCGGGACAGGGGCGAGGCGCCCCCTTGCCTGCGGAGGCTGCTTCCAGCCGGCTCCTCCCCTGGCCCCCCGCCCCCCTGGGCCAGGGCAGTGGGAGGGGCCAGGCGGTGGTGTGCGGGGCTCCGTGGCCCAGCCGCGGTGGGAGGGCGCATCCCCCCAAAGGTTGGCTGAGGGGCCCCAGCTCCCTCCTTTCCATTGGCTGCGCGTCCTCCAGGACTTCCCCACCCCACCCTACCCAGCTTCTTGGAGCCAGGCCCTGGCTGAGCCCTTCCCACCTGGGGCGTCCCCTGCCCAGTGGGTACTAGCAGTCATGGGGAGTGGCAGAGCAAGGAGAGGATTCAGTTAGGGCACAGGTACCAGACCCAGCTCCAACCTTTCTCTGGTGTCTGTAGCCTAGAAGGCTCCCTGCAGGCAATGACATTTGGCCAGGTAGACACAAGCTGATCCCCACCCAGGCCCCACCTCGCTCCTCTCATTGCTGGTCTTAGGCCCTTCCCAGAGAAGCGGCTTCATCCAGATGAACAGTCCTGGAGGTCAGCGCTCACTGGCTTGGGGGACAGAAAGGGCATGGACTGCTGGCCCTTCCGGGCCTCGTCAGCGTCAGCAGCCACGGGCAGAAACATGGACAGCGGATCTGAGGAGGGTGCCATCCAGGCTTAACTTTAATTCTTGGTCAGGTTCAACATGGTTTGTGTTCCCTATTCGCTTGTCTCCAGCTGGCTTGTTTCTTATGGATTCATGGAACTCCCAAGTGTTCAGGGGGAGTCGCCTTTTTGTCATTTTCCTCACTTTGAATTTCGTGAGGATGTTTGCAGAAGTTTTTACTTTTCTGTACACTTAAATCTGTCAGTCTCTTGAGATTTCATGTATTGATGTGCTTAGAACAGCCTTTCCTACCAAAGATGGCATGAGTTCTGGAAGCTTCCCTCTGGCCCTTCCCACTCATGTCTACCCCATGAGCACCTGCTTTTCTGCTCTCTGCCTACCTCGATTGGCTTTGCCTGTTCCTGAACTTCGTGATGATGGGGCCATGTAGCGGGTGCCGTTCTGTGAGCTTCGTGGTGATGGGGTCATGTAGCGGGTGCTGTTCTGTGTCAGAGCTTCATGGTGATGGGGCCATGTAGCAGGTACCATTCTGTGTCTGAGCTTCATGGTGATGGGGCCGTGTGGCGGGTGCCGTTCTGTGTGTGAGCTTCGTGGTGATGGGGTCGTGTAGCAGGTACTGTTCTGTGTCTGAGCTTCGTGGTGATGGGTCTTGTAGCAGGTGCTGTTTTGTGTGTGAGCTTCGTGGTGATGGGGTCGTGGAGCAGGTGCTGTTTTGTGTGTGAGCTTCGTGGTGATGGGGTCGTGGAGCAGGTGCTGTTTTGTGTGTGAGCTTCGTGGTGATGGGGCCGTGTAGCGGGTGCCGTTCTGTGTCTGAGCTTTGTGGTGATGGGGTCATGTAGCGGGTGCTGTTCTGTGTCTGAGCTTCGTGGTGATGGGGTCATGTAGCGGGTGCTGTTCTGTGTCTGAGCTTCGTGGTGATGGGGCCGTGTAGCAGGTGCTGTTTTGTGTGTGAGCTTTGTGGTGATGGGGTCGTGGAGCAGGTGCTGTTTTATGTGTGAGCTTCGTGGTGATGGGGCCGTGTAGCGGGTGCTGTTTTGTGTGTGAGCTTCATGGTGGTGGGGTCGTTAGCAGGTGCTGTTTTGTGTGTGAGCGTCGTGGTGGTGGGGTCATGTAGCGGCCGCCGTTCTGTGTCTGACTTCTTTTGTTCATCACTTTTCATGGACTGAATTGTGTCCCCCACCAAGTTCATAGATGGAAACCCTAACCCCCAATGTGACTGCATTTGGGGTTGGAGTCTTCAAACAGGTAATTGAGGTTAAATGGGATTATACGTGTTTGGCCCTGATCCACTAGGACTAATATCCTTACAAGAATGAAAAGTGCCACCAGGGGCACATGCCCAGAGGAAAAGCCACAGGAGCACAGTACAAGCCAGGAAGGGAGACCTCACCAGAAACCAGCCTTGCCAGCGCCTCGATGTGGCGCCCCAACCCCCACCAGAAACCAGCCTTGCCAGCGCCTCGATGTGGCGCCCCAACCCCCACCAGAAACCAGCCTTGCCAGCGCCTCGATGTGGCGCCCCAACCCCCACCAGAAACCAGCCTTGCCAGCGCCTCGATGTGGCGCCCCAGCCTTGTGAGAAAGCGTGTTTCTGTTGTTGTAGCCACCCAGTGCAGAGCGTTCCATGACAGCAGCCAGGCAGCCGTAGGCGCCCACGTTTGTCACTCCGCTGCAGTGCCGCTTCTGGCGGGAACTCATTCTTTTTCCCTGCTGTGTGGTGTTCTGTGATACGGATACGCCATGTGTGTCCATCTTGCAGTTGATGGGTAGGTATCTGGAGTCTCTCCCATCCTTGCCAGTTATGAAGCTGCTGTCTTGGGTGTGTCTCTGGGTGCCTGGTAGCCCTCGTTTCTGTGGAGCTGCTGCCTCAGAGGGTGATGGACACTGAGTTTTGGAAGCTGAGGCCAGAGTGTGTCCCAGGTAGCTGTCCCAGCCTGCCAGCAGCAGCACGTGAGCATTGTGGCTGGCCCGTGGCCTTGGCCAGGATTCCAGGCCCGTGTCTCCTGTTCTCACCATGCTGGGGGGTTAGGGGCCTCACGCCCATCCCGCTGGCTGGCATTGCTGGGCATCTTTTTCTTCACTCAGGTCTCGTGGTGGTGCCCTTCTTTACTGTAAAGGGCCTCTTTGGGTGTTGGCCTGTTTTTGTGTGATTTGCCTTTTGGCTGATTTGTGGAAGTTTGTTTTTGTTGTGGATGTCTTCCGCCCCACAGGTCTGCTTACAGCCAGGGGCCTGCTCTTCCACGGCGTCTGGTTTTTCAGCCTTTTATGAGTAGTGCTCTTTTTGTCCTGTTTAAGAAATGTTTGTCTATCCCACATTCATGTTTTCTTCTAGAAGCTTGGCTATTTTAGCTTTTACATTTTAAGCCTGAGGCTTCTTGAATTAATTTTTACTTGTGGTCTGAGGTAGGGGCCAAAGTCCTTTTGTCTCCCCATGGAGACACATGTATTGAAATGAGATCCTGATCCACTCAGGTGCAGGGGCGCCCGCATCACTCGGGTGAGCAGATGTATGGGCTGTTCCCAGACTCTCCATCCTCGCTGTTGACCCACTTGTCTGTGCCCTTCGTTATTCCTGAATGCTTACTCTTCCAGATCACCTTAGAAACACTGGACCGGGTTCTCGGCCTCACCAAGGAACCAGCCTCCAAATCATAGATTTGCATTTTCTTCTTAGGATTTCAGCCACACACACAAACACCTCAGATCCCTGGCCCTGCCTGCCTCCCTCCTGTTCTCAGCACCAGGGGGACCCATGCTCCATAACTTCCGCATGTTGGCCGGGCACACTTGCTGTAGAATTTTTCCTCAGTTATTTTGGAGTGTTTCTGTCTTCTCTTCTTTGTATGTTCCAACTGGTGTTTGCCGGTGTCTTGCAAGGCTTTTGGTTTTCACACATCTTTGCTTCATAATCAGTTCCGGTTACCCCTCTGAAGTGAGTGGGTTTTTATTGTGGGTTTCCCGTGGTTTTTGCAGATACCACTGTCCTTGCGAGGGCCGCATGAAGTTTGCTGAGGTCACCACCCCTTTCCAGGGAGCTGAGCCGGATTTGCTGTGTGGTCTTCGGAGGGGCCGTCCCAGGGTCTGGGAGTGGGGGGATGTCTGCTGTGAGTCTCTTTAGACAGCAGTGACCTGAGGGGTCCTTGAGGGCCTAGGCAGGATTCCTGGCCAGCCTGCCCCTCAGTAGCCGGCACAGACAGAGTGGGTCCTGGGCCGATGACCCAGCCCAAAGGGTGGCACAGGTGCAGAGGGTTGCAGGCCCGCCAAGGACAGCTGCACCTGGCCGCCTGGCACCTCTGCCGGACAAGCTGAACTTGGCACTCTGGGGCCATGAAGTCCCACTAATACTTGTTTTTTTGCAGCTGACATACAAAATACCAATAGCTTCAGCTGAAATGGATTTTTAGAAGTGTCATTTTATGGAGAATTTTACTTTCCATCTTGTTGTTTATTAGGCTCTAAAGGGAAAGCTTGTAATGCATCCATTGATCGAAATACCAATTGAATAGATGTGAGCACATAAAATACATAAAATAGTCCCAGCCCCTCATAACGGAGCACGACGTTTGTAACGGAGGCAGTGTAATTAGTATTGCCCCCTGCCACCCAGCCAGGCTGCAGAGGCGCCTCCGAATCCTTCTTATTCATTACTGGGGTGAGACGGGGCAGGGGTGGCCCTCGGAAGGACCAGTGCCCAATGAGGAAGTCCTCAGGTGTCACAACAGAGCCTCCGCCCCACGAGTCAGCCCAGGGGCCCGGGGAGCCAGCCCTGCTCAGCCTCAGCTGGACCAGTCGCACTCAAGGCTGTCCCTGTCCTCATGGGGCCCCCAAACAAGGCTGCTGTCCCTAAGGCTACATGGCTCTTTCCCTCATGGCGCCCCTGGCCTCTGGTGCAGGGGTCTCAGCTCCCACCCAGGCCTGTAACCCTGCCTGCCTGCTGGAGGTGTGTCCTGGAAAGCTGAGCGGCTGGCTGGTCTCTGCAGGCCCCTGTACTGGGAGGTAGATGCTGTGGGGGTGACAGCGGGAGACTAGAGAGCCCATCTGGCCATGGCACTGGAGCCCCTGCTGAACAGCAGCTACTGCCCCAGGTACCTGGAGGCCCCTTGGAGCTGGTGAGGGCCCCATGGTCTGGGTATAGGGGTTTGGAGGACAGGGGGCCAGACTTGTGAGGAATAAGTTAGAAGAGGGTCCTTTCTGTGAGATCAGGTGGCCATAGCCATTGTGAGGCCTGCGTGGCCACCATGTAGTCAGACTTCAGCCCTGGCAGCCACAGGCCCTTGAGCACTTAGCCCTGCCCCTGAGATCGTGGGGGCAGGGTCCAGGAGCCGGGAGCCTGCCTAGCACCCCCACTGCACGCCTCTGCTCTGTCTGGCCTGAGCGCCCCTCCCTGCCGGCCCAGCTTGGGCCCCTCCCCCGAGGGACTCTGTCTTCCTCCTCCGGAACTCAGGACATTCTGTGAGTGTCTGTCCAGTAGAACCACCTCCCCTGCATTGCCCCAGCCTCACGGGCTGGGCCTCTCCAGGCAAGGGCCCCATGTAACCTGGCCAACCCATTTGGGGGCCGCAGTGGCTCAGCACCAGGAGAAACCGGGAGGGAGGCTTCCAGCCAGCCCCACACGCACACACCCATGGGCACACACGCATGCTTGCCCTCCCGAGCCAGCACTGTGATGGGGGTGTCAGCGTTTCCAGTGGAAAGCCCCACTTAAGCAGTTTAGTGCCTGTCACGGCGCGGCTCTGCCTGACCTACTTGGGGATTGGCTGCGGCACCGCCTCCCCCCGGCTGCTCCTCTTCTGCTGACTTCGCACTCCCCGCTTGGGCTCCAAGCTTCGAAAAATTGTGCTCCATTTCCTGAAAAATGCTTCCCCGGTTGTTTTCTCTGTGTCTCAGCTGGTCTGCCTGTCTACTGCACCTTGCCACTGGCCTGGGCGGCCTGGCCAGGGGCTGGTGGGTCCCCAGCCCACACACAGACGCAACCCCGGCCTAGGAGGCCCTGAGGTCATGTCCCCGTGGCCCAGTACCTGCTCCTGTGGTCCTGCCTCTTCTGGCTGCTAGGACCGGGCCAAGACCTCGCTCAGCCCTCGGCCTCTCCTGCTGTCACCATACTTGTGCCCCTAAGGGTCTTTCCACGTCTGCATGTTGCACATCCCTGTGTCACCTCCGTAGCAGGCTGGCCATCGTCCTGGGGAGACAGGGACAGGCTCGCCCTTCTCGGAGCTCTCAGGGCATGTGTTCTGACCATGCCTCCCTCCTTGAGCCCCGCTGCTCCCTTTGTTCTCAGAGAGCCCATCTTGCCCCAGCCCGCATTCCCAGTGCCTGGCTCTTGCTGCCTGAGCCCACTCCTTGTATCTGCTGACCAAGCCCTGGCAGCCACCTCCCTGCCACAGGTCTCCTTCCTGAGTGTCTGTAACTGACCAGGGCCTCCTGACCCTTCCCCACCCCACACTCCTCCCTTAGGACCTCTTAAAGTCCTGGGAGCCCCAGGGTGGCACACACTTGGGTGTGTTCTCGCAACACACATTTACAGAGCCCCCTGCGTGCCCGGCACATCCGCAGGGCCAGGGGTGCAGCAGTGGTCTCTGCAGATATGGCCCCTGTGCTCATTTTCCCCAGTGGTAAGTAGGGCCAGCCTCCCCAGTGCTGTGACATCTGCACTTGGCCTCAGGCCTGCCCTGGGATCTGGACAGAGGGACAGCATGTGCAAAGACCTGGTGCCAGGAGGGAGCACGGTGCTTTCCAGAAACCAGAACTTCCCAGGGGAACTGGAGTTCTAGGCTGGAGGGAGGCTGCGTGGGGGCTGTGGCCAGCAGGACCTGAGTGCCTGGCCCCGCAGGGCCTTCTGACCTGGTCATCTTGAGAACAAGGGGACCCACTGCAGGGTCTTGGCAGGGACTTGATCAGATGTGCAGTTTTCAAACCAACTGGCAGGGTGGGGTGGGTGCAGCCCCCCTTTCAGCTGTGAACCAGGGCGGAGACCCAGCTGGCTCTGTGCCGGCCTGGGGCTCTGCGTGGCGTGTTCAGGGCCTGGGCATTGTCTCGGAGCAGGGCTTCTGTCAGTGGTGAGGCTGAGGGCCCTGGGCAGGGGGTCTGAGTGGAGGCTGATGAGGCCCCTCATGGGGAGAACTGCTGACCGACACTGGCTGCGGGGCCTGGCTGTGGGAGCAGGAGGGCCAGCTAGTGCTGGAGTGTGTTTAACAGACAAGACTGGAGCTGGATTGGCCACAGCTGGAGGTGCAGGGCGACAACACGAGGGTCCTGGAGGGTCCCCATCGTCCCTGTCTGCCTTCAGTTTCCCTTCCAGGGTCTGATGTCCCCTCGCCGGCTCCACCCTGTGGCGGCGCCTGGCAGGAAGAAATCTTCAAATCCCAGCCCTCCCTGCTGTGGAGCCCCTGGCAGGTCTAGAGGGTCCGGGAGTGGCTCTCCCCTCTGCTGGCCTCGCCTCTCCCGCCCCTGGTCACACAGCGACCTCTCTGTTTCCAGGTCTTCTCCTCAAGCACAGACACAACCTCACGGAGTTCTCAGGGGCTCACGTGGGGTGGGATGTCACTGAGGCTGGCATGGGAACTTTGGGGGGGTGGGGAGGGACTCAGGCTCACATGGGGTGCCATGTCACCGAGGCTGGCATGGGAACTTCGGGAGGGTGGAGAGGGAAGGATGCTGAGGGGCTGCTATGGGGAAGGAGCCCCTGGTTCCCATCAGCGGCTCTCCTCCAGATGAGGGTCTCTGACCCCACTGTGGTCTGTGTCGGCCCTTGTGTAGCCACTGGTCGCACCGCTGGGCCCGGGAGCTGGGTTGGGAGGATGCTCCGGAGAGGCCCAGCCTTCCCAGGGCTGCCTGCAATCTGGCCTAGGCCTGGAACCCCTGGCCACATGACCCAAGGCCTTGGAAGACCCTGTTGAACAAGCCACAGAGCCTCAGGGAGGTTGTCCTGGGCAGCATGTGTCTGAAGGTGCTGTGGGACTGGGCAATCGGAAGACACAGCTTCCGGGCTTAAAAGCTGCCTGGCTGTGGCCTGGACCCTCGGGTCTCACCAGTGTGTGTCCGGCTGGGGCATCCTGGGGGCTGGGCTGCTTCCCGGGTCTCTAGGGTGAAGGAGGCCTCCCCCAGTCCCCTCACCACCTCTGCCTGAGTCAAGAGACCGGGCCCCTTCCCTAGCCTTCCTGCCATGCCAGTGTGCCAGTCACGCTGATTGCCAGGCCCAGCACTCTCTGATTGGTCTCGGAGCTGGGTCCCATGGCACGGAGACACCGCAGGCAGTGCCCGTGGCAGGGAGCAGGGCCTGAAAGGGCCCGGGTGCTCAGAGGGCTGGACTCGCCTGAGGAGCTGCATTGGTTTGTCAGATGTGTTTCTGCTGAGCTGGGGCTTCTGCTGCTGGGAGCCCAAGTGCTGAGGCTGTCACCCTGCGGGCAGGCAGTGCACGGGGCCTGCTTGCTATGCATGCACTGCCCTGACTGTGAGGCCACTGATCTGGTCCACGTGTGTGTGTGCATCTGTGCCCAGGATCAATGACGTGGCCTGGGGTGAGGCCCCTCTCAGCCTGCACGGCCCACATGACATGGCGAGGGGGCTGCTCTGACCTGCCACGGGCAGTGCCCTCAGGGAGTGGGTAGAGCGTGGGTGTCCATGGTTGGTCCTCAGAGTCCTTGCGTGGGCCACTCGGCAGCAGTGGCCCAGGCCGGGGCTTGCAGGCCCGGGAGCCTGGCAGCTGGCAGGCTGTGCGTGGGCATGCCTTGTGGATGCCGGCAGGGGATGCACCAGGTTCGCCCCTGGGCTTTCAGGAAAACCAAGACCTCAGAGCGAACCTCTCTCCCATCTTGGCTAGGCCCCCAGCGCCACTGAAGTCCTGGGGACAGGCGAGAGGAGTCCCTGAGGGTCGAGGGCCAGAGGTCCGCCCGTCCCCACTGTTGCTACCTGTGCCTAGCGGGGCTGGCAGCCCTCAGCAGGTCCGAGGGGCCCAGGCTGAGGCAGGACAGGGGCTTTCAGAGACAGGAAGGCCTGGGCTCAACCCTCTGGGCACCCGTGGTGCCCCTCGCCAGCCCAGACAGCCTCTGGCCTGAAAGTTTCCGGCTACTCCTAAGGCAGTACTGCACAGATAGCTTCTTTATACACCTGCTTTTGTGGTGTGTGTGTCTTTCTCCCCATTACTGCTGCTTTTCATTTAAAATGTTATCTCCCCCTCCTGGCCTTTGTGCCCCGCCAGGGGGGAGAGGGGAGGCCCAGCCTCGCCCTGGTGTAGTCAAGGTTATGGTGATAAATCCTGGGGCATTGTCACTTCTATTCGGAGTAAATTGGCTGGCCGCTTTCGGGCTGAAGGAAAGATAATTTGCTGTAGTATTTCAAATGGATTAGAAATGGATTTGAAGGGAAAGTTCATGCCTCCCATTACAAAGGCGAGAAAGAAGACTATCTTAAGGCACTGTTCCCTCCCTGGCCTTCATTATCCACGCTTAATACCTTTCCTATTTTCCAGCGTTAATGAAATTTCCTGGCGGCGTAGGCCTGCCGGACGGATGGGAGAGGCCTTTAGATCTGCAGCTCCCGTTGCAGAAAAGGAATTACAGAGCCTTCCGTGAGGGCAGACGCGCGCTCCGGGTCCTTGGCCCTCCTATTATCTCATTCATTTCATCCCCCTTCTCAATGCAGTTCGTTTCCAAAGGCCGTCCTCTCCATTAGGGTCACAATTTACTGGAGTTCTGTGACACCCACGGCCGTGAAAAGCTACAAGACCCTCCCTCGCCCCATGCCCTCCCAGCACCCTCCTGCTGCAGGTTCCAAAGCCAGCCAGGCAGCCAGGGCGAGGGCAGGGGTGAGGGCAGGGGTGAGGGCAACCCCAGACAGCTCTCCGTCACCCCCGCCAACCTGCGCAGGCCCGAGGTTCTGCCACAGCATCTTCCCAGGATGCAGCTTCTCGGAATGAGGCTCTTGGGCTGGGTGTGCTGAGCACCGGGAAGCACCCTGCCCCATTCCCGGGAGGCCCTGGGCTCCCAGGCTGTGGTGGGCAGTGGGGGGCTGGAAACATTCCCAAGCATGAAGAGCGGGCGCAGATCCCGGGACAGCTCAGCAGGGGCTGCCACATCTCCATTCCGCCCAGATCCTCTAACGTCCTCTGGGTGTTCTCACACTCCAGTAAGGTGTTTTTTTAGGAGGGAAGAGAAGAGGACAAGCTAATTGGTCGTGTTTATCCATAAGAATGAGCAGGGGCGGCTGGGCGCAGTGGCTCATGCCTGTAATCCCAGCACTTTGGGAGGCCAAGGCGGTTGGATCACCTGAGGTCAGGAGTTCGAGACCAGCTTGGCCAACGGGGTGAAATACCATCTCTACTAAAAATACAAAAATTAGCCGGGCGTGTTGGCACATGCCTGTAATCCCAGCTACTCTGGAGGCTGAGGCAGGAGAATCTCTTGAACCCGGGAGGCGGAGGTTGCAGTGAGCCGAGATCGCACCACTGCACTCTAGGCTGGGTCACAAGAGCGAAACTCCATCTCAAAAAAACAAGAAAATAAGAATGAGCGGGAGCATGGCTGCTGTAGCGCCCAGCCAGACCGAGCTCCTGAGACAGAGCTGAGGGGCAGCCCTGGTGGGTGGGGCGGTCCTGGAAGCTTCCAGTGCCTCCTGACCCCCAGAGGCCCTGCTGCCTCTGCCCCATGGGCCCTTCCCTGGGCCTGGCCAGCTGTGGCTGCCCCTGGGGGAAGGGAGCAGGTGCTGCAGCCCGGGCCTTGCCCTCCTTCCAGGTGCCTTTGGAGAGCCACACAGTGATTGGGTGGTGGCCTGTCCCCATGTGAGCCTCAGGCAGGGGGACAGTCCTGCAGGTGAGTCCTTGCACACCTGGGTTCTGGGCCTCCCTCCCAACCATCTCCTCAGGGTGTCCTGGCTGGACCCAGGCGGAGAGCTGGGTCGGCTCTGCTGCCTGCTCGGTCCTTCTGCTTTGTGGTGGCCAGGGTTGAACCCAGCCTGTGCTGTGGGCGGGGTCGGGCGTGCAGGAGTGGGTGCTTACTATCTACTCACTGGAGCCTGTTGGGAGGCAGGGAGCTGGGGGCTCCTGGGAGCAAGTCCAGGCTGGCCCTGAGCAGCCTTACCGGGGCAAGGACCACAGTTAGCTCTGGCCCCGGTTGTATGATGGCCAGAGGCTCTGTGAGTGGCTGGTGCTGTGGTGGGGGGTGCACCCTGGCCACCAGCCCCCTCACCCTCCCAATGGTGAGACCCCTGAGGCCTGTGGGTACTGTGGGGCTGGTGCAGGGCCCTGGGCTCAGCCCGACTGGGATTTGGGGTCAAGCTGAGTGTCCCCCAGGCAGTGGCCATAGCTCCTGTGGAAGGTCAGAACCTGCCTCCGAGCCCCCCAGGCTGATGGGGTTCTCCAACTGAGAGGCTGGTGCAGGAGGTCCTGCCTGGCCTGGCCTTCCCTCCAGGCCTGGTGCCAGGATAAGCTGAAGGCACAGGCCATGCACCTGCTGGGCCTGCAGGCACCTGGAGGCCAGGGCTGCACTGGGACCCCAGTGTCTGATGAGAGCCTGGAGGTCTGAATCTGGCTGGCAGGATGCCTACCCTCCACCCCTCTGGCCCAGACAGTGCCCGGCTGGGGGTCGGGGAGCAGCTGGAGCGTGCAGGGCGCAGACAGGGTAGGTGGGAGGTGGGGGCCGGCAGACCACTCAGCACTGCCAGGCCCCTCGGTGGGCTCTTTCCCGCCAAGATGGGTGTTTGTGAACTTGAATTTTAATTAAAGGAAACTGGGTTAAGTGCTCTGGCCGCCGTGCTTGTACTTACACTGCACCTCCAATCCCCGGCGCCATTCTCTCTCTAATGGGCCCTTGGAGGCGCCTGGCTGCTGAGAATTACCCCAGCTTGCAGGCAGAGGGTCCAAGGCCCGGAGGGGTTGCGGGGCTGAGTGGTGGGGATGGCGGCTGAAACCAACAGCAGGGCTGCTCCATCCCCAGTACCGCCAGGTCTGTTGGCTCCTCGTGGGTGGCTTTGATGGATATGCTGCTGTCCCCCTGCACCTGCCCCATCCAGCCAGACAAGCGAGGCTCACCTTCATGCATGCTGCAGGCCTGGGTCTAGGGGGCACCCCACCCTGGCCCAGACCAGCTGGAAAAGGATCTCCACAGCAGAGAGGGCTGTGTAGCCGCAGGGCCATGGGGACCGGTGTGGCATGGGGAGCATAGAGCAGGGGTACAGCCCTGTGCCAGGCCTGAGCTGCCCGTCTTCGCCTCCCACTTGACTGGTCCCTTTGCTGCCTGCGTACCCATGGCTGCCCAAAAATGTCTTGCCCAGATTTGCTGGGGGCACGGTATCCACCTCAGGGGTCATGGCAGCTTGAGCAGAGCGTGAGCTCATGTGGAATCAAACTCAATTTGCATGAGCTAATCACTGCTGAAGTGCACCCTGGCAGCCCCGTGCCCTGCAGACGCCTATGCCAGGCCCTGAGCCCCCTACCTTGGGGGCTGCTTGCCCGTGGGTCCGCAGGGCTGTGGGTGTGGCTGGCAGCTGCAGGGAGGTGCCTCTGGAGTGCAGCTCAGGCCCCTCCTGTCCTACTCTGCCCCTTGGCTTCCCAGAGGCTGTGGAGTATCTGGCAGGAGTGGGGGCTGCCAGGGCTCAGGGTCTGTCGGCCTAGGTCTCTTCCTCTAGCCAGGGTCATCGGCTCAGCTAACTCCAGGGGCTGTCACGGCCTCTTCTGCCCTTGGACTTGAGGCAACATCAGCATTTCCCTCAAACCTGGCCCGGGGTCTGTGAGGCTGTCCCCATGCACTCAGTGCAGGGCTCTCCGAGCTGTGGATGAAGGGGAGGCAGGACAGGGTGGAGGGGCGAAGAGGCAGGGTAACCTGCTGACCCTATGGTATCTGTGGTCCTGATGGCCAGGGTGGTGTGTGCCGGGGCCGCATCGGTAGAAATAGCCCCAGCCTTGAAGCAGACTCAAGGGAGCCTCAGCCCAGGTGCCAAGGGCCAGGTGTGCTTCTCACCAACATGCGGACACGTTGCAGCCCCTCTGCCCTGCAGCCCCAGGGACCCTAACCCCCTGGCACACAGCCAGGTGGTCAGGGCCCAGGGGTGGTTATGTCCACGGGGGAGGTATGCACTGGAGGAGGACGCTGCCCCTCACCGTAGATTCTAGGGGCACGTGAGTTCCCAGCCTCGTGGGTGGGGTTGGGGATGCCACCTCCTGGGACTCCTTGTCAGTGTTCCCTGATGACGGCCAAAATGTCCCTGAGGTGGGGGTTGGGGGCCAGAGGGGGACAGAGGTCTCTTGGCAGCTGGGCCAATGGCCCGTGGTCACCCAGCTGGAGTGTGTACCCACCGCAAGTGCTGCTCCCTGTCCCCCTTGGGAGGCCAGGCCTGGGCTCGGCCCCTGGCATTGACCATCAGAACTGTAGTTTGTCCTGGGGCCAGGTTTGACGGGCATTTCCTGTCTCTGCAGGTCCCTGGTGCTGAACCGCCTGCGTCCAGTTGCCAGCGGGGGTGGGAAAGCCCAACCGGGCTCCCCTCGGTGGCGGAGCAAAGGCTACCGCTGCATCGGAGGGGTCCTCTACAAAGTATCTGCCAACAAGCTCTCCAAGACCTCCGGCCAGCCCGGCGATGCGGGCAGCAGGCCACTCCTCCGCACAGGTGAGAGGTGAGGGTGGGGGCGCTGGGAGATGACACCTACTGGCCCGCGTGTGGTGGGCACTGCAAGCCAGACCCCCTAACCTCCAACATGCTGTGGCTACTGTGGGCCTTGGTTCAGGTCCCTGTCTCGGGGAGGAGGTCAGGGGCCTCATGCTCCTAGGGAGCCGGTCCAAACAAGCACTTCCCAAATGGGTCACGTCCCAGCCTGGGAGTTAATTTCACTCTTCCATACACCCAGCGCTTTTGTAGCCATCCCTAGTGAGACCGACAGGGCAGCCGGAGAATGGAGGGTGCCAGGAGGCCTTCCTCTGCCATCCCCCAGGAAGGGCCCTGGAGTGGCGCCCACCTCGCATGGCTGAGCGGCCCCTGATTTTCTGTGGAGTGGGGGAGAGTTGCTCACAAGCGCCGTGTTTCGCTTTTGGAAAAAGGATGAGGCCAGGTACGGCAAACACGCCCGGGCGAGCGCACACCTGGGGCCGCGGCGCCCGTAATCGCATTGGCGACGCCTCGACAACTGTGTCTGGAGGCAGCCGGCGCCGCCACCTCGCGCCCTCCCAGCCCAGGGAAACAGGCTCAGGAGAAGGAAATGCTTTGGATTCGCTTATCCTACAAATTAACTAGAAAAATATTTTGGTTTCAGTCCAATTTTATCCCCTTTCTTGTCCATCAAAAAAAAAGAGGAGATTGCAGGTGGTGTTGGGATTGCAGAGGCTGGGCCGTGCTGGCTCCCCGACCCGCCTGGGGCCTAGAGAGAGAACAGGCTCAGCCCCTGGAGGAGGTGGACTCCGAGGGCAGGCCAGCCTCACTGGCCTCCCTGCCTGGCTGTGTTCCTAGCGTCCATCTCTGGGCTCCAGGGGCTTCCGGCTGTTTCCTGGGCAGAGTCGCTGGGAGCAGCATGGGGGCCCTGGCACCTGCCTCACAGGGCTCTGAGCCACACTGTGGCTGGCCAGTGTCCGTGACCATGCCTGCAGGCTGGTGGCCGGGGCTGGGGGGCCCTGGTGAACTGGGCAGGAATAAGTCCCCACTCGCTGAGGATCTGGTGAGAAGCCCTGGGTCCCTTCCTGGGCACTGTGTCACCCCTGTGTGTGCCTCCGCTTCCCCACCCATACCTTGAGGGACTGGGCTGTGTGATTTGTGCGTGTGGCCTCATCTCTGCTACACCCCGGGTGCTCAGTGCAGGAGCTGGCTGAGAACATGGGGGCCTTGGTGAGGCTCCGCCCCTGGGGATGCTGCCATGGGTTGGGGGACAGGCCCTCCTGTCACCCAGCAGGGCCTTCTCTGGTTACCTCTGATCCTCGGACTCTGGAGCTTGGTGGCCTGCGGGGCTACACACAGCTGTTTGTATCATGGAGGGCAGGGGCCTCGGGCTCCTTTCCAGCAGTCATTTCCCTGAGTGAAGTATAAGCCCCTGGCCAGTCTCTGGCACAGCAGGTCCCAGGCACCTGTGGCCGTCCACCAGCCACCAGCCATGTGGGCCAACAGGGACCCTGACCAGTGGAGCTCCCGGGGCCGGCAGCGGGTGCTCTGAGGACATCGCGCTTGGCCCCCAGGGACAAAGCCATGAGGTGCCTCTCTGCTCATGCCGGGTGGTCTCACCTTCCCCTGGGCCTCCTTGCAGAGGCCAAGCCCCATGTTGGCTGGCAGTGTCCTGAGTGCACTGACCCTGCAGGCATGGTCCTGGCGCTGGCTTTCCTCTCTGGTCCTAGAGGCAGTGGGCAGAGCAGCCGGACGGATCCCTCTGCTCAGGGAAGGGCGCCCCGAGCCCTCACCTGCCTGCCTGGGTGGGAGGGTGCCCTGCATCTCCCATGGATGCTGCCTCTGACGTCCCTAGTGCAGGGAGAGGCGCGGGCTGAACGCCAGTGAAGATTCCTTGGGCCCACAGGTGTAAATACGCAGACTCGTGTCCAGTCAGGCAGTCAGGGAGGCCTTTCTCATGAGTTGAAAACTGAGAGGGGCTCAGAAGGGACAGGAGCAGCAAGAGCATCCCGAGGCGGCCATGCAGAGGCCTGGGCGGGAGTGTGAGGGGGTGTGAGGCATCGCAGGACCCTGTGCACAGCCAGCAGGGGGATGAGATGGGTTGGGGGCAGGTGGGGTCTGCCTGGCACCACTGCACCCCCATTCAGAAAGCTCCCGGTAGTCATGATGATAGTGCTGACTGAGGTTGATAATTAAGTGGCCAAGACAGCAGCCGTGGAGACCATGACGTCCTGACGTCCCCGAGAGCCCCGGGCGGCCAGGATAGGCAGCTGAGGCTGCTCCTGGCAGTCAGTTTGCAGGCCCTGGCCTGCTCTGCGGAAGCCGGAGCCAGGGAGGGGATGCCTACTGCCCTTTCCAGGGCCAGAGCCCATCCCAGGGAGGACCCACCCACTCAGGGAGTGGCCCCCACCACAGCAGCTGCATCCCACTCCCTGCACAGTGCCAAGGCTGGCCCCCCCCTCTTCACCCAGGTCGCGGTGCGTCCTTGGGACTCTCCCCGCACCATGTGCCCGTGGGACCCATGGAGGGGCCTGTGGCGTGGGTCCGTCTCCCCGCACCGGGGCCCTTGGGTCGTCTCAGCCCTCGCCGGGATCCTGTGGCCCACGTTTGTTGGCCTGGGTGGGCCTGTGGGGGGAGGTGCACCTGCCATCCCAGCTCCTCCCATCCCTCAGTGTCCACAGAGTCGCCTGTGGCAGGCAGCAGGTTTGCACTTGGCCCCCTCAGACACGGTGCCCAGCACCCGGATGGCCCAGGGTCTGAGCTCTGGGGAGGAGGGAGTGCATAGCCCTGGCCCGCTCAGCAGTGGGGAGGAGAGGGAGGGGCTGCCACACTCCTCCCTGGGAGGCTGCAGCGCTGCTGCGTCTCCCCCTCGGTGCCAAGTGCTGAGCTCCGCAGAATCTCGCCTTCCCATTTACACACATGGCAGAGCCCCGGCGGGCTCAGAGCCCCTGACGTCACCACACCGTGAACAGTCTATCCCGGCCACCCTTGCTGACTGGCCTCTGCCTCTGTTGGCCCTTCCCTTGGCCCAGAGCCGTCAGAGAGCCAGTCTGGTTCCCCCAGCCCTTCTGGGGCACGTCTCATCCCTGCACCAGCAGCAACCCAGAGCTCCCTCATTCAGCCTCAGCAACGCAAGCAAGGAGGGTCTGGTGCACAGAGGCTGGTGCCAGCCAGGGCAGGCAGGGGTCCAGGGGCCTCCTTGCTCCCACCCTTGGCCCTGGGGAGGCCCAGCCTGCCATCGAGTAAAGCTACGGCCTCCGGTGTCCTGCTGGCCAGCTGTGGTGGCGACTGTGGCAGTCCTGGGGCTGTGCAGAGCCCAGTGAGTCTGCACCTGCCCTTAGGGTTGACAGGCGAGGCCACAGCTCCAGCTGCCTGGGCCACCACCGGCCCCGCCTCGCCATGAGGAAGGTAGATGGCTCCCAGCTGTGGGATACCGCTGACTGGCCCACTTAAGAGGAATAATAATTAAAGAAATAAATTTCCTCCCCTGGTGTCAGCAGAAATTTGACTTCAACAAGAAAGTGCAGCCTTCTTGGAAGGAGTGGGGGTGGCTGTCCTGGCTGACCCCCCGGGCTCTGGGCCCCTGATGGCAGAGGACAGTATGGCTTCTACCCCAAGCTTCCCCACTCCCTGAAGCCGAGCCCTCCCTCCCGAGCCCGCCTGCCACCTGAAGGGCCGAGCTCCAGGGCCCCTCCCCACATACTCCTGTGTGGGCCCCCAATGAGCATGGCCCGTATGTGGCCACCAAGAGCCTGATGGTCCCTGTGGTGGGGCAGAGGCCCCAGTCTCTGGCCACAGGGCTGGCCTTGGCTTGTTCTGTGTCCCCAAAGCCCCCAGGCACCTGTGGCCGTGGCCCTCCCTGCTGCGGGCCAGCTGCTGCGTGTTCCTGGCACGTCCGGCCTCTGCGCCTCCCCCTGCTCGTCACCTGCCCACCCTCCCTGGGGTGATGAAGGCCCTGTTCGCGTGCCCTCGCCCCACATCGCCTCTCCTGGGGCGCCCTCTGCTGCTGGCCGCCTTCTCCCAAGGGCGCAGCTTCCATGTGCCCGACGGACGTGCCCTGGAGGGCCTGGTGGGCGCACTGTGAGCGGACCAGGACTTGGCGCAGCCCTGCCTGACTTCCTGGGAGAGGGCTGGCCTGGGAATTGGGGCTGCCTGCGTGCTCCGCTCATCATGGATGTTGTCCCTTGGGCCAGGCAGCAGCTGTCCAGTGGGTGCTGGCCGCAACAGGGGCTGGAGGTGCTGAGGAACCTCTGATTGCAGGGCCCCCAACCCCGCTTGCCTTGCAGAGCCTGACATCCAGCAGTGCCCAGAGCCGGCACTGGGGCACCGAGCAGGGGGTGGGGCTGGTGGGAGCCGAGTCTATTCTGGGAAGATCCCGGGGAAGTGAAAGTTCTCTGGAATGCATGGCGCCTTCTGCTGTGGAGTTGCTGGAGGTTATTCAGTTGAACTTTTTAGCACTTCTCAGGCAGCCCTTGCCTCTTTTCCAGCCAGCTATTTTATGTGCATTTTTTAACACTGCAGAGCATTTGAAAAAGTGCCTCCTGTTCTTGTCAGAACTCCTGCCGTGAGCCTCACACTGGCATTTTTTTAAAGAGCACAAAGTGGAAAGGGAGGTAACCCCTCCTGCTGCACCCGGTCCTGCCAGGCGGGCATGTGATGCCGGCGCGTCCCTGCTGGGAGCAGATGGTGTCGCAGTGTCACTGGCAGCCTGGGCGAGAGCCTGGGAACCAGCAGTGCCGACAGACCGCCGCATTGCCGCGTCCCTCACCACACAGGCTGGCAGGTGCGAGGGCGTGCCCGTGCCGCCTGGATTGGGCCCTGCTGCCCACCCAAGGACAAGGGTCCTGGCCTGAGAACAGGGGCTGCCCTGAGCCCCTTGGCGTTGGTCCCCCCACACCAAGACCCTCATCACCCTCCCTTTGCCCTTGGCCTCCCCACACCCCCCAGTTTTCTGCCTTCTTCAACGCCTCCTTTCCTGCCCCCAGGCACCATTACTAGCTCCTGCTTCTGCCCCAGCCAGGCTCACTGGCCACTCAGCTCTGGAGCTGCCCTTTTGAAACTTGAGACAGGCTGAGTGAGGACAGTAGGCAGGGTCCCTGAGGGCGAAGGGCAGCAGCATCACTGACCGTAGCTAGGGAGCACTGGGCTGGATGCAAAGCACAAAGCGAGGAGTGTGGGGGGCTCCAGCCTGGGGGTGCAAGGGAGCGGAAGCCTTGGGTCCTCAGGTGGGAGTCTGCGGCTGCTGGGCCATCTGGGAGAGTGAGGACGAGGCTGCTCTCTGGTGCTCAGAGTGGGGCAGGTCTGGCTATTTGGGGCTGGGCAGCTTTGGGACATCCCTTTTTAAACCAGGATGGCTTTGTCACCACCTCAGGTCCCCAGAATTTCTGAGTGATGTCACCTCTGCCTCTTAACTGCAGTGTCCATTTCAGCATTTGCCCTGTAGGAAATTGGATCTGGTCTGGGAAGGATCATGCGCGTATTTGAGGAACCCAGGAAAGGCGCCCTCAGCAAGCTCGTCCTGCCCTGCCCACCCCATGATCCTGGGTGACCTCTGTCTGTAAAAGGCAGGCAGGGCTGTGTCACCGGAGCAGACCCTCCTCCTCCAGGTGGCACCCCCTCCCCGCCTCATCCCCTTGGCTCTCAGGCCTGACAGCACTTGGCCATGTTCAGTCCCAAGGTCCATTTCCTTCCTGCCACCGCTGCCCTCCCAGGCCGCCCTCCCAGGCCGTGGTGTGTGGTTTCAGAAAGGTGGGGGTGGTGCTTATGCTTGGGGTTTTGAGGAGCATCTGATGAAGCACCTCTAAAATTTAGAGTAACAGACACTAGCCAGGATCTGCCAGGGCCAGCCCAGGGGCTCAGGGACAGGTGCCCTTCCCCCAGGCCTCCACAGCTGCAGTGGGCAGCTGGGCAGATCCCTCCGCCAAGCGGGCTTTGCCCCCACACCTTCTCTGCTGCATGTCTTTAGTTTTACAGCCCTCTAAAAGTCAGAAACCGTTCTTGTTCCCAAAAGGCCAGACCATGTGTGCCCCATGGGCCATATTCACGCCCTGGTCTCACTGACCCCACAGGTCCCCCACAAGCCCCAGCCCAGGCTCTGGCAGAGGGAGGTGCTGCTGTTAGCAGCTGTTCTGTTTACAGGGCAGCTTCCTGGGTGGCCAGGGCTGAGGAGAGAGCCAGGAACAGTGTCCATGGGCCAGTCACTGCCTTGGCCCAGGGTGGGCACCCAGGGACATGAGGAAGCCAGCAGGGGGTGGTCCAGCCAGCAGAATGTGGCCCTGGGGAGCCTGGCCAGGGAGGCAGCAGGGACAGGCGGGCGGCTCCAGCCCACGTGGCCAAGCCCTCCGCTGGTGCTGCCTGGCTTTGCTGGCTCTGAGGGCAGGGACAGGAGCCCTGCCCGGACCCTGCCCTGGAGAGGAGCCAGACACAGGGCCCAGCAGCTCCCCACTCTCAGGTGCTGTGTCCCCAGAGGGGCCTGGCAGGGCCCAGGGCGTCTGAACCACTGTGGGGAGGGGAGCTCTGGGCAGTTTTCTGGAAGGGAGGCTGTGCCTGAGCTGAGTGCTGGGACCCCTGAGGGCCTTGACTAAGGGGGTCAGCAGGGAAAGGGCGTGCGGGCCAGGCTGTGGCCTGCTATGACCCATGCCTCTCTCCCCCACAGGCCGGCTGGATCCTGCAGGCAGCTGTAGCCGTTCCCTGGCCAGGTACTGCCTTTGGGCTGGGCAGTGGGTGGGCTCCCTGCTCGCCCTCGGGCTCACGCACCTCTCTCCCCGTCTGCAGCCGGGCCGTGCAACGCAGCCTGGCCATCATCCGGCAGGCGCGGCAGCGCAGGGAGAAGAGGAAGGAGTACTGCATGTACTACAACCGCTTCGGCAGGTGCAACCGCGGCGAGCGCTGCCCCTACATCCACGATCCCGAGAAGGTGGCCGTGTGCACCAGGTGCCCTCCTGCCCTTGCTGCGGGCCTGGGGGAGGTTCTGTTCAGGGTCCTTCTGCCCTTGGTCCCTGCCGGCCCTTCCTCACACACGTTTGTCCTGGTGCTGCAGGTTTGTCCGGGGCACCTGCAAGAAAACGGATGGGACCTGCCCCTTCTCCCACCATGTGTCCAAGGAGAAGGTGAGTGCGGCGCTCGTGGCCCTGTTCCCGTGCACCTTTCTCTGGGGCCTCAGCCACCTGGCCTCCAGGCAGATGGTGCCCACAGCTTTCCCTGGGCTTGGGACATGCAGATCCCTGCCCTGGCGTCCTTAGAGTCTGCCGTACTGCCTCTACCCCACCGCAGGCTTTGTAGCTGGGCTGCTTCTTCCCAGGAAAGCAGCGCTGATAGGGTCCCTGCTCACCACACACAGGGGTCTCTTTTCCCTTCTCCTGGCAGCACCAGGCCTCACCAGATCCCCAGGCCCCCCTTACACATGCCCAGGGGCAGGTGGTCCCACAGGTGCCCCTGTGGACCCAGGGCTGAGGCCTCAGGGCCTCTTCAGACTGGGATTGGCAGGAGGGGGGAAGCTGTATGTGAGGGGCTGGGTGGAGAGGCTGCCTGGGCAGAGGGCGGGAGGGAGGGGCTGGAGGGGGAACAGCTGGACTCCTGGCTCATGCGGTTGTCCCCGCCGTTGTCCCCGCCGCCTGAAACCCCACAGACTTGCTTTGAGCCAAGGTGGGTCCCCTGCTGGGAAGAAGCAGGAGAGCCCTGGGGCTGGGGTCAGGGGTCAGTGCTGGCGGGGACATACGTAGCTCCTGTGCCCTGGACTCAGCCACGGTGTGAACACAGCATGCGAGTGGAGTGAGGGCTGCCTCGGGTGAGGGAGGCGGTGTTGGGCAGGGGTGCTGCTGCCGCAACAGCTTTTCCCCTTGAGGAACTTGAAAAGAATCAGCATTTTTCTCCCTAATAGAGCCTCGGAACTCTGTTGTGAGCAATTTGGAAATTCACGTCGAGTTTCGGGTTCATTAGCTCCCAGCTCCAAAGCCGGAGCACATTCCAAGCTGTCTAATGTGGACGCCCGGCACCAGTGCCCTGAATTAATGTTATTGTTATTTGTGTGGACGTGGCAGGGTGCAAACAAGGTTAATTGAAATGAGAATGCAGTTTCCTCTTGATAACAGCCCCGCTCTGACAGCCAAGAGGAGCTCCGTTTGCTGTAGAGTTGGCTTTATCATCCCTTTTTATTAGAGCTAATTTGGGCTCTATATCAAAAACCACATTAAGGGAATTGTCTACAGCCCACCACCGCCAGCCCCAAACAGCCCCCAGCCCCTCTCCCCCTCTGTAGCTGCAGTTAAAAGACAATTAGAAATAAACTCCCGCTCGTTAAATCACCCTTTGTTTCTTTGCCTTCTCCCTCCCTCCCTCTCAGCCCTGGCCGCTGGCTCTCTGGACCCCTTCTTCCCGCCTTGGCCTTAGACAAGTTCCTTTCCCATCTCCAACCTTGCCCCCGAAAAGTGACTTTTTAAAGCCTCTGGGTCTGCCCAGATCCCCCACGGCTCCTTGGGCCCCAGCAGCTCTGAGCAGTCTGGGAAGGGGAGGGGGACGATGGTAGTGGGAGCAGGGAGGGTGGTCTGACCCAGGAGGGAGCAAGGCCCTGGGAGGGGAGTGGGAATAGCTTGGGGCAAGGCTGGAGACCCCGGGGTGCTGGCAGGGGCTCTGGGGGGGGGGGGCTCTGGGCTGAGGCCAGACGGTGACATCCTTGTTCTGAACACCCAGGCAGCCCAGGAGAAGCCCGTGGTGGCCCACGAGGGGCAGGGAGATGTCTCCTGGAGACGGCAAGAGACCCCCTGCTTCCCTCCCTGGGTGGCCCTAGCCCAGCCATTGCTCCTTAGGCCTGAGGTTCCCCCAAATGGGAGGAAAGTTACATTTCTTCCCTCTCCCAGCCCAGTGATGATAACAAGCACTGACTGTGGCCAGTGGCCCTGTGCTGGGGAGGAAGATGCTGCTGGACCCCTCCTGCTGACAGCCTTGGCCTCCACGGTGCTGGCCTGCAGCCAGTGCCACACCAGGCCTGCTTCCAGGTGGCTCCTGCCCACCTAGAGCCCAGGGACACTGCCTGTGGCCCACGGGTCAGGTGCCTGGAGAGGGAGAGCCCTCTGTTGGCTGCTGGCCCGTGGCTCGTCCTCCCACCTAGACACTGGTCCCCATGGCCTGAGAGGCTCCAAGGGCAGCCCTGGCCACAGGCTACTGGTTGGGAGCCCTGGCTGCTATCTTGCCCTGGACGGTGGGCAGGCTCAGAACAGGTGAGGGACTCAGGAGGGCGCCCCTGAGGCTGGGCCACAGGGCCACAGGGCTGCTCCATGCCTCCTCTGGACAGAGTGACGGCAGGGATGTGGTTCACCTGGGGAGGCTGGGGCCCACTTCTGAGCAGCAGCCTCCCTGCCCCGCAGGTCCTGGTGGCTGCCCTTCCTGCCTGCTGGTGCCGCGTGTCCATTTCTCTCTCGGGCAGGGCCGTAGGAGGGTCCCCAGCCACTGTCTGTGGGCCCTGGAGGGTGGCTGCCTGCTGGCCCTCACTACCGGCCCTCCCCACAGATGCCGGTGTGCTCCTACTTCCTGAAGGGCATCTGCAGCAACAGCAACTGTCCCTACAGCCACGTGTACGTGTCCCGCAAGGCCGAGGTCTGCAGTGACTTCCTCAAAGGCTACTGCCCCCTGGGTGCAAAGGTGAGGGGTCCGTGGGGGCCTGAGTGGGCGGGGTTCCTGTGGCTTGTTCGTCCTCTGCTCATTCTTGGGTACCTGCCGTGGTGGCTGGATGACCCTTCTGCAGCCCTGAGGTGGTCAGTGTCATCACGTCCACCTCACAGGTGACTCAGAGAGGTCCAGCAACTTTCCTGGGGTTGCACAGCACCAGCACAGAGTGGGGTTTGAACCATGGGAAGGTGAGGCGCAGAGGACCTAGACTTCCAGGTGCAGCACTGGTAGCCCCGAGAGCTGGCCCCCCATAGTAGGGGTGTGGCGACTGGGCCGGAGCAGCTCCTGAGATGTTGCTGGGGGTGGCAGTGCAGTGAAGGGGATATTGGAGGCCAGGGGGCCGGCAGGGCTGCAGGTGGATGTGGGGCCAGCAGTCTCCCCAGGAAGGCAGGGGGTGGACGGGACACTCCCACCCAGCCTGGGACAGAGGGGTGGGCCAGGCAGAGCTGAGGGGACCGCCTGAGCCATGGCTGGCAAGGGTGGAGTGAGCTGGTGCCGGAGCTCATTGCGGGGCACCACTGCTGGGTGGAGAACTGGGGACCTGGCCTGCAAGGGTCACCTGCAGCTGATGGCTCCGGCTCTCCTCTTCCTGGGGGCATGACTGACTCCTGTGTTGCGGAGGCTCACGGGCTCACCTGTCTGGGAAATTCCCGGCAGTGGAGCCAGCTCCTCCCCTCTGCCTCACCTGCCCTCCTGGGCTTCACCAGGACTCCCTGCCACAAGCAGCGTGGCCTCAGCATCCCCAGTGGGCCTAGTCCCGGGTACAGGCCCCCTCTCCCCCAGCCTCTCACACCTGTTTCTCTCCCTGCCCTGAGGGCTCCTGCACCTGTGCTAGGGCTGGTGGCCGAGGCTGGGGGCCTCCTGGCTCAGGCTGGGGAGGGGCCAGAGCTGGGGGACCTGGAGATGCTCCTTGTCCCTGGCATCTTGGGAGGGAGCCCCGGGGCCTGCAGCACGGCTCACTGCCACCCGGTCCTCACACTTGTGTTGGCGCTGCCTCAGGGTCTGCAATCCCCGTGAAGCCGAGAACACCAGGCACCCCAGGAACCCTTTCTCAGCCCACCCGCAAGGACACCAGGCCCAATGCTCTGGCGGCTCTCCTGCCCCTCCCTTGCTGAGTTCACCTGTGGGGTCCTGTAGAAGCTGGGCCACGCACTCCTTCCTGTGCACAGCGTTCTGTGGTGGGCCGGGCCCTTCCCAAGCATCCTCTCCCTCATCCTCAGTCGTCACACCCACTTCCCGGGAGGAGCCAGCCCACAGCTCCTGCTGCCAGGCCAAGGGTTGGCCAGGCCGGGCTCCCCAACCTGAAACCTGGCAGGCAATCCCCTCCGGGGAGGTAGGGCCTGGCTGGGGCAGCCCCAGACCCTGTGGGGGCAGTGGCAGGATCCCCATGGAGGCCATGGCTGATTATTGTAAAATGTTTCGATTTAAATGAAAATATCAAAGTGATATTTAGGTCCTGCTTCTATTAGTGGAAGTGCTTACTGCTGCCTTTCCGTGTGTCCGCGCTGCAGCACCCGCATGATGGATAGCAGCTTGTAATTATATATGGGAAAGCGCTGAGCCGGCCAGATCCAGTGGGGACAGGCGGCAGCCCGGGCCTGCGAGGGTTAATTTTATTCTCTAAATAATGTGAAAAGTGCTGAATCGTCACCTTGCGCCTGAAGTAGAAGTCCTCAAATGGGCCCCAGAGAGTTTATAATATTCCACTGAATCAAGTGAAATTGTTAACCTTGCTTCATAAAGCGATGGCTTGTTAAAGAGCCACATTCCCTTTCCTTGTGAATAATTCAGGCTGGGAGTAAATCTCTGCTCCTTCCCCTTTTGGGGGGCCACGGCTGTGGCTCAGGGGTCAACCTCTGCCAGATGCCGCCTGTCCTCCTAGATAGCAGGACGGGGATGACTTCAGACTGCCTGTTTGTGCACATCTGCGGGGTCTGCTGCATCCTGCCGCGTCCTCCCCGGTAGATGCGGAGTCCTCCCCAGTAGACGTCCCTGTCCGGGTGCAGCGCTGTTTTCCTCCCTTGCCTGGGGCGCTCGCTCCATCCTTGTCAAAGGGATCTCCCCGCCTGATACGTTTTGCTGGGGGGAGACTTTGAGACTAGAAAACTCTACCTTCTCTCCTTAGTCTTAATAGCCAGCTGTGTCTGTCTGCTGTCAAATTCTGATCTGCCGCCTGTGTCCTTGAACGGAAGAGTTTTCCCTCCTCCGTGCTCACTGCTCGCCTGTTTGTCCAGGGGTGTGTCCGGCTGTGTCCATTGCCATCCCCTCTTAATACGCTGCCTTGCCAGGGCTCCTGCCCTTATGATGTGCCTGACAGTCTCTGCACCCCTCCTTGCTCTCTGCACCCAGATGCTCCCACCACCCGGCAGCTCTGGGACAGCCGCTCCTGGCTCCTTACGGGTGTGTTTAAGACTCAGGGTCTGGGCCGGGCACGGTGGCTCACACCTGTAATCCTAGCACTTTGGAAGGCCGAGGCAGGTGGATCACCTGAGGTCAGGAGTTCAAAACCAGCTTGGCCAACATGGTGAAACCCCATCTCTACTAAAAATACAAAAAGTTAGCCAGTTGTGGCGGCAAATGCCTGTAATCTCAGCTACTCGGGAGGCTGAGGCAGGAGAATTGCTGGAACCCAGGAGGTGGAGGTTGCGGTGAGCCGAGATCGCACCATTGCATTACAGCCTGGGCGACAAGAGTGAAACTCTGTCTCAAAAAAAAAAAAAAAAAAAAAAAGACTCAGGGTCTCAGTGCTGCTCCTGGTGGCTCTAGGTGGGACAGCTGCTCCTGCAGGGCGCCCTGGTTCCTTCTGAGTGTGTTTAGGACTCAGGGTCTGGGCACCGCGTGTGCTTGTTGCGGCTGGGGTGTTGGCTGCTGCCAGCACCCCCAGTGCACAGGGCTGGGGAGCATCGTGTGCAACGTGTGCAGGGGTGACAGTGACTCCATCCCCACCTCTGCATTGAGAGCTCCTGCGC
Source organism: Pongo abelii (assembly GCF_028885655.2). Taxonomy (NCBI): domain Eukaryota; kingdom Metazoa; phylum Chordata; class Mammalia; order Primates; family Hominidae; genus Pongo; species Pongo abelii. The sequence goes on along the minus strand of NC_071992.2, from coordinate 159,954,436 downwards.
ACTTTGGCCCTCCTGCATCTGCAGTACCTGCTCCATGAGCCTCCGCGCTGCCGTTTCCCACACCCTGTGTGTGGTTGGTGCCTGTCTGCAGGGAGCTGTCGGGAGAGGGAGGGCCCTGCCTGAGCCTTGGGTTTCAGCTCCCCAATGCGAGCTGAGGCCTGAGTCACCCCTCACGCACACCCTGCCTTCGTCCTCCAGGCTTGCAGGGGCTCCTGTGTCCTCTGGACAGCGCCCGTCTTGGTTTTGGTCACGTACAGCGCTTCTCTGTTGGTGCCCTGCTTTCGCCAGTGCTGCCCTTTGTTAGGCCGAATCCTTCGTCCTTTATGAGGCAAGGTCCTGACATCCTTTGCCCTGTGATTTGTGCTCGCGGGTATTGTTTAGGACCAGTCTCCACCCACGGTCACAGAGTGCCTCCCGCATTGCCTGCTGCTGGCTCAAGAGGCAGCTGTGGGTGTAGCTTGTCCCTGCATGGTTACTTCCTCCTCTGGCCTCAATCTCCTTTTATATACAATCGGGATAATGGCACTGCCTATCTCAGAGGGGCATGGCGACTCTTCAGGGGGCCACAGTGGGCCTGGCAGTGTCCTGGGTGGCCCTGGCACAGGGAGGCCTCCCTACAAGTCGGCTGCCGTTCGCTGTTCTTTATTTGCGTGATGTGTGAGGTGGGGCCTCACTTAGTTTTTCTTCATGTCATGGGTGCTTTCCCTCAACAGTGGTCTAACCCTTTGATCTGTGGTGTCCGCTTAAAAAAAAAAAACAGCTTTATTGAAGTACAGTTTCCCTCCCACACAATTCGTCTGCTCTAGGTGTATGGTTCTGTGGGTTTGAGTAAACTTAGAGTCGTACAGCCGCACCACAATGCAGCTTTCAGTCGTTTTCATTGCCCCCCAGAATTCCCTCAGCTCTGTTGATCATCAGTCCCAGCCCCGCCTTGCTCCCACCCCCGGCCGCTAACACTCATCCACTTCTGTCTCGGTAAGTTTCTTTTGTGGGCCTTTCGTGTCACTGGAATCATACAGTACACGGTTGTTTGGCATCTTTGATTTTGCATCATGTTTGGAGGTCTGTCCTGCAGCACCTCAGCGCCGCACCCCTTTTTATTAGAGTCAAGCCGCTGCAGAGACTCTCCACACTTTGTCCATTCATGAGTGGGGCACATTCGGGTGGTTTCTGGTTGGGGGCTGTCGTGAATAATGCTGCCTCCAGCCTTCGTGTGGCCGATGCTTTTGCTTCTCTTGTGTAGACACCTAGGAGTGGAATTGCAGGGTCATAGGGTCACTGCAGGGCTACGGGGTCACTCTAGGTTAACAGCCTCCTGTTTTCTAAAACGGCTTCACTGTTTGAGACTCCTGCCGGCAGCGAGCAAGCGTTTCGTCTTGCTTACTTCCTCGCTAGCTCTGGGTATCTGCCTTTCTGGCACACCCGTTCTGGTGGGCGTGGCGTGCCGTATCCCTGGGGTTTTGGTTTGTATTTCCCTGATGGCCTGGACGTGCAGAGCACCTGGGTGCTTATGGGCCATTCCTATCATTGTTGAAAAACAGCTTTGTTGAGATATGATTCACATATCACATAATTCACCCATTTTAGTGTACAATTCAATAGTTTTTGGTATACTGTGTTACTTTTTAATTGTGGTAAAATATATATAACATAAATTTTGACCATTTTTAAGTGTCAAAATGGCACTTAGTTCAATAGCGTTAACTACATTCACAACACCGTAGAAACATTGCAAAATGTTTTCCTCACCCTGACAGAAACACCGAATATTCAGCAACGACTCTCCACTCCTCACTTCCCAAACCCTAGTTAGACACCTCTAACTAGTTATCTCAGTGAAGGCGCCTCCTCTAGCTATGTCCTTTAAGTGGAATCGTACATTCTGTCCTTTGGTGTCCGGCGTCTTTAACGCAGCATCATGTTTCCAGGGTTCACACGTGTGGCACCACCTCATTCCTTTCTTATGGCAGAGTAACATTCCGTTGTGTGTGCACTGCGTTTTGTTAGTTCCTTCATGTGCTGGTGGGTATGTGGCTACTGTGACGGGTGCTGTAGTGATTCCTGACGGGCAGGTATCTGTTTGAGTTCTGCTTTCACTTCCTGTGGGTGTATATTGAGGAGTGGAATTGCTGGAGTCTGAGTAATTCTGTGTTTAGCTTTCTGAGGAATCGCCGAAGTGTTTTCTGTTGTGGCTGCACCATTTTACATTCCCAGCAACGGCACACGGGTTCCCGTTTCTCCACACCCTCCCCACCACTTGTTGTGGTTGAATTTCTTTATTCTAACTTTTTTTGTGTGTGGATGCTTTAGGGTTTTCTTACATATAAGATCATGTCATCAGCAAACAGATAATTTTACTTCTTCCTTTTCAATTGGGATGCCTTTTCTTTCTTTCTTTCTTTCTTTTTTTTTTTTTTTTTTTGAGACATAGTCTCACTCTGTCGCCCAGGCTGGAGTGCAGTGGCGTGATCTCGGCTCAACTGCAACCTCCGCCTCCCGGGTTCAAGTGATTCTCCTGCCTCAGCCTCCCAAGTAGCTGGGACTACAGATGCATGTGCCACCAAACCCAGCTAATTTTTGTATTTTTAGTAGAGACAGGGTCACACCGTGGAGCCAGGCTGGTCTCAAACTCCTGACCTCAGATGATCCGCCTGCTTTGGCCTCCCAAAGTGCTGGGATTATAGGTGTGAGCCACCACGCCCAGCCTCTGGCTAGAACTTTTAATACTATGTTGAATTAAAATGGCAACTGTGGGCATCCTTGTCTTTTTCCTCATCTTAGAAGAAAAGCTTTCATTTTTCACCATTGAATATGACGTTAGCTATGGGCTTTTATGTATAGTGTTTACCACACTGAGGAAGTTGCCTTCTATCCTATTTATTGGGTTTTCGTTTTTTTTAAAACATGAAATGCTGTTGAATTTTGTCAGGTCTTTTTCTAGATCAATCGAAATGATCTTGTGGTCTTTTTCCTTTATTCTATTAAGGTGGTCGGCTCATGACTCTGACCACACTGAATCACAGTCAGTCACAATCTCATTCATTGATTTTTGTGTATGAAACCATCCTTGCATCTGGGAATAACTGGTTATGATGTGTAATCCTTTTTTTGGTTTGTTTTTGAAATAGAGTTTTGCTCTTGTTGCCCAGGCTGGAGTGCACTGGTACGATCTCGGCTCACTGCAAACTCCGCCTCCCAGGTTGGAACAATTCTCCTGCCTCAGCCTTATGAGTAGCTGGGATTTCAGGCACACGCTGCCAGGCCCAGCTAATTTTTGTATTTTTAGGAGAGACTCGGGTTTTGCCATGTTGGCGAGGCTGATCTCAAACTCCTGACCTCAGGTGATCAGCCCGCCTTGGCCTCCCAAAGTGCTGGGATTATAGGCGTGAGCCATTGCACCTGGCCCTTGATGTGTAATCCATTTAATGTGCTGCTGAATGTTTTGCTGAGGATTTTTGCATCAATATTCATAAAATATATTGGTTGGTAGTTTTCTTTTAGTGTCTTTGTCTGGTTTTGTTATCAGGGCACTACTGGCTTCACAGAGTGAATTAGGAAATGTTTCCTTCTCTTAAACATCTTGTAAGAGTAGGAGAAGAATTGGTGTTGATTCTTCTTTTAAATGTTTTAGTGGAATTCACCAGTGAAGCCATCTGGTCCTGTGCTTTTCTGTCTTTTTTCTTTTTTTTCTTTTTCTTTTTTTTTTTTTCTTGAAGAACAAGGTCTCGCTATATTGCCCAGGCAGGTCTCGAACTCCTGGGCTCAAGTGATCCTCCCACCTCTGCCTTCCTAAATGCTGGGGTTACAGGCGTGAGCCACTGCGCCCAGCTGTGTCCTAGGCTCAAGTGATCCTCCCACCTCTGCCTCCCTAAATGCTGGGGTTACAGGCATGAGCCACTGTGCCCAGCTGTGTCCTGGGCTTTTCTTTGTTGGGAGATTTTTGATTACTGACTCAATCTCCTTGCTGTGTAGATCTAGTTAGATTTTCTACTCTTCAGTCAGTTTTGGTGGATTGTTTATCTCTAGGAACTGGTCCATTTCATCTAAGTTGTCGATTTTCTGTGTGTATAATTGTTTGAAGTATTTAATAATTGTCCTTTTGATGTCTGCAGAATCTGCAGTGATACTGGAAATTTCATTTCTGTTACTGGAGGTTCGTGACTTCTCTTTTTCATTGTCCGTTTTACTAGAGGTTTGTCAATTTATTGATCTTTTCAAAGTACCCATTCTTTGTTTTACTGATTTTTCTCTATTGGTTTTCTGTTTTCAATTTCATTGGGCTTTCTGCTCTTATTATTTCTTTCTTTCTGCTTACTTGTGGTTTATTTTGCTGTTTTTTTCCCACTATATTCTTGAAATGGTAGCTTAGATTATTGATTTGAATAATTTGAATATTTTCCCTTTTTTCTGAGATAGGGTCTCACTCTCACCCAGGCTGGAGTACAGTGGTGCAGTCATGGCTCACTACAGCCTCAACCTCCTGGGCTCAAGCAGTCCTCCTGCCTCAGCCTCCTGAGTAGGTGGGACTACAGGTGCATATCACCATACCTGATTAATTTTTTAAATTTTCTGTAAGATAGGGTCTTGTTCTGTCACCCAGGCTGGTCTCAAACTCCTGGCCTCAAGCAATCTTCCCACCTCAGCCTCCTGAGTAGCTGGGACTACAGGTGCATGCTACCACGCCTGGCTAATTTCTGTATTTTTTATAGGGATGAGGTCTCGCTATGTTGCCCAGGTTGGTCTCAAACTCCTGAGCTTAAGCAATCCATCCGCCTCAGCCTCCCGAAGTGCTGGGATTATAGGTATGAGCCACCAAGCCCAGCTCCTGTGATTTTTTTTGTTTTATTTCCCTTGAGATTTTCTCTCTGCCCTATGGATTATTTAGTAAAAGGCATAAGAGTCATACGATCTGAAGAGAAACCAGAGTATTGCCTATGGATTATTTAGAAGTGTGTTATTTAGTTTCCAAGTGTTTTGAGATTTTCCTGTTACCTTTCTTTCATTGATTTCTAGTTTGATCTATATTGATTAAAATCATACAGATTTTAATTCTAAGTTTCTCATGGTTTGTTTTATGGCCGAGGATATGGTCTGTCTTGGTATATGTTCCATGTGTACTTGAAAAAAAATGTATATTCCACTGTTGTTGGTGCTCTATAAATGTCTAATAGATCTTGGTAGTTAAAGGTGTTTTTGAGTTCTCTATATCCTTGACGATTTTCGGTCTAGTTTTCAGTTGTTGAGAGAGGTGTTGAAGTCTCTAACTATAATTGTGGATTTGTCTATTTCTCCTTTCATAGCTATCAGTTATTGCTTCAAGTATTTTACAGCTTTTTTGTTTGGTGCATTTACATTAGAATTGCTGTGCATTCTTTTTGTTGTTGCTGTTGTTGTTTAGAGACTGGGTCTCACTTTGTTGCCCAGGCTGGAGCTCAGCGGCACAATCACAGTTCACTGCAAGCTCAAACTCCTGAGCTCCAGCGATCCTCCCACTTCAGCCTCCTGAGTAGCTAGGACTACAGGCGTGCACCACCATGTCTGGCTACTTTTAAAATTTTTTTTGTAGAGATAGGGTCTCGCTATGTTGCTCAGGCTAGTGTTGAACTCCTGGCCTCAAGTGGTCCTCCTTGGCCCAAAGTGCCGGGATTACAGGTGTGGCCCTACTATGCATTCTTGATAGATTTACTCTTTTATTATTATATAATGTTTCTGTCTCTGATGATTTTCTTTGCTTTGAAGTCATCTTTTTCTGATATTAATATAGCCATGCCTGTTTTCTTTGAATCAAGTTTTCATGTCTTTTTTCTCTTTTTACTTTAAATTTATATATGTGTCATATTTGAAGTGACTTTCTTGTAGACAGCAGATAGTTCAATCATGTTTTAAAATTCACTCTGCCAATCTCTGTCTTTTAGTTGATGTATGTAGGACATTTACATTTAATGTGGTTATTGCTATATTAGGGCTTAAGTGTATCATTTGATTTATTTTGTTTTCTATTGGTTCTTTTTTTCCCTCTGGGTTTTCTTCCCCCTGCCTTCCTATGGGTTACTTGAACACTTTTTAGAATTTTTATTTGATTTACTTATAGTGTTTTTCAGTATAGATCTTTATTCAGTAGTCTTCCCTTCTCTGTGGGGGATACATTCCAAGATCCCTCATGGATACCTGAACCCATGGGTGTCATGGAACACGATTCCATCATTTGGAACATGTTTCTATTATCTTCCACCCACAAATCAAATGCCTTTTTAAATCTTTTTTTTTTTTTTTGAGACAGAGTCTCACTCTGTCGCCCAGACTGGAGTGCAGTAGTGCGATCTTGGCTCACTGCAACCTCTGCCTCCTGGGTTCAAGCAATTCTCCTGCCTCAGCTTCCTGAGTAGCTAGGATTACAGGTGTGTACCACCATGCCTAACTAATTTTTATGTTTTTAATAGAGACGGGGTTTCACCATGTTGGCCAGGCTGGTCTTGAACTCCTGACCTCAAATGATCCACCCGCCTAGGTCTCCCAAAGTGCTGGGATTACAGGCATAAGCCACCACGCCCGGCTGCCTTTTTAAATCTTAACTAAACGTTTATCACACACTGTAGCCCTAACTTTTGCAGTTTGCAGTGTGACAGCAAAATTAGCATTAATTTCTTTTTTTCTTTCTTCACAATTTCATGGATAGAAGATTCATTCTTACTGTAGATCTCAGCAACCTCAAAATATTATATTATTATTTTTTTTTTGGGAGGGGCAGAGTCTCGCTCTGTCACCCAGGCTGGAGTGCAGTGCAGTGGCACAACCTCTGTCCACTGCAACCTCCGCCTTCTGGGTTCAAGCGATTCTCCTGCTTCAGCCTCCCAAGTAGCTGGGATTACAGGCACGTGCCACCACGCCTGGCTAATTTTTGTATTTTTATTTTTATTATTTTTTTGAGATGGAGTCTAGCTCTGTCACCCAGGCTGGATTGCAGTGGTGCAATCTTGGCTCACTGCACCCTCCATCTCCTGGGTTCAAGTGATTCTCCTTTTTCAGCCTCCTGAGTAGCTGGGATTACAGGGGCCCGCCACCACACCCAGCTAATTTTTGTATTTTTAGTAGAGATGGGGTTTCACTGTGTTGGCCAGGCTGGTCTCCAACTCCTGACGACCTGATCCACCCGCCTTGGCCTCCCAAAGTGCAGGGATTATAGGCGTGAGCCACCACGCCCAGCCTATTTTTTTTTTCTTAAGTTGAGAACTTTCACCTTTTTACCTAAAGGAAACATTTTACAGCTTCTCTTATCCAAATTGTTAGCATCACTACTGTTGCACTTTGGGCCCATTTTTTATGAAAATAAGGGTTACCCGGACACAAGTGCTGCCGTACCACAAGAGTCAGTGTGATGAGGGAGACAGCTACTAAGTGACTAATGTTAGGTCGTGTATACAGCGTGGAAAAAGGAATGATTCGTGTCCTGGGCAGGACAGAGCATGACGGCACAAGATTTCATCACACTACTCAGAATAGCATGCACTTAAGCATTTATGAATTGTTGGCCGGGTGCGGTGGCTCATGCTTGTAATCCCAGCACATTGGGAGGCCGAGGCAGGTAGATCATGAGGTCAAGAGATCGAGACCATCCTGGCTAACATGGTAAAACCCTATCTCTACTAAAAATACAAAAAAAAAAAATTAGCTGGGCATGGTGGCAGGCACCTGTAGTCCCACCTACTTGGGAGGCTGAGGCAGAAGAATGGCGTGAACCCGGGAGGCGGAGCTTGCAGTGCAGTGAGTCAAGATTGCACCACTGCACTCCAGCCTGGGTGACAGTGAGAGACTCCATCTCAAAAAAAAAAATTATGAATTGTTGGCCGGGCACGGTGGCTCACACCTGTAATCCCAGCACTTTGGAAGGTCAAGGTGGGCAGATCACCTAAGGTCAGAAGTTCAAGACCAGCCTGGTCAACATGGTGAAACCCTGTCTCTACTAAAGTTACAAAAAAAAAAAATTAGCTGAGTGTGGTGGTAGGTACCTGTAATCCCAGCTACTTGGGAGGCTGAGGCAGGAGAATTGCTTGAACCCGGGAGGTGGAGGTTGCAGTGAGCCGAGATCGCACCACGGCACTCCAGCCTGAGCAACGAGAGTGAAACTCCATCTGGGAAAAAAAAAAAAAAGTTATGACTTGCTTATTTCTGGAATTTTTCCATTTAATATTTTTGGACCACAGTTGACTTCAGGTAACTGAAACTGCAGAGAGTGAAACAGTGCAAAGGGGAGGACCACCATATAGCTTTTGTGGTACTTACCTTGGGTATTATATTTGCATGACTGATCCACGTCTGCTGGTGGTGTGTTTTGCCAGTTTGAGTGAAGTGTGGAAACCCTACCTTCCCTCATCTCCCTTAACCTCCCCTTTTATAACCGTCTGGAATACTTCCTCTACAGAAGTTAGAACCCCAACAGACACAGTTACAATTTTTATTTCAATCATCAAACATAATTTAGAAAACTGGGGAAGAGATGGAAAGTCTGGTATGTTTATCCATATTTTTGCTTATCTTGTTCTTTATTCCTCCCTGTTGTTCCAAGCCTTTTTCTTTTGTTTCCTTTTTGTTTGGAGAACTTTAACCACTTTTTAGGGTAAGACTGGTGGTGACATTGTTTTTCTTCATCAGAGAATGTCTTGATTTCCCCTTTATTCCAGAAGGATAATTCACTGAATATGGGATTCTGTGTTGACAGTTCTTTCTTTTGAGCTTGAAAAATGTTGTGCCTCGTCCTTATGTCCTCCATGGTGTCTAGTTAGAAATCCACTGTCGTTTGAATTTTTCCCCTGTAGGTAAAATGTGGTTTCTGTGGGGTGCTGTGACTCGTTCCTGTAATCTCAACATTTTGGGAGAACCAGGTGGGCAAATTGCTTGAGCCCAGGAATTTGAGATTACCTTGGTCAACATGGCAAAACCCCATCTCTTTAAAAAAAAAAAACCAAAAACCAAAAATTAGTCACACATGGTGGTATGCGCCTGTGGTCCCAGCTACTCAGGTGGCTGAGTTGGGAGGATTGCTTGAGCCCTGGAGGTCGAGGCTGCAGTGATCTATGATGGTACCACTAGGCAAGAGAGTGAGACCCTGTCTCAAAAAAACAAACATAATGTAGTTTCTCTCTGGCTGCTTTGAAGATTATTTCTTTGTCTTTAACTTTCACTGTCTGACATCTGGGGTAGATGTCTTTGGTCTATCCTGTCTGAGGTTTGCTCAACTTCCTGAATCTATAGGCTTATGTGTTTTACCAAATTGGTAAAGTTTGTATTATTTCTTTGAGTTCTTTTTCATCTGTTTATGCATCTCCAGTTACATGAATGTTAGGTCTTTTGTTGTGGTCCCAAGGTCCCGAAGGCACTGTTCATTTTTTAAACCTTATTTTCTTTCTGTCGTTCAGATGGGTTAATTTCTGTTATTCTGTCTTCCAGTTCTCTGTCTCATCCATTCAGCTGTTGAACCATACACTGAGTTTTTTATTTCAGTTATTGTATTTTTTAGTTCTAAAATGTTCATTTGGTTCTACTATATCTTCTTTTTCTCTGTTGATACTTTCTATTTCTTCTGTTTCCAGCATGTTTGTATTGCGTGTAGAAGTGTCTTTGTGATGCTGTTCTGTCTTTATGAAATAATTCTGACGCTCTGTCTGTCAGCGTTGGCGCTGCCCCTCTTCACCGAGCTTGGAGCCTCCCTTGTTGTTAGTGTGAGCAGCCACTTTCTGTGGGAGCCTAGTCATGCTGGCTGTTTGGTGGAGGTGCTGCCTCCTTCTTACCAGCTAGGAGTGGAAACCCAGCTGCCTGCACTTGGCCTCATTGACACTGTGGAGGGTGGTGTGGAAAACAGACCTTCCCTGAATCTTCCCTCCCTGCCTTGGGGGAAGGAGTTCCACGATGCCTCTTCCACATGGCCTCCACTGACTCCGTGGGGGATGGAGAAGGGGTGAATGTCCTGGCTTTTCACCACCCCGGCAAGGAAGGGAAGGGCCTCCTGGCCAGGGTTGAGTCCAGGCTCCCTCCTCAGCCTTTGCTGGTCTGGCTGGGGGTGCATTGGTTTTGCATGTTGGCTGGAATAGGATGGCTGTTGCCCGAGAGCTTCTGTCTTGCTGGGCTGCCCTTTGCCTGTACCTCTGGGGATTTCTGGGCTGTGGCTTCCTTGACTCCAAGTCTTGGATGAGGGCAGGAAGCAGCCCAAGGGAACCCAGCACCAGTCATGCCCCGATCCCTAGCCATCAGCGCCTTCTCCGCAGCCAGAGGTGGCTTGGGTTTGTTACGGTGGCACTTAGCGGGAAGTACAGGGATGGTAGGTTGGTACTTTGGGTCTGTCTGCCCAGCAATGCAAGCTCCTTCTTTTTTCTTTTCTTTTTTCTTTTTCTTTTTTTTTTTTTTTAAGACAGAGTCTCACTTTGTCACCCAGGCTGGTGTGCAGTGGTGCAATCTCAGCTCACTGCAACCTCTGTCTCCTGGGTTCAAGCAATTCTCCCACCTCAGCCTCCCGAGTAGCTGGGATTACAGGTGTGCACCACCATGCAAGGCTAATTTTTGTATTTTTAGTAGAGACGGGATGTCACCATGTTGGCCACGCTGGTCTCGAACTCCTGGCCTCCCAAAGTGCTGGGATTACAGGGGTGAGCCACCATGCCCAGCCTACTTCTTTTTAATGCCGGTTTTGGCTTATTGTCCCCCAGAAGTGGATCCATTTTACTGAGGTTTTCAACATATGGGTGCATGTCAGTGTGTCTACTGACGTGCAACATCCTTTGTCGCGTCTAGAGTTTTTTTCATCTGTATTTAATTTGTGTTTTCTCACTTGTTTCTGGGAACAGTCTTGCAGGGGCATGTTTATCTTATTGCCCTTTTCAGACAACCAGCTTTTGGTTTTGCTAGTGTTCTTTATTGCTTGTTCCTTTTCTTTTTCATTGACTTCTGTCGTTGCTCTTTATTATTTCCCTCCTGCTTTAGGTTTTCCCCGGACTCCTGTCCTGCTTCCTGCCTTCTGCTCTGGGAGCACTTGTTCCCGTGTCCGTAGGTTTTGGGTTCTGGCTGATGTGCTTTGAGCTCTTGGCCTCCCTCTCAGGAGCCCCTCCCTGCTGTCCATGTGGGCACCCGCAGTCCCCCACACCAGTCCCACAGGCCTTCTCTGGTGGTTTGTTCACTGGTCAGGGTCTGGTAGAAAGCATCCGGTCACTTACTGTGTTTAATAAACTTGTTATTATTTTAGATTTGCCAAAAGTTGCAAACATATCACAGAGAGTTCCCATATACCCTCAGCCAGCCTCCCCTGCTGGGAGCGTCCTGTAGATCCACAGCCAGCAGTGTGATGTGGTTTGCCCTATGTCCCTGCCCAAATCTCATGTCGAATTATCATCCCTGAGGTGGAGCTGGGGCCTGGTGGGAGGTGATTGGATCACGGGGATGGCTTCTAATAGTTTAGCACCATTCTCCAGTGCTATTCTTGTGATAGAATGTTCACAAGATCTGGCTGTTTAAAAGTGTATAGCACCTCCTCCCTCTCTCGACCTCCTGCTCCAGCCCCCTCTCTCGACCTGCTCGGCCACGTGAAGTGCCTCGCCCTCCCTTTGCCTTCTGCCACGATTGGAAGCTCCCTGATGCCTCCCCAGAAGCAGATGCTGCCATGCTTCCTGTACAGCCTATGAACTGTGAGCCAATTAAACCTCTTATCTTTATAAATTACCCAGTCTCGACTGGGTGCAGTGGCTCACACCTGTAATCCTAGCTCTTTGGAAGGCCGAGGTGGGCGGATCACTTGAGGCCAGGAGTTCAAGATCAGCCTGGCCAACGTGGCCAAACCCCATCTCTACTGCAAATAGAAGAATTAGCTGGGCACAGTGGTACATGCCTGTAATCCCAGCTACTTGGGAGGCTGAGGCATGAGAATTGGTCGAACCTGGAGGTGGAGGTTGCAGGGGGCTGAGATTGTGCTACTGCACTCCAGCCTGGGCAGCAGAGTAAGACACTGTCTCAATAAAGAAATAAATTACCCAGTCTGAGGTATTTATTTACAGCAATGTGAGAATGGACTAATAAAGAAAATTGGTACTGAGGAGTGAGGCATTGCTATACAGATACCTGAAAATGTGGAAACAGCTTTGGAACTGGGTAACCCACAGAGGTTGGAAGAGTGTGGGGGGCTCAGAAGAAGACAAGAAGATGAGGAGAGTTTTGAAGTTTCTAGAGACTTGTTAAATTGTTGTGACCAAAATGCTTAGAGTGATATGGACAGTGAAGTCCAGGCTGAGGAGGTCTCAGATGAAGATGAGGAGCTTATTGGGAACTGGAGCAAAGGTTACTTTTGTTATGTGCTAGCAAAGAGGTTGGCTGTACTATGTTCCTGCCATGGGGATCTGTGGAACTTTGAACTGGAGAATGATGATTTAGGCTATCTGGTGGAAATTTCGTGGGTTTTGTTTTGTTTTGTTTGTTTCTTTGAGATGGAGTCTTGCTCTAGGCTGGAGTGCAGTGGCGCAATCTCAGCTCACTGCAACCTCTGCCTCCCAGGTTCAAGCAATTCTCCTGCCTCAGCCTCCCAAGTAGCTGGGGTTGCAGGCATGTACCACCACACCCAGCTAATTTTTGTATTTTAGTAGAGATGGGGTTTTAGTAGAAACATAGTTTCACCATGTTGACCAAGCTGGTCTTGAACCCCTGACCTCAGGTGATCCGCCCGTTTTGGCCTCCCAAAGTGCTGGGATTACAGGCATGAGCCACTGTGCACAACCAATCTGGTGGAAGTTTCTAAGCAGCAAAGCGTTCAAGGTGTAGCCTGGCTGCTTCTGACATTCTGTGCTCATATGTGTGAGCAAAGAAATGACCTCAAGCTGGAACTTATATTTAAAAGGGAAATAGAGTTTGGAAAATTTGCAGCCTGGCCATGTAGTAGAAAAGAAAAGCCCATTTTCAGGGGAGGAATTCAAGCAGGCTATAGAAATTTGTGTGACTAAAAAGAAGGCAAGTGCTAATAGCCAAGACAATGGGGAGAAAGCCTCAAAGGCATTTCAGAGATCTTCATGTCAGACCCTCCCATCACTGGCATGAGGCCTAGGAGAACTGAATGGTTTCCTGGACCTGGCCCAGAGCGCCACTGCCCTGCACAGCCCCAAGATCTGGCTCCCTGTGTCCAGCCATTCCAGCTCCAGCTGTGGCTCAAAGGGGACAAGGTACAGCTCTGGCCACTGCTTCAGGGGGTGCAAACCATAGTAAGCCTTGGAAGCTTCTATGTGGTGGTAAGCCTGCAGGTACTCAGAGTGCAAGAGTTGAGGTTTGGGAGCCTCTGTCTGATTTCAGAGGATACGTGGAAAAGCCTGTATGTCCAGGCAGAGGCCTGCTGCAGGGGTTGAGCCCTCATAGAGAATTTCTGCTAGGGGGAAATGTGGCGTTGGAGCCCCTACACAGAGTCTTCACTGGGGCACTGTTTAGTGGAGCTGTGAGAAGAGGGCCACTGTCCTCCAGACCCTGGAATGGTAGATCCACCTACAGCTTGCACCATGCACCTGGAAAAGCTGCAGGCACTCAGTGCTGGCCCTTGAAAGCAGCTGTGGGGGCTGAACCCTGCAGAGCCATGGTGGCGGAGCTGGCTGAGGCCTTGGGAGCCCTCCCCTTGCATCACTGTGCCCTGGATGTGAAACATAGAGTCAAAGGAGATGATTTTGGAGCTTTAAGATTTAATGACTGCCCTGCCGTGTTTTGAACTTGCATAAGGCCTGTACGCAGCCCCTTTCTTTTGGCTGATTTCTCTCTTTTGAAATGGGTGTATTTACCCAATACCTATGCCTCCATTGTATCTTGGAAATCACTAACTTGTTTTGATTTTATGGGTTCATAGGTAGAAAGGACTTGCCTTTTCTCTTTTTTTTTTTTAGACAGAGTTTTGGTCTTGTTGCCCAGGCTGGAGTGCAATGGCGCTATCTTGGCTCACCGCAACGTCTGCCTCCCAGGTTCAAGCGATTCTCCTGCCTCAGCCTCCCTAGAAGCTGGGATTACAGGCGTGCACCACCACACTTGGCTAATTTTTTGTTTGTTTGTTTTGTTTTTTTGAGACAGAGTTTCACTCTTGTTGCCCAGGCTGGAGCGCAATGGCACTATCTCAGCTCACCACAACCCCCGCCTCTTGGGTTTAAGCAATTCTCCTGCCTCAGTCTCCTGAGTAGCTAGGGTTACAGGCATGCACCACCACACCCGGCTAATTTTGTGTTTTTAGTAGAGACAGGGTTTCCCCATGTTGTCCAGACTGGTCTCGAACCCCTGACCTTAGGCAATCCACCCGCCTTAGCCTCCCAAAGTGCTGGGAGGCATGAGCCACTACACCCAGCCATCCCTGCCAGTTTCTAATGGCTTAGCACCATCCCCCGAGTACTGTTCTTGTGATAGGGTTCTCATGACATCTGGTCAGTTAAAAGTCTGTAGCATCTCCTCCGCTCTCTCTCGTCCCCCTGCTCGGCCGTGCGAAGTGCCTCGCTCCCACTTCGCCTTCTGCCATGATTGGAAGCTTCCTGAGGCCTCCCCAGAAGCAGATGCTGCCATGCTTCCTGTACGGCCTGTGAACTGTGAGCCAGTTAAACCTCTTCTTTATACATTGCCCAGTCTCAGGTATGTCCTTATAGCAGTGTGAGAATGGACTCATGTACCATCTCGCTGTCAGAACTGAGACATCCACTTTAGTGCGGTGTAACCGTCAACTCAACTCCAGACCTTATTTGGATTTCCTCAGTTTTCCCTGAAGCTGTTTTCTGTTCCAAGATACTACATTCCATGAAGTCACTGATTTTGGAGTGCAGGGGAGCGTGAGAAAGACAGAGAAGGTGGATAGAAGTGTCTGGAACACGTCCTCCAAGGTGGCTGGTGTTGGTAGAGGGGGCAGCTTTGATTTCGGACAGTGGGAAGGAAGCTGGCAACTCTGCTGGGGACAAAGGGTGCGTCGCAGCCATCAGAGGTGCTGCTGGCTGTGGGGTTAGGGCCTCGCCCCCAGGAGAGAACGAAGCAGGGCTGGGTGTTGTGGTCGGGCAGGGGCCCCTCAGGCCCTGGGCTAAACCAGCGCGGGTGGTGAGAGAGCTGCTGTGGTCAAGCCAGCTGGGCAAATCAGCCTGCTCTTGGCCAAGCAAGAGAGCGCCGTGGAGCCTGGCCCAGTCCCTGCGCCCCTCATGTCAGCTCCGCAAGCACAGGCTGGAAGAGTCTCCCTATGGACCACGCTCCCAGGGCCAGGCTGGCTTGGGGGAAGAGGTGACCTGGTGCCTGGGAGATTCACCCGAGGCTCTCCACTGTCTTGGTGCTGGTAGAAAAGGCAGATGACCAATTAGTTATCTGAAGACAGTTCTCCGGTTGCGGACCCCAGTCCAGGCCCCAGAGGGCCCCTGTGGGAAGCAGTGCCTCAGTGCGTGGCCAGGCAGAGTGGACATTGGCTTAGTTGGAAACGTGAGCCTACCCGAGCCGCCTGGCCTGTAACGCTCGGCAGCTTGGATGGGCCTCTGTGCTTTCTGAAGGCTGTGTTACCCCTTTTTTAACTTTTTGATCATTAGAAGGATTAAAAGCTGTCTGATATTTTAAATTGGTATCTCTCTGATGTAAACTGAGGTGGAAGACCTTTTCCCATGTTTCTAAGGCCTTTGTGCCTTCTCTTCTGGAAAATACCTGGAATCTTTTTGGTGAGGGTGAGGGTGTTTTTCTTTTGGGTTG
This sequence comes from Pongo abelii, assembly GCF_028885655.2. Lineage (NCBI taxonomy): Eukaryota > Metazoa > Chordata > Mammalia > Primates > Hominidae > Pongo > Pongo abelii. Next base: position 159,938,737 of record NC_071992.2, on the reverse strand, counting down.
TTTGGTTCTTACTGACTCGGAGGGAATTTATAAACATAAACAAACATAAAAATATATATAATGTCCTGGACTTGAATCTGTTAGTCACATGTCTTCTCCGTTTGTGGTTTATCTTTGCATTTCTTTGCGACATGTGTTGAAAATCAGAAGTTCTTGATTTTAACGGACGTAGTTTTATAGTTTTCTTTACATTTTGCACCCTTAGTATCTTGAATAAGAAATTCTTCTCTACACCAGATTGTGCTCAGTTGCCCCTAAATATTTTGCTGTCTTTACCTTTCACATTGAGACTTTCATCCAGCTGGAGGTGATTTTCTTGTGTGGTGTGTGCGGTGAGGTCCAGTTTCATTTTGCCACAGCGCCTGGCCTCGAAAAGCCCATTGTTTCCAGCGGGTGCGCGGTGCAGCCCTCCCTCCTGTGGTCAGGTCTGCGTGGATGCGGGCTCTGCTTCTGGCTCTCTGTTTGTTTATTGGTCAGTTTGTCCCTGAGCCAAACCATACTCTGAATTATTTGAGCTTCATAATAATAAAGCAAGTTCTTTCAACCTTGTTTTTTTTAGAACGAATTTCAGCTATTCTTGACCATTAGTCTCCCAGAAATATGTTTTAGATTCTTCTTGTCAGGTTAAAAAAAAAAGTTGGAATTTTGATTGGGATTGTCTTGAATCTGTAGCTCGGTTTAGTGGGATGGGCATCTGTCCCCAGAGCAATGAGCCGCCAACCTGTGGGGATGGCATTTGTATTTCTTCAGTTAGACCCTCCCTTTTAATGTCTTTTTTTTTTTTTTAAGAGACAGAGACAGGGTGTCACTGTGTCACCCAGGCTGGAGTGCAGTGTTATGATGATAGGTCACTGCAGCCTCCAACTCCTGGGCTCAAGTAATCCTCCTGCCTCAGCCTCTCAAGCAGCAGGGATTATAGGCACATGCCATGACACCTGGCTAATTTTTTTTTTTTTAATCTTTTGTAGAAACAGGGTCTTGCTGTGTTGCCCAGGCTGATTTCGAACTCCTGGTCTCAAGCAATCCCCCCACCCTGACCTCCTACCTTTAATGTGTTTTAATAAGGTTCTTTATTATTATTTTTTTTAAGACAAAGTTTCACTGTTGTTACCCAGGCTGGACTACAATGGTGCAATCTCGGCTCACTGCAGCCTCCACCTCCCAGGTTCAAGTAATTCTCCTGCCTCAGTCTCCTGAGTAGCTGGGATTACAGGCATGTGCCACTATGCCCGGCTAATTTTGTATTTTTAGTAGAGACAGGGTTTCTCCATTTTGGTCGGGCTGGTCTCGAACTACCGACTTAAGGTGATCCGCCCACCTCGGCCTCCCAAAGTGTTGGGATTACAGGCGTGAGTCACTGTGCCCAGCCCTTGATTAGGTTTTGTTAGATTTATTCCTAGTACTTTTATTACTGTAAATGGTGTATTTAAAATTTTTATTTTCTCACTGTTCATTGGTGTATAGAAATATAATTTTATATGGATTTTCTCTCCAGCAACTTTGCTGAACTATATTAGTAATTAGTTTATAGATTCTCTTGCATTTTTCTGTATAAACAATTACGTCATTTGCAAATAATGACTTTTTTTTCTTCTTCTTTTGAGTCCAAACAAGTTTTCTTTCTTTTTCTTGTCTTCCTGCACTGGATAGGACCCCAATACAATATTGACTGGTGATGATAGTGGGCTTCCAACCTTTCCCCTTGACATGTGATGCTTTCTGGGAGTTATCTTGTAAGAAACCCTGTATATCAGGCTAAGGAAGTTACCTTCAATCACTAATTTGCTAAATGTTTCTTTTTTAAAAACTGTTGAATTTTATTAAATACTTGTTTCATATCTGTGAGGTGATCATATGATTCTTCTCTTTTAACCTGTTAATGTGCTAATTTTTGTTCATTGATTTTCTAATATTAAACCAACCTTGTGTTCCTGAGATAAATCCAATTTGGTCCTTGATATATTAGTATTTTTACACACTGCAAGACTCTTGTTTATAATTTGTGTAGGACTTTTGCATTCTTTTCATGAGTGATATTGGCCTAAATGTTTTTTTCTCATATAGTTCTGGTCAGATTTGGTTTCAAGATTATTCTGGCCCCATAAGCTGAGCAGTGTTCTGTGTTTTTCTATACAGTGGACTTGTTCTGGAAGACTGGAATTGTACATCTGGAGTATTTGGTAGAACTACAAGTAAAGGCCAGGCGTGGTGGCTCACCCCTGTAATCCCAGCACTTTGGGAGGCCGAGGCGGGTGGATCATGAGGTCAGGAGATCAAGACCATCCTGGCTAACAAGGTGAAACCCCATCTCTACTAAAAATACAAAAAAGTAGCCAGGTGTGGTGGCGGGCGCCTATAGTCCCAGCTACTCGGGAGGCTGAGGCAGGAGAATGGCGTGAACCCAGGAGGCAGAGGTTGCAGTGAGCTGAGATCACACCACTGCACTCCAGCCTGGGTGACAGAGCGAGACTCTGTCTAAAAAAAAAAAAAAAGAACTACAAGTAAAACCCTTTGGGTTGGAGCTTTACTTTTTAACTACTGATTCCAATTTCTTCATGGTTATAGAAATACTTGGATTTATTTTTCTTGTCAGTTTTTCTAGAATTTGTCAATTCACTGGTGTTTTCAAACGTACTGGCATGACGTTTGTTATCACAGCGTGCGTTGTCTTTCATCATCTGCAGCATCTTTAGTTACACGCTTGGCGTTCCCAACATTGTTTACATCTTCCTTCTCTTTATTTCCTGATTAACCCTATTGGATAAATTGATTACTGTTTTTAAAGAACCAACTTTTAACTCTCTTGGTTTTAATTCCTATTTTGTTTTTCTTTCCCTCTGCTTTGAGTTCATTTGCTGTTTTCCCCCTAACTTTTAAGCTAGGTCTTCTGTTGTGATATAAGCATTTAAGGCGATGTATTTTCCTTTAAGCCCTGCTTTCGCTGTTCCACATTTCCAGATGGTGATACATTTCCAGATCTTTGGAGAGTTTTCTGGGGGTTTTGTTTGGCTGGTTTGGGTTTTCCATTAGTGAACATGAGATGAAGGCCTCAGGCCTTTGAAATGTAAGATTCATTTCATGTCCAGTGTGTTTCCTTGTATATTTTCTTCCATCATTTTACTTTCTTCATCGCTCCTAGATAATTTCAAAAAGTTCTTTTTTTTTTTTTGAGACAGGGTCTCACTCTGTTGCCCAGGCTGGAGTGCAGTGGTGCAATCTTGGCTCACTGCAACCTCCACCACCCAGGTTCAAGCGATTCTCCTGCCTCAGCCTCCTGAGTAGCTTGGACTACAGGTGCGTGCCACCACACCCAGCTAATTTTTGTGTTTTTAGTAGAGACGGTTTAGGAGAGACGGTTTCACCATGTTGGCCAGGCTGCTCTTGAATTCCTGACCTCAAGTGATCCACCCGCCTTGGCTCCCAAAGTGCTGGAATTACAGGCGTGAGCCACTGTGCTGGGCCTCAGAAAGTTCTTTTTGATCCTAGGTATTTGGTTGTGTTCTGCAGAAGGGTTCTGATCGGCGCTGTCCAGTACAAACATGTATGAGTCATATGTGAATTTCAGCTTTTCTAGTGGCCACCTTTAAAAAGTTAAAAAAGAATACACCAAAGCAGATGGAATCATATGTTTTATTTAACCCATCCTATCAAAAATTTCAACATGTCATCAAGGAAAAATGTGTATTTTACATTATTTTGTTCCTACTAAGTCTGAGCCCTGGCACATGGTTTACACCAACACCCACACCTCAGCTCACACTGGCTGTGTGGCAGGTGCCCTCTGGCCATCTCAGCCGGGCACTCTGCATCCAGTGTTGCCCACCAGCCGTTGTTGGGGCTGTGGTTGCAACTGATAAAATGCACCCGCAGCCTTGGCGATGCCTGCAGTTCTGCCCCTTTGTGAACCATGGACCCGCACGCCCCCACGCCCGTCCCAGTGCCGCGTGGGATGCCTGTGCTGGTGGCAGGGCTTTCCTTGTCAGGCACAGCCACTGCCCCTGCCCCCCCCAGGAGGCCTTGTCCCCCCTCCCCTCGGGCCCCTGAAGCCTGCTCTGCTGCAGGACTGGGCATCTCTCCAGCCGCAGGCCCCTGAGGAGCCCCTGGGTCTCTGGGCCCCACAGCACTGCCAGGCCCTGTGTAGAGGGACTCAGATTCCATGTCGCAGGAATGAATGAGTGAGTGAGTGAGGGTGCGAGCACTGGCCTGAGCCTGGCTTCCACCTGGGGGTATGGCGGGGGCCACACCACAGGATCCAGGGAGGGTATGGGGTACAGTGCAGGGCCCGGTTCTGAGCAGGTGCTCACGGCCAGCCCCAGGTACAGGAGCAGTACCTGGAATCCCAGATTCTTAGGTCAGGTGCCTGGCAAGGGACTGTGTGGCTGTGAGGACGTGGGTTCAAGGCTGTGGCACCCCACAAGCTGGAAGCACTCCGGCCACTCTAGAGCCGCGACAGATTTGAGCTCCACTCTTGGTGGGAGCTTGTCACAGTTCGCATTGGGGACGCCTGTCGCCTAGTCCCATGAAGAGCAGTTTGGGTGCCTCATGCAGTGGGCTCTGCAGGGTGAGGGGGAGGGCATACCCTTCCTGAAAGGCCTTGGGCACGAGGCAGGCAGGCAGCTGGGCTGCAGAGCAGAGCCCGGGAGAGGTGGGCAGAGGAAGGGTGGGCTGGGCGCCCTGCTCCACAGGCCGGGCTGGGCCGCTGGGGCCTTGGGCAGCCTCTTCGTGTTTCCCTGTGGGCCTGGTAGGAGAGCTGGGGCCATGTTGCTGCCCAGAGCACCTGCTGGCTGGCACACCCCCTGCCCTGCGGGTATAATTAGCACTGTGACAGGTGCTAGGGATCGCGTGCCCAGCCCTGCCCTGACCCAGTGCAGCCTGGCCTTGGCTGACCTGCCCCACCCTCTCCCGGCCCAGCCTAAGACCCCCAGGTCTCTAGCCACACCCACCTTCCCAGGCTCCCTCTGTGCTGCCAGGATGGTCAGGCTGGGGTCTGGCAGAGGCAGCAGGTGGGCAGAGCCCTGAGCCATGGCCTGGCCGCAGGCTCTGGGCGTCCCCAGGCTGGCCCAGCCCCGCCCTGCTCTCAGTCTGTGCCCAGGGCCTGCAGTTGCTGAGGGCCTCTTATGGGTGGGCGAGGGCCCAGGTGGAACCTCTCTGGACTGGTGGCCTCAGCCTTCCAAGAGGAAGCCTTTGGCCCCAAGACTTGGACAGAGCCTATGGGGCCCTGTGGGTACTCGGGGGGGCCTGGCCTGGCCCTCCTTGCCCTCCCCGTGCAGCGCCACAGCCTCCAGCCGGCCCACCCACCTGCACCCCTTCTCTCTGCAGTGCAAGAAAAAACACACGCTTTTGTGCCCCGACTTCGCCCGCAGGGGGGCGTGTCCCCGCGGCGCCCAGTGCCAGCTGCTCCACCGCATCCAGAAACGCCACAGTCGGCGGGCAGCCACGTCCCCTGCCCCAGGGCCCAGCGACGCAGCTGCCAGGAGCAGGGCCTCGGCCAGCCACGGGCCCAGGTGATGGGGCAGTGGGCACTGTGCATGTGAGCCTGGGTGGCCCCTCCCTGTCTGGGGAGATGCCCAGGGCCCTCTGGTTGAGGCCCCGCCAACTCCAGCTCTTCGAGCCTCAGACCCAGAAAGAAATCCCAATCCAAGGCTGGGGATCACATGACCTCCAGAGATGCCCCTACCCCACTTCCAAGTCTGGACAGAGCCAAGGGCATCCCTGGCCAATGGAGGAAGGTGGGGCTTCACAGAGACCTGCTCACTGGGAGAGGGTGGGAGGCCCAGCCCCGGGAGGAGTCTGGGGGCTCCCTCATCCGGCCCACCTGCCATGTGGGTGTGGGAGCTCCATGGAGACCAGGAAGCCAAGGCCCTGGACGTGAGGGGCAGGCTCGGTGTGGAGCTGGGGCCTTCCCTGCACCCAGCCTGTCCTTGCGGCCAAGGGCCAGGCCTGACCTGTGCCTCCAGCTCTGCCCTGAGACCACGGAGGGCCATGGGAGCAGGAAGCAGCCAAGAGCACGGGCAGCCTGTCACTGGGATCCCCACCCATCACCCTACCTCACACGTCTGCCCCTTCCTTCCCTGCAGGAAGCCTTCAGCAGCCCAGCGCCCCACCAGGCAGACGCCCAGCTCTCCTGCCCTCACTGCAGCTGCCCTGGCTGCACCTCCCCACTCTCCAGGGGGGTCAGCCTCTCCCTCATCCTCGAAGGCTTCCTGCTCTTGTTCCTCCTCCTCCTCGTCCCCTCCTGCTTCCCTGGACCACGAGGCACCATCTCTCCAGGAGTCCGCCTTAGCAGCGGCGCGCTCCAACAGGCTCTGCAAGCTGCCTTCCTTCATCTCCCTGCAGTCCTCACCGAGCCCAGGAGCCCAGCCCAGGGTCCGGGCCCCCAGGGCCCCCCTCACCAAGGACTCAGGTAGGCAGCATGGCCTGGCTCGGGCACAGGGGAGTTTTAAATGCCCACCTCAGACCACCACGTCAGAATCTCCAGGTGGGGCCTGAGTGAGTCCCGCGGGCACCAGGGGTGCACCTGCCAGCCCTGGGGCAGGGCCAGCCAAGGTGCGAGTGTAGCGGTGGCCGCTGCGCAGTCTGCCCCAGCTGAGGGCTGATTTAATTAGAAAGCACCCATTTCTGTTAATTTGTTCTGGAAGATCACCACGCACTCCTGGAGAGAACAGATGTTCCCTCTCCCCCGATGAGCATTTGGGGCTTGGTAAATGGCTCCACTCAGCCTTGTTTAGGAGAGAAAAGAGGATTTTATGGTTGCAAACGACCCTTTCTGTAAACATTTTACAGCTCTCCGCGCGTTTGAGTGACGATAAACCCCACGCAGCTCGGTGGGCTGCAAATTTGCGACCATACGGCTATCATTTTATTGTCATATTTCACGGTCGTAACGTTAATGGAAGATGCTTGCTGCAGCCTTCTCCAACAGCTCCGCTGAGCACGCTCAAACGCCTGCCTCGGAGGGGCCGCCTCCTGTTCGCAGCCTCCATGTCAGGGGCGCGGAGCCGTGGCCAGACCCTCTGCCCCACGAGACCTGGGCACCCTCTCCCTCCATCTGGGTGGGCCTCTCTGGGGTCGGGGAGCAGATGGGTCCCTGAGGCAGCCACTTGTATTTTTTTTTTTTTTAAGATCAGGAACCTAGCAGCCAATTCCAGAGCCAGTAGAGGTGGGCAGGGTGCTCAGGGGTCCTGTATGCAGCTTGGGCAGGGCCTGAGAAAGGCTGCAGAAACCTCCCCTGCTTGGCCATGGCCAAGAGCTCGGGCAGGTGGAGGTGCCTGGGACAGTCTCTGGGCAGGAAGCTGGAGCGGCTGCTGGAGTGGCCACCGCAGGGGCAGGCTGACAGGTCAGAGCCTGTGTAGTCTGTAGCCTGGGCCCTGGCTGCTGGGTCCGACTCAGCTGTGCGCGGGTGAGCGGGTTCATCGGCCCTGAAGAGGGGCACCTGGGCAGGGCCAGTCCTGTGGGCAGCTACACGGAGGCATCTCTGTTCAGCGGGCCACCGTGGTGCCTGTCGGGTGGTCTGGAGGGGAGATCTGGGGAGGGAGGAGAGGCGCTGGTTCCCAGTGAGTGAACATTCATGGGGCAGGAGCCCCTGGGCCTTCCCACTGTGGGGAACTGCTCCCTCCACACTGCCTGCCTCCAGGCCCTGCCCGCCTCACCCTGGGGCCTCTGCTCTGCTCCTGCCCCTCCCCGCCACAGCTGTGTGCACCCCAGCTTTCCACATGGAAGGTGCATCGTGGCCACCTCACGTGTCTGGCAGCCTCACTGAACGTGCAGGGCTGTCTGGTGCTGTGTGCGCCGGTACTGATGGCTCATCCTGCAGACCTTGTGGCCGGGACTGCCGCCCACCCAGGAGGACCCCTGGACTGTAGGCAGAAGCCTCAGTTGACCTCATAGACTGAGCCTGCACCACGGCTAGACAGCCACAGAGGCTCACCAGGACCTGTTGGCAGCAGGGGCAGAAGCTGAAGCCTGTGGCCTGTCTGTGCTCTTCTTCTTCGAACTCAGGAGGATGTCTCTGCAGACCTTGCTGTGTGTGCTTGGGCTGACAGAGCCCCCTATCCTGAGCCCCTGATCAGGAGCTTTGCAGGCTGGGGAGGTTCTTCCAGGGGTTTCCGGGTACCTAACTTTTGCCCTGTTTGCATAGGGAAGCCTCTGCACATCAAACCACGTCTGTGAGGACCCCAGAGACCGGCCTGCACCTACCTCAGACCCTCATCCTTGGAGAGGAAAGAGGCTCTGTCCGCCACTCTACCCCAGAGGAGGGCCGCCCGCCACCAAGCCTCACTTGGGGGCCACAGGGACACTGCTCTGCCTGCCTGGCCCTCAACCTTCCATGACCAGCGTGTGCCCAGGGTCTGGTCTTCCTCCCCCAAGCTGGGCCCCTGTCCCCACCCCACCGCCCTCCAGGGTGCCAGGCAGGGCTGGCCTCCAGGCCTGTCCCCAACTGCCATTGGCAACAGTGGCCCTGCAGCCCCCCAGCCCTCCCCACCCAGGTTTTCGGCCCAGTGAAGAGGCCACTGGCCAGGCCTCCCAGGCAGGTGTTTTATGTTCAGCAATAAAGGTTCTATCCGTAACTGGTTGGCTTGTCCTGACTGTTGCCACGCCACCGCCAGGCGGAAAGCACCGCCCCTCTGGGCAGGAGTATGGGGCCCCTTTCCTACCTCCCAAGATGGCTCAGAAGTCAGAAGGCGCCTCTCCCTGGACCTGAGCAGCACCATCTGGGGTGGGGAAAGCCTAGGGGGCACTCTGGGGACCCGGGTGCAACAGGCTAGAGCCATGGTGGGTGGGGCAGCTCGGCCAGCTCCCAGCTCCCCTGCCCTGCACGGGTGCCCGTGCTGGAGGGGCCTGGCCAGGAGGCCCGGCTGAGGTTGTGCCAGGGACCCTGGATTGGGAGAGGCAAGGCCTGGAGGGGCAAGGCTCCTCTAGGCATCCGCTCCCACCTTCCCTCACCTCCAGAGAAATGGGGGGTGGCCCCTGGGCGAGGCAGGCCGGCAACGCCTTCAGGGGCCCCACAGCACAGCCTGGAGTCAGATGCACGAGGCTTGTGCCCTCTGCCTGCCTGGGCTCTGGGTGGGTGGCACTGCCACTGCCCGCCCCACACCCCGCAGGGCCCCTTGGCCTGGTCAACACTCGGGCGGGGAGAATGCTCCGCCCCCTCGAGGTCGTGGCCTCCACCCTGGAGTGGGGTGTCCCGACGTTGGCATCAGAGGGGACGAGGCGCGAGGCTCGTGCAGTGGTTCCACCAGAGCGAGTGCTGGGTGACACGGCGGCAGTTTCCGGTTCTCTCCACAGTGGTCATTGCTGTGACTTCTACCCTGGGCCCCTGGGACTCAGCCTGTGGCCTCGGCCCCGCTGGGATCCCAGCCGGATTGGGTGGGACGGCGGATTCTGGAAGCCAGAGCTGTGGGTGGGGTGTGCCCAGCTGGCTTCTGTCCCCTCCAGCACTGGCTCAGCTCACCCAGACCCAGGTGTTCACAGGGGCTCGTGTCCTTGTTCGGGACCCCAGATTCGAGGGTGGGCACCGGCTGGACACGAAGCGGCCAGATCCTCTAACTTCACTTTGTGCCACTGGCAAGCGTCTGCCGCAGGCCCGGTGGGCGGCTGGACCCACCCATGGGTGCCACTGCCTTCGGCCACCCTGCGGCTGGCACATGGCCTCTGAAACGTGAAACGTCCAAGGGGGGTGGGGGGTGGGGAATAGGCTCCCCGTCCACCCAGCGCCTGTCTGGGACCGTGAGCACAGCCATCTGACACACGGCACAGCCACTCGAAGGCCTGGGGCACTGCTCGTGGGCAAGGGGGTGTGACAGCAGTTCAGGGCCAGGTCCACTGTCCCCAAATGCAGCCCCTCCCAGGAGTGGCCAGCAGGAAGGCTCAGAAAAGGCTGGCCACTGCCTTCAGGGGGCCACCATGGTGTCCCAATCCCCCACCTGGGGACCTTGTGCAGCCTGGGCTCTGCCTGGTCTCAAGTCTTTGTGTTTCCCCTGCATGGAGTGCGCCCATTTGGTCACACGAGGCCCCTCATGCCAAGGGGCAGCTGGCAGCAGACCAGTGACTGCCAGGGCACCTGGACAAGGGACCCAGGAGGCTGGGAATAGGAGAGTCCCTGCCCCTGTATTGACCATGGCCCCAGCTGAGGACAGCCTGGTGGAATGTCCCCTGCTGGGGTGGTCGGAACAGGGAAGGCTTCCTGAGGAGAGGAGGGCGTAACCCTGCACCCAAGCCCATGCGTGCAGCAGAGTGGTGTGTGCTGGGGCAGCCGGATGGAAACCCTGAAGCGGAAGCACACAGCACCCTGGGGGGTCCTCAGAGCCCTGGCGGGGCACGGCCGGGTCCCAGGCAGGTGATGCGCCCCCTCCAGCGCCAAGCGGACGGGTCTTAGCGCTGTTGTCTCTTCTGAGGGAGGTGGATGGGCGAGCGGGGGTGCAGCAGTGACTTCAGAGTGTGGCTCTGTGCCCTGTGTGCCTGGAGGGGTGCCGGCTGGGCAGTCGGATGCTGGCCTGGATGCCCCTGGGGGCTGGGAGATGACCGAAGGGAGAGTGTCTGGGGGTCCGCCGGGAGCACGGGCACCTTCCTGGGCTAGGCCTGCGCCCATCCTGCCTCTGGGCTGAGGGCGTTGACCCCGCCTCACTTAGCGCCCAGCAGCATGGGAGCTCCGGGAGGGCAGGGAGCTTGGGCGTGCGGTGGCTGAGCGAGTGCCCTGACTGGCGCCTGGCATACAGCAGGCGCACCATCCGTGCTTGAGTAGAGGCACAAGGAAGGGGCGGAGCAGCGACAGGCTGAGAAGGGACTCCCAGGAGGCCCTAGGCAGAGCAGCGACAGGCTGAGGAGGGACTCTCAGGAGGCCCTGGGCTTGTTTTTTGGTTGTCATGTTTTAAAATGCAAATGAACCCCTTCGTGGAGGAGGGTGCCTGGGCAGCAGGAGCAGGGTGGGGATGGAGGCAGCCCCAGCAGCCCTCTAGCCCAGAAGATGCAGAGCCTCTGTCTGCGGGACGGAGAAGGTTCTGTCTCCTGTGATCACCTCCGCACAGCAAACGCGGGCACTGGGGGTGTGGGGGTTCTCCCACCTAAATACATGCCCCAAAAATGACACTCCAGACCCCACGCGAGGCTCTACGCAGTTCTGAGCACTTACTCTTGGGGCAGCAGGGTGAGGTTCAGGAGGTCCACGCATGGCCTGGCAGGGTCAGCTCAGCCCTCCTGCGCAGCTGTGCTCTGGCAGGGGTGGAGGAGCTGTGCCAGGACGGTCCCCTCAGGCCCCTCCCTGCCATAAAATGCATGAGCTCAGGGCCCCAGCAGACAGCAGACTGCGTGGGGTCCCATGGTGGACAGCAGAGGGAGCTGTAGGGTTCAGGTGGTGAGCACCCCAACCTCCCTGTCCCTCCACGTACCAGGTTTCCCTCCACCCAGAGCCCTCTGGGGGCCCACGATGACTTCCTGGGCCCTACACCAGCCCCCATGGGCTCTGATCTTGACCCAGCCAACCTGGGCCCTTCCAGGCCCCTCCCAGGCAGTGGCTCTGGGCTCCCTGCTCCCTGGCCTGAAGGGCTTGCCTCTCCATCTGCTCAGGTGTCCGTGAGGCCCCCCAACCCCACCAACCCAGAACTCCCCACCTAGCCAACCTTCCACCTTCTCACAAACGTGTGTGGGGGACAGGCCCTGAGGTAGCCTCGTGACGCCCCGCCCCGCCCAGCGTTCCCACCCTTGGGTGACCCCTTTCCTCCAACAGACTCCTGGAGGGTGGCCGGATGCCGCAGCTGTGATCACGGCACCTACGCCCCGCTGAGAACCTCTCCCTGCTGGCCGAGGCGTCAGGGCCTGTGCTGGGGCTGTGCCTGGTGAGGAGCTCAGGGCGGCCTCCAGCCTCCAGCCAGCAAGAAGCCGGTCCTCAGTTCTACAGATTTGAGGAAATAATTCTGCTAACAGCCTGACGATGCCTGGTGGCAGAGCCCTCCTCGTCCCACGTTGAAACTGTAGCCCGGCCACCTCCTAGACTGCACCCTGGACGGGGGCTCCTGCTAAGCACTGCCTGGACGCTTGGCTCACAGAAGCCACAAGACCATAAATGTGTGTTAAGTTACTAAACGTGTGGTAATTTGTGAGACAGCAATAGAAGGCAAATCCACTATCATTTTACTCATTATTATTATTATTATTTGAGACAGAATCACTTTGTTGCCCAGGCTGAAGTGCAGTGGCGTGATCTCGGCTCACTGCAACCTCCACCTCCCGGGTTCAAGTGATTCTCCTGCCTCAGCCTCCCAAGTAGCTGGGACCACAGGCGTGCACCACCACACCCGGCTAATTTTTGTATTTTTTAAGTAGAGACGGGGTCTTGCCAGGTTGGCCAGGCTGGTCTCAAAATCCTGACCTTGTGATCTGCCCACCTCAGCCTCCCAAAGTGCTAGGATTACAGGCATGAGCCCACTGTGTCTGGCCTCATTTTACTTATTATTTTTATGGCTGATTTTCTGTTCTCTGAGGCCCACTCGGCAGACTGTATTTTCCAAAAACACTGCAACAGTGCATCTCAGCCCACAGGCCCCTTCCTCACATGACCTACACAGACAGTGTCCGTACCCCTGCCCAGGGGGGTGGCCGACCTCTACACACGAGGACCACCAGCATGGTGCAGTGGCTTCTGAGGCACGTGCATCCCTCCACCTTCCTCTCTCGGATGCACACACTGGGAACCAGCAGCCATGCTGTGAGGAAGCCCAACCAGCTGCAGGGAGCAGTCCTGTGGAGGTGTCACAAGCAGCTGTTTTGTCCGACAGCTGTCACCATCTGCCAGGCCTGGGTGTGAAGACCCTGCCCACTGGCACCATCCATCAGCTGTTCTGTTACCCCAAACCCCAAGTCCTCCCAGCTGTCAGGACCAGAGGCAAGCTGTGCCCCATTCCCAGGACACACCTCCCCCTTACAGAGCCCATGGATGAAATAATACTTGTGCCATCAAGCTCCAGGGGGCTTCTCAACAAGGGACCCTGGCCACCTCCCTGATGGGATGTGTCCCCTAGGCAGGCTGGCTGACGTACACTAGGTGCTCAAGAGAAGCCTGTTGGGTGCATTGAGTTACCCAGCCACACAGACTGCCCCTGCGGAATTCTGTGAGGACCAAATGCTGAAAGTTTGGAGGGTGTGAGAAGCCCTTGGGTTGGGAGGCTGGTGGGAAGGGAGAGCGCTTCTGGGAGCCCAGGGAACAGCGGTGCACCGGCGAATTCTAGGGAGCCATCCTGGCTTGGTGGTGACAGCACCAAGCCTCAAGGAGGGCTTGGCAGGCTTGGGGTGGGTGGGTTAGGGTCGATCTTTCAGGCCACCCCAGCCTCCACCACCTTCTCCCACCTCTCAGAGCAAGATGAGGCACTTAGGCTTCCTGTGGGTGGTGGCGGGATGGGGGTGCCACTGAGTCCAAGCATGGCTGTGGGGTCAGCATCCCTCAGCCTCAGGTCAGAGCTGTGGCCCCTGGGAAGGTTCCCACTGCAACAGCCTGAGGTCAGGCGCCTCCTTCATTCCCACGGGTGTGCCGGAGTCCTCCTGGGCTGGTGACCAAACACCCTCCGCTGGTCTACTTCCCCCGGCAGGAGCCAGAGTGCGACGGGCGGGAGGGGGGGACAGTGGGGACACAGCCCAATGCAAACACTCTCTCTTTCCTCCTCAACCCCCTTTCCAGTGTGCCCCAGGGCTGCCAGGGTGTGATGCCCAGAAATGCTGCTAACCCCTTGGAGGGGCCGTGGAAGGGCCCTGTAGCTCCAAGGCCTGTAGTGGAGCTGCAGGTGCAGACAACCTCGACGACCACCAGCTCCACTGCGCGGTGGCATCCTCCCTTCCCGGGCCTCCCTCTCAACACGGGGTGCCATAAAGGAAACCCCACACCCCTGGCTGGCTGACCACTCGTGTGGTCTCAAGTCCAGGTACCCAGTGTGGGGACTTGGCTCTGCTGCATGCCCACTTCATTTCTTCATCTGTAGAAGGGTGGGGAGCTCAGAGCCCCCTCCGGGACAGGATCAGGGGGAGAGGGGTCCCTGCAGGTGTGTCCTCATGCTGTCCTTGGCCCTGCCTTGCATAGAGGAAGGCCTGGTCTTCCCAAATCAGCAGTCTCAGCTCTGCCCAGAGCAGTGGGAGGGCCCAGGGAAGGGCCAGGGACACCCTGAGACACCTTAGGAAGCAGATGTTCAGTCCTCACTGCATGACCGTCTTCTTGTTACAAAACAATAGATCTTTGTAGAGGGAAGGAGGTGAGGGCCTGGCACTAAATCTGTGGCGCCGTGACCAGGCCTCCTTGTGGCCTCTGCGCAACTCCTTCCAGGCTTTTTTCTCTACACAGGTGGTTACATTTTAGACTTTTTTTTTTTTTTAATTGCTGAAGTCACAGAACAGCAATGGAGAGAATTTCGAGAAAAAACAATAGGCCCACTTCGGGTCACCGGCCTTATAACTCCTGGCGCAACCCTCCCATCACCCAGCTCGCTGGTGTCGGGGACCTGGGGTCACAGGCCCACCGCCCATCGTCACCTCCTTTGCCCCGTGAACTGGAGCCGTCTCCTCCCAGCAGGTGCACGGCCGCCAGGTGGAAATCCCCGCCTTCCCGTCTCAGTTACCCGCGTCCCACTCCAGGCCCAGCGAGGCGCCTCCAGCCCTGCCGGGGGCGAAACTGGGCAGTGGTGGGCCGCTTGGGCGGGGATTCCTAACGCCCTGAGGGGCCGCCAGCCCGTGGGCCCCGCCCCCGCCGCTCGCACCCACCCGCGTCGTCCCGCGACCCGCACAGTCCTGCGCTTTCCGCGGCCCCCCACACGCCGGCCCTCCGTCCCCGGCCCCTCGCGCCGCCCCACACGCGTGTGTCCCCCTCCGCCCGCCCCGTGCTTCCCGGTGCCCGGCGGTGCCGGCAACTTTGTTGACCAAATTCCTGAACGCGCCTGAGCCGCGGGCTAAAAATAACCCACTCAGCGCGCCGCGCTCTGCCGGGCCGCGCGGTGTCACCCGTGTCCAGAGGCCCGGAGGTCCCGCTGCCGCCGCCGCCGCTAGCGGAGCTGCCCCCGGCCCCCAGGCCCGGCCGCAAACCCAGGGGGCCGAGGGGGCGTCCCGCCGCGTGGCCCGAGGCGGACGAGGCCCCGAGGGGGTCCCCGGGCGCGGCCCCCGTCTGCTTCCCCGAACTCTCCGGCCGCCGGGTCTGGGAGCTGAGGCCCCTGGAGACCGCAGTTGCCCCCTGAGGCGGCGCGCCCTCTGCCCGTGCAGTGCCCCGTGATGGCCACCAGAGGGCCCTGCCCTCTCCTCTCGCCGGCGGCCCGTCCCCACCCCTTCCCACAGCTGTTTCCCGCAGGAGATTGACAGCTGGGCTCTGAGTTGCCATGGGGATAAGCAAATGAGGGCGGCGGGGCTGGGGCTCCGATTGGCCCGGGGGCGCGTTCCCCTCCCGGGGAGGCGGGCCCAGGCACCCGGCTCTATAAAGGGGCGCGCGCGGCTTCGCGTTTAGCCGTGGGAGGCGGGGCCGGCCGGCGGCGCGGGTGGGCTGCGGGAGCAGGCCCGGAGCAGCCAGAGGGGGTGACGCGGGCGCGGGGTCGCCCGAGACACCTGGCCAGCGGTGCCCCTAGCGCGCCGCCCCGGAGTTGACCACGTGAAACTTTTCCCTGAGCCCCTCGGCGCCGCCGCCCCGCGCCGGCGCCCCCCCAACCCCGCCGGGACCGCCGCCCGCGGGGAGCAGGGGGGGGAGAGGCCCGCAGCTCCCCCCCCACTCCCACGCCGCCCGTCGGGGCGCGGCCGGGCGCGGGCCCCGGGCGATGGCCGCGGAGCTGGCGATGGGCGCCGAGCTGCCCAGCAGCCCGCTGGCCATCGAGTACGTCAACGACTTCGACCTGATGAAGTTCGAGGTGAAGAAGGAGCCGCCCGAGGCCGAGCGCTTCTGCCACCGCCTGCCGCCAGGCTCGCTGTCCTCGACGCCGCTCAGCACGCCCTGCTCCTCCGTGCCCTCCTCGCCCAGCTTCTGCGCGCCCAGCCCGGGCACCGGCGGCGGCGGCGCGGGGGGCGGCGGCGGCGCGTCTCAGGCCGGGGGCGTCCCCGGGCCGCCGAGCGGGGGCCCCGGCGCCGTCGGGGGCACCTCGGGGAAGCCGGCGCTGGAGGATCTGTACTGGATGAGCGGCTACCAGCATCACCTCAACCCCGAGGCGCTCAACCTGACGCCCGAGGACGCGGTGGAGGCGCTTATCGGCAGCGGCCACCACGGCGCGCACCACGGCGCGCACCACCCGGCGGCCGCCGCGGCCTACGAGGCTTTCCGCGGCCCGGGCTTCGCGGGCGGCGGCGGCGCGGACGACATGGGCGCCGGCCACCACCACGGCGCGCACCACGCCGCCCACCACCACCACGCCGCCCACCACCACCACCACAACCACCACCACCACCATGGCGGCGCGGGACAAGGCGGTGGCGCGGGCCACCACGTGCGCCTGGAGGAGCGCTTCTCCGACGACCAGCTGGTGTCCATGTCGGTGCGCGAGCTGAACCGGCAGCTCCGCGGCTTCAGCAAGGAGGAGGTCATCCGGCTCAAGCAGAAGCGGCGCACGCTCAAGAACCGCGGCTACGCGCAGTCCTGCCGCTTCAAGCGGGTGCAGCAGCGGCACATTCTGGAGAGCGAGAAGTGCCAACTCCAGAGCCAGGTGGAGCAGCTGAAGCTGGAGGTGGGGCGCCTGGCCAAAGAGCGGGACCTGTACAAGGAGAAATACGAGAAGCTGGCGGGCCGGGGCGGCCCCGGGGGCGCGGGCGGGGCAGGTTTCCCGCGGGAGCCTTCGCCGCCGCAGGCCGGTCCCGGCGGGGCCAAGGGTGCGCCCGACTTCTTCCTGTAGGCGCCGGACCCCGAGCCCGCGCCGCCGTCGCCGGGGACAAGTTCGCGCAGGCCTCCCGGGGCCTCGGCTCGGACTCCGCGGTACAGGACGTGGACACCAGGCCCGGCCCGGCCGTGCTGGCCCCGCTGCCAAGTCTGCGGGCGCGGGGCTAGAGGCCCCTTCGCTCCCGGCCCCCGTTCGCGCGCGTCGGCCCGGGTCGCCGTCCTGAGGTTGCGCGGAGAACGGTGATTTCTAAGGAAACTTGAGCCAGGTCTAACTTTTTTCCAAGCGTCCACTTGTACATACGTTGAACGTGGTTCTCCGTTCCCACCTTCGCCCTGCCAGCCTAGAGGGACTGCGCTGCCGTCCCTTCCCGGGTGGCCCTTGCCTGCCCCTGCCCTCCTTCGTTCTCTTCTCAGCCTCCCTTTCCTTGCCTTTTTTAACTTCCCCTCCCCGTTTTAAAATTGGTCTTATTTTCGAAGTATTTATATTTATTATGCTTGGTGATTAGAAAAGAAAACCTTGGAGGAAGCCCCTTCCTTCCCCAGCCGGGGTCCGCCCTCAGTCGCGAGTCGCAGCATGAGTCGCTCGCCAGAAGGGGCCCGGCCCCTGCCTGCCCCCTCCCCGCTTGCCCCCGACCCTCCTACCGGCGTTCCTTGGAGGTTGAAGCCAGGGACGTCACCCGTGCTGTGTCCAGGCCTGCTGTCCTACTATGCTCAACGGGGGGGGGGGGGGAGGGGGGGTCCTGTGCTCCGCCGGGTGGGGGCTGGCCCGGATCCTGAGCTGCTGTCTCTCTATGCACCAGAACATATCTGTAACTCCTGGGGAAATACATCTTGTTTTAACCTTCAAGAGAAGTGAAAGAAAAAAGTAATGCACAGTATTTCTAGCAGAAAAAAAAATTTTTTTTAAGAGGAGGCTTGGGCCAGAGCCTCCTGGCATGGGGCGGGTGGAGAAAGTGTTTTTATTTTAATTTAAATTGTGTTTCGTTTTGTTTGTGGAATCTTTCTTCAATGCTTCATCGCGTTTTGGACTAGCCGGGAGAGAGGGCGAGGAGGCGGGTGCTCCGGGCCCTGTAGGCTGGGCCAGGCGCCTGGAGGATCTGCCTGTTTTCCGAGGCCCTCAGGGGCCATCACTGGGATTCCAGCCGGTCCGCACCCCTCCCCTGAGTACTCGGAGTGGAAGGCGCGCCGACTCGTTGAAAGTTTTGTTGTGTAGTTGGTTTTCGTTGAGTTCTTTTTTCATTTGCTACGAAACTGAGAAAAAGAAAAAATACACAAAATAAATCCGTTTAGATCCAAGTCACTGCAGCCTGGCTGGTTGGTCGGTGGCTTTCAGTTTTGCCGTGTTTCTCCCTGAATTGAAGGAAGAAGAAGGCCCTGCATTGGGCTTTGTGCTGGCCCTGGGTGACGGACGGGCCCTGGGTGACGGCAGGACCAGGGAGAAACTGAGCAGCGAGGCACCGTCAGCCGGCCTGCACTCCGCAGACCTGTGCCCTCTGCCTCTGCCCTCGGCGAAGAAGGCAGAGGGGCTTTTGGGGAGAGTCACTGAGGCAGGCTGGGGGTGCAGGGCAGGAGGTGTCCTTGGTGGGACACATTGCTGCATCCTGGTGGCCAGAACTGTCCTCAGCCCTTGGAGTCTGCCGGTCTCCCACCTGAAGGCGCAGCCTGCCCTTGGTCCTCTGAACGGCTTGGCTGGGCATGGACTGGGAGCACCCGGGAGGAGTCAGCACTCCAGAAATCTCAGTTCACAGGGCCCAGGGCGGCTGCAGGACTCGTCGTTGATGGTTCCCTCCCTTCACTGCCAGAAGAAAGGCAGGTGAGGGTCCGTGGTTTGCAAATTTGGAGAGGGGGCTTCTGGCCTGCAGGGGCTCCCCAAACTCGCCTTTTTTGGGAGGGGGCTGTGCTGCTTTTCCGTTGGGGGTAAGTGGAGGTTCTTTCTGGGGACGGGACGGAATTCTCTGTGAGTGAGTCTCCTGAGTTTGTTTTATCATTTCAAGCGGAGAGACCTGGAGGAAGAGACGAAGGTGAGTCCTCTGTCAGTCCCTGCCACCTCTCCCTTTGCTTTTGGGTCTCCGTGGGAGTTCAAGCAGAATCCCAGCAGGGGAGCTGGCCGTGAAGGCATCTCTGTGGAGGAAAATGCTGGTGGGAATTACAGAAATGTGGGGCGGAAGATGGAGTTGAAGAGACTATGCTGGCAGGGACAGGCGGGTTCCAGGCAGCCATGGGTGGCTCAGCCGCCCGGCCCGGGCCTTCGCTCACAGACGCCATCTCTCCCCACGGAGGGGCGGGGCGCCTTCGGCACATTCTCGGACGGGAATCTGCTGGCTCATTTTTCGTAGTCCGAAGTTGTAAAGAGCAGAGCACGTGGGACACCTTAGTTTTCACCATCGCCGCCCCCAGGAGCCCTTTGCACAGAGCCCTTCTCCTGGCCAAGAAAGTGCAGGACCCAGCGGCTTCCGGCAGCCTGTAACAGAGGCGGCCTTTCTGGGGTGGGAGCTGTGTCACCCTCCCTGCCCCCTACCCCCACCCCAGGCGTCTGGGAGCCCTGCACTCAGGGGCTGGAACTGGGCCTCCTGGTGCACGGGGCCTGTGGGTGCTGCTGGAGGCTTGCTGGGTTTGGGACTCAGAGGAACCCCGCTGCGGCATGTGCCCGGGCTGCCACCGGATCTAGCCGCCTCTGCAGCATGGCCGGGCCCGAGCTGTGGGGCCTTAGCAGGTGCTGCTGCTGGAGTCAGTTCACTTTCCTGTTTTCTATTTTGTCTCCCCTTTCTCTTTCTCTCTTTTGTCTGTTCCCCTCTCTCCACCACACACAAGGTGGAGCAGGCAGGTGAGCACTGGGACGTGGGGACCCCTGCGGGCAGGGGACTTCTTATTCCTGCGTTCCCAGACAGAACTTTTCTGAAAACCATTCTGGGGGATCCGTGAACCCCTCGGGAAGATGGCCATGTGTGGAAAGCGCCTTTGGCTGCAGTTGCACCTGTGCCCACCCACACAGCACAGGCCTGGACCAGTGGCACACACCTGACCCAGACTCTGTACCGCTGGCAGGGCTGGCTAGAGGCCTCAGTTTGCCCCGAGGGCGTCCCTGGGACCAGTGTGACTCTTCAGGAGGGCCTGCTGCAGCCAGACCTGGCTGGAGCTGGCAGTGGGGAAGGGTGGGCAGCTCTGGGGTTCCCGGCTGAGGGAGGTTGTGTGGCCAGCAAGGAATCAGAGAACTAGATCCCTCAGCTCCTCCTCACTGGGCCTAGGGCCCTGGAGGGCAGCAGAGCTGGAGTGCCAACCGCACTCGTGAGCATGTGTGTCCCTTGTGTGCAAGGCAGCACCAAGGTTCGTGGGGCTGAGGGGAGCTGGAGGGCCCCTGGAAGGGGCGATCACAGCATCCTCTGCTCAGCTCCTGGGACCCTAACCCCTGACCCATCCTGGAAGAGCAGCTGACCTCACCCCCTCCCCCCCCGGATGTCCCCAGAGGTCAGTGATGGTGCCTGGCCTGGGTGCCCCCCGCCCCCGCCGCCGTCACCCAGAACCATAGCAGGCAGGCAGGGACTCCTGGCACTTCGAAGGTGCCATCCTCTGCCTTCTTGGAGGAGGCTGCCTGAGCCCAGAGGGTAGGGCTTGTCTCCCACACACCCCGGCCACCACCCCACCCACCCCACGTGCCCACTGGGGGCCCACAGCAGGGACCCAGGTGACAGCCCTGGCTCAGGAGCTCCTGAGGGAGACACCAACTTGAGTGTCCTGCGTATGACACTCGGCCCCTGTGTGAGCCCTGGGAGAGGACGCTGGAGCCTGAGGCTGCCTTGAACAGGGTGCAGCGTGAGGACCTAGTGTTCCTGGGGCAGCTCAGATATGTGGCCCCAGGAGTTGTGTCCCACCTCCCACCAATGGGAGCTGTCTCTTCCCAGACAGCAGGGAGAGGCTGAAGGGGCCGGGGTTAAGGCCCTGGGCCTGGGTGGACACCCATGGCACACACTGGACACATGAGCCCAGGAGCACTGGCCGCACTCCCCCGCCATTCGCCTGTGCCCAGCAGCCCAGCTGGACCCACCCCCCCGCCCCACACACCTGTGCCCGACAGCCTACCTGGACCCCCCCCCCACACACACACCTGTGCCCGACAGCCCACCCGAACCCCCCCACACACACACCTGTGCCCGACAGCCTACCTGGACTCCCCCACACACACACACACCTGTGCCCGACAGCCCACCCGAACCCCCACACACACACACCTGTGCCCGACAGCCCACCTGAACCCCCCCACGCACACACGCGCCTGTGCCCGACAGCCCACCTGGACCCCCCACGCGCACACGCGCCTGTGCCCGACAGCCCACCTGGACCCCCCATGCGCACACTCTCCTGTGCCCTGCAGCCCACCTGGATGGTCATTGGTCTCCTGCCTTAAGCCCCCCTCAGCCACGCGCAGGGCTTGGGCTGGGGGTGCTCACAGGAGAAGGCCAGGGTCTTCCCTCCTTCCCCTGCCATTCCCAGGTGCTGGGCCAAGTGTGGCCCTGTTTCCTCCCCCCACTGCCCCCCAGCACGTCACAGTGGGTGGCTGTCCGCAGGGCCCCCCCCCAGCCTCCTATAGAGCCGGCTCTGAGATTAGGGCCAGGACAAAGCGGAGGTGTCCTCTGCCCCAGCCTCAGCACAAGGGTGGGTACGCTGTGGCACGTGCACACATACATGGGCACACATGCATGCAGACAGCCCAGAATGTGGGAGCAGACTCTACCCACCCGGACACACAATAGCAGACACACTTGTGGCCCTGCATACACCTGGCTGGCACACATGAGGGTGGAGTTACACCCAGACGCATGCATGTGGACCCACTGGCCCCACACACAAATCAACCCCATGGTTTTGTCTGGGCCGGTCCTCTGGGGTTCCCGGCTGAGGGAGGTTGTGTGGCCAGCAAGGAATCAGAATTAGATCCCTCAGCTCCTCCTCACCGGGCCTGGGGCCAGTGGGCTGGCCACAGTGGGCTCTGACATAGGTCTCTCCAGTGAAATGCAGTCCTCAGCCACTGTCTGCTCGGTTCAGCCCAGCCCACCCTGTCCGGGAGGAGGTGTCCTGGCCCTGCCCTGCCCTGGCTGCCTTGGCCTCTCCTTGCCACCTCTCTCCCAGCCCTGGTCCTTGGAGCCACCGTGAGGGGCCCAGATGCCCTCCAGGATGGAAGCCTTATCCTCCACTGCCAGGTGCTGAAGGCTCTCTAGGGTCACGCCCTCTTCCAGGGATGGATGTGGGGTGCAAGCCACTGGTTGGAACCATCACTAACCAGCCCAGCCAATCGTGGGGGGCTGAAGGCTCCATTTGCTCAGCAGGGACTTGGCTCAGCCCTGGAGGGCCCTGAAGGGGCCTGTCCGACAGGCCTGTGCAGGTCATAGTGTCACCAAGGGTTCTGGCCCAGGGCCAGTGCTGTGACCTGCCACTGAGTATGGTGGGGAGCCTGGGGACCCAACACCCCCACCCTGGGCCTGGAGGAAGGGCAAAGCCATCCCTGGCCCAGGGCCTGGGGACATGGAACAGGGTGGGTATCAGGAAGAACCTGGCCTTCTCCCCAGGGGGCCTTGGTCTCCCCACCTGCCAGCCACTCGGGGAAGCAGATACTCGGGGTTTCTGAGTCAGACACAGAGGTGATGGGCTGACATTTGGACGACAGGAAAGGGCCACCAGCCCTGTGGGGTCCATGCTTTCCCTTGCCTAGCCCCCACTCCTTTCCACTGCCCTCAGGGCTGAAGCAGCCCTGCCTCTGCCGTCCCTGGGCCTGGGTGCCTGGTCAGCAGTTCCTAGCCACGGAGTCCAGCCGAGGGCTGGGGAGGCCCAGCAAGGGTGCGGGGCAGGGCCTGAGTGCCCCCACTGTCCCAGATTCAAGCCCAGCCTGGCCCCACCCTCACAGGGGCCCACCTCCCTAAGGCTGAGGGTCCTGGCAGGTTGTTGGGGGCAGCAAAGGCTGAGACGAGGGCAAGGGCCCAGGTGGTCCCGGAGAGCGTGGATGGGACGGACCTGGGGGAGACCTTTCCTGACAGGAGCTGGGAGGGGCGTGGAAAGTCGGGGCGTGAGGTGGATGCAGGTTCTGTGTTCGACCTTGATGGTGTAATCCCTGAGGGTGCACGGGGAGGGGCAGCACAGGGTGGACTTTGGGGGTGCAGCATGTGGGTCAGCAGGGAGAGCCCGAGGCTGTGGGCTGAGCCGGGGAGGGTGGAGGCCTGCGGGGTCTTGGCTGAGCCTAGCTCCTAGGGGGTCTCGAGGTGGGGGCAGGCAGCTCCGACAGGAGTACCCTGCAGGGTCCCTGAGAGGAGGCATTTGAATCCCTGGGCTCCCTGGGAGAGGGTGGCGGCCGGGGGACCCTGAATTAGGGAGTCTGGGGCGGCAGGGGAGGCTGGCGGGGCAGGGGCAGCCAGGGCCCGGGAAGTGGGACCAGCGCTCGGAGGACTCGGAAGTTGTGGGGGAGGAGGCGGGGCCTGGGAGAGGGTCCGAGGCAGGAGGCTGGCCCAGGAGGAGGAGAAACCGCTTCCTCACCTGGGAGGTGGAGGAAGTGGGGGATGGGGGAAGGGAGTGTACCCCGAATCAGGAGGTGGCAGGAAGGTGGGAGTGGCTTGGACCCCACACCCTCGACCCCCACACACAGTGGGCAGCCCGCACGGGGAGCAGTGACAGAGTAATTTGCGGCTGGCGGGCTCAGCGCCTGCCTAATTTGCAGTGACACCGCTCAGCTGCCCAGGGCTCCAGCTGTCACAGCCATTAGCCCGCGGCCGGGGAGGAGCGCCGGGCAGGGGCGGGGGGGCATGCAGGGGTTTGGGGGGGAGGCTGTGGGGGTCGCAGGAGGGGCGGGCGCAGGAGGCCTGTGGCTTTCAGGCCCAGCCCACCGCCCCAGGCACCCCAACCTGGCTGTGGAGAGCAGTAAGGTGGGGCGCCCCCCAACAGCAGCCCACCAGGCCTGAAGCCCCTCAGCCGCAGCCCTTGCTGCCCCTTTCAACCCTGGCGTTCCCTTGAGCCTTGCCACCTCCTCCATGCCGGCCTCTGGGACTCCAGTGCCCTTGACCCTTGGCACTCAAGTTAGGTGTCCTGAGGGCAGCTGGGATCAGTTCCAGCCTGGAGGATAATTCCTCTCCACATTCAGGCCACCGCCTTCCCAGACAGAGCCACCTCAGCCCCTGACTTGCGTCTGTGGCCCAGCCCCTCCCTCCCATGTGGCGGGCTCCGCCCTGGGGCCTCCCCAACTCCACTGCACTTCCTGGCACCCGCTCAGCGTGGTGGGGCCTCCCCGACTCCACTGCACCTCCCGGCACCTCCCGCTCAGCGTGGTCTAGCTCGCAGGGGACGGCCCCTTTGCCTCCCTCTCTCCCAGTTCTCAGAGGCTGACACAGGGAGGTATCTGGAACATGTCAGGCGCCAGCCCCGTGGGCCCTGATCGCCTCCCGGGAGCAGCCTGGGAGCAGCAGTGAGGGTGCAGGCTGGGTGCTGGGCACAGAAGAGCCCCAGGCTGCTAGTGGGGCCCCGCGGGACTCTAGGGGACTCTGGCTCCTCTATGAAGGAGGGTCCCGGAGTCCCTTCTCCTGCAGCACCCTTGCCCCGTCTCCTGGCAGGGACCCAGGTGTCTGGTCACCTCCCCCAGAGGGGTGGGTCTCAGGGACAAGCCGTGTCCTCCAGGAAGCCACAGGCCCTGGATGGCCCCTCTCCAGCCGCCGCCTCTGCCCAGCTCTTGGTACAGATACCCCAGGGGAGCTGATGCCCTGGGGGAGGGGCGTGGCCCACGGCTCCTCTGCGACAAGGGAGTTTCAAACACAGGGGCCTTGGCTGGGGCCACCCCACCAAGCCCCAGCTTCTCCCTGCAGCCTCTGGTCTCCTCTCTTCAACCCCAAGGCTGCACCTCCACACAGAAGCCGCCCATGGCTGTCCCGGCCCTCCAGCCCACGCTCCTGAGGGATCTGCCCGCCTCCCACCCCCGGCCTCAGCACTCCTGGTGTGCTCCTCCTCACGGGAAGCCCTCTGCCGACCCCACAGCCCCCTTCGTCCCGGAGCACGGAGCACGGAGCACGGCTTGTCTGTCCTAGAAGCGTTAGGCAGCGCAGGCGCCTGGCCCGGCCTCGGCTCCAGCTCCACACTCTCTACTGGGGCCCTGCCGTTGCCCCTGCTCCCCGGGGGTCTCCTGCCCATTTGCTGCAGTGCTGGGGAGGGGCTGTGCTTTGCCGGGTGGGGCACTGACGGTGCAGCAGAGGTGTCAAGAGGCGGCACTTCCAGACACGCAGTCGCGGTGTGTGAGACGCTCGGGCTGGGGCGCGGCAGGACCCAGAGCAGCAGTGCTGGGACCATCACCCCAGCGTGGTGGCGCGGGCGCCGCAATCCCGGGCGGCACGAGGCTCAGGTATGGGAAGAGAGACGGGAAGATGAATTGCAGAGTAAGCCAGGGAGTGGCCTGGAAATCGGGAGAGGAAAAGGGCGGGGAGGGAGGGGGAAGAGCCCGCCGGGCCTCCAGGAGGCCTGGCCAGCCGCCAGCAGCTAGGTGGCTGGTCCTGTGTGTAGAAAGCGGGGGCTGGAGCGGCTGCAGGGGAGCAGCCGTGAGATGGGGGCAGGGAGGGCGGCGAGGAACTGGGGACAGATCCTGGGGCCACTGTGGGGGCAGCAGGGGCCCCTGCTTCTGTGTAGAGGATCGCGGGGGACACAGGCGGGAGGTGCCAAAGTCCAGGGAGGTAGCTGGTCCGGCCCCTCACCCTTCTGTTCCTGCTGGCGGTTCCCTGCAGAGAGGGTTCCTCACCCACCGTCTCTGCCCTCTGGGTCCTGGGCGTATTGCATGGGGGACGGGACACTCTGTCAGCCTCGTGCCCTGCCTGGGACCGCTGCCCTTACGGAAGAGCAGGAGGCCAGCACGGGTGCCTCCGAAGGGCAGCCCCGCAGCACATCTGAGGGTGCTTGGTGCACCGCCCTGGCACCACCATACGTGAGAGCTCAAGAGGTGCGGGTGGTGCGGAGGGCTCGCGCGGGGGTGGCGAGTCTGGAAAGGCTCTGGTCCCCTTCCCACCTTGTCCAGGCCTCTTCTCTGGAGCAGGGTGGGGGCTGCCATCGCCTTGGAGGCGGGTCAGGCGGTGGGGCGTGGGTGGAGACGGGGCCTTGGACCTCGTCACTGGCCTTGGTTAGGTCAGGTGGGCACCTCCCCAGCCCCCCGGCCCAGTCACCAGGCCACCCACGCCATGGTGGCAGAGGGGCTGGACTGGAGTCACCCGACCTCTGCCCCTCCCCAGCTGGAGGTAGAGCGGGGGCAGTCTCTCTGGGCTCAATCACCTCATCTGTAAAAAGACTCTGAGTTCTCCCCACCTCCTCCCATCCAGCATCCACGCAGGGTCCTCATGAGCAGTAAAGAGAGGGGCCCATTCAGCAAGCCCTTCGCCAATCTGAGAAGGCTTCTTGGAAGAAAGGGCTCTGTTCTGAGGGGAGGGTGTGGAGTGGGATGTGCCTCTCCAGGTGCACCGGGGCGGGATTTACAGGGGTGCCCCCAATCCAAGACTGGAGATGTCTTGGCCACACCTGTGGGGCTTGAAGAGGGGCCGGGGGGAACAGAGCTTGGCTCCTGGCAGGAGGGGAGCAGGGAAGGGGCAGGCATGGGAGGGGCACCCAGAGCTGCCGTTCATGGGGGGTCTCCAGCTCAGCCTAGCTCAGCTCCCAGAAGCCTTTCCTCTCTCTACTCAGCCGGAGTGCGCTGCCCATCACTGCAGTCCCCACTCCTCTTCAAACCTCTCATCTGCTGGGTCTGTCCCCTCACCCTCCCTTCCACAGCCCTTCCCAGAAGGTAAAACCTAGCCCTGCCCAGACCTGTGCACTAGGGACAGAACAGCCCCAACTCCTCCCACTTTCTGCTGAGTTTGGGGAGCTGACTTAAGCTGAGTTCAGAAACTCTGGGGCCCTGGACAGGGCGCTCAGGGCCACGCTGAGGTTACGATCAGGAAGGTATGACGTTCAGCATTCTCCAAAAGAGAATTATTTCTGCAGGAATTCATGTGACAAGCCCAGACACACTCCTGGCTCCCGCTGTCTAGCACTCTTTAGCCATTAAATCTTACCCACCCACATACACGTAAATAACATTTAAAACGCACTATATAATAATGAATACAAAATATGTTGTCTAATCATTCTTACCTGGAAAGACCTTTATGGAAAATTCCAGGGCCAAGCTGAGCTGCTGCCCACACCCACAGGCTGGCAGAATCCAAGACGGACAGTGTGGGGGCGGGAGGGCCACACAGACCCCTTCCTTCCCCCGGACCTCCTTTCTTGGTGACAGGGAGAAGGAGCAAGGTGAGGAGGCTTCTCCACTGTGAGTCTCAGACAGAGAGCTGTGCCCTCATTCACCTTTGGAACCTCTGACCTGAGGCACCTTGAGACGCAATAATATTAATACCTTAACTGCAAAACTCTGCGACTCACAGAGAGATGTAAGTACAGGTAACAGAGAGCTAAAGGAACAATGACTCCAACAAATTCAATGGAAATTTAATTTCTGTGTTGTAAAAGTCCAGAAGCTGATGGCCCAGGGTGGCTGTGGTGACTGCTTCACAAAACGCTCTGGATTGAGGCTCTTTTCATCTTGGCCTGTACTCCCAGGGTCTCCTGGCCCAAAATGTCAGCTTCCACTCCAGCCATCACATCTGCATTTGAAGATGGAGAAAGGTGAAAGAGGTAAAAACAAAAGGAGCATATGAGGTGATGGGTGGATGAACGGACAGGCAGCTGGATGTGTGACAAGAAAGATGAGGAAGACAGCTGGATGGGTAGGAACAGGGGCGAATGGTGGCTGGATGGAAGGATATATGGATGGTTGATGGTGGGTGAATAAATGGTGTGTAGATGGGTGAACAGGTGGGTGAGTGGATAGGTGGATGGTCAGTTGGGTGGATGGATGGGTGGGTGGATGGATGGGATGGTGGGGGAATGGGGGGATGGGCAAATGAGTGGGTGGATGATGGGTGGGTGGATGGATGGAAGGGTGGGTGGGTGATGGGTGGGTGGGTGGATGGAAGGGTGGGTGGGTGATGGGTGGGTGGGTGGATGGAAGGGTGGGTGGGTGATGGGTGGGTGAGTGGGTGGATGGAAGGGTGGGTGGGTGATGGGTGGGTGGGTGGGTGGATGGAAGGGTGGGTGGGTGATGGGTGGGTGGGTGGATGGAAGGGTGGGTGGGTGATGGGTGTGTGGGTGGATGGAAGGGTGGGTGGGTGATGGGTGAGTGGATGGATGGAAGGGTGGGTGATGGGTGTGTGGGTGGGTGGATGGAAGGGTGGGTGGGTGATGGGTGTGTGGGTGGATGGAAGGGTGGGTGGGTGATGGGTGGGTGATGGGTGTGTGGGTGGATGGAAGGGTGGGTGGGTGATGGGTGAGTGGATGGATGGAAGGGTGGGTGGGTGATGGATGGGTGGGTGGATGGAAGGGTGGGTGGGTGATGGGTGGGTGGGTGGATGGAAGGGTGGGTGGGTGATGGGTGTGTGGGTGGATGGAAGGGTGGGTGGGTGATGGGTGGGTGGGTGGATGGAAGGGTGGGTGGGTGATGGGTGGGTGGATGGAAGGCTGGGTGGGTGGGTGGATGGGTGGGTGGGTGATGGGTGGGTGGGTGGATGGAAGGCTGGGTGGGTGATGGGTGGGTGGGTGGATGGAAGGGTGGGTGGGTGATGGGTGGGTGGGTGGATGGAAGGGTGGGTGGGTGATGGTGGGTGGGTGATGGGTGGGTGGGTGGATGGAAGGGTGGGTGATGGGTGGGTGGGTGGATGGAAGGGTGGGTGGGTGATGGGTGTGTGGGTGGATGGAAGGGTGGGTGGGTGATGGGTGGGTGGGTGGATGGAAGGGTGGGTGGGTGATGGGTGGGTGGATGGAAGGGTGGGTGGGTGGGTGGATGGGTGGGTGGGTGGATGGAAGGGTGGGTGGGTGATGGGTGGGTGGGTGGATGGAAGGGTGGGTGGGTGATGGGTGGGTGGGTGGATGGAAGGGTGGGTGGGTGATGGGTGGGTGGGTGGATGGAAGGGTGGGTGGGTGATGGTGGGTGGGTGGATGGAAGGGTGGGTGGGTGATGGTGGGTGGGTGGATGGAAGGGTGGGTGGGTGATGGGTGTGTGGGTGGATGGAAGGGTGGGTGGGTGATGGGTGGGTGGGTGGATGGAAGGGTGGGTGGGTGATGGGTGGGTGGGTGGATGGAAGGGTGGGTGGGTGATGGGTGGGTGGGTGGATGGAAGGGTGGGTGGGTGATGGGTGTGTGGGTGGATGGAAGGGTGGGTGAGTGATGGGTGGGTGGGTGGATGGAAGGGTGGGTGGGTGATGGGTGGGTGGGTGGATGGAAGGGTGGGTGGGTGGATGGAAGGGTGGGTGGGTGATGGGTGGGTGGGTGGATGGAAGGGTGGGTGGGTGAGTGGGTAGATGGATGGATGGGAGGATGAGGCATGGGGGAATGGGGGATGGGTGGGAGTGGGTGAGTGGGAGGAGGGTGAATGAATGGATGGGTGGGTAGGTTGATGAGTGGGTGGGTGGGTGGGGATATGGGGGTGAGTGGGAGGATGAGTGGGTGGGTGGGTGGTGGGTTGGGGGTGAGTAGATGAGTGGGTGGGTGGGTGGGTAGGGGGTTGGGGTTGCCTGGGTGGGTGGTTTAGGAAGCTGTGGAATGACCAAACGTGGAGTGAGGGAGCCCAGTTTGTACCCCAGAAGCTTTGCTCATCTCTCCCCTGGGCCCTCTTCCCTCTTCTCTCTGGAGCCCTCCTCAAATCTCACACCTCGATTTTCAAGAAGCTGGCCTCACCCATGCAGCCTCTCTAGCTCTCCTTCCCCTCCAAGCTTGTTTCTCTCAGCGCTGCCGCCATCGGATTCCTGTGCCGGTTCTTGCTGGTTTTCTTCACCTCTCCTGACCACCAGGACATTGGCGCCGGGAGGGCAGGGTCCGTGTGTTTCCACGGTTGATTTCCTAGAGGCTGCAGCAGCGCCTGGCACCGAGGAGGTGCTCCATCAATATTTGTTGAAAAGAAAGAAAAGGAAAGCAGGATGGAGATGGACTGACCCTGCCCAGCACCCCTGTCCAGCCCCTGCCCAGACCCCTGCCCAGTCCCTGCCCAGCACCCCTGTCCAGCCCCTGCCCAGACCCCTGCCCAGTCCCTGCCCAGCACCCCTGTCCAGCCCCTGCCCAGTCCCTGCCCAGCACCCCTGTCCATTTTCCAGATAGCAGCCAGAGGCATCTTTGCAGACCCCACTGTCCTGCAGCAACGCTCTAAACCCTTCTCTGGCTCCACAGTTTGCTCCAGGTCAGTCTGGGTTGCTCAGTCAGTCCTGAGACCCGCCCTCTCTTGTCCCTGTTCTCACCTGCCCCCTGAGGCTTCTACTCTTCCTTTGGGATCTGGGCCAAAACGGCCTCCTGCAAGAAGACCCCAGGCTGTTCTGTGAGCTGGTTTCCCCCTGTGTCCAGGAATGCCCCCACCCCCACAGTAGTGCAGTCTACTTTCCACCTGCTACCATCAGAGTTGAGCCAAGTTCTGGGCCTGGCACACAGGTGGGGCACTCCACAGGGTCTGACAACCCCTCCCACTGACCTGGTCTCTGCTCCGTGCCCACCAGGGATTCTATACTTGGGACTCTCATTCTGCAAGTCCCACCTGGGCCCCTGTAGCCTCCATGGCCTCCAGGGCCTCTTGTGACCCATAGCAGGTGTGGGCTCTGCTCTTCAGCCCTTCTGTGGCCTTCTGGGATGCTGTTCTGTTAGCAGCTCTTCTGGAGCAGGTCACTTTGGCATCAGCCACATCCAGTTTTGCTTTTTCAAAGTGACATATGCACATCTGTTTTTTATAAATCAAATGTAGTAAGACGTAAAACAAAACTCAGCAGTCTCCTGCCTATGCCCTGAGTCCCCAACTCAGCAAGATAACTGCTTTCAACTCTGTTTCTTCCAGGAACCTCCTGATATGTTTTGGCTGTGTCCCCACCCTAATTCATCTTGAATTGCAGCTCCCATAATCCCCATGTGTCATGGGAGGGACCCAGTGGGAGGTAATTGAATCATGGGGGTGAGATTTTCCTGTGCTGTTCTCGTGATAGTGAATAAGTATTTCAAGATCTGATGGTTTTATAAAAGGCGGTTCTCCTGCACACGCTCTCTTGCCTGCTGCCATGTAAGACGTGCCTTTGCTCTTCCTTCACTTTCTGCCATGATTATGAGGCCTCCCTGGCCATGTGGAACTGTAAGTCCATTAAACCTCTTTTTCTTTATAAATTACCCAGTCTTGGGTACGTCTTTATTAGCAGTGCGAGAACAGACTAGTACACCTCCAAATCTCTAAATAAAATGTTTATGTTACTATTTCTTGATTTATTAATTTTAGGCATTGTTTAGGATTTCACTCCATTACACATTTGCTCTTCCCCGCCTCACACCCTCCCTATATACTATGTGAACATTTTTAGTTTAGGCTGGGTGCAGCAGCTCATGCCTGTAATCCCAGCACTTTGGGAGGCCAAGGCAAGCAGATTGCTGGAGCCCGGGAGTTGAAGACTAGCCTGGGCAATGTGATGAAATCCCATCTCTACCAAAAATACAAAAAATTAGCTGGGCATGGTGGCGTGCACCTGTAGTCCCAGCTACACATGAGGCTGAGGTGGGAGGATTGCCTGAGCCTGGGAGGTCTAGGATGCAGTGAGCTGTGATCACACCACTGCACTCCAGCCTGGGTGACAGAGTGAGACCTTGTCTCCAAAACAACAACAACAACAACATAAAAAGGCCGAGGTGGGCAGATCACGAGGTCAGGAGATCGAGACCATCCTGGCTAAAACAGTGAAACCCCGTCTCTACTAAAAATACAAAAAATTAGTCGGGCGTGGTGGCGGGCGCCTGTAGTCCCAGCTACTCGGGAGGCTGAGGCAGGAGAATGGTGTGAACCCGGCAGGCGGAGCTTGCAGTGAACTGAGATCACGCCACTACATCACTCCAGCGTGGGTGACAGAGCGAGACTCCGTCTCAAAAAAAAACAACAACAACAAAAACAAAAACAAAGAACCCACAATACTTTTAGCTTAAAAATATTCCGTATTTACATTATCACGACTACATAAGGATTGTTCTTGCCTGAACAAAGTTATATATTGTAATCAAATGCTCTTTCCTGAGCAACTTCTTTGTTTTTCCTGGAGTTAAAAATTGCCTCCTGGTTTTCCTTTGTTTGGTTTTCTATGTGTCAATAACAAATTCTTCCTAAATGCTCTAATCATTTTAGAAATCTCTCGTGACATGGCTTCCACACAGAAACTTGCATTGTGTAATCTAGGAAGGCTATTTTCCCCGGATAGCTTTCAGCAGGAGCCATCCAGTTTCCTGCCACAGCTGGACTGGCTGCTCTCCAGGCCTGCTGGCCCCTCCTGCCTCACCTGTGTTGGCACCCCCTTCTCTTTCTTGGTTGACTTCTCCTTGTAGGGGAGCATCCTTCAGATACTTCTTCAGAAGAGATGCATGGGAGATAAGTGTTTTGAGATTTAAGAAATCTGACAGTGTCATTAGTATTTCCTCACACTAGACAGATAGTTTGGATGGGTATAGAATTTGCTGTTGGGAGTCTCTTTTCCTCAGCATCTGTAAGGTACTCTGTCTTTGAGCTTCTGTGTAGTTACTGGAAGTCCAGTTCCATCTTTACTACTAATCCTTGGTATGTGTGGAGGCTAAAGTAACATATCATGAAAGCTAATCCACGTGCTGACTTCTGACTAACACTGGTTCCAGGAATGCCTCTGAGATTTTCAGTTTATCTGTTGTTTCTTGCATAAAAGCATATACTGTAAGTCCTGCCTTTAGATCAAATTCCTCCCCATTCCCTCCGAAGCACATGTACCCTTTCCCTATGGTATATAACCCCTGGGTCTGGGGAATTATGGTGTGGAGATCTACATGTCTTGTGGCTGTCCAAGACCACTCTTCTGTTCATAAGATCCCCCATAAAACACACTAACAACAAGCTGAACTTGTCTGCCTACTCCTTTGGTTTCTCAGCTCCTTCTGCATTTGGGGGTTGCTTTGCCTTTTTATGAGACAGTATGTGGCTGGGCGTGGTGGCTCATGCCTGTATTCCCAGCTGTTTTGGAGCCCCAGGTGGGCGTATCACTTGAGTCCAGGAGTTTGAGACCAACCTGGCTGCAGCCTGGGCAACATAGTGAGACCTCCATCCATACAAAAAAATTAAAAAATTAGCTGGGCATGGTGGTGCTTGCTTGTAGTCCCAGCTACTCAGGAGGCTGAGGTGGGAGTATCGCTTGAGCCCAGGAGTTAGAGGTTTTAGTGAGCTATGATGACACCACGGCACTGCAGCCTGGGCAACACAGCAAGACTCTGACTCAAAAAAAAAAAAAATTCCCTGTATCCTTAAAAAAAGAGAGAGAGAGAGAGAGAGACATATATGACTGTTTTCTCCCCCCTCTGGAAGTTTTTTGGGGCGTTCCTTGGCACCAGTGGCCTACAATCCCACAGTGATGCACAAGTGTCACTTGCATTGTGCTGGACTTCGGTGAGCCTTGCT
Source organism: Pongo abelii (assembly GCF_028885655.2). Lineage (NCBI taxonomy): Eukaryota > Metazoa > Chordata > Mammalia > Primates > Hominidae > Pongo > Pongo abelii. The sequence goes on along the minus strand of NC_071992.2, from coordinate 159,905,402 downwards.
TTCTGGCCTATGCCTTGTCATTCTGGGCGCTGGTCTCAGTTTAGTTCTTTGATCATTGATCCCCCACCTTTTTCTCTGCTTTCTCTTTCTGACTCCTTTTGGAAGTTGGACCTCCTGGATCAATTCTGCATTTTTCTAATATTTCCTTCCTGCCTTCTATTTTTTTTTTTTTTTTTTTTTTTTTTTTTTAGATAGGATCTCACTCTATCACTTAGGCTAGAGAGCAGTGGCACAATCTGGACTCACTGCAACCTCTGCCTCCCGGGTTCAAGTGATCCTCCCACCTCAGCCTCCCGAGTACAAGCATGCCCCAACATGCCCAGCTAATTTTTGTATTTTTAGTAGAGTCAGGGTTTCACTATGTTGCCCAGGCTAGTCTCGAACTCCTGAGCTCAGGGGATCTGCCTGCCTTGGCCTCCCAAAGTGCTGGGATTACAAGCGTGAGCCACCGTGTCCGGCCGTCTCTCTGTATTTGTTGTTTTGTGTTTTAATCCTGTCAGTGAATACCTGTTTCCATTGAGCTTTCTCTTGTTCTCTGATGGCATGAGTGTTACCACTCTCACTCTCTCACTCTAACTTCATCCTGTTCTTGTTCACTTTTATTATTGGGATAAGAAGTATGGCCTCTGAGGCCAACCTGCCTGGCAGAATCCTGGCTCCGTCACTCCTAGCCGTTGACTTTGGGGAGGTGGATGTGACCTTCTGTGCCTCAGTTATCTCATAATAGTTGCACTGACCTACTGGGTTTATCATGAGTATTAAATCAGCTGGCACATCCAAGGGTCGCGGCTGGGCTTAGCTCACTGGGAGCCAGTCTCTGGGTGCTGCTGCCGTTGTTACCATTCTCTGTGGACTCCGTGGGTCTCCCTGGCTCTGTTGCTGGTTGACCTGCTCCACACTCAAGGCTCTTCTCACCTGCCTGCTGGTGCTCAGCTGATCATGAGTGAGGCCTGGCATTCTGGTGCCCTGGCGGAGGGTGGTGAAGGGAGGGTGGTGGAGGGTAGTGGAGGGTGGCGGAGGGAGGGTGGTGGAGGGTGGCGGAGGGAGGGTGGTGGAGGGTGGCGGAGGGAGGGTGGTGGAGGGTGGCGGAGGGAGGGTGGTGGAGGGTAGCAGTGGTCTTGTCGGCAGATGGGCCTTTCTGTGGAGGACCAGGCAATGGGGAATCTATCATTTTGAGAGGCTGGTCTTTTTCCTCTGGCCATTGAGTTTTTCAGGGAAGGCTCCTCTGCTCTCCTGCCTGGGGACTATAGGCTGCTGGTGTCATTGCTAAGAGGAGGAGAGGCAGGCGGCTGAGCTTGGTTTGTGATGGTCACTCAATCCCCTATCTTCAGTGAGAGCCTCATACCCACCTTCCAGTGAGCCTGGTCCCAGGCCCAGTATCCCCAGGGTCCCCCGTGGCTGGGAGAGGCCACAGGGAGGGGCCTAATGGCTCTGACAGATGCCCACCCGGGCCCAGCTGAGCCTCTGGCTCACCATCCGCTCCACTCTGCCAAGATGCACACCCCAGCCACGGAGCACTTTGCCACCTCTTCCCTCCCCGGTGGCAGCTGCTCCACTCCCGTTCTCTCTTTCCTGCAGACGGCACCTCCCTCTTCCTCTTCGGTCATTTTGGTGGTGTTTGGGAGAGGCCTGTGCTCCAGAGGCCACGTCTAGTGGAGCCTGGTTCCCAGGATTTAAAGGGCCACAAGCTCAGGGCAGGCTGAACCAAGACCCGTCCTACTCCAGGGCCTTCCCTTGGAGGGTTGATGGTGGGGGTGGGGGGGGGCAGCAGAGGCTACCTCAAGGGAGGCCCGAGCCACCCAAGCTGGACTAAAGCCAGGTTTGGGAGGGGACAGCGGAGCCCCCGACAGTGGGCAGAGGCAGGTCTGACTCCACCCATGGCACCTGCTCTTCCTGCACTGCTGGTTCCAGGGTCATGCCTTGGCTCCCAGCCTGCCAGGTCCTTCGTGGCCCCATGCAGTGGGCAGGGAGGTGAGGTCAGTGAATAGGGGCCACTGCCTCTCCACCCCTTGTCCCCATTAAGGGGACAATGAGAGAATAAGCACTTTTCTTTCTTCATTTCCCCCGCTGTCTGCTAATATCATATTGATGATAATTTCTCTTTAATGGGCTATTTGCAGTAATTATGATACACTGAGAGAGTAATTGTATCTGACTCCTAGCGCCCACTGTGGTTGGGGGGGCACATGGCCTTCCGCCCTCTCAGTTGGGGCAGCTCTGCCCTTTGCCTAGGACCAACCGCCTGCCCAAGTCCCCCTGGTGCCAGGGTCCTGCTGGGTTTTGCCATCCAGGAAACGCAGCCTTCAGAGGCCAAGACTCCAGGCTCTCAGCCTCCCAGAGCTGATGAGGCCTCTTTCCCAGGCTGGGGGACCCCAAGAGGCACCCCATCGGAGCTAGGAAAAGCTGTATACCTCAGGACAGAGCACTGCCTCCCTGCTCCTGGGGGACAGCTCCAGGCTTCCATCTGGGTCTGACTTGTGCACCAGATTCCCCAAAGGACTCTGAGGTCCTCATCACAGCCAGCCCCCGGGGCCTGCTGGCTTCACAGGGCAAGCCCTGTGGCCTCTGTCTCTACTGGGACATGAGTGCTTCTGGGCAGGGACTTCCCTGCCTCGATCGGGCTGCATGGAGTGCCTGGCACACAACACGAGTGCCCAGAACTTGTTAAATGAAGGCAGAAATCTTGAAGAATGTTCAACCCAGGCTGGCGGCTTCAGTCACAGCAGGGTTATGCCATGAGGACACCTGAGGGGCCCACTCCTTGGCCGCATTTGTTAGGGACCCACAGGCATCAGCTGTCTGCACCACTCACCACCTTGGAGGTGTGGACCTGGCACCCCCCAGGCCCCACCCAGGGCTTGGGCCTCCTCCCAGTCCTGCCACTCTCTCTTTGCAATGCCCACATTTGCCACCCAGGCCCCAGGCTCAGTTGGACAGAGAGTGCTGGGGTCCCCAACAATAGTTGGGCCCTTCTCTGTTCCTGGGACACCCCAGCCCAGGTAGAGGTCAGAGGCCATCCAGATGGTGACATCAGTCCCAGATCTCAGGAGACACAGGAACTCCAGAGTCCACTGAGTCTTTGATGAGGACCCCGCCCCCACGAAATGTCCTCCCAGGCCTCTGGGGCCCCTGAAATCCACAGGCCTGCCCTGCCCTCACTTAATAAGGGGACCATCCTTCAGACACTCACCAGGCTGTGTTCAGGATAGAAGCTACTAGAGCCAGGCAGAGCCCTCATGGAAGGGTCAGCTGTGTCTACACTGCCCTCAGTCCCAGCCACATGGTCCACAAGAGCCTCTTGGCTCTTTCACCACTATCACAACCAACACCACCATCACCACCAACACCACCACCACCACCATCACCACCATCACCACCAACACCACCATCACCACCATCACCACCACCACCATCACCACCATCACCACCATCACCACCAACACCATCACCATCACCATCACCAACACCACCAACACCACCACCACCAACACCACCATCACCACCAACACCATCAACACCATCACCACCAACACCACCACCACCACCACCACCAACACCACCACCAACACCACCAACACCACCAACACCACCAACACCACCACCACCACCACCATCACCACCAACACCACCAACACCATCACCACCATCACCACCACCACCACCACCAACACCACCACCACCACCACCACCACCAACACCACCACCACCACCATCACCACCAACACCATCACCACCATCACCACCAACACCATCACCACCATCACCACCACCACCACCACCACCACCACCACCATCACCAACACCACCACCATCACCACCAACACCACCACCATCACCACCACCAACACCATCACCACCACCACCACCAACACCACCATCACCACCATCACCACCAATACCACCACCACCATCACCACCACCACCACCACCACCACCACCAACACCATCACCACCATCACCAACACCACCATCACCACCATCACCACCAACACCACCATCACCATCACCACCATCACCACCAACACCACCATCACCACCAACACCATCATCACCACCAACACCACCAACACCATCACCACCAACACCATCATCACCAACACCATCATCACCACCATCACCACCAACACCACCATCACCACCAACACCACCATCACCACCAACACCACCACCACCATCATCATCATAACCACCATCACCACCACCACCACCACCACCACCATCACCATCACCATCACCACCACCATCACCACCATCACCACCACCACCACAACACCACCACCATCACCACCAACACCACCATCACCACCATCACCACCACCACCATCATCACCATCACCATCACCACCACCACCACCACCACCATCACCACCACCATCACCACCACCACCACCACCAACACCACCACCATCACCACCACCATCACCACCACCACCACCACCACCAACACCACCACCACCATCACCACCACCATCACCACCACCACCACCACCAACACCACCACCATCATCACCACCACCATCACCACCACCACCACCAACACCACCAACACCATCATCACCACCACCAACACCAACACCACCAACACCACCATCACCACCAACACCATCAACACCACCAACACCATCAACACCATCAACACCACCACCACCACCATCACCACCACCACCACCACCATCACCACCAACACCACCATCACCATGACCGCCACCACCGTCATCATCACCAACACAACCACCATCACCATCACCACTATCGGCATCATCATCTACCATCACCATCACCTCCACCACTGCCATCACCATCATCATCATAACCACCACCACCATCATTACTACCACCAGCACTAGCATCACCACCACCATCGTCACCACCATCACCACCATCACCATCACCAACATCATCATCATCACAACCACCACCACTGTCATCATTATCACCATCACTACCACCATCACTACCACCAGCACTATTATCACCACCACTATCACCATTACCACCACCACCATCACACCACTACCAGCATCATCACCATCACTGCCACCATCATCATCACTACCACCACCATTACCACGATCACCATTACCACCGTCACTACCATCACTGCCACCACAACCATCATCACAACCATCATTGCCATCACCACCACTACCACCACCATCATTGTCACTATCACCACCATCTCTCCCACCACTACTATCACCACCTCCACCACTATCACCACCACCACTACCATCATCATCTATATCATCATCCACCATCACCACCACCACCATCATCATCACCATCACTGCCATGGCAGCCACCCACCACCACTACCACCATCACTATCACCATCATCATCATCACTACCACCATCACCACCAGCACCACCATCACCAGCATCACCGTTATCATCATTACCACCATCTTCACTGCCACCATCTAGCACCACCATCACTACCACCACCACAACCATCACCATCAATACGATCATTGCCATCACCACCACTATCACCACTGTCATTGTAACCATCACTACCACCATCATCATCACCATCACCACCACCATCACCACCACCATCACCACCACCATTACCACTGACATCACTGTCACCACCACCACCCTCTCTGCCACCATCACCATCACTATTACTGCCACCACCATCACTACCATCACTGCCATCATCGTAACTATCACCAGCACCACCAGCACCATCACCGCTACCACCAGTGCCATCACCATCATCGTTATCATTGTCATCATCATCACCACCACCACCATCTCCACCATCATCACTGCTCAGTTTACCATCAGTTCCTACTTGGACCAGAGCCTTGCTAGTTGCATGATCTATTGGCAGATAAGACACAACTTCTTGAAATTCTGAGAAAAGCTAAAGGTCAAGCCTGAGCAACATAGCTAGACCCTGTCTCTACACAAAATAAACAATATTAGCTGGGCATGGTGGTGTGCACCTGTAGTCCTAGCTACTTGGGAGGCTGAGGGGAAGATCGCTTGAGCCCAGGAGGTCAGGCTACAGTGAACTGTGATTGCGCCACTGCACTCCAGCCTGGGCAACAGAAGGAGACCCCATTTTAAAAAAAGGACTGTTTTTGCTCATGAAGTGGTAAATAAGGTGGTGTCACCAGGGCTGAGATTGTCCAAGAGGGACTTGCACCTGGCCACTGTCGTTGGCGGTGAGGAAGAACGTTTGCTAAATTGAACAGCATGGCCAACAGGTCCAGAGTGCAGCAGGAGGAGAGCCTTCCTGAAGTCACTGTCAGCCCGCCAGAGGCTACAAAGAGAAGCTGACTCAGACACATCTGCTCCAGGCCCCAGGAGCAAAGGGCTGGGAAGCGGTGTGGCCTCCACTTGGAGGCACCAGGCCATGAACCCACCCTGCCTGGACCCCTTCAGATAACCGCAGTCTGAGAGAAAGAGGCAGGTACAGGTGGAAGTCAGAGGCCAGAGGTGTGGAGTGGGGAGGACTCCCTCCCAGGGGCCTGGGGGAGCTGAGCAGAGGATATGGGAACCCCTGTAGACGCTCAGGGTGGGGGTCTTCCCGCCTGCCTCCCTACCCCTCCGCTCACCCTGCCCCACATCAGGAAGCTGGGCTGTGGGCCACGGTCTCATATGTCTTTTCTGGTCAATAAAGCCTGGCTCCTGGGGCTGGGGGAGCTGATGGCACTGCCTGCCCCCACCGGTGCACTCTGTCATAATTAAGCGCATGCAGCCTAACTAATTGAGTGGTCAGGATGCTAATTAGTGACTTTATTGAGACTGAAGGAGGGTGAAGGGCAACCTGGCACCAAGCCCCGCTCCCCAGTCTGTACAGCTCTGCTCTCTGCATCCCCAGGAAGCGGCCCCCACCCTCTACCTGGCCCTTGTCCGGCCCCTGTGCCCTCACCTCTGCCTCCTGTTACCCTCAGCCCCAGCTGTTGGCTGTGATGTCTGCACCTCTGGCCTGGGCCCCCAGGCCCTGCCCCTCATCCCACCCCTGGCCTGACCCCCAACTTTGATGGTCCCAAATCTCCCTGGTTCTGGTCACCCCTCCCTGTACTGGGCTCTCTCCTCTGTCACACACCCCTCAGCATCCCTGCCTAAGGACAGCTGAGCGTCCTGGGGGCTGGGCCTCAGGCCCTCTCCGGGCAGCCTCCTGGGACAGAGTGTGTCCTGGAGCCTCCAGCCACTGGACCTGTCCAGGCTCTGCCCCCAGGGCAGCACACTCACTCCTCACCACAGTGTCCTGGTACCATCTGTGACCCCCGGCCTCTCCAAGCAGCCACAGGTCCACGGGAACCTGAACATGGCATCAGGTGAGAGGCAGGTGAGCACGGCCAGACCCCACACCCTGGGAGTCCTTCTACTCCGAGTGGCCCCTCCCCAACAGGCTCGTGGGGCAAGGAGAGGGGCTAGGGGGTGGGAAGGCTGACGGAGGGAAGCCTGGGGATAGGTGGAGAGCCTGGGGGTTGGGGACTGTCCTGAGAGACCTCCTGCCACTCTCGTCCAGCCCACCAGCCCGGATCTCCATCCGAGCCAGGCCTGGATCACCAGGGTGGCAGTAGGGCCACACTCTCTTTTCCCTGGAGGAGAGGAGAGGGGCCCTGTAGGTTGGCCACGTGCTCGCTGAGCCTCAGTGACCTCAGCTGTAAGGTGGGTGCTGATGACAGACGTACCTGCTGCGGCGTGGGAGGAGCAGGTGACAGGCTCATTCCCGGTAAGGCGGGCCTGGTCCCCATCCTGGCTGCTCTGCCTGAGGCGCTCTGGGAGAGCAGAGGGGGATCCAGAGGCTGGGACCACCTGAGGAACTTGCTGGGGCTGGAGGGATCCCAGGGCAGAGGCGGGCACGACAGGGCGGGGCGGGCGCCGGGAAGGGAAACGGTGGGCGGGGAATGGGCGGGGCCGATGTCGGAGCGACGGGACCGGGAAGGGGCGGGGTCGAGGCCAGAGGGGCAGAGCCGGGAAGGGGCGGGGCAGATCGGGGCAGGGGCCGTGGCAGGGAAGGGGCCGGGCGGGGACCGGGCGGGGACCTGGGCGAGGCGGGATGGGCTGGTGCTTGAACCCGATCTTAGCCCTAGGAGAAGGTCCGGGGGTGGGCTCCTCTCAGAGGGCAGGACACCCACCTCCCCGTGCACCTGCTTCTTCTCCGGTCTCCCGCCCCCTAGCAGCATTCCAGGACCCAGGGTGTCATCTGGTCGGGGAGGGAGGGACTGAGCCTGGGTTTGGGGACATCGGGACAGGGGGAGGGGCTGGCGCTCCCGCCTGGCCGGGACCCCTGGCCTGGAGCGGCTCCACGACCGACAGACTGCAGCGGGCGTGGGGGGTAGGAGCGCGCAGGGCGGGGGCGTCAGATGGCGCCGCCCGGGGCTGCCCCCCGCCCACCGTGAGGAAGCGAGCTGGGGCCCCGGGCTCTGCTTATCTGGAGGGGCCACGTGCCCGCTGCGCCCTGCGGATGGCAGGAAAGGTGACACGCCGACTACCACCGCCGGTGCCCGGGGCTGCCCCGACCTGGAGGGTGGGGCGGGGGTACCGCGCGCGGGCACAGCTGTCTCCCCGCAGTTGTCCGGCTAGGGGGGCCCCGGGCGGCCAGTGCACGTGCGCGGGGTCTGCTCCTGCGGGGTACAAGGGGGACAGCAGCCAGGGTGGGCGAGGGGAAGGCGAGAGCGGAGGCGAGAAATGCGGGCACAGGGTGAGAAGCCTGGGACCTCCTGAGAGGGTGAGGAGAAGGCCTGCCCCCCACGGACACCCTCATGCGGTCTGAGCTTCCGGTGGCCCACTGAACCATCAGCCACTGAGCTCTCCTTGTCAACAGTCCTGGGGCCCCTCGCCACGGAGACCCCAACTGAGCACCCAGCAGGACGATGCCACGCAGGGAAAGATGGCTTGGGTTGGGCCTGGGGAGTCCCTGCCGCCTAGAGGGGTCCCTGGGGAGTGTCAGTAGCACAGCCTGGTAGACTGGGCCTGAGCCAGGCAGTCTTTCGAGGAGGACCCCTCACTCATCGAGGGACCAGCACCCCGATTCCACCCTGTGGGCCGGGCTGGTACCTGCCTTCCCCTCAGGCTGTGGGTGCCAGGACCCCAGGGCCCCTCTTAGTTTCTGCCAGGTCAGCAGCAGAGCCTGCGATGGGGCGTGGAGGGCACAGGCAGCTCGTGCATGGCTGCAGTGGGGCCCGGCACAGGGCGGGAGACCCGGGACAGTGGCTTTGCCCCTGGGGTGGTGGCCAGCCCCACTCGGGTGTGTGATCACCCCTGGTCCCCTTACCAGGAAGGGGCATGACCTACCAGGCAGAGATTCAGGCCCTGCGGTCCTCGGCTCTGAGCTGCACCAGCGCCCAAGCCAGCCCGAGGCAGGCAGGGCAGAGCTTGGTCGAGCAGAGCAGGGGTCCTCCAGCCTTCCCTCCTACCTCTGCCTCCTCCAGGGGTTGTGGGCTGAGGAAGCTTTCGGATGGGGACCCAGGAGAGCCTCTTGGGAATAGCTGAGGCTGCCTGGGGTTGGGGAGGAAGCCTGTGAGGAGGCGGCCTCCTCCACTGTCCCTGAGGGCCACTGTGGGGAGCATGCCCTGGGCAGAGTTCCCTTCCACCTGGGTCCTGCCAGGGAGGCCAGGTCAGCCTACCAGGTCCCCTGGCTGAAGGGGAGGGGCCCCAGCCCTCCCTCCTGGCTGCTGTGGGTGGCCTTGAGCCTCACATTCACCAGGACCCGTGCTGTGGGTAGAGGTGGGGGTGGGGGCCCCACAGGGGCACATCCCCCCAGTCCTTGGAAGAGGAGATGGTGGCTATGGGCAGTATGAACTGGAAAGCACTCAGGCTGGCCGGGGCCACGCAGGGCCAGGGAGTTGAGGGAGTGAGGGCTGGGGTGCAGCTGTCTTGGTGGCTGGCAAGCAGGAGTGGTCAGGAGGCTGAGGTCCCCGGGGTGTGGCTGCAGAAGGGCCTGCAGGCCTTGGGATTTCAGCCTGCATCTGCGCTGAGCCAGGCGTCCTGCCCCCCCGGGCTATGATGGGGACACCTCAGATCTGCCTTGGGAGCCCAGGCTGGCAGGGAGAGTGAGCTGGGAGCTGGCACAGTCCTGCCTGGAGGCAAACAGCTGGAGGTGGAGGCCTGGCAGGGGCCTCCTTAGGACCGGGGGTGCTAGGAGTGGGTGGGGCTTTCTCCTAGAAACCCCTCGGGCCAATACACTTGATTAAAATAAAAAGAATTTGATTCCAACCAGCGCTCAATGTGTTTTTTTTAAGCAATGAAATTCTTTGCTCATGGTTTCCCCAGTCAAATCCTTTTGAGCAAAGTGGAATGTGTTGGTCACAGACAACTAATTTTCTCAGGGGTTGGGGGACTCGAGGCTGAGACCGAGCAGCCACTGAAGGAGGTGGAGCGCAGCAGGGGCTTCTCAGCTGCAGGTTCCTGAGCCCCTTCCAAGACTCTAGTTCTGTTAGGGTCCCAGTGAGGGGTCCTCGGGAGGAGTCCAGGGACAGGCTCCCTGCAAGCCCCCTCCCCTGCTGTCAGGCGCAGGGACACCAGGAGCTAGCCCCGTGCAGATTTCCAGCCCTGCCCTCGGGATTCCGAGGCCCAGGCCGGCCGAGGAGCTGCAATTTTACAAACACCCGCAACACTGCCACTTGCTCCAAGGGGACACCTGGCATCAGGCCGGACACCTGGCATCAGGTCAGGCATGCAGGATGGGACAAGAAAGGAGTGGGATCTTGCTGGGGAAGGCAGGGCAGGCCTCCCTCGCTGATAGGGGATTCCCCAGCAGGGGCAGCAGGCAGGATGGGGGTAGAAGCCCACAGACTTCTGGGAGGGATGTGCGGGGGCCCAGCTGACCACGTGACTGGATCACCAGGGCCCGCAGGAAGCGTAGGGACAGCAGCGTGAGGGAGGGCTTCCTGGTGGAGGTGGCATCTGACATGACCCTGCAGGGACCCACAGCCAGTCAGAGAGGCCAGAGACCAGCTGAGCCAGGGGACCGAATAGCAGGGACACAGGGGCTGGAGAGGTCAGGGCCCCAGCTGGGTGGCAGAGGCAATGCCACCCTTCTCTAATTGTCTCTGACTTGTACACCCCGCCACCCACAGGGCTCCTTGGGGTGTGGGGAAGTCATCCCCAGTCAGCCCAGCCCTCCCGGCCCTGCCAGAGGGAACTGGAGCCTTGGGGTTGGGTTTCAGGCCACTCTGCCTGGCGATGAATAAGGCAGCCAACTGAGATTGGAAGGTGACCTCAGCCCTGGGGGTGGGGGGCAACCCCAGAGCCTCCCGCCTGCCCCAGCCTCTCCTCTGATGACTGGGGGTTCCCCCCTGGACCTGCCTGGGTATCCAGCCAGCTGGCGGCCTGGACCTGGACTCCTGTGGCCACCAAATCAGGCTGTGACTGAGGTGGGGGATGGGCATGGGTGGGGCAGCTCCACGGTGGACTGTCTGGGGATGGGGACCCTGCGGCAAGACCCTCCACCAGACGAAGAGGTGGGAGCTTCCCTGGGAGGGTCCCAGGGTGCACACAGCTGTCCCCGGAGTGCCAAAGATTGCACAGGACCACCCAGGCCCTGCCAACGACGGTGACACATCCCCACCTCTGGGTTGTGGGCACCTCCTTTGACACTTGGTGACCTACATGTCAGCATGAACTTCACAGCCCTGAGGACTGTGGGCACCTAAAGGCTCGGGGGCTGGAGAAGCAGGTCACACACAAAGAAGGACATCAGAAAGGCGGGGCCCTCCCCAGGAGCAAGACCACCGACGAACAGCCTCTTCACAATCAGTTTCCACGCCAGGGATTGCCGCCGGGCCACCCGCTGCCATGGGGATTGGAGAAGGACGCTTCAGGGTGGGCAAAGGCTGGGAGGTCTGCCTTCCATGTTCCCTTTCCCTTTGTTTTCCCTTTCTTTCTTTTTTTTTTTTTTTTTTTTTTTTTTTGATGGAGTCTCACTCTGTCACCCAGGCTGGAGTGCAGTGGTGCGATCTCGGCTCACTGCAACCTCTGCCTCCCTGGCTCAAGCGATTCTTGTGCTTCAGCCTCTTGAGTAGTTGGGATTACAGGCATGTGCTACCATGCTCGGCTAAATTTTTGTATTTTAGTAGAGACAGGGTTTCACCATGTTGCCCAGGGTGGTCTTGAACTACTGAGCTCAGGCGATCCACCCGCCTCAGCCTCCCAAAGTGCTGGGATTACAGGCGTGAGCCACCTTGCCCAGCCCCGCATTCCCTTTCTGAGGGAGCGAGCAGGCAACGCACTCTAGAAATGGGAGAGGAAACTAGGAAGGAAGAAGACGAGGGTTCCAGGAAAAGCCCGGGGAAGCCGCCAAAGGGCAGTGACTGTGTCATCCCAGAACAACAGACATACTGGAGAGAGATGGGCCTGAAGTCCCTCCTTGGTAGGCTGAGTTAGCAGAAGCCTTTGGGGAGTTCGAGACCAGCCTGGTCAACCTGGTGAGACCCTGCCTCTACACAAAATTTAAAAATTAGTTTGGTGTGGTGGCACCAGCCTGTAGTCCCAGCTACTCCGGAGGCTGAGGTGGGGGCCGACCGAGACTGAAAGGTGATCTCAGCCCCAGGGGTGGAGAGGGGGCACCGCCAGAACCTCCCACCTGCTTGAGGATCGCTGGAGTCCCAGGAGGTCAAGGCTGCAGGGAGCTGTGATTGTACCACGGCAGTCCAGCCTGGGTGACAGAGCAAGACCCTGTCTCAAAAACAACCCAAAACAGAAGGTCCTGAAATCATGCTGTTGACACTTAGTGTGGGGACAGGCCATGTGCAGGCCAGGACAGAGAGGGGTGAGTGAGCAGGAGAGACGGGAGTGGGGGTGGAGACAAATGGAGACGCGAGAGAGAGGGAAAGAAAGAGACAGAGCGAGACAGAGACAGAGAGTGCACGCCGGACTTCAGGACAGTGCAGCCCTCAGGTCACCATGACTGTGGGCAGTATCTACACTGTATCTACGCTGTCCAGGGTGACCAACCAGACCCACTGCTGTGACCACAGCTGGTGATGACAAGCAAGAGGCAGCTGGGGTCAGGGGCAGGAGATTCCTGTTCTGTTGAAGGAAGGCAAGGGCGACCTCTAAAGCTGAAAGGAGAACGCTGCGTGGCCGGCCACGGAGAAGCACAGAGAGAAGGCGGGAGTGGCAAGAGGCACCAATGGCAGTGGCCGTGAAGATGGGGCAGCCTCGGCAGGACAGCTGGGCACTGCTTAGGACACTCAGCACACTCTCCCCACACACAGTCCGGGAGCGGCCTCTCAGTGTTCACCCAGATGAGCAGAAACTGACCAACTCCCATGCGGATGTCAGGGCAGCTCTGTTCGTCAGTGCCAAGCCTGGAGCGGGGTTGGGAGATCAGCCCCAAACCTCCATACAGGGGGATGTTACTCAGCACCGCAGGGAAGGAGCTCTCCAGCCCCGGAAAGACCCGGAGGAGCCTTCGAGGCACATTTCTAAGGGCAAGACGCCCTCTGAAAGGGCCACGTGCTGTGAGTGCCACCAGAAGGCACTCTGGGAAAGGCAAAACTACAGGGAAGGGAAGAGTCTGAGGCTGCCAAGGTCGGGAGAAGGAGGGCTGGGGGCACAGCAGGGGTGCTGAGGGTGGTGATGCCCCTCCGTGCGGTACCACGACGGTGGAAACAGCAGTGTGCACCAGAACCCACGTGGCACACCTGGCGTGAGCCCCGGTGTCAGTGCAGACTTCCGGCGGGCCCTGCGGCTCATCAGTGATGCCAAACGGAGCACTGTGGGGCTAAGCGGGGGGCGGGGGCAGGTCGAGGGCAAGGCAGCGGCTCTGCACTTTCTGCTCACTTTTCTGTAAATTTTAAAATGCTCAACAAAAAAGTATAAATTCTACATTCAAATGGAAACAGGAGAAAGACTTGCAAGCCAGGATGCCCCGCCCCATTGGAGGGGATGCCGGGCAAGGGGGTGCTGAGGGGCTGGGATCCACCTGTCCCAAGGGTCTCCAACCCTCCTCCCAGCCCTGGGTCACAGGTGGGGTAACGCTCGGGCTGTGGGCAAGACCACGCTGGATATGCCCCTCCTTTGTCTCTGTCTCTCTTCATCTCCCTGTCTCTTCTCATCGCTCTCCCCTACACCGCCCTCTGTTTCTCCCACCCTGCCTCCCCTCCCCTCCCCTCCCCTCCCTTCCCCTCCCCTCCCCTCCCCATCTCTGGGCCGGCTCCCCTGACAAGCTGATCAATTGCTCATCACCGCTTGCAGGAGGTTCTAACTCAAGTGTGGCATCTTAATCAGCGCCTCTGCTGTCCCAGGCCATTGACTGCCTGCCCCGGCCAACAAATGAGCCCATTGGCCAGGCCCCCTTGCCACCCCCCAGGCCATGTATGCCTGCTGGGCTCTGCACGCCGTCTGGTGGCTGTAGGGCACAGCACAGCCCGGAGTGTGGAGGGAAGGCGGGGGAGGGGAGGCTGGCGAGGTGTCCCTGAGATCTGGGCACTGGGCAGCTGGGAAGAGGCTCCAGCAGACGCCCCCATCTTGAGCCCGCTGCTCACCCTGGACCCCTTTCTCCCACCTCCCACACGACTGGCATGCCCTGTCACCCTTGCACAGCCTCCTCTCGGCCCTGCAGCCACTCACCCCCGCACAGGGGGCCACAGACCCAGCACGCACACCATGCCCTTGCAGGTCCCCCCTTGCCTGCGAGCCCCTCCCTGCTTGCCGACGGACACTGTGGCTGGACCCGCCCCCACTCAGCTGCACATCCAGGCCCTGGAGGGCAGGGGTCTTAGTCCACTGGGTCACAGCTGTTCCTCAGGGCCCCGTGCTTGGGGGACGCTCAGCAGGGCCTGCTGCTGAATGAATGCACTGAGCTGTCCAAGAGCAGGAGAGCCCGGTGGTTCTAGACCGGAGTCCGGGCGCAGCCCGGGTGGGCACTGGCCTCAGCTTGGGGTGCCTGAGCTGCTCCTCTGAGGAGCGTTCCCAGGTGTGTCTGTTGAGGTTATGAGGGTTCAAGGGACTCCTGGGAGTTGGGGGTCAGGGTCTTTCCTGGAGAGGGGTGTGGAGTGGCGCCTGAAGGCACCGCAGGATGTTGTGAGACAGAGGGAGAACAAGACCCATATGGACTATGCCCCGGGGCTGGAGGGGGCCTGGCACACTCCCACCCCTCCCGCCCTCAGCCAGCCTGTGGGGCCGGCCTGCAGGCACGGGTGTCCCAAGACCTGTGCCCACCCCATCACAGGTTCTTAGTGCTCCTCTCTGCCCAGATGACAGCCCGGTTACCGGGGATGGGGGCGGCGGCGCAACCAGCCCCCAGGTTTTCTGTCCCCTCCCCAGGCTTCTCTGCCCCTCCCTGCTCCAGATGCCCCCCGGTGGGGTCCGAGATGGTATCTCCTCAGGAGCCTGGGACCCCCAGAGTCTCCTTTCCTCAGCCCATGAAACCGTTTGTCTTTCACGGGGCCATCTGGTGACTGCCTCCCCCATCAGACTGGCAGCCTGAGCCGGCCCTTAGCAGGTGCCCAGTGGGGGTGTGGCCCGGAGTCCCCAGGGGCCTCTCTTCTAGGGCTTGTACCCTCCCCCTGCCTGGGCCCGACCCTCAGCCTGTGTCAGTGCCCCCCTGGCTGTGGGGGTGAGTGTGGGCCCTTGAGTACAGCAATGGGGCGGTGCAGGGGCGAACCCCACTGCCCACCCCTTTCCTGCTCCCGAAGCCTCTCCGGGAGATCCCAGCCCCCAGAAGACTGCAGGCCCAAGGTCAGCGGTCTGCGTATTGACAGCGGCCGACCGCCCCGGCTGGCAGGGGAGGGTGGAGGCTGCACGCGGCTCGATGCGGCCCATCTTGTGAGACAATAAATTTGGCCATTGACCCAGCAAGCAGACGTCGATAAATGAATGGTTAATATAAACATTGTCCTTCCCAAATTAATCCGGGCCTCGGGGGCGGGGGCACAGGGCAAGTGGGAAGTTGAAATATGGAGGAAACAGGGCAAGGACAGTGATGTGTGGGTGGCCAGCCTGTCCCAGCCTCCCGGGACACACCCCTGCCAAGGCGAAGTCTTTCTCTCCTCTGGGGGCTCCTGGGCAGGTGTTTGCCCAGTGCCAGGAGGGCAGCCAGCTTTAGCAAACAAAAATCCGGGGGGCAGAGTTACATTTAGATTTCTGATTTAAAAAACAACAAAACCATTTTAGTGTAAGTATATCCCATGCACTGTTTGGGATATACTTATACTTAAAAAAAAAATTCATTGCTTGTCTAAAATTCACAAGTACCTGGGTGTCCTGAATTTTATCTGGAGACCCTGTGTAAAGGGCAGGAGGGGAGTCTGGTGGCCACAGAGCTTGGCTGGGTCCATACCGCCTCAGTCCTGCCCAGCTCTGGTGCCCCTGACACCCCCAACCCTCACGGAGCCACAGCCAGCAGGATCTCAGTGAGCATGGGGGGCAGCCTGGAGCCAGGGCTCAATAGAGGTGGTGACGTCAGACTGATGTCATCATCATGTCCTGCGCTGTGTCTTGGTACGCCTCCACTGACGCTCACCTCTGTGGCCTTTGCTTCCCCACCGAGGGAGGAGGTGGGTTCGGGAGCGGGGTGTGCAATTGAGGACTGCCTCCCGGAGGAGCAGTGGGCATTGGCTGTGGCCCAGGGGTACGCCCTTGCCCCTCTGCGGTGGGGCTTGCGTATCTCTAGGGTACAGGCCAGGGCCCGCACCTCCCATCAAGAACCCTATAAATAAATAAGCTGGTCATATAAATAAACCACAGCCTGCCAGGCAGTCCTGACCCCAGGGCAGCTGCAGTGCCGGGCCAGGCTATCTCTTGTACCCAAGGCCTGCCCACACCCTCTGGGAAGAGTGAAGAAGCTGCCAGAGCCTCCCCACAGGCCCAGAGGAGGCTCCTAGAAGCCCTGGGCCCCCAGCACCCACAGCTGGGCCTGGGTGCTGAACCAAGGGGAACCCCGGGGATCTGCGGGCTCCCTCCCCCGCACCTGGCACCCAGTCCCACAAGGGCGGTGGCTGGACCCTGTCTGGGCTGCCTGGAGCTTAGCTGGCCTCCCACGAACCCTCCCGCCCAGGTGATAGGCAGCTGAGGCCCAAAGCCCCAGCTGAATGAGCTTGGTCGGGATGGGAGAGCTAACAAATCAGCTCCAGGCTCCCCCAGCCCAGGCAGGTGTCCCCGGGTTCTGGTGCCCCCAGGGTTGGACTGTGGTGGTGCTGGGATGGCCCTGCGCTGCCCTGTAGGCCAGAGAGCCTCCTCCTCCCACGCTTCCTCCCTGCTGTCCTTCTCGGAAGACACCCGCCCCCCCTTCCCCGGAGCCTGGGTTGGGGGAGCTGCCCTCAGAGGCCTCCAGCCCAGACCAAGGTGGAAGAGGAAGGCCCCAGGGTCCAAGATGGATGGGCCCCTGGGGCCTTGGCCCCGCCCCAGCCAGGCAGATGGGGAAGCAACTGTCAGCACCTAATGGCCCCCTGTGACAAATAGGGCGGGGGTGCTGGTGGAACTTCCGAATATCCCTGCAGAGCCCCCAAGGGCAGGGCAGTTCCGGCCCAGCATGGAAGGATCAACACCGGGGTCTGGGGACCCGCAGGGCTCTGTCCCCTGCCCCTGAGTTCTTGGGTGGGTTCTGGGGGTCCTGGCAGGGAAGAGGCGGCAGTGGGAGATGTCTGAGGTGGTCCCGGGCTGCCCCACGCCCCCTCCCAGGCTCACTGAGGGGATGCTGAGCTCAGCGCTGGCTGGCTGAGGGCTTTAGGGACCATTAAAAGTGCTCTCTGCTGGCCGCCGTGAGCTGTCCATTTGCTGCTGGCCTGTAGTTACTGCGGCCCCACCCCCACACATCCGCCCTCAAACCCTCACCCTCGGGGCCTCTCTGGCTTCCGCCACCCTTCCTGGGTGAGTGGCCCCCTCCACCTGCCCAGCCAGAAGGATGCCCGCCCCTCACCAGAGCCCCTTGGGGAGACCCTGTGCTGAGCAAAGGTGGCGGGCACAGGACACAGGCTGTGACCCCAGTGACCTAAGGCTCTGAGGCTCCGATTCATAGGGTGGGGCCCGGGGCTGGGAAGGGGAGTGTTTCATGGGAACAGAGTCAGTTTGGGAAGATGGAAGATTCTGGAGGCATGAGGATGTGGGCACGCTTCACACTACTCAGGTGCACCCTCAGAGATGGCTGAAATCCTAACACATTTTACCATAATCACAATTTTAAATAATCAAGCCGTTCTGTGGGGTCCTCTATGGAGGCCCAGCTCTGTCTCAGTGGGACACTGGGCTCGGGAGATGACTGTTTCAGGACAGCCTGTCCAGGGGCTCACGAGGCCAGCCTAACCCTCGGGGTGACCGAGGGAACTGGGGGACATATGGGTAGGTGGGCCCCTTCCATCACTGCCCCCTAGGAGGAACAGTGACAGTCCAGGAGGGGACAGTGGGAGGGGAGAGCACCCAAGGTTTGCGCAGAAGGGCACGGGCAGGGCCCTGCAGCCCAGCACCCTGTGGGAGTCCCTGGAGGGCAGGCCTGGCCCAGGCCAGACCCGGGAGGGCTCTGGGAAGAGCAGGGCTGGAGGCAGGCGCCATATGCAGTCAGAGTCCAGCTCCTGGAACAGAGGAGTCAATGCTGGGGGTGCGGGGAGGGAGTTCCCTTGCTGGCAGTGGAATCTGGGACCCTCAGGCCACTGGAGCTGCCCTGCCTGGCAGGCAGCCACTGCAGGCCTTTGCTGTCTGCGCCCGCCCTGCACTCTGCACCCTCGCTGGGTTGGGGTCTGGGACAGGGCAGGCTGGAGTGGGAGCACCCCCATGCATGGGGCTCTGGGGTCGGCGGGAGGTCCTCAGGCCTGGGACCCTATCTTGGCAGTGGGATTTGGGGCTCAACAGAAGGAGCAATTCTGCCTCAGTCCAGTCACCGAGGGGCCTTAACTCCCTCCCTGGAGCCCTGGCAGGCGGCTTTGGGCTTCCCTGTCACACAGAGGCCGGGGATGCTGACCTGGCAGTGGGTAGAGTGAGGCCACGGGAGGGCTGCCTGTAGAGACAGGGGCCACCGCCAGTCCAGGAGAGATTCAGAGGGCGGCTGGCTCAGCCCGGCCACGATCGACCCCGGGAGGCTCTTCCGAGGTGCATAAAACTGCTTGTTCTCCCAGTTAGAAAAATGGCCCTGCTCCGGGATAATTGATTGATTTTCCTCTTTAGGAATATTCACAAGCGCCAGTTCCAAGAACGGATCAATCCCAGCCTCCTCACAAGTCAGCCACGGGGAGGGGGAGCAGCCAAATGCAACCCCCCCCCACGGCAGGGCCCACCCAGCCTCCTCTCAGCCCCACCGTGCACCCCCAGACACTGTGCCAGGGCGGGGAAGGGATGGATGCTGGGGGCAGGGGCCGGGCCTGCCCTCGGAGGCTTCAAGTCAAGCCTCAACAGATAGCCCTGAACAGGCCAGTAGGTGAGTGTCTAGGTCCCACCTAGCCAGGTCCCAAATGCTATGTGACCCTGGACAGGTCTCTGGACTTCTCTGGGTGCTAAAATAGGAGCACAAGTCCAGCCCCACGGACCTAAGGGGCTGTATCAGGGTCCTAGGAAACCTTTCAGCTGCTCTTCCAACCCTCTCCCCACAGTGACCAGGCGACCTGCCCCAAGTTCTGGCCCTGCCAAAACCTCCTCTGCAGGCCCCATGAGCTGGCCTGCCTGACCTCCTCTCCCTCCTCTCTACCTCCGCACACCATGCTGTTTCAAGCTTCCTCAGTCAGCCTAAAGAACTCCTATTCATTCTTCAAAACCTCTGCAGTTGCCCCTTCCCAGGGAGAACTGTACTTCTCCCCTTTGGGTAGCTCCATCCTGGCATCTGTGCACCAAGGACTTGCCCCTGGGCAGCTCCCCTCACTCCTCCAGCCCATGGGGATGGAGGGCTTACAGAATAGACGGCTGGGGCCAGGGCTCCTACAGGTCAAGCAAAGACCCAGGTTCCCAGAGTGGGTAGCAAACCAGTCTCAAGTGTTTTCTTCTTGAAGTGCTTATCTGTTCAGCTGAGCTCACATGGTATGTGCATTATAAAACCCACAACCCAGAAACACACCAGCTTATTCAAGGATTTACCGCAGCCTGGGCAACAGAGTGAGACCCTGTTTCTACAAAAGATAAAAATAAAGTAAAAAAATTAGGCTGGGTGTGGTGGCTTACACCTATAACCCCAGCATTTTGGGAGGCTGAGGCGGGCGGATCACTTGAGGTCAGGAGTTCAAGACCAGCCTGGCCAACATGGTGAAACTCCATCTCTACTAAAAATACAAAATTAGCCAGGCGTGGTGGCGCATACCGTAATCCCAGCTACTTGGGAGGCTGAGGCAGGAGAATCACTTAAACCTGGGCGGCAGATGTTGCAGTGAGCCGAGATCTGCCTTTGCATTCCAGCCTGGGCGACGAGCAAAACTTCGTCTCAAAAACAAAACAAAACAAAAAAGGTTAAAAAATGTTTAAAAATTAGCCAGGCACAGTGGCTCATGCCTGTAATCCCAGCACTTTAGGAGGCTGAGGCAGAAGGATCACTTGGGCCCAGGAGTTCAAGACCAGCCTGGCCAACATAACCAGACCTTGTCTCAACAAGAAATAAAAAAAGCTAGCTGGGTGTGGCGGCACACGCCTGTGGTCCCCGATGCTTGGGAGGCTGAGGCGGGAGGATTGCTTGAGTCCAGGAGATAGAGGCTTCGGTGAGCCATGATCATGCCACTGCACTCCAGCCTGGGTGACAGAGTGAGACCTTGCTAAAAAAAAAAAGAAAAAGCCTTTCCCTGTTCAGAACTCATGTGTCCATTACAAACACACAAAGAGGAGACCCAAGCAGATGTGAACCCCAGCTCTCGCACTTTGTCCCACTCCCTCATCTGCTCTGGAGTTGCTGCAGTCGCCACTGTCAGGAAATGAGGTCAGCTGTGCACACAGAGAGGAAGGGAACCCTGGCAGAGGGGACTCTGCAGGAGTGGGAGGCAGGGCCCCAGCCCAGAAGTGCTCACCGCTAGGATCCTGCTGGGGGAGGGGCCTGGATTTCTTCCCTTACTTGCAAGCCCCGCAGGGCCCTTCCCGGGGAAGCTGCCCCTGACCGACTGCTCCACTGTTCTGGCCACAGCCTTCACCTGGGAGGAACAGGCACTCTTTGCCCTGGATGGGCCTGGAGAGGCTGGGTGGACCATGTCCACCCTCACCAGGGCAGCACCCACTGGCTGCCATGCTTTGTGGGCCAGGCCTTGACCCCAGGTGGATTAATCTCTTCTCTGTCCCATCTGTGTGTCCCTGGCCTCTGTGTCTTATGTGAACTGCCCAGCCAGGACTCCTAAGGGCAATAATGGAGGTGGCCGGGCAGGCCTGGTGAGGAGCTCTGAGCCCTCTTCCTGGGGACAGTGAGCCATAGGCCCTCTAACCGGGCAGGGCCACTGGGCCTCCCTGGGGACACCCCGTGATGGGGGCCCACCTGCCCCACAGCCCCACGGCCCCACAGCCCCACACGCTCTGGGTCAGCCCTGCCTGTTAGCAATTCCAACTGAGAGTGATGTGTCCAGGAGTTCCTGCAGGGGCCCCAGCTGGCCCAGTCTCAGAATCCTGTTGAGGGTCAGTGGCCCACATGTCTGTGCTAAAGTCCCAGGAGTGAGGCCTGGGGGGCTGCCCTGCTGGGCTTAAGAACCCACTGGGGAGATGGGCTGAGTGTTGAAGCCATGTGCCACCAGCTGGCTGCCCGACCTGTCTCTCAGGACGGCGTCCTGCTGTGGCTCCAGGGCCAGGCCACTGTTCCTGCCCCAGCTCCCCAGGGGGCTGAGGACAGCACCAGGCCGGATGATCTGCTATTGATGAGGTGGGGGCGGCAGGGGGCAGGCCAGGTCTGGGTCAGCAGATCTGCTCTGGCATCAGATGTGCCCGGACATTGATCAGACAGACGGGGGCCTGGCTGGGCCTGGGGTGGAGGCGTCCACCCAGCAAAGGCTGCGGAGTGAGCACCGACCTGGAGAAGCACCTCCTCCCACCTCAATCCCCACCAGGCACTGCTCCATGGACCCAGAGGCCTGAGGGGACTCCAATGCTGCCTAGGGCAGTGGACAGAGCTGAGGCCTGGCCCCAGTGCTGTGAGTGACACTCAGCCCTGCCCAGGCTGGGCAGGGGGACCCAATCCTTGGCCCGTGAGCTCCACCTTGGCCCCGGGCCGAAGGGTGGGAGGGGCCGTGACCTCTGCACCCAGGGGCAGGTACAGCCCCTTCCCAGGTGCCTGCTGGCCCTGAGGGCCGGGCTTTACTGGCTGCCCAGCCCTGGGCATCCCAGATCCTCCCAGGTGTGAGAAGAGACAGCCCCAAGGGAGACCCTGAGGGGAGGGTCCCCAGCAACAGAGAGGGAGGAGGCCTCTCAGAGGCTGTGGGGTGGTGGGGAGAAGGCAGACACAGACCCAGAGAGAAGAAGGGAGCAGGGACCCCAGATACCCACAGACAGACACATCGGGGAAGGATGAAGATTCCAGGACAGAGACAGAGACCAGCAGGAGGGGGTGTGTCCCACCGGCAGGGAGGGGCTGGGAAGCCAGGAATGTGGCTGCTTGTGACATGGGCCCTATGCCAGCCCCGGGCACCCCTCGGAGGTCACCTTGGGGTGGCCCTGCCAGCCTGAGCAGTTCATGGCTGGTGCATGTCATCCACCAGATCGACCATGGGAAGCAGGTGTGCTTGGTGGGCACTGGGAGCCTCTGGGGCCCCGGAGCCAGGCAACCCAGAAAACCAGAGACAGGTCCTGGGGCTGCCACACCCACCCCACCAATCCACCACTAATGAATTGGGATTTGATCCATGAGACCACAGCCATGGCCAGGCTGGCTCCAGCAGGGCTGAGTGAGCCGAGTGCTGGAGCCCCGGAGACAGCTGCACACCGGCTGGGGCGTTGCAGGGTGGGGACTGGCACTGCCCACCGCCCCTCATGCTTGAGCCCTTGGGCAAGGACACTCCCTTCTGGGCTGCAGCTCCCCAACTCAACGCAGGTGGGAGCACCCTGAGTGTCCCCTCCTCCCAGCCCTGGTATTGTCCCTCCCTGGCTCCGGCTGCTAGGCTCTGTATGGGCTGCTGCCTGTGCTGGCCCCAGGCCAAGCCAGTGAGGGTGGGGGCAGAAGGCCTGTGAGAGCCAGAACCGAGACACTCCTGGGCGGCCAGTTTGCAGTAGGGCAGGAATCCCAGGAGAACCTCAGGGACCCTTTGGTGAATGGATGGATGGATGGGTGGATGGGTGGATGAGTGGATGGATGGGTGGATGAGTGGATGGATAGGTGGATGAATGGATGGGTGGGTGGATGGATGGCTAGATGGGTGGATGATGGATGGATGGGTGGATTGATGGGTGGATGGACAGATGGACAAGTGGAAGGATGGATGTGTGGATAGATGGATGGGTGGATGGGTGGATGAATGGGTGGATGGATGGATGGATGGATGGATGAACGGGTGGGTGGATGGGTGGATGGATGGATGAATGGGTGGGTGGATGGATGGGTGAGTTGATGGATGGATGGGTGGATGGGCAGGTGGATGGATGGATAGATGGATGGTCGGATGGATGGGTGGATGGGTGGATGGATGGATGGATTGATGGGTGGATGGACGGATGGGTGGATGGATGGGTGGATAGATGGATTGGTGGATGGATGGGTGGATGGATGGATGGATGGATGGATGCATGGATGGATGGATGGATGAGTGGATGGATGGATGGATGGGTGGATGGGTGGGTGGATGGATGGATGGATGGTTGGATGGGTGGATGGATGGATGGATGGATGGATTGATGGGTGGATTGATGGATGGGTGGATAGATGGATGGGTGCATGGATGGATGCATGGATGGATGGATGGATGGATGGATGGATGAGTGGATGGATGGATGGATGGATGGATGGGTGGGTGGATGGGTGGATGGGTGGGTGGATGGATGGGTGGATGGATGGATGCGGTGAGAAGCAGATCGGGAGCTCCAGAGGGAGGGTAAACCTACTGGAAAGTGCAGTCCGGGTGCGCAGGGCCTATACATGGGGACAGGTGGGGCATAGGCAGGTGGGCCACGTGCCACTGTGGCCTTGGCTGGAGGAGGGTGAGGCAAGGGGGCCAGGGAGAGGGGCCCAGGTGAGGGGAGCTGCCAGATGCACATGGCCTGAGGGCCCCTGGACTACAAGGTGAGGGGTGGTTTCCCTGGAAGTCCTGCCCTGCCCCATGGAGAGCCCTTCAGGGAGGTGGGGACAAGAGAGCTGCTGGCCTTGTCTCTCTGTGAGGGATCAGAGGGAGGGGGCCACTGATGGAGGCAGCTGTCAGGTCCCCAGGGAGAGTTTTAAGGTGAGATTCCAGGAGAGACCAGGGCAAGAGAGACTTTTGTCAATTTAATAAAAAATCCATCTAGACTCCCAGTGCCTCGCCTGTTCCATGTCGGGCACACAGAGATCTCAGGCAACCCCTCTGTCTATGGCTGCCCCACCTGGACGCGCCCCATCTCAGCTCAGGTGGGCAGGGGGCAGGGTGAGGTGGAGGGGAGGTCTTCCTCTTGGGGGGAAGGAAGGAGTTCCCTTCGAACCACCTGCTCCAGGCTCCATCAGGGTTGCTGCTGTCCCAAGACCTCCCTGGGGCCACGACGCTGGCTCTGCCTACCTAGTAAGTGACCTGTGTGAGGGCAAAGGGCCTCCAGGTGGGCTGAGGGGGGGACAGGATGTTCCCAGGAGGGAGCTGTCCACGTCTCCTCAGGGTGCCTGGCCACAAGGTCACTGTTATGGCTGTACAAACACCTCTTTCCAATATCTCACAGCCCGGTTGGCTCAGCCCCAAGACCAGCAGCCTCCTATGTCGTCCACCCTGTCTCCACACTGCAACATGGTTACTGACCCAGTCATTCACCCCACAGTCACTAAAACTAGGTCACTCACTGCACGGTCACTCACCCCACGGCCACTCACCCACAGTCACTAAAACCAGGTCACTCACCCTCATAGTCACTAAAACCAGGTCACTCAACCTACTATCACTCATCCCAGTCACTCACCCCAGGTCACTAAAACCATGTCACTCACCCCAGGTCACTAAAACCATGTCACTCACCCCAGGTCACTAAAACCATGTCACTCACCCCAGGTCACTAAAACCAGGTCACTCACCCCAGGTCACTAAAACCAGGTCACTCACCCCAGGTCACTAAAACCAGGTCACTCACCCTCACAGTCACTAAAACCAGGTCACTCAACCTATGGTCACTCACCCCACGGTCACTAAAACCATGTCACTCACCCCAGGTCACTAAAACCGAGTCATTCAACCTATAGTCACTCATCTTATGGTCACTCTTCCCATGGTCACTCACCCTCACAGTCACCCCAGGCCACTCACTCACGGTCAGTCACCCTCACTGTCACCCCAGGCCACTCACCCACAGTCAGTCACCCTCATGGTCACTTGGTCACTCACTCCACAGCCACTCACTCCAGGCCACTCACCCCGCGGTCACTGAAACCTGGTCGCTCACCCCGTGGTCACTCACACCAGGTCACTCACCCCGTGGTCACTCACACCAGGTCACTCACCTCACAGTCACTTGCCACCATCACTGTTAGCCACCCTCACCAACACCACACCAGGCCCTCCGCCACCCCGGCAATGCCACCCTGGCAGCTGATTACCCTGGACACCACCAAAACCAGCGGCGCACTCCCTGTCCCATCCACACCACTGCCCTGTCTACATTCCTTCACCCCAGGGCTCCCCACAGCCTCTGTGTGTGGTCAGGGAGCCAGGGCAGGGGCCCCCAGGGGCTCTGGGCACAGGGCAGGTGTCACTCTCAGGAGTAAGCACCGTGCGGTGATGAATGGTGGGCGGGGGCACTGCCGCGAATTTAACAGCCGGCATTGGATTGTGCGGCTCAGCCTGGAACCAGCGCATTCTGAAGGCTAATGGATTTTTGAGGCCACATTGATTTTTCATTAATTTGGTAAAAATCTTTTTCCTCTCCCCTATAATTCTGTCTTAAAACGCTCCCCCTGACAGCTCGATAAGTCACTCCTGCCTTAATGCATGTCTGGCGCACCGTCTAGGGGCCGAAGGGGGTGTGGGGGGAGCCGGAGCCGCGGGGGCCGCCAATTGCCCCCACCAGGTAAACACTGAGTTATGCCCGGGCGTGCAGCCCAGCCATCACGGGGTGGGTGCCCAGTAGGGTTACCCCGCCAGGCTGCGGGCAAGGCCTCTCTGTGGCGCGGGCCTCAGTGCCTGGGCCACTGGCTCCTGAAGACAGCACAGCCTCTGGGGCAGAGCTCTGTGAGGAGGGGGAAGCCGGAGACCCTACTCCCAGAAGGGGTGGACGGGGCCAGGCCAGAGCCCTGACTCCAGAGGAGATAGCCTTGAGAGGGGCCTGCCCAGGCCTCTTGTCCAGCCTCCCCCAGCAGCTCTCAGGCTCCCAGACCCAGGAGGGCCCACCCCAAGCCCAGCCTGGGCTGCTGACCCGCAGGGGCCCCTGCCTATCTCCCTCCGCTAGGGCTCCCACCCAAAGCCGGGCTGCACTTGCCCTTAGGGGGACAGAGCTCACCACTTCTGCTTAGTTTTGTCCCCTCCCTTCCTCTTTCCCCACTCCTCTCTCTCTCCTCCCGCTCCTCTTCCCCTCCTCCCTGCCCGCAGCACAGCCCCTGTGCCCCTAGTCTCCTCAAACTCCTCTCCCAGGGGTCCCCAGGCAGTCCTCCCCTCAGCTCCAGCCCCCAACCCTCTCCCACGGCTTTGGGTGACCCCCAGGTCCCCCTGAGTCCCCCTCCAGCCACACAGTGTGCACCCAGCAGCTTCTTGGAGGCAGCCCCCTGGGCACCCACTGGCATCCTCTGACCAGCGGGCCCACCTTGGGCTGAACCCCCAAGCTGCCCCTCCTCTGCCAACGCCCAGGCTGAGACATCCCCCGGCGCCCTCACACCCCGCCCCCGGCGGGCCCCCACACCCCGCCCCCGGCGGCCCCCCACACCCCGCCCCCGGCGCCCCCCACACCCCGCCCGGCGCCCCCACACCCCGCCCGGCGCCCCCCACACCCCGCCCGGCACCCTCATAAGCCGTGCTCTGGGGTGGTGCCCTCTGGTCCTTGGGTGCAGGTGCCAGAAGCACCCACCAGGCATCGGCGCAGTGCCCCAGGCAATGCCCTCTTGGGGCAGCCCCCCATAGGGGCCCAGGTCCCCTTCCACAGGTGGCCTGCCCTCCCCTGCCAGCTCCATCCCTGCCTCTCCTCCCTGCACCCACACTCCTTCCACACCATGCTCGCCTGGAGGCGCAGCGGGAACCAGGCCTCTCACACCTCCCTGAGCTTCCTCCTGCCCTGAGATGCAATCTCAGCCTCCAGATGGTCAGCCCCGCAGAGCCAGGCCTGTCCTCACCACTGAGAGCCCAGAGCCCAGCGTGGCGGAGAGAGTTTCCAGCAGCTCTCCCGAGCTGAACCTAGGTCAGCCTGCCATGTGTCTCCCAGCTGGTGGCCTGCTCACCCCCGACCTTGACTGCATCTCCCCCACCACTGGCTTCTACTCCCTCCCACAACTGCTCACTGGGAGTTGTGGGCAGAACAGAGATGTGGTCAAGACTGAGCCTGGTCCTCAGGGAGCATCAGGGACCTTGTCAAGGCTCTGAATCTGCAAGGCTCCCTCAGCAGCTCCATCTGCAGATGAAGAGCCTGGGGTCTCCGTGACAAGCTATTAGGCGTCATCTTCTGACTTCCAGGTGCACCTCATGTGTCATAATGATCACTGGGATGTGCAGGACATAAGCACACACAGAGAGGGGCCAGGGCTCCAGGGGGCTCCTGGGAGGCAAGCATCCGGCAGCAGGTGCTCAGTCATCGCCGATGGGCAATGAGTGGCCATGAGGACAAACAGGAAGGCAGAAGGGCGGCACTGCAGCCTCCACCACCCACCCTTCCCTGGAGAAGTGGGTGCCCCTTCCTCCTGCTGACTTGGAGAGGTCGTCACCCCCGCTGCAGATCCCCAGCCTTGCAGATCCCCAGCCTGTCCCACCTTGCTCTCTGGAGCCAAGAAAAAAACAGTGGAGGCTGGGCGCGGAGGCTGGGTGCAGAGGTTGGGCGCGGAGGCTGGGCACGGAGGCTGGGCATGGTGGCTCACACTTGTAATGCCAGCACTTTGGCAGGCCAAGGCGGGAGAGGATAGCTTGAGTCCAGGAGCTCAAGACCAGCCTGGACAACACAGTGAAATGTCTCTACAAAAATACAAAAATTAGCCAGGTGTGGTGGCAGGAACCTGTAGTTCCAACTACTTAGGAGGCTGAGGTGGGAGGATTGCTTGATCCCAGGAGGCAGAGGGTGCAGTGAGCCGAGATCGCGCCACTACACTCTGGTCTGGGTGACAGAGCAAGACTCCATTCTAAAAAAACAAACCAAAACAAAAATAGTGGGGACCAAGCAGAGAAGCTAATGCACTGAACACCATGGTGAGGGTCAGGGGACCATCGCCACGGGGCAGCTGCCGAGAGGAGTGAGCTGGAGGTGAGGGTGGCAGTGACGGGGGAACTGGTATCACCGGTGACAGCCTCATAGGGACCAGAGATTGGTGTGGGGAGGGTGGGGTATGTGCTGTCCACTCTATGACAGGGGCAGGTGACGTGATGTCAGCAGTGGGTGGGGACAGTGATGTGCCATGTGACCTCGGGTTGGGGAGAGTGGTGGGGGGTGTGACATCAGGAGTTCGGGGGGAATGGTGGTGTGTGTGTGACCTCAGGGGTGGTGGAAGGGGAGGGTGGTTGGGCTGTGACCCTGGTGATGGTGGGGAGGGTAGTGGGGTTGTGGCTTTGGAGTCCCATCTCTTCCTCTCACATCGGGAGGGTTACAGTGGCCACAGGCAGGCGTGAGTGCCCTGGAGGTGGCTAAGGACGCGGCCACAGGCTGTCAGCCTCTCTCCTTGTGCTGAGAAGCTGAGGCTAAACTCAGCCCTCTAAGCTTGTCTGCTACCCGTGGCCTGACCTGGCCCCTGCCAACTCTCCTGTGCACAGCAGCACTACCTAGGTGACCCAGAGCCCCCAGTGCCACGTCCGCCACCCTGGCTTGAGGCCTCACTGGGTCTAGGCCCCATGCCCTCTTCTCCTCAGGGCCTCTCCCGGCTGCCCACTCGGCACCCCCGTCCTGGGGGTCTGAAGTCCGTGGAGACGGTTTCTATCTGCAGCTTTGCGGAGCGCCCCCAGTCCCCGCCTTCTGCTGGCTCCCCTCCAGGGTCAACCCCCGGGCTCTCTGGACCTCCATGCCATGTCTGCAGATGGTCTGCGGTGCTGTCTGCGCTTGAGGACAGCTGTAGCCTCGCCAGCCCACCGGCCACTGTGGCCCACCTTGCACAGGCACAGATCCTGACCACGGCCATTGGGAACAGGGAAAACATAGTGCTCTGGGTACTGTGGGAGGGTGCAGTGGGAGGGGGTGCTGGACAAGGCCTGACCCCCAACACCTGCAGGCAGTCTGCATTCACTCATCTTCTGGAACTGCTGGCTTCAGGTGGCGGGAGAGGCTGGGAGGGGGTGAGGAGGAGAGTGAAGTGGGGGACCCTGCCCTTGGCTCACCTCAGTCTATCCCTAGTTCCCACAACCCATCCATCCTCGTGCCCCCCAATCCATCCCCAACCTCACTCCCAGCCCCGTCCATCCCCAGGCTCCTGCCCCCACCCCTCCCCACTCCCTCTCCCTGCGTTAATCCTGCTCACTGCTGACCCAAGCAAAACGGAGTCTGCCTTCTCCCTTCTCGGCAGTTTTCTGTTGGCAAAGCAGAAAGGACGGCAGCGCAGGCTCAGCCCAGCCTCCTGCCTGGGGACCACTCTGAAAATGGAGCATCACCCCCTGGGCCCCGTGCCTGGGCAGGGTGCACACACGCTCCCGATGTGCCATCGGCCCCTGCGCTGCTCGACATCTGTCGTGGGCCCTGACCCTGTGTGGGCATGGGGAGCGGGTCGGGACCATACCGTGGCCTCAGCAGCTCCTGAGCGCCGGCCCCTCCCTGCCAGGCAACATATGCCCCACACATCCAGGCACTCACGGACATGCCGATGCCATGCCTGCCCTCAGCCCATCTGTGACAGTGACCAAAGTGATAAGGCTGGCCCAGAAAGTGGGGGATAAGGCCATGCATGGGGTGTGTCCAGGCCAGGCCATCTGAGGAAGGGACACTAACCCGTCCCTAAAAGCCAAAAAGATGCTAGCCAGAAACGCCCAGGAGTGCACACGCAGGACTTCAAGGGAAGATAACGGGCTCCACAGATGCCGTGGCATGGCGCTGTGGCGGGCAGGCAAGCACCAACACGTGCTGCTGCAGGGATAGCCTCAAGCTGGCTCCTCGGGGCAGCTGTGCCCCCTGGGAAGTCTCAGCTGGTGGCTCTCACCGCACAGCCTGTGGACCGAGTGCTCCCCAGCAGCCAACCCTGCCTTCCCCTAGCCTCGCAGCCTCACCCCGATCCTGCTTTGCTCCCCAGCCTGGGCAGATGGACAGGACCCTGAGCTGCTGCCTCCTGCTAGGGCAGGCTCAGCACAGGTGCCGCCCTGTGTGCTGGCCCCAGGGGCTGCACTGCCCTCTGGTGGGGGACAGGCCACAACTGGCCCCGGGGGTGAAGCTGCAGGTCCTGCCAGGCCTGGTATCACACCCTTGACCAGTCCCTGAGGCCTCCTGGAGCCATGGTGATGCCCCCCACTCCGCCCACCGCTGCCGACTCAGCTGCCTGTGTGGACTTGGAGTGCCCGGGTGGGCTGGACAGGGCAGTCCCCTGTCCAGCAGGCCCCTGCGCCTGGCAGGCAGCCACCAGCTGCTGCAGGGGTGAGGATGGGATGGGGCGCGGTCCCTTCCTGCAGCCCAGGGGCTGTCTGGCAGGACTCCCACAGAGGCCGGAGGGGCATGGTCCGAGTCAGGGGCTGGGCTGGTAGGCATCCGCTTTCTCTTCTGGAGAGGGGCTCACTGCTGCCCCAGGAGCAGCCCCAAGTGGAAGGTGGGGAGGGACCCCCCTCCTGCCCGGCCCTGCCTTGACTAGAACTCTGGACCCCAGATCCCAGGACCTCCGCCCCCCTCCCCCTGGCTGGCAGCAGGACCTCAGGGCCTCCGACATCACCACAGCACCCCTGTGCACCAGGCTTCCTCCACTTCACAGGACGGAGGCAGTGACGGGAGCTGGGTCCCAGCCACGTGTGACTTCAGCTGTGAGGCCCCCCCTCTGTGGCAGAGGGACATGATGGTGGGGAGGCAGCCCCAAGGGAAACCCCTGAGGGGGCAGCAGGGGACAAGATGGCCTGGGGCAGACAGCAGGGCCAGGAGCACAGGCCCAGGCTTGGTGGCAGCCAGGGGAGAGGTGTGTGTGTGTGTGTGTGTGGGCAGGGGTGGGACGGGTTGGGCGCACCCCAGGGGTCTGTGGTGGGGAGAGGCATGCTCTCCGGGCAAAAGCCCCCTCCCCCAGCCTATGGTGGCCCGGCGCCCAGGAGGCGTGCAGGAGGCAGGTGGCAGCTCTGTCCCCAGCTTGGGTCTGGACAGGCCACAGGAGGTGGGGAGTCCCTGCACTTCCCAGACAGGGCCGCCACCCTGTCATCCCCAATTAGTGCCTAAGGCCTCCTTGATGCAGTTTTATTAACCAAATTAATATGTGCTGGGGAGACCTGCGTGACCTTGGCCCATTCTGCTGAGACAGGGATTTTCCCACGAGGGCAAGTGGGGGACCTGGACCCCCACCCCGGCTCAGGCAGGTTGAGGAGTCCCGCCCTCCCGCCCAGGAGGATCGCACCGCGGCGCCTACGTCTCTGGGACCCCAAACACCCCACTCGCACCCCCATTTTCTTGGCTGAAGCACGAGGGAGGTGGGAGCGCAGGGCCCTGGACCCTGGAACTGGAGCCTGGGATGCAGGGTGGGCTGCTCTCACCTGGGGACCCTCGGAAGGGACTGGACAAGAGGGCAGGGGTCTCGCAGAGCTGGGGGCCGCCTTTCTACTCGGGGTCTGTGCCTCAGCCCTCCCAAGGCGCACCTGCCCGTGCCGCCTCCCAGGGCTCTGCTGAGCGGGTGGCAGCTGCCCCCTAGTGGCTGCAGGGAATGACTCCCGCTAGCCCTGTCCCTTTCGGAATCTGCCAGGCCCTGGGGCCCTCGGTGGGGACCTCTGCTCCGCCTCTGCGGCTCTTCTCGGGTGCAGCTCTGGCCTGCCCTGACTCTGCAGTCCTTCCCATCCCCTCCCCTTGGTGCCCAAGTCCTGAGCCCACTGCTGTGGGGGTCCTGGGGGTGGTGTTCCTGCCGACGGCCTTTGGGGGCCATTGTCCACCCAGCACACGGAGGCCTGGAGGCAGCCTTCACTTCCCCTGCTTGAGACACTGCGAGCTCACGGCCTGTGGAGGCCAGCAGGAGTGGCCCAAGCAGGCTGGGGAGGGCTGGGGGCCCATGCAGGCCCTAGGCTCAGGGGGAGGTGACATGCCCAGGAGCTGGAGGGTGGCACCCATGCTCAGAGCAGGACAGCAAGGCGGGCAGCAGGGCTGGCAGGCTTAGGGCCGCCATGAGACCTGGGCCACGACACTGGGGACTCCTGGGCAAAGGGGACACTTGCTGGGTTGACCAGCACAGAGCCCAGGATGACCAGCACAGGGCGCAGAAGTGGGGAGTCCCTTGCTCTGTGCACAGACAGGACAGCAGGAGGTATTTTGGGGGAAGGCCATGTCTGGGACCCTGCCTAGAGGTCTGCGGGTGCTGTGGGTGTGCCTGGCTGCTGCATGGTGGAGGGGCAGCAAGCGAAGGGGTGCCCAGCAGGAATCGCTGGGCACCAGGCAGAAACTTGGCTGGAGGCAGGACTGAGACCTCAGGGTCTGTGCCCAGGGCAGCAGCAGGGTAGACAGAGCCCAGGGGTACAGACGGGATGGCTATGAGGAGCACCCCGTGAGGAGCCCTCAGCGCGGGGCAGCCCCAGGAAGCTGACCTCAGACCGGCAGAGGGACTGGCGTCCTTCCTGTGTGTGGGTGAAGAGGCCACAGCTCCCATCACTGGGCTCAGACAGGTCTGACCACAGTCTTTAATGGGCAGGCAGGTGCCCAAGGCAGCCTGCGGCATGAGGCGGAGCAGGCACTGCCCGGAGGTCCTCTGGGTAGGGAGGGCATGCTCAGTGCTTCCCGCCAGCTGGAGCCAGGGCTGAGGTGTGCAGGGAGCCTGGCCCTCACGGCCACCCTGGGTGCTTCGAGGATGAGGGCGGAGCTGGCTTCACTGGGGCACAGGGCTGGGGGCAGCCTCCAGTCTTGCCCTGCTGGGCCTTTCGGCTCCAGTTGAGGAGGGGCCGAGGGTTGGCCCATGTGGATGCTGGGGTCTTGCAACCATGCTCCCTCTGACTCCTTAGAAGTCCCCTGGGGCCCAGCAGGACGGGCCGGCGGTCCCCCTGCAGCAGGGACAGACAGACTGTGGTCAGCCACTGCTGGCCTGTCCCCACCTGCAGCCAGTCTGGGAGGGGTGAGAACCACCTGGGAGGGGCTGGCATGTCGGGGGCTTGTTTGGGGGCTCCCATCAGGGTGGCCAAATAGCAGGGTCCATGGGTTTCACCCAACCCTGGGTCAGCCATGCTGGGTAGAGGAAACCTCTGGGATGGAGCGCCTGGCCCAGAAGCCTCCAGTCTGAGGATACAGAGGCCCAGTGAGGGGTGGGCTGCAGCATCCTCGGGGTCAAGCCGGGAGCCGCCAGATGGAGGCCACAGCACAGGTGGCCCCTGCCCAGGAGGCGGCCCAGGGAGGGTTACCTGCAGCCCCACCTCCCCTTCCCAATGCTGCTCAAGCATCCAAGGCAGGCCCAGGGCCAGGGTGGGGACAGCAGGCTGGGGACCGCCCCTCCGGGACCCCAGGGGCTCACCAAGCTGGGCAGCCTAGAGCTGGGCAGCAGCGACACCACCTGCAGGCTGGCGCCCGCCTCTCCCGCAGCCTTCAGCTCCGTCACCACCTCCGCATGTCTCCACCACCTGCATGGCTGCCCGTTCACTGACACGATGTAGTCACCCTCCTTCAGGCCAGCCGCCTGTGGGGAGACTCAGACGGTGAGGCGGGGACAGGACACCCTGGCTGGCACCAGGGACTCAGCCTCAGGGGGCCAGCGGGGCCCTTACCGCGGCCTGGCTTCCTGGAATGACGGCAGCGATGAGGACAGGCGAGTCTCCCCGAAGCGTGAGGCCGAAGCCGCCCTCTCCTCGGGTCAGGTGGACGGGCCCCACCAGCCGCCACCGGTTCTTGGCTGAGAACACAGACAGGGGCCCCTGGCGGGGACTCAGAGGTCAGAGGCCCAGCTGGGCCACACACTGAGAAGACCCCGCCTGACCAGCACATCCATCCAACCTGTGCACCGAGGGACACCGTGGGGTTCCACAAGGCGGGTGGGGAGGGCTGGACCGCCATCAACGGCCTATCTGAGGCCACGTGCTGGTCAGAGCCACATGGCCCAAGCTGCCTGTGCTGGGGGGTGCCTGGGGATGGGTGTGCTCACCAGCCGATGGAAGATGTCAGGCCCCTTCCCCTGGGACAGGCGTGGCATCCTGGCCTCTGGCTTCTGGTGGGTCTTAGCTGAGAGGGTGGAAGAGCAGAGCTAATCTGGGAGCCTGTGGAGACCTGCCCCGGGGATTTTCCAGGGCGCAGGGCATGACCCTGAGTGCGCACAGGCCCCGCCTCTGACCTCCAGGCTGCACCACTCTGCAATGGCGGGAGGAGCTGCCCCAGGTGTGCCCTGAACACACAGCCCCCTCTGCCCCAAGTGGCTCCCAAAATCCCTCCCTGAAGTCCCAGCCATGCCTGTCCTGGGTCTGTGGGCTTCCCCTCAGGGTAGGAAGCCAGTGCAGAGAGGGAGGTGCTGAGGAGCGTGGTCATCCCCCAGGCCCCTGAAGGGCCCAGCAGCTCTGTGGGCCCCTGCGATCGTGGCTTGGAAAGTGCTGTTTAATTCATCGTGGTGACTACACCTTTAATGCGATCAGCCTCCCTTTCTCTAGGACGAAGGCCCCCACCCTGGCCGGGGATGCAGCCACCCAGACAGGACCTGGCTGCTCACGCTGGATGTCGGGGGCCTCGGCAGCCTCACAGAAGTCATCCTCACGGTCGAGCTCTGCATACTTGGCCAGTGAGCGCTGCAGCGTCTGGGAGACCACAGTCCGCAGCAGGTCCACCTCGCGCAGGACGCGGCACAGGGCGTGCAGCCGCAGCGCCTCCTCCTGCCCCAGGATGGCGCGCTTCAGGTGTGCCTTGCCTGCACGCGGGGCACTGGGATGTCACACACCATGTGGGCCTGTGGGCCCTGGGACGCAGCAGCAGGAGTCGGCAACGCCAGGGCTGCGGGGCTCATCACAGCCACTTTCGCTGGGGGCGCGCACCACAGGGGTGAGGAGCTGGCTGTGCAGGAGGGCTCTGCTACGTGCAAAGCAGGGGCCACGGACGAGCTGCTCCCAGTGGTCTCCCACCTGCTCAGAGGCTGCCCAGCACTCCTGGGGCCCCTGCGCTAGGCCGTCACCCATCAGGCACAGGCCATCCAGGGATAGGTAGGTGGCCCAACTCATCAGCATGGGACAGCAGGTGGCAAACAGCTTGAGGGTGGTGGGGGACACCCTGCCACTGTTGGTGACCACCTGAGCCCCAGGGCACTCCATCCATGGGCGCCTTACCAAGCTGCCTGCGCTCCTCCAGCTCCTGCGGCAGCACAGGGCCTCGGGGCTTAGAGGAGGTGGGGGGCTGCAGGAAGACCTGCTCGTGCGTGGGGAGCTCTCCCTCGGTCGCTGCTGGGGGACAGAGAGGCCGTGAGCCCTGAGCCGGGGGGCCTTTGCAGTACCATGGGCAAGTGCGGTGGGCACTCACGGGAGCTGTCGCAGAGGGCCATGGCTACGTGGTAGTGGGCCAGGGAGCAGAAGTACTCGGCCTTGACATGCACCAGGGCAGTCCAGGAGACAGGCACGTAGTCGTGGACGGGTGGCTGGGCCATGGTCTGGTGCACCAGCCTGTACTCAGCTGCCACCTGCCGGTGGACATGGCAGGCACGCAAGGGCCTCCCGCTGTACGGGTGGTGCCTGCTTCTCCCTACCCAGCCTCCACCTGCTCCGACCACCATCCCAGCAGCCTCCCTGGCACCTCAGTTCCTGCAGCTTCATGCCATCCCCTGGAGGCAGAGGCTCGGGCCCCCAGGCTCCTGACCAGCCCCCCAAGGAGCAGGACAACAGCTGGCTCGGGGCTGACACACAAGGAAGGAGGCGGGAGAGCTCACGCATGCCTGGACCTGGGCTCTGACCCCAGCTCAGCCCCACCCCCTGCACCCTGACACGGGTGCCTGAGCTCACCTGGGCGGCCTCTTGCGCCAGGCGCAGCTGGGCCAGGCAGTCTCGGGGGGCCATGGAGGCAGGTGGTGAGAGGCCCTCAAACACACATTCCTGGGCCTGGGCCATCATGAGCTGCTCCAGTGCGCAGAGGGACGCAGCGCTCATGTCTGGGCTCGGCGCATGGGAGAAGTTCTCCCTCAGGAGGCTGAAGGCCCCTGCGGAGGGAGGGGTGCTCAGACAGGCAGGGCCTTGCACCTGCCCATCTCTGCCCCATGCAGCACTCAGGGCGGCCAGCTAGGGCTGCTCCTGGGACATGTATGGGCCTGATGTGCTCAGCCCCCCTACCTGAGGAACTGATGTCCTAACCACTCCCCAGAGTGGTCCTGCCCTGCAGAAGGGGCTCTGCAACACCCTGGCACCGCACCCTGCCCCACCGCAGCCCAGGCTGCCCTCACCAGCGGCCCTCTGGAAGGCCTCCATAGCGTGGCAGGCACCCTCGGCGCAGGAGCGGTCCTGGCGCGCCCCAATCTGCGTGTGGAGGGCACCGATGTTGAAGAGAACGCTGCCCTTCTCGAAGGCCAGGGCACGCTGCTGGGCCGGGACCCCAGTAAGCGAGTCGTACCTGCAGTGTTGGGTCAGGCTGGGCGGAGTTCCCAGGGTTCCCGCAGCCGGGCCTCCCCTCCCCAGGATGCCCCCGCCCGCAGAGCCCCTACCAGTGGAAGAAGAGCCCGAGGCTCCTGGCAGGGGTGAGGAAGCGCGCATCCAGGAAGCACAGCTGGTTGTAATAGGCTGTGAGCAGCTCCAGGCCCGACTCGTTCCGGCTGGGGGTCCGCATGGCCTGCAGGGCAGGAGCCGCTGCGCCCCACCGCCCTGGCCCACCCCACTCACACACACTGCCCTGGGAAGTCCCGTGGGCACCAGCACCATGGGGGGCAGGGAGGCAAAGCCAGTGGGGCCCTGGGCAGCCGCGACTCCTGAAGGCCAGCGGCGTGCGGCACCGGAGCCACCTGGGAGCCCCTCCACGCCCCCTGGCTGGGTCTGCACACACAGGGCCCCTGGTGCGCCCGTCTCCCCACATCCTCAAGATGTCCACACTGAGCTCCTCTGTCTGTTCCTGACTTAAGCTTCAGCCTCTGCATGTGTCTCCCGGGGCTGCAGGAGGGTAGGCGGGTGGGGGAACCACACACCTGCCGCAGGGCCTCCAGCTCCCTGATTTCTGCCTCGTAGGAGGCACCGTCCTCTCCGAAGTGCACCGAGATCAGCTCCTGATGGGGGGCAGGTGTTGGCATCTACAGTACCCCTGGGCCTGGCCTCCTTCCCTGAGGTCTCCCAACCCACCTTGGGGAAAGACTCATGGTGGAGGGTCTGTGGCGCAGAGCAGGCTGGCTGCCATGCAGCATGGGGGCCCTGGGCCCCTCAGTAGAAGCCCCAGAGAAGGGCTGGGGGCCAATGTGTACGGAGGGGCCTGGTGGGTTGATGCAGGTCAGAGCCCCTCTGGCCCTGGGGTTTCCCCAACCCATCACAGAAGCGGGGCCTGGAGACTCAGCGCTACTTTTACGTGCGTTTCCTTATTCATCCCTGTGGCCGGGAGGCAGGTGCCATCTGCCACTCAGTGACTTGGACACGGAACACAGTCAGTGGCTCCTGCGGGGCCCTGCCAGGCAGTGCCAGTCTGTTCTAGCTCTCTCCAGGACCCTCGTGAGCCAGTGCTGGGTGTGTGGCCCCAAGCCGGTGGTGCCCTCCGTGGGCGAGCCTGGACCCTGTGCCCCGGCTGGGGCTTCCAGGCCCCATTCTCCTAGGGCATTGCCCGTCCGAGGGCAGGGCACATGTTCATTCATACCCACTCTGTGGGATCAGCCCCAGCCTGGGGCGCAGGCACCAGTGCGGGCCCTGAACGCAGCAGAGGCTGGGTCCCTGTGGCCATTTCTGCCAGGTCCCTTGTGTCCCTTTTAGCCCTCCCTCCCTCTGGGCCTCAGTTTCGCTATCTGTTCAACCAGACAGCTGGACCAGAAAGCCTCCAAGACCCCCTTGGTCCCAGGACAGGGCCGTGTATCTCAGAGCTCGGAGGCCAGTACCTACCTTCAGCGGTGTAGACCAGTCCAGCTCCTTGGTCTCCTTCAGGCCCAGGGGGATCATGGGGACAGTGACAGCTTCGCTATAACCAGAAGCATCGACTTCAGACTGTAAGGCCAAACCCTGCTGCCCACGGCAGCCCGGGGTCCACTCCTAGGGCTCTGTGGCACAGGGTGCCTTCCTCCCTCATGGGTGTACATGTGCACCTGTGTCCTGGGGGGCGTCCTTGCACCTGTGCACCACCCCCTCCACTGTCCTAAACCGCTCCAGAAGCAAACACACACACACACACACACACAGACACACACACATGCGCATGCACACACAAACATGCGTGCATACACCTGCACAGACACACACACGTGCACAGACACACACACGTGCACACACACAAATACATGCACACATGTGCACACACAGACACAGACACACACACGTGCACACACAGACACACACATGCAGACACATATACACAGAGACACACATGCATACATGCACACATACAGGCAAACACACACAGACACACATGCGCACATACA
Source organism: Pongo abelii (assembly GCF_028885655.2). Classification (NCBI taxonomy): domain Eukaryota; kingdom Metazoa; phylum Chordata; class Mammalia; order Primates; family Hominidae; genus Pongo; species Pongo abelii. The sequence goes on along the minus strand of NC_071992.2, from coordinate 159,866,637 downwards.
CACAGACATGCACATGCATGCACAGACACGTGCACACACAGACACACACGCACACACAGACACATGCAGAGACACACAGACACACGTGCACACACAGACACATGCATACACACACACACACAGAGACACACACGCACACATGCATACACGCACACAGACACAATGCACAGATACGCACACACACAGAGACACACATGCGTGCACACACATGCACACACGCACGCACACACACGCACATGCACACACACGTACACGCACGTGCTGTCCCGGCCCCCATCCGCACCTCCCATGCCGGCCAGGGTCCACGCCACCGCTGAGCTCCTCCAGCTCCTCCTTCAGCAGCTGCAGGTTGGAGTTGACGTAGCTTAGCTCCAGGGCGACCGTCTCTCTCACCCGGTTGTTGCTGGTGGCTCTGAGGGAGGCCGCGGCAGTTGAAAGCCCAGCCCTAAGGCAGAGCCAAAGGCCCCGTGCCCACTGCAGCCCTCCTGCCAGCTGACCTGTTGGAGCTCCAAGCCCACCCTGCAGAGGACGTCACTGACGGGGTCTGCCCCCCATGGGTGGGGCAGGGGCAGCAGTGGGATCCGGGGGCTCACAGGTGATGCCCCCTACAGTTCATCACCCCTGACCCCAGCACCTGCATGTTCTGACTCTGGCCTGGGGGCACCTCCTTCAGCACCACGGCTTTCTTTGGGGCTCATACAGCCCTCGACAGCACTCAAACATCACTCCTTGGATGGTGGGTGAGAGCCACACCCCTCTCTGTGCCTGCATCAGGGCCTGGCAAAGGGACTGGAAGTCCCCAGGGAAGGCTAGGATGGGGGCAGGAAGGTAGCAGGTGCTAAGGGGACCGAGGGGCACTCACACGCACATGTGCGGCTCACAGGCGTGTGCTCTAAGGAAGAGGCAGCCCAGGTCTTCCACCCCTCTCCCAGGTCCCCAACCTTGGGACGCGCCGTCACCTGCCACAGCTCAGCCTCAACCATGCCTCTTCTGAGAAGCCCCCACGTGCACTGTTGGGGCTTCCCAAGCTGCACAACCGGCAGGGACCCTGGTTACCTGGCACCTCCAGCCCAGCACAGAGGCCCATGGAGGCAGGTCTGTGAGGGTCATGGCTGAGCATCACGTGTACTGCGTGCCCACCAGGACCCAGCTGCTCATGCACCTGTCTCCCTGACCCAGCCATGGGACAGACATCTGCCTGGGTGGCTGTCCTGCCCCCCTCACCCAGGTGGGCCCTGCTCCCGGGGCCGGGCGGCCTCAAGCACTCACCTGTAGAGGTTCTCAGCACCCGTCCGCATCTGTAGCTCCTTGTCAATCTGCTGGTGAATCTGGGCCCTGCGGCTCTGCAGCTGGCCGCACTGGATCTGCGTCAGGGAGTCACAGCCCTGCAGGGAGGCCACAGACGATCACGGCCCGACCCCGTGGAGCCCGCACCAGGCTGTGCCTCGCCAGCCACTGAGAGGAGTGCATCCTGCCCATGGGTAACGGGGTGGTCACCATGGGCTGGGGCTGGAGCTGGCCTCACAGGGAGGGGCTGGACAGAACTAGTGTGAACACGGGCCTGGCCAGAGCGGGACAGGAGGCAGTCAATGCAGAAGGACATGGTGGTGGTGGTGGGGGGGGACGCTGCTGACTCGTGATGGGGGTCGGCGGGAGGCTGGCACCTGCCAAGGACACCAGGAGCCAGGGTCTCACCAGGCAGCCTGGACAAGTAGGGGCTCCAGGAGCCCTGCAGGAGGCGGCCCACTGCTCCTCACAGCCTTCCTTCTGCACTTCTGGATTTCATTCTGGATCCCCCTCTTGCCCCTCCCAACTTTTTTTCCATCCAACTCACCCACGCCTCCCAATCATTCCCGTGTGGGCTCAAAGGACAGGGTCCCTGAGGCTCTGGGGGAGGCCACTGGCCCCCGATGGTTGGTGCAGAGGCTGCGGTCTGACTTTGGGAATGGTTCTCGAAGTGAACGCACACCTGTGCACTCCCTATCCACAGAGAAATGACTCTGAGCCTTGCACTCAGACTGCAGCCCCACAGCCCTGCCCAGCACCAGCCATGGCGAAAGAGCGGGGCGTGCCCAGCAGGGCCCCTTCTGGACTTTGATGGCTCCTGTGTCTTCAGTGGTGTGAGCGTGCTGGAGCTTAAATTTCACTCCAGGGCGATCCAGTTTCATGCCTCAGCCCACCCCACCCTTGTGGTGTTGGGGTACTGCCCGTGTGATCCTCACGTGTCCCTCTCTCTCGCCACAGCCCCCATCCCCCACTCTTCTCCATGGCCACGTGGGAATGCCTGGGTCTCCACCCCGACAAGATTCTTTGCAGCTACCTGTGGCTGTCCCCTGGGTGGGCTCCCAGGCGTGCTGGCTGGCTTGCCTCTCCAGCACCCACTCCTTCCATGCTTTGAGACCCACAATGCTGCTCAGGGCTCGCTGCTCAGGGACACTGACCGCCCCCCCAGCCCTGAGGCGAGCCTGGTCTGTGTCAGGTGCAGCCAACCTGGCCATTTCTGCCAGTCAGCAGCAAGACAAGGCCTCTGGTGGCTCCTGGGACTGCTTCCCACCCTTGTCAGGAAACAGGACCTCTTCTTCCCCAGGACCTTGTCGCGTCTGAAGGTGAATCTTGCCACCATGAAACTGACCTACCACTGCATGAAGCTGCGGATTCATGGGGCCAACGTGCACATGCACTGGGTCTTCCCCTCTGTGGACCCGACACCCTCTCCATGCACACACATCTCTCAGGCCTTCCTGTCTTCCCCGTAGAGAGCTCACACGTGTTTTCCTGGGTTTTCTCCTAGATATCTGGAGAGAGTTCTTTTTGCTAATGTGAACGAGATCTTTGTCTGCATTTTAATTAGTTTATCCCCATTATACAGGAATGATTTGATTTTCTAGACAGAAGCCCTGCTCGTCCGGCCCCCCAAGCTCACAGCAGCCAGCTGAGCGGGTGGCCATCTATTATGGGTGAATTGTGTCCCCACAAAAGACAGGTTCAAGTCCTAACTCCCAGTACCTGTGAGTGTAATTTTTCTAGAAATAGGGTCTTTGCAGATATAATGAGTTAAGATGAGGCCACCCTGGAGTAGGGGGTCCTTAATCGCAGTGACAAGGGTCCTTACACGAGGTGGGGAATTTGAACACAGCCACATGGAGGTGGCCATGGGAAGGCAGAGACAGAGACTGGAGGAGGAGGCACCTTCCCCTGGAACCCACACCATCCCCCAAGCCCCTGTACCATCCCCTGGAACCCACGCCATCCCCAAACCCCCACACTGTCCCCTAGAACCCACGCCATCCCCCAAACCCCCACCCCGTCCCCTGGAACCCGCACCGTCCCCCAAACCCCCGCATCATCCCCCAGATGCCTGTACCATCCCCCAAACCCCTGTGCTGTCTGCTGAACACCCGTGCCAGCCCCTGGACACTGTGCCATCCCCTGGACACCCACACCGGCAGCCTCCTGCTGAGTGCTGGGGTGAGGGAGCCTGATGGAGGTCCCTGAACTGAAGATGAGCCGGCGCTTAGGGGCTGGAGGGAGGGACACAGGCGCTGAGAGGAGGGTGTGCCAGCCCAGGACCCTGGCCTCCCCCAGTCCAGCCCTGCCCCCGTGGACACCACCCAGCAGGGGACGGGCTGATGTGCACTTGGGAACCCTCACCCTGCTCCGGTTTCCAACTCCTGCCTCCTCCAGAAAAGAAATTCCCTCCAGAGCTGCTTCAGGGGCTCGGGCTGGAGAGGCCCACAGGTGGGAGAGAGGCACGGGTGCCTCAGATCTGAGAAGCTCCCCGAACCTGAGGCTCACCCACCCCCGCCTCCCATCCCTATCTTTCCCACCGGCGCTACCACCTCGAGGGCCTCTGCCCAGTACCTAGGAGACCCCCGTGCCACCCACCGCAGCTACACCCCCTCCCTGCAAAGGCCCCGCTGCAAGGCTCCAGCGGCTTTAAGGGCTCTGGTTGTGCAACGGGCATCAGACACCCAGCCAGGTCCCTGCTCCCCTCCTGGGCCCAGGAGAGCTGCGGGGAGCCTGGTCCCTTGGAGCCCCACAGGCACCTGCTGTGGCCCTGGGCCATTCCTCGGCCTCCCTACCCACAGTGCTCCCTGCAGGCCAAGTGACTTCCTGGCCTACAGGCGGATGAGCAGACCCGAGCCGGACCTTTGAGGCTGGGCAGACCTTGGAGGTGGGCAGCCCATGCCTCACTTTCCACACTGGGCTGAAGGTTGTGCCCAGTGGAAGGGGTGTGGACACAGGCGTTCAGCCCCCTGCTCCTGCTACAACCCTCCGCCCTCTGGAGACAAAGGTGACCTGGAGCTCCCCACCCCCACCTCCATGGTGCCCTGACACCCCACTGTGGCCATTTCCGCCTTGCATTAGGAAAGGACAGAGAAGCTGTGGTCTGTGGGGGTCCCGAGAGGCAGCCACACATGAAGAGCCTGGCCATGCCTCGATGGAGAGGGACGAAGAACAGAGAAAGCCCCCCAACCCTGACAGTGGGGCTCCTCTGCCCAGGAGGAAACAGTGTGGCCGTGGCTAGAATGGGGCTGACCTGGGGACGGGCATGAGGCGGAGACAGTTATTCCAGCCCAGGTCTGGGAACAGCAAAACATCAGAACAGGGCCAGACCTCCACCCTCCCCCAGGATCCCCTGGCCCTGGGCCAGGCAGTCCCGGGGAGAGGCCACCCACCTGGAGCAAACCAGCTTCTTCCCCTCACAGCCCTGGCCCTGGGCACCCTGTATGCTGACACCCACCCATCTCAGGTACCCCTCTCCTCTGCCCCCACTGACGTCTCACCCGAATGCAAGAACTGGAAGCCCCAGGAGGGTGGAAGCCCAGCACCTACCCGACCCACCATCTCGGCCCCCAACTGATGAGGGAACAGAATTCAAAGGGCATTGCCGCACAGGGGTCTCCTGGGACACGGGGCTATAAGCAGCACGCATGCCAGAGGAATCATAGACTGGCCACTCATGGCAGGGACTCCCACTCTCTCTGATGCTCCCTGGGGCACCCAGGCACTGGTGGTTCCTGAGCACCCCTCTTCCTGGAGCCCAATCTACCTGGGCAGGGGCCTGGGAATCTGTTTGTAACCAGCACCCAGAGGGTGCTCCTGTCCAGCCAGGCTGGGGAACCTCAGGCTGACCCACTTGGCATGCTGGAGACCAGGTGAGGGGGGCGCAGCCACCCTGCCCACCTGCTGCTCCAACGCTCTCCCTCCGCAGCCTGCTCCCCCTTCTCCTACTGGCCTCCCCAGGAAACCATAGAACCTTCTGCATACAGCCAGGCTGTATTCCCTGTGGTCCTCCCCCAGAAGCCCCTGCAGCCCTTGCGGGAGGGACGGCAGCTGGGTTGGCCACCCTGGGCCGTGCCAGGCTTCTCCCCTTCCCAGCTTGGCAGCCTTGGCCACTTACTCACCCTGTTCCTCAGACGGGCCGAGGCCCAGGGCTTGGGAGGCACCAATGGCAGGACTCCAGCTGCGGCGCTGGCCCTGGCACCAGGTAAGCGCTCGCTGGAAGCCCGCTCTCATCACGCCTGGGGCAAATACAAGTCACCCAGACCTGTCCACAGGGCCTAAGGCCCAGGCGTGGCCTCTAAGTGGATGAATGACCGACCCCTGACCCACTGAACTCTGAGCTTTAGGGCCAGTTAGGGGGCCAGCCTGATGGGGGTGGAACAGGCCTCACTCTAGCCCGGCAGCAGGCATCAGGGAAGACTTTCCAGATGGCAGGACAGCCTGAGTGGTGCGTGTGTGACATAGGGCCTGCCTCCGCCCCATTGCCACCTCCCACGGTCCCCTCCCCAGTACCCTGACTGTGGGGTCATTTCTGGATGCTGCGAGAGACGCGGCAGCCTGGAAACAGCTTCTCCCCGACTTTCCAAGGTGGCAGCCCAGGAAGGGCCAGGACAGGGAGCCCAGGCACAGCCCCCAGCCTGAAAAGCGTCACCTCCGGAGCCCTCTGGGACATCTTGTTTGTACAGCCTCCTAAACATTCCACCCAAAACAACATGTGCCGTCCCAGGCCACCTGCAGGCATGGCTGCCCTGACAGATTGAGTTCACAGGGGGCAGGCACAGGCTGCCTCTCTGCCTCCAGTGCCTAGGAGGTGCTGCAGCCTCTGGCACGCCTCGGGGTGGGCAAGAAGGGAGTCCTTGAGGGCTATGGTCAGCATCACCCGCCCAGTGACCTGAAGCCAAGCCCTGGCTGATAGCACCGCCTCCTCCTCTAGGAGACCTAAGCCCAAACACCAAAGCTGAGTAGAACCAGCTCAGGGACAACGCAGTCCGACGTCCCAGAGGGGAGGAGGGCCGCGCGCTATCAAAGGCTCACTCGGGGTGAGGAGCAGGAGCAGCCCCCGGCTGAAAGCCTGTGGCAGGCGTGCGCGCCCAGGGCCTGGCAGGAGGACTGGGGCAGCCTCGAGCTGGTCCGCAGGGAACAAGCAGGCTCTGGGCTGCAGAGCAAGGCCCACAGACGTCCCCTCCTTCCCGGGCAGACTCAGCAGGTCTCCATAGCCCTGCCCACCTCTCCCACTTGCCCAGTCAGCACCCCGGGTTAGGGACTTCAGAAGGCAAGGAGGTTTGGGAAGTGAGGAGAGGCCAGCCGGGAAGACCTCCCTCGGTTTCCCATACCCAGGAGGCTTCGCTGCCCGCTGCTACCAGTGCACCCAATGGGCACGCAGTTCCTGAGCGGGTGCAGAGGGAGGACCGAACTAGGGAAGGAGGCTGTACAGGTGCCGGAAAGGAATACGATGGCGGGTGTGGGGAGGGCGTTCACAGAGCCCAGCCCCACACCCGCCCAGAAGGGGGCCACGAGGAGGGCGTCCCCACAACCCGCTTCAGCGGTGAGGTTGATCCAGACTTTGGCTCCCCGCATTTCCCGGCTCACATGAGTGGCCTGGAAGCACCTCTACCGAGCTCAGAGGAGGAGGGACGCAGGCTCTGGCCTCAGTTTCCCTGCCTGCGTCGGGGCCGAATGAGACGTAGGAGGGGGGCGCCCAGAACGCGCCTCGACCGGGGGCAGGAAAGGTACGGGATTCCGGGCCCCTCCTCCCGCCGTCGCGCCAGTCCTGCGCACCTGCAGCCGCGGGCTCTCCTCGCCGGCGCCCGCGCCGTCCGGCCTCTCCTCCAGGATCATCGCCGCGCCCGCCGCGCTGGGGGTCCCTCGGGGTCAGCCAGCCCGCCGCTGGCGCAGCGCTCCGCAGCCGGGCCAGGGCCGCCCGCACCACCCGGGCCGCGGGCTCCTGAGTGCCCGCGCCGGTCCCCGACTGTCCCTCCTGGGTGGGGGCGGCCCGCGGCGCGGCTGGGCGGGGCACGGGTCTAGCGTGCGAAGCTGGCCGTTGCCCAATAGGCGGCAATGCCGCTTCGACGGACAGCTATATCAGCCAACCAGAGTTCCAGGAAGGCGGGCTCTGGATGGCCAGCCCCGCCCGCCCGCGGGACGGTAACCCCTGGCAACCGCGGCCGGAACGCCCGCGGCTGGCTGGCAGGTTGTACTGCGCATGCGCCGCAGCGGCCGCTGAGCGTGCGGCAGAAGTTCGGGAAACGGAGAAAAAACTATACGGAACGTCCCAAGCTGAGAGTCAGGGCGGACCTGGACTCGGCGCGCCTGGCTCCTCGGCTCCCTTTCCGAGGACTCCGGGAGTCTGCCCGCTCGCGCCGTTTCGTCCTGTCACCCCGGCAACGGGACCCTCTAAGAGGCTTGTTCCAAAAATGTTCACAATGGGGTTTTTAAAAACGGTTTTGTTAGGGACAAGTGCTTGTGTGAGCTCTCCGACAATGCCTGCTTTCTTCTCTCTGCCCGCGGAGCAGAGGCTCCGGGCCTGGCCCCAGTCCGAGGCGCCTCTGTCGGTGTCGTCCTGCTTCCAAAACCGGCCTTCAGAACACGCCTCCTTCCAGAACCTCCGTCCAGAACCCGCCTCCTTCCAGAACCTCCGTACAGAACCCACATCCTTTTAGCACCTGCCTCTGGAACCCACGTGCTTTCAGAACTACCTGTTTGTAGAACTTGTTTCCAGAACGAACCTGCTTTCCGAATCTCTTTACTTCCAGAGCTTGCTTCCTGGACTGACCTATTTTCAGAACCTACTTTCAGAACCAGCTTGCCTCCAGGACCACCTGCTTGGAGAACTGGCCTGCAGCCCCAGGACCGGACGACTTGAGCCTGCGCAGCTCCCTGCGAGGCTCACCCGGCTGTGTGTGTCCTTCCGGGCCTTCCATACTTCCCTAGGTGTCTGGTGACTCCGGAGCCCGCTCAGATTTCGTGTGGGTATCGCCTCAGCTCAGAACACACCCTTTGAGGAGCAGGAAGGCCAGGGCACAGGCGGTAACCGCGGCTCCTGTTCATCAAGTTCCTCTGAAGCCCAGGCCTTGTCCACGTTCACTGCCCCACCACAGGCCCAGCGGAGCCTTGGAGCTGAGCCCTGGGATCATTCTGGTGCCTGTGCTCCCGGCTCCGCAACAAGCACACATGAGCCTGTCATCCCCAGATCTAAATCCTGAAGGCTAAGCTCCGTGGTCTGCCTCAGCCATCTGCAGCAGGCCCCTCCCAGCAACAGCCTTCTCATAAGGCCCCTGCCAGCCACACCAAACCTCCTGGCCAGGGCCTGTCCTCCACTCCTGGCCTTTTGAGACAGGGTCTCACTCTGTTTCCCAGGCCGGAGTGCAGTGGTACGATCACAGCTCACTGCAACCTCCACCTCCTGGGCTCATGTGATCCTCCCACCTCAGCCTCCTGAATAGCTGGGACTACAGGCTTGCACCACCACACCCGGCTAATTTTTGTATATTTTGTAGAGACAAGGTTTCGCCACATTGCCCAGGCTGGTCTCAAACTTCTGGGCTCAAGCAATTCGTCTGCCTCAACCTCCCAAAAGTGCTGGGATTACAGGGATGAGCCACCACACCTGGCTTTTTTTTTTTCTTTCTCCTGGCCTTTTGGGGCCCTTGAAGTGTCTGCTCCCTGGGAGCCCTTCAGCTTGTCGTCCACCTAGTGGGTTCCCACCTGTCCTTCTCACTTCTGCCTGAATCACACAGGCTACATGAGACCTTCACCCGCCCCCTTCGCCAGCAGCTCTGTGGTCCAAGTTTCCTCAAGGGCAGGGGCTCCTGGCCATCTTACCTGTGGGCCTGAGCATGGGCTGATGCTTCCAGAGTTCACACTGGGTGCACTTGCGTGGGGACTTCCATGTGAGTCATCTCCTTGCAGGCTGCCAAGGTCCTGTACAGCAGAGACCCAAACCCTCCTAGCAGTCTTCAGAGTCGGCTATGTGTACAGGAGGCATTACCATATCAGTGACCGTCAGCAAGCATGTGTGACTGAAATTGTATCCAGTTCTTACATATTTGTTTTGCAGGCTTCTTGGTTCAGCAGATAGAGGCCACTGGGAGGTTAAGAGCAGCTCTCAAACTTTGAGGGTCATAAGACTTCCCCTCCCTGCAGGGTGTTGTTTCCTAAAGGAAAATATTCAATTATTATTTTATTTATTTATTTATTGAGATGGAGTCTTGCTCTTGTTGCCCAGGCTGGAGTGTGTGCGTGTGTGCGTGTGTGCGTGTGTGTGCGTGTGTGTGTGTGTGTTGGAGGGGGGTGGTGCTGCCTTTTTCTTTGCATGCTTCTGTATTACTGGATTTGGCACAGCAAGAATGTATCACTGCACTTAAAAAAATTTAGAGTTTCCTTTTTGTTTTTTAAAATTATTTTAGATTTGGAGGTACATGTGTGGGTTTGTTACATGTGTATTGTGCACTTCTGAAGTTTAAAAATTTAGGGGGAAAAATGAAAGGATGGGAGGTGAGAAAGTAGAGGAGAATTTTGGTGTAACAAGCAGGGAAATGGACAGCGGCGGGAGGGGCACGGCAGTGAGCGCAGGGACCTTTTGCAGATGAGTTGATAATTGCTGATGGGGCTGCTTTATGCTTGTTTTTTTCTTTTGTAATTTATTTAAAAAAAAATTGAGACAGAGTTTCGTCCTGTTGCCTAGGCTGGTCTTGAACTTCTGAGCTCCAGTGATCTGCCTGCCTTGGCCTCCCAAAGTGTTGGGATTATAGGTGTGAGCCACTGTGATTGGCCTTTTTTTTTCTTTTTTTTTGAGATAGGGTCACCCTCTGTCGCCCAGGCTGGAGTGCAGTGGTGTGATCACGGCTCACTTCACTGCAGCCTCAACCTCCCAGGCTCAGACAATCCTCCCACCTCAGTCTCCCAAGTAGCAGGGACTGCTTGCATGCACCACCACATCCAGATAATTTTTGTATTTTTTGTACAGATGGGGTCTCACTATGTTGCCCAGGCTTGTCTCAAACTCTGGGCTCAAGCAATTGGCCCACCTTGGCCTCCCAAAGTTCTGGGATTACAGGTGTGAGCCGCTGTGCCTGGCCTGCTTTATGCTTTTATATGGACCAGTACTTTGCAAGTGTGAGCCTGGCAGGCTCTTGCTGCAACCAGGAACATGCAGATTTTCCAGATGGGCAGGAACCTGGGCTCCTTTCTGAGCCTCCACATGTCCTGGGTGAAGACCCCAAGGTCTAGAGAGACTGACTGACTCACCCAAGGCCCAGTGGCTGTGAGCGGGAAGCCAGGACTCCTCACAGCGCCAGCTTCTTCCATGCATGCCAGCCCGTCTGCAGAGCCCGGTCAAGCTCAGGGGAACGCCACCACTGAACCAGAGAGGCAGCCGGGAGGAGGGGGTCTAGATAGAGAAATATGGAAAAAGCAGCTGATTCCAGAAATTTCCTGCTTGGCCTGGATTAGGCCATGCTGGGGACTGGCTGCCCCTTGCCCAGTGGGTGCTGGGGCATTCAGGCTTGGGGTCTTTTAGGTCAGCCCTAAAAGCTGATGATTTGATGCCGATCGCTGGTACTTACTTCAGCTTTCCTTCTGGTTGGAAGCCTTAATTAGTGGAGGTTGGTGACACTGTTTATGCACATCAGTATTTTTTTTAGAATGTGGAGTGGAAGAATTTAACCCAAAGAATTTAACTGGCTGTGTATTTTGGCCACTGTTGCAGCCTATTAAGATCTTGGAGTATGGGTTTGCACCTGTATTTAGAGGTGCACAAACCCACACAAATTCAAGGATAAATAACCGCAAGGCCCGAAGAGAACATGCTGTCCCGCTGCACGCGAGCTGCTCATCTGTGATGAATGGAGTAACAGGTACCACGGGGCGACCAGGAAGCCTTCATCAATGGTGGTAATAGCCACCGATGCATCATCTGTGGAGGCGTCACGAGGGACGGCTGGGGCAGAATCAACAGAACGTGAAAATGAATTGTTTGTAAATACAATCAACAATGTTGTGTTCATGAGAAAGCCATTCATCATTCAGAAACCACCTTTAGTAAAAAATGCACCTGGCTTCCCGGTGAGATGGGGCCATCAATCCCTCCCCAGTCACAGGGTCAGCTCGGGGCTGCCTAAAGCCCCAGAGAACAGACACGCATATTTATTCTTATTTGAAAATAAGAGTCGTTTAAAAAAAAGAGCCACTGAGAACATTAGCTTGCTGGGAGCATGGTAGAAGGAGCCACGTGTGGACAGAGAGAGCTCTTTAAAGCCCTCATCTTCTGGGTGCCCTGCCAGGCCCTGGTGGTGGGGCCTCCGTAAGCAGGGAGCACCAGCCTGCTGTGGGACCTTCCCGGGCTGTGTGTGCTCATGTCCCTCCCGGGTGCTGAGGTGCTGAGTGTGCTTGGGGAGGGAGGGAGATGCCCATGGTTGGCCTGCTGGCTTCTGGAGAACTGCACTTTTCTGGCAAATAAAAGGAAAACGATATGGGGAAGGGGAACACATGATTATCCTCGGAATGTGGCAGAGTGGCCTGCTGTGGGCTTTCTTCTGGTCGCCGGTTTCATTCTTAGGACAGTGCCTTGGTGAGGGTGCCCCAGGCACAGCACATTGGGTGTCTGCAGTGGGCACTTACCAGCACTGATCCCGGCAGCTGGATGCACCTGTGGCGTGTTTTATACAACTGAAGCCACCCATGGCCTTCTGTGGTGCAGCCTAGCGCAGAGCCCACCGCCATAGAGCGGTGAAACTGGAACGTGTGTGAGGGTTGCTGGTGGGCTCCACGGGGCGGTGGGAGGAAGAGGTGTAGAGGACTCAGACACTATTTTGGCCTTGGCAGCTCAGAGATGGCTGGTGTGACCACCATATGGCGACGGTTTGGGAGGAGGAGGTTTCGGCAGGTAGAGCCTTGGGTTTGGGATGCTGGGCTGGAGCTTCTGTCACACAGCTCAGGGAAAGGGTCCTGAAGGCTGCCGAGTCTTCAGCTCAGGGGCCAGGCTGGAGGCCAAGGTCCACACTGTAGACGTCTTTGCTATACAGTTGCTGGGGACAGAGTGCCAGGACAGTTCACGACAGTGGGCCCAAGGAGGAGGGCAACAGAAACAGGGTCAGGTGGCCCCCAGGAGCCCAGGGAGGAACCAGTTCCAAGGGAAGCCAGTGACCAACACATGCGCCATCCTGCGCCATTGACAGCAAGACCAGGCTGCCAAGAGTGGAGGAGGCTGGTGGAGACCGTGTTGGAAGTGGTCTCAGAGGGCTTTGAGAGTGAGACCTTTTCTTTTTGAGACAGGCTGTCTCATTCTGTTGCCCAGGCTGGAGTGCAGTGGTGTGATCACAACTCACTGCAGTCTTGAACTCCTGGGCTCAAACAATCCTCCTGCCTCAGCCTCCCAAGCAGCTGGGATTACAGGTGTGTGCCACCATGCCTGGCTCATTTTTATATTTTTTGTAGAAACAGGGTCTCCCCATGTTTCCCAGGCTGGTCTCGAACTCCTGGGCTCAAGTGATCTGCCAGTCTCGTCAAAGTGTTGAGATTACAGGCATGAGCCACTGCGCCCAGCCAAAGAATGAGAGTGCTTCAATGCGGATTAAAGTGAGCCAGAAGAGCAGAGACGGCCATAGGGAGTGGGCACACCTGAATTCTGAGGACAGGTGCAGTACTGTTTGTGGGGCCAGGGGAGGGCTGATGGGTGGCTGGCATTTAATAGGGGGCCTGAAGGGTTCAACCACAGTAACCGGAGAGAAGATGGAGGGGAGCAGAGGTTTGGTGGGTGGGGGGCACAGGTGGGACAGATGCCGTGTTGGGAGTGTGGGGTGCCTCTGTGGATTGTCCCCAGGTGTCAGTGATACAGGAAGCAAGGCCTCTGCCCAGAGTGGCCAGGGAGGGGAAGCGGGCAGGACGGGCTAAGGACAGGGGCCGGGGCCCAGCCGAGGTACATGGAGGCTCAGAAGACCGAAGGCTGGGCTGGACCAGGACTTAAAGGGAAGAAGAGGGGCAAAGGCCAGCCCGTGGTGGCTCGGATGAGGATTGTGTCTCACTGAAGTATTGTGATGCACACAAGAAAAAAGTTCTTTTTAAAAAATATTTTATTTTATTTTGAGACGGAGTCTTGCGGCCGGGCATCGTGGCTCACACCTGTAATCCCAGCACTTTGGGAGGCTGAGGCGGGCAGAAATCACGAGATCAGGAGATCGAGACCATCCTGGCCAACGTGGTGAAACTCCATCTCTACTGAAATACAAAAAATTAGCTGGGTGTGGTGGTGGGTGCCTGTAATCTCAGCTACTTGGGAGGCTGAGGCAGGGGAATCACTTGAACCCGGGAGGCAGAGATTGCAGTGAGCCGAGATCACGCCACTGCCCTCCAGCCTGGCGACAGAACGAGACTCCGTCTCAAAAACAAACAAACAAACAAAAAAAGAGACAGAGTCTTGCTCTGTCGTCCAGACTGGAGTGCAGTGTTGTGATCTTAGCTCACAGCAACCTCCGTCTCCTGGGCTCAAGAGATTCTCCTGCCTCAGCCTCCTGAGCAGCTGGGATCACAGGCACCCGCCACCACACCTAGCTAATTTTTGTATTTTTAGTAGAGACAGGGTCTCACCATGTTGCCCAGGCTGGTCTCAAACTCCTGGCCTCTAGTGATCCGCCCGCCTCCGTCTCCCAAAGTGCTGGGATTACTGACCACACCCGGACAAGATAAAAGTTCTTAATTCCAAGGACTGTTAATCATTTGTGACCTAATCTAGATTCAGTCTGGATGGAGCCTCTGATGTCATTACTGAATACCTTGTTGTCAGCCATTTTTGGATACAATTTATAGTTTTTGAGCCCTTCCCAGACAGTCAACTGAGGCCAAGGCTTTTTCCCCAAATCTGAGACCACCTAGGCATAGCTACCCTCGAAAATGTACATCATCAGGAAATATGGATCATCTATTTACCAAGCAAAAGAGGGGGCGTTATTCAGTGGACTCAAAGCCTTCTTCTCCCGGAAAACCTGTTTCTATTTTCCACGTGTGACTAATTTTTAATCTCGGTGACTGAGCGGTAATGGTGCTGTCACTGATGCTGACGACAGGCTTTTTAAAAAGCATATGATCTATGTTGCCTTCATAGTATCCTTTTTTGGTTATTGTTGCCGTGGCTTTCTGAGTAAAATGAGCTCAGCGTGTGTGTGGCTCTAGCAACCCCGGCGCCACCGTGGAGGAGATGCCATCTGCATGCAAAGCTTCTGCGGTGCCTGCTCCACAGAAGGCTGCCTCGCTTGGCCATTACTCACCACAACAGGAAAACAGCTATCTGCCTACGTCCATTTGTTAAGAAGGCAGTAACATGGCATCTTTAATAACCTGAAATAAATGCACTAAAACTTATCACAGAATAGCCAAGTTGTAAAGTGAAGGAGTGTTTGTAATAACCTCCTCTGTCTTCCCCAAGTATACGTTTTCCAGGCAGTTCTCCTTACCGTGACAGGGCTTTAGGGCCAGAAGACAGCGCCACTCACAGGACCACCCAAACTAGAAGCCTGGGCACCATCCTCAACTCGCTCATTCTCATTTCCACACCCTACTAATTACCAGACACCTCCCCTCAACCTCTGCAGGCCTGCGGTTTAGGCTCCTGCTGTCTCTGGCCTGAGCAAGCCCTGTTTCCTCCTGACCTGCGAGCAGTGTGCCCACTGGTGCCATCATCTCTCTGCAACATACAGGGGATCATGTGGGGGTGGTGCTCCCCGGTGCCCGCACCATCGTGTCCACATGCGCCGGCCCTTCCCCAGCCCCAACACGCACACACATGCAGTGCGGCTGACGCTCTCAGCACCCTGCCTTTCCCATGCACCCCAACGCCCCCCACCCCCCGCACCTGCAGCTTCCTGCTTGAGGGCTTTTCTCAGTGCTTAGGGGTGCTGGCCTATGCCCCGGGCCTGCTGGAAGTGCAGTTGGCAGAGGTGGGGGCGGCAAGGATGGCCCCTGGAAACCAGAGAAAACCCACTCGGAACTGTGTCCTGTGCTCTCCCAGAGGCCTCTAGGAGGACTAGTCCAGGGGCCCCAGCTCTCACCTGCTCCCCAACACGTGTACTTCCCTACTCCCTTACTTGTGCTTCCTGAGTCCACCTCCCGGATAAAATACCTGCAGGAAGAGCCTGCTTTGGAGGGAGCCGTGCTCCACGCTGGCCACCCGTGGCCACTTGCCGTGCCCTTGTACACAGGGCTCCCTCTCGGCCTGGGGGCCTTCGTCCATTCTGCTACCGTGGCCACATCCGCTCAATTTTCCAGACTCAGCCTCTGGGATCTCACGTCACCCCAGACCCACAGACCCCGACATGGCGCATCCTGCACCCCACGGGTGTGGCCTGGCGGCCCTCCTCCTCCCAAGCACTATGTTCAAGCTGAGTGGAGACTCTCGCTAGCAACGTGCAGGCTGCTAAGCAGATGCGACCCGGTGACAGCTTGCACCTCAGGCCTTGCTCCTTGAGCTCCTTGCTCCGTGAGCTTTTCTCAAAATACGATCCTTTTTATCTTCAGAGTCGCAAAAGCGCTGCAGGGACTGGCGAGGCTCCACCACGTCGCGGAAACCAACAGCACGGCGGCCCAGGAACGCCCCTCCACCCCGGCCGGCCGCCTCCCTCCCACCTCCTGGGTGCCCGTCAGCACCGCGACCCACGGAGCGCGCGAGCCCAGGGGTTCAACCGAGCGCAGCCACCAGACGCTCCGCGTGGCCACCGCGTGGGCCTCTCCTGCGCCCGCACAGCCCGCCCCCTTCCCGGCAGCACCCGCGGCGTCAAGGCAGGCACGTGGCGGCGGCTGCGCATGCGCGGGCTCGGGGCCTTCGCAGCGTGGAGACGCAGACCTCGGGGAAGTGCAGACCTCGGGGAAGCGGGGTCCGGTGGAGCCGTGGTGGAGCGGCTCCGCGTGGGTCCTGGAAGAGCTGCAGAGGAGGTGGGAGTCGGCCTGAGGGCGTGGGGCCGCCAGGAGGGAGGGGGCAGGCGGCGCCCTCAGTGGCCCTCTTGCTGTGGGTGACCCAGGTCGCGCTCTTGGTGACGACCTCCCACATCCCACGCCGCTCCGCGACTCCTCCGTGTACCTCCCTCTCCGCGCACCACGCCACCAACGTGTCTCCTCCTCCTCCTCCACGCGCCCCTCCTCCGTGTCCCCCCTCCATGTGCTTCACCCCTCAGTGTTTCCTCCACCTCCGTGGGCCCTCCTTCGGTGTCCCCCCTGCAGGCCCCCTTGTTCTCTTCCCCCTTCGCTGACCCCTCCCCCTCCACAGCCCCTCCCCTCGGTGTCCCCTCCCCTCGCTGCCCCACCCCTCCTCATCGCTCCCTTGGCTCCTACTTACTGCCTGGGCCTTGCACCTGACCAGCGGTGCCGCTCTGGCTGCCTAGGAGGAGGGTCTGGAAACGGCCGTCGCTGATGGGATCCCGCTCTGTCTTCTGCCCCAGAGTGACGGCTTTGGATGCGCTTTGCCCCAGGGCCTTTCTTCATGGAGCTGGCCTTTTCCCTGCCCTTCTCTTCTCCTGGCGCGGTGACCTGCTTCCCTTCTCCTGGATCACTTTGCTGGCCGCCACCTTGTAACACCTCAGGTTTGCAGCTGTTTTTCTTTTTCTTTTGGTCTGACGCATCTAAAGCCGTAAGTTCCCAGCTAAAACCCACGAACAGGCTATTTTCAGGAGTCTCTATGCAGCATTCAAAGTAGTCTACTTAAGGGCCGGTGCGGGGGCTCACACCTATCATCCCAGCACTTTGGGAGACTGAGGCAGGAGGATCGTTTGAGCTCAGGGTTTGAGACCAGCCTGGGCAACATAGTGAGACCCTGTCTCTAAAAAAAAAAAAAAAGAAAAAAGAAAAAGCTTTACTTAATAGTGATTTGAAAAACATGAACATGATGGCATATTACCCCCAGGAATATGCTCCAGACCGGCTAATGGAAACTTTCTAGTGAGCCGAGTTGCGTAGTAATGGCGTCAGGAATAAGCACTATCCATTGGTGGTTGGAGCCAACAGAGGCTCGTGACCAGTTGCCTCTCCTACCCTCTCAGCTGCTGCTGTGTTTTCGGTGTCGCTCCAGCCACAGGTGCAGCAGTGTCCCTGCTGCCTGGGTCCAGGCTCACCTCTGTGGAACGGTCCTGCCGCTCACCTCAGGGCCCTCGGGACATGTGTGTTTTCTTGCGGGTGGGGACACTCAGTTGCAGATAGGTGACGGGAGAGTCAGGGGCCCAATTTGAAGCAGTTGCCAGTGGATGATAAAGTTGCTCTCAAGAGGTAGCAAATACTTTTGGGAAGCAGTGGCCTTTGCATGTTTATGATGATGGATTTTGTTGCTGGGGGTGCTTCACCTGCTTGCCCAGCTTTTGTAACATTCGTGTCTAACCTCATCACTACACGGGTAGAGAATGGGGTAGGAGGAGCTGTCTGGGCTGTAGGTCGTGTCTGAACCACAGCCCAGGATCAGAACAGGGGAGGAATGGGAGGGGCGTGATGTCCCTGCTTTCCTGGGAAGTTTATGTTTCTTCTTGTCAAAAACATCATTTTGGCACTGGTGTTGCCGTTTCTTTTTTGGAGTTACAGGAGCGTATTTCTTTGATTAAAGGAAGAGAGAGAGTACTGGGCAGATAAGGCTGGAAAATGCAAAGAAGCTCAAAGTGAAGGAGCCAAAGCAGAAAAATCAGAGAAGACAGGGCAAAGACCAGATTCCAACCTTTTATTTACTGCGAATGTTTCATTTGTATTTATTTATGTTATTAATTTTGTTTAGAGACAGAGTCTTGCTGTGTCACCCAGGTGGGAGTGCAGTGGTGATCATAGTTTACTATCCTCAAACCCTTGGGCCCAAGTGATCCTCCGCCTCAGCCTCTCCAGCAGCTGGGACCACAGGCATGTGCTACCATGCCCAGCTAATTTTTTTTTTTTTTTTTTTGAGACGGAGTTTTGCTCCTGTCACCCAGGCTGGAGTGCAATGGTACAATCTTGGCTCACTGCAACCTCTGCCTCCCGGTTTCTAGCGATTCTTCTGTCTCAGCCTCCTGAGTAGCTGGGACTACAGTCGTGCGCCACCACACCCGGCTAATTTTGCATTTTTAGTAGATAACGGGATTTCACCATGTTGGCCAGGCTGGTCTAGAACTCCTGACCTCAGGTGATCCGCCCGCCTCAGCCTCCTAAAGTGCTGGGATTACAGGTATGAGCCGCTGCACTTGGCCTAATGTTTTTGTTTTTATTTTTGTAGAAACAAAGCCTCATTATGTTGCTCTGGCTGATCTTGGACTCCTTGCCCCAAGCAGTCCCTGCCTCAGCCTCCCAAAGTGCTAGGATTACAGACGTGAATCACCACACCTGGCCTTAATGTTTCATTTTCAAACTCACAATCTTCAATGTGTTCAATATGTTGTATTCTTAATTTTTGTTTTTACTCATGAACTTTTTTTTTTTTGAGACAGGGTCTCACTTTATTGCCCAGGCTGGAGTGCAGTGGTGATCATAGCTCACTGCAGCCTCAACCTCTTCGGACCAAGTGATCCTCCCACCTCAGCCTCTTGAGTAGCTGGACTACTGGTGTGTACCATCACGCTGGCTAATTCTTTTTAATTTGTGTAGAGATGGGATCTCCCTATCTCCCTATGTTGCCCAGGCTAGTCTAGAACTCCTAGGCTCAAGAGATCCTCCTGCCTCAGCCTCCCAAAGTGCTGGGATTACAAGTGTAAGCCACTGCGCTCAGCCTCATGAAGCTTTTTTGTTTGTTTGTTTGTTTTTGAGATGGAGTCTCGCTCTGTCGCCCAGGCTGGAGTGCAGTGGCACAATCTCGGCTCACTGCAAGCTCCGCCTCCCGGGTTCACACCATTCTTCTGCCTCAATCTCTTGAGTAGCTAGGACTACAGGTGCCCGCCACCACGCCTGGCTAATTTTTTCTATTTTTTAGTAGAGACGGGGTTTCACTGTGTTAGCCAGGATGGTCTTGATTTCCTGACCTCATGATCCATCCTCCTCAGCCTCCCAAAGTGCTGGGATTACAGGCGTGAGCCACCGCACCCAGCCTTTTTTTTTTTTTTTGAGACAGAGTCTCACTCTGTTGCCCGGGCTGGAGTTCAGTGGCGCGATCTCAGCTCACCACAACTTCTGCCTCCTGGGTTCAATCTATTCTCCTGCCTCAGCCTCCCAAGTAGCTGGGACTACAGGTGCACGCCACCATGACCAGCTAATTTTAGTATTTTTAGTAGAGATGGGGTTTCACTATGTTGGCCAGGCTGGTCTCAAACTCCTGACCTTGTGATCCGCCCGCCTCAGCCTCCCATAGTGCTGGGATTATAGGCGTGAGCCACTGCGCCTGGATGAACCTTTTTTAAATGAATATTTTACAAGTATAAAAAGCTTTTTTGATCATTTACTTAGATAAATTTAAAAATATGTACTTTGTGTTCACACAAGGTGCATTTATGCCAAATTTCAGGAGGGTTGGATCTGCTGCCAGCATGCTGCCTGTGTCGTGTGTGGGGTGTAGAAGGAGCTGGAGTTAGGTGTGGGGACTGCACGCTTGTCCGTCCTGGGAGGGTTGGTTACTGGTTACCTGGAATCTGTTGACAGCTGCTGCCAGGCTTTGGTTGAACTGTAACGGCAGCAGCCGCGGGCCGGGGAGCGAGTGGCCTGGGCCTGGCCGGCCCCGTCCTCCGAGTTGTGTCTGTCTGCCCGCTGGCCACATGCAGGAGGCCGTGGTGGGGTTCATCCTAGTGTTTTCACAGAAGTTCTGTTTATTATGACATGGAAATGTCCTCAGCGTAACCCTGTTCTCTTGTGACTTATAGCAGTGCTTGAGAGAAGAAAATAAATTCTCCACTTCAAAAGAAAATCCAGGGCGGGACAATCCTGCTGTCGGGTAAGGTTTGTTCTCTTTATCCCTTTTCTAAGAGCAAGGTGAAATGGGGCGGTGAGGGAATGGGGGGAGCGAGGGCACGGGGTGAGATCAGCTTTCGTCCTGAGAGCCTGGCCTTTGCAGTGGAATCGGGACCTGCCTCCTGTTCTTTTTCTAGTCTTTGTTTCCGCTGGAGCGGAGTTAGGAATCCACAGGACTGTGGAGCAGGTTCATAACGTGAGCCGCCTCTGACAGGTGCAGAAATCCGGCTCTTGCACATTCGTGTCGGGGCCCAGAGGTAACAAGGGGGTCTGGCATCTCCCTCATGTGCCAGGGGCCCTTTCTGTTTGTTTTTGTTTTAGATAAATGATCTTGTCAGATTGTTACTGTGGTAACAATCAGCGTGACCACATCTTTTTCAAAGATTAGAACCAAAAAAAGGTTGAAAGGCATTAGGCCTACAGTCCTCACTCACCTTTCTGTCCCTTTGCTCTCTTCTCTCTTGCTTTCTTGTGTCAGATAATCATGTCAGATAATCCAGCAGAACAAAGCAAAGTGCCTGATGGAAAAATGGTTAGCTTTTGCTTTTGAGAAATGTGGTACCTCCATGGCTCGATGGCAGGCTGTGTGCATCCATTCACGGCGAGTAGAATCTAAGGTAGGATGAGTCAATCTGAGCTAATTGTGTCGTTTTAAGTAAGGTTTCCATAGATGAACTAAGCACCTGGCCTTGGAACGCAGGAGCTGTTTAATGCGGTGTTTGCTCTGCGTCATGTCAGATTGTGTTTGCTGATTTCCGGTACCTGCCCTCTGGTGAGGAGCTGGGCTGTCCCCGGTTGTGTCTGCCATGTGCCACTTCCGCACTCTCCTGCCATCCCGGCTGTGAGCTGGGAATGTAATTCTAAGTAGGCGGGTGGTGCACAGGCCACACCTCCCAGGTTGCTGAATCTGTTAATGAAGGCAGAAATGGAGACTTTTATGGTGAAATATCCCAAGCGTTAAATGTTGCTGCAACTTCACAAAATTGCGTGGCTGTTTTCTGTACATCACTTTCCTTTTTTTCTTTTCTTTTTGTTCTGTTTTTGTCTTTTTCATTTTTTGTCACTTTTTTTTTCTGTCCGTAAGTGTGGTCTGACCACGCAGCAGCCTCAGACTTGCTCTGGACCTGTTCTGGTTCTGGGAGCTGCCCACTTCTCAGATGACTCTGCTCAGTTAAACTTTGTCAAAATTTAATTTATCTAAAGTTTTTCTTTTTTTTTTGAAATGGAGTTTCACTCTTGCTGCCCAGGCTGGAGTGCAATGGCACTATCTTGGCTCACCGCAACTTCCACCTCCCAGGTTCAAGCGATTCTCCTGCCTCAGCCTCCCTAGTAGCTGGGATTATAGGCATGCACCACCACGCCTGGCTAATTTTGTATTTTTAGTAGAGACAGGGTTTCTTCATGTTGGTCAGGCTGGTCTCGAACTCCCGACCTTAGGTGATCCGCCTGCCTCTGCCTCCCAAAGTGCTGGGATTACAGGCGTGAGCCACTGTGCCCGGCTAACGTTTTTCTTTTAATGTTCCCATTTTCCATTCCCCCAGCCCCTGGCAACCACTAATCTACTTTCTATTTCCATGGATTTGCTTGTTCTGGATATTTCCTGTAAACAGAATCCTGCAGTATTTTTCCTTTTGTGCCTGGCTTCTTTCATGTCAGGTGTTTTCAAGATCCATCCACACTGTGCTGTGTTAACACTTCATTCCTTCACAGCTGAAAACACCCTGCTGCATGTGTATCTGGGATTCGTTGATCCGTTCGTCTGTTGATGTACATTTGGGTTGTTTCTACCATTGGGCTATTGTGAATAATGCGGCTACAAGTATTTCTTTATAAGTATTTGTCTGAATACCTCTTTGCAGTGCTTTTGGGTACATAGCTAGAAGTGGAATTTCTGGCTCCTGTGGTAATTTCGTGTTGAAATTACTGAAGAACCAACAGACTTTTTTTTTTTTTTTTTTTTTTTTGAGATGGAGTCTCTCTTTGTCGCTCAGGCTGGAGTGCAGTGGTGTGATCTCGGCTCCCTGCAACCTCTGCCTCCTGGATTCAAGCGATCCTCCTGCCTCAGCCTCCCGAGTAGCTGGGATTACAGGCACCCGCCACCACGCCTGGCTAATTTTTGTATTTTTAGTAGAGATGGGGTTTCACCATGTTGGCCAGGCTGGTCTCGAACTCCTGACCTCAAGTCATCCCAAAGTGTTGGGACAGGCGTGAGCCACCCTGTCCGGCCCCAACAAACTTTTTTAAAGCAGCATTACCATTTTACATTCCCACCAGCATTGTACAAGGAGTCCAGTTTTTTTTACACATTCTTGCCAACACTTATTTTCTGTCTTTTTCATTATGGCCATTCTGGTTGGTGTAAAGTGGTAACTCAGTGTAACTCACTGTAGATTTGATTTGCATTTACCTAGTGATTAGTGATACTAAGCATCTTTTCATGTGTTTATTGGCCATTTGTATCTCATCTTTGAAGAAATGTTTATTTACATTCTTTACCTTTTTTTTTTTTTAAAGAGACAGGGTCTCACTTTGTTGCCCAGGCTGGAGTGCAGTGACCCCATCATAGCTCACTGCAACCTTAAACTCCTGGGCTCAAGCCACCCTCCCGCTTCAGCCTCCTGAGTAGCTGGGAATATAGGTGTGTGTCACCATGCCCAGCTAATTTTTTAAATTTTTGGTAGAGATGGGGTCTCCCCATCTTGCCCAGGCTGGTCTCAAACTTGTGGGCTCAAGTGATCCTCCCACTTTGGCTTCTCAAAGTGCTGGGATTACAGGTGTGAGCCACCCCACCTGGCCCTTTACCTGGTTTTAATTGGATTATTTGTTTTTTATTGTTGAGTTGTAAGAGTTTTTTGTATATTCCGGATACTAGACCCCCATCTGTGGATTGTCTTTTTGCTTTCTTGATGGTGTCTTTTGAAGCACAAAAGTGTTTAGTTGATTTCTTTTACCTGAGTTCAATTTATGTGTTTTATCTTTGATTGTTTGTGCTTTGCGTGTGTATGTTTTTAAAAACCATTATCTGCCTATGATCCCAGCACTTTGGGAGGCTGAGGCAGGAGGATCACTTGAGGCCAGGAGATTGAGACCAGGCTTGGCATTGAAGTGAGACTGTGACTCGACGAAAAATTTAAAAATCAGCTGGGCATTGTGGTGAGCACATGTAGTCCCAGCTATGGTAAGCTGAGGTGGAAGGATTGCTGGAGCCTGGGAGTTCAAGGCTGCAGTGAACTATGATTGTGCCACTTTACTGCAGCCTGTGTGACAGAGTGAGACCCAGCCTAAACAAACCAACCAACCCAAAAACCATGATCTAATTCAGGGTCATAAAGATTTATACCTATGTTTTTTTCTAAGAGTTTTATAGCTTTGGCTCTTACATTTAGGCCTTTGATCCACTTTGAGTTAATGTTTGCATTTGATGTGAGGAAGAGGTCTAACTTCATTCTATGCGTGTGGATAGTCAGCACCCCTTGTTGAAAAGACTGTTCTTTCCCCATTGAATGGTCTGACATCCTTGTTGAAATCAGTTGCCCATAGGTGTGTGGGTTTATTTCCGGACTCTGAGTGGACCCACCGGTCTCTGTCCTTCTGACAGTGCCCCACTGTCTTCATCACTGTAGCCCTAAAGTTTCGAAATCAGGAAGTATTAATCCTCTAATTTGGTCTTCTTTTTAAAAGATTGTTTGACCCTGGGTCAAACAATCTGGGTCCTTTGTGTTTCCCTCTGAATTTTAGGATCAGGTTGTCAATTTCTGCAAAAACACTAGCTGGAATTTTCATGGGGATTGCATTGAGTTTTTCAATCCGTTTGGAGAGTATTGTTGTCTTTTATTTATTTTGAGACAGAGTTTCACTCTTGTTGCCCAGGCTAGAGTGCAACGGCACAATCTCAGCTCACCACAACCTCCACCTCCCGGGTTCAAGCGATTCTCCTGCCTCAGCCTCCTGAGTAGCTGGGATTACAGCATGTGCCACCACACTCAGCTAATTTTGTATTTTTAGTAGAGAGGGGGTTTCTCCATGTTGGTCAGGCTGGTCTCGAACTCCCGACCTCAGGTGATCCACCCGCCTCGGCCTCCCAAAGTGCTGGGATTACAGGCATAAGCCACTCCACCTGGCCGAGTATTGCTGTCTTAACCATATGAAGTCATGTAGTCCATGAACACAGGATAGCTGTTCATTTATTTAGGGTGTCTTTAATTTCTTCTGGCAATGTTTTACAGTTTTCAGAGTATAAGCTTTATATCTCTTGTTAAATTTATTGCTCAGTATTTTCTTTTGTTGATGCTATTGTAAATGGAATTGTTTTACTTTCCTTTTCTTTCTTTTTTTTTTTTTTTTTTGACTGGGTCTCACTCTGTCCCCCAGACTGGAGTGCAGTGGCATGATCTTGGCTCACCACAAGCTCTTCCTTCCAGGCTCAAGTGATTCTCCTGCCTTTGCCTCAGCCTCCCGAGTAGCTGGGATTACAGGCACGCGCCACTACTGCCAGGCTAATTTTTGTATTTTTAGTAGAGACGGGGTTTCGCCGTGTTGGCTGGGCTGGTCTCGAACTCCTGACCTCAGGTGATCCACCCACGTTGGCCTCCCAAAGTGCTGGGATTACAGGCCTGAGCCACCGCGCCCAGCCAAGAAAAAGTTTTTATGACACTTGTTAAAGATGGTAAGGCAGACTTTTCCAGGAGAGGACTCTGTAATGGGGTTTTGCAGTAGGGGAGAGAGATTGAGCTCAACTCCAAATACAACAAAGACATGGGGATGTACAGCCAAGAAGCAGAGTTGGAAAGTTACCATGAGGAGACATCCAGGGTAGGGGTTCTTGCTGAAGGCAGGCCAGAGTGATGAGCTGTAGAGGCTGAGGGAGGAGGAATTTAACCCGATGCTGAAGGAGATCAGATACCAAGGTGGGCGTTTTCACTGAAGCAACCAGCAGGAGTCTTGCTGAAACTGGACTAAGTAGGTCAAGGACTAAGCCAAGGTCAGGGCCTGGTTGAAGAGGAGGACCCAGGAGCCAGACTCAAGTGTGGTCGAGGACAGTCTCTGTCAGTGGGGAGTGCTTATAATTCTACTGCATATGCTTGAAATTTTCCAAAATAGTAAGTTTTCTAAAAATTTAAATTGAAGTAAATTACATTAAAAATAAAAAGAGAACCAAAAAGTCTATTCAAATGCATTGGACTTTGTTTCAATTCTGATTTACAGAAAGATTTTTTAAATGATGAGACAATTAGGGAATTTGAGCACTCCGTGGATATTCGATAATAAGGAATTTGTTTTTTAAAGTGTGATAGTGTGCCGGGTGCGGTGGCTCACGCCTATAATCCCAGCACTTTGGGAGGCCTAGGCAGGTGGATCATGAGGTCAGGAGTTCAAGACCAGCCTGGCCAACATGGCGAAACCCCGTCTCTACTAAAAATACAAAAATTAGCCAGGCATGGTGGCAGGCACCTGTAATCCCAGCTACTCGGGAGGCTGAGGCAGGAGAATCGCTTGAACCCAGGAGACGGAGGTTGCAGTGAGCCGAGACCGTGCCACTGAACTCCAACCTGTGTGACAGAACGAGACTCAGTCTTAAAATAATAAAATAAAAAAGAAAAGAAAGAGTGGTGGTGTTTAGTGGTTGTGTTCTTTAATTGTTTTTGTGGAGAGCGCGATGAATTTGCCTGTCATCCTTGCACAGCGGCCATGCGAATCTTCTCTGTATTGTTCCACTTTTAGTGCATGTGCTGCCGAAGTGGGCACGTGGTTGTGGTCTTTAAAAGAAGAGTTCGTATCTTTGGACATCATTGGAAATGTTTGTGGGTGAAACGATGTGCTGTCTTGGAGCTGCTTCAGAATAACCTAGTGGGGAGAGAAGAGGGTGGGCACTCAATGGAAAGAGATGAGATGTGAGCTGATAAGTTTTGAATTGGTGTAATGGGGTTTTGGGAGTGTATTAATACTTGTCAGATTCAAATGAAAATACACAGATGAGGCCCAGCACGGTGGCTCACACCTGTAATCCCAGCACTTTAGGAGGCTGAGGTGGGCAGATGAGTTGAGGTCAGGAGTTCGAGACCAGCCTGGCCAACATGGCGAAACCCTGTCTCTACTAAAAATACAAAAATTAGCTGGGTGTGATGATGTGCGCCTGTAATCCCAGCTACTCAGGAGGCTGAGGCTGAAGAATTACTTGAACCCACGAGGCAGAGGTTGCAGTGAGCCGAGATCGTGCCAGTGTACTCCAACCTGGGTGACAAAGCAAGACTCTGTCTCAAAAGAAAGAAAGAAAGTGTAGAGATGAATCTCTAAACAAAATGTTTTATTTGGAAAAACAGAATTGCAGTTCAGGCATACACACAGACCAAAGTGGTCTTTGGTCCCAAGAACGAAGAGCATGCTGGGGGGTTTATTGGAAAGAGAAATGTTCCCTGTTGTTTTGAAAGAAAACACATTGGCACTAGTGAAGTTTTGGGGAGCTGGCAAGCTCAGATTGGTGAAAGACACAGTCGGTAAACCTAGTCTTTGAGTCAGGTAGGTTGTTCCGGCAGCCATTAGGTACATACGCCTGGTCGTAAGGTTGCAGCAGGTCATTTCTGCATTTAGACTTGTGGGGGGCGGGGGGCGGGGAGGGTGGAGGGGGGCTCTGGGAGCAGGTGCCGTGTGCCTGAGAGCTTTTCCTGGGTCCCTCGACTCTGATTTGGTTGGGTGTGGTAGAAAAAGCTCAATTTGTATGATGAGTTTTCATAAGCTGTTCTCTCTCTGTGTGTGCTTGAGATTTTCTGCAATGAAACATTAAACAGAAGAGACTCCTGGCCCGCCTGTTGGCCTCTGGTGGGTAGTTTTGTGGTGAGGAGCTGAGAACCTGCCTCCTGAGGAGAGGCTCCTCAGGTGATTTGGCTGCTGCCCTGGAGGACCACGGTTCTGCCCTCTAAGCCAGCTACGAGCGTTCTGTGCAGGTGTTAAGCAACGCCTGGTCATAGCTCACAGTTCTGTAGGTCAGATGCTAAAGTGGGTTTGGCAGGATTCTCAGCTTAGGGTGAGATGGGGTGCGCTGAGCCAGGGTGCATTGGCCGGGCTGGGCTCCTGCCTCAAGTCACCAGGCTCCTGGGAGTTGGGTCAGTCCCTGTAGCTGTGGAACCAAGGGCTGTTTTCTTGCTGGCTGTCAGCTGGGGTCTGTTCTCCCGTACCCCTCCATTTGGCCCTTCATCCTCACAGCCAGCAGAGGCACCCGAATCCAGTCTCTGACTCTCCCTGTCACCACCTGGAGGAAACTGCTTTTCAGTGGCTCATGGGGCTAGATCAGGCCCACCTGGAGGGCCCACCACCCCCACCCCCCCGGCTGTCAGTGAGTACAGGAGTGACACAGGGTGAAATGTGCTGGTCTTCTTAGGACCCTCCTGCCACACCCCTGCAGGGCACCCCTTTACGTGGCAGGATTAACAGGCTACACAGCTGGGCTTGTGGGGGGGGTCAGTGGGGGGGATGTCTGTCAGGTAAGTGTGGGACAGAAGGGCCACAGAGTCACGTGGAGTCCTGAGCCGAAGCTGCGGCTCAGGGCATGAGGTCCTGGGCCCTCTCAAAGCTGTGACTGGGTTTTTTGTCAATTCTCTTATTGCCCCGAGTGGTCTCATGGCCTTACCACTCCTCGTGCTGTCCTCTGTGTGGACATTTTCTTGTGATTTTCTCACATGTCTGCTGCTCACTATTTGTGACAATGACTGAGGGACTTTGGAGCAGGGAGCTGGTGGGAGTGTCTCTGGATGGGGCGGGCCTGGGTTTACCAGTGGGCTTTGTCCTGACTGGGGCCTCTCCAGGGTGGTAGGGCATATGGGGCAGGACTTTCCAACTCCAGGAACTCCACTCTTAGCACAGAAGGAGGCCCTGGGTGGAGGTTCCCTCCGGCTTGCAAGGCTGCTGTGGGATGCAGAGGCCCTGGTCAGGCCCCACATCTCCTGGGCACCTTCCATGGCAGCCACCCCTTCTCACCCTCCTCAGCGTGGGGAGACCCCTGGCTGCTGCAGCTGCGTCACAGAGGAGCCTGCTGAGCTCCAGGTACCCGTCTTCACCTCGATGCCTGAGCTTTGAGGCCTGGCCTGCTGTGGGGATCGAAGCGGTGGTCCCGCACAGCCCACCTTGGACTGAGGGTGGCTCTGCCCTCTCTCCCATTGTGCTTTATAAAGTTCCTGGATTGTTTCAACTCTTCCCACTGGCTAGCTGGCTGCTGTGGTTTCAATGTTCCTTCTAAAACTCAGGTTGCAATTTAGTTGCCATTTGTAATACTTAATACTAAATAGTAACTACTTTTAAGAGGTGAGGCCTGGCTAGGCATGCCTGTAATTCTAGCACTTTGGGAGGCCGAGGCGGGTGGATCACTTGAGGTCAGGAGTTCGAGACCAGCCTGGCCAACATATAGTGAAACCCCGTCTCTACTAAAAAATACAAAAATTAACCAGGCGCGGTGGCTCATGCCTGTAATCCCAGCACTTTGAGAGGCCAAGGCGGGCGGATCACGAGGTCAGCAGATCAAGACCATCATGGCTAACATGGTGAAACCCCATCTCTACTAAAAATACAAAAAAGTTAGTTGGGCATGGTGGCAGGTGCCTGTAGTCCCAGCTACTTGGGAGGCTGAGGCAGGAGAATGGCGTGAACCCAGGAGGCAGAACTTGCAGTGAGCAGAGATCGTGCCACTGCACCCCAGCCTGGGAGACAGAGCGAGACTCTGTCTCAAAAACAAAACAAAACAAAAATTAGCCGGGTATGGTGGCGCATGCCTGTAATCCCACCTGCTTGGGAGACTGAGGCAGGAGAATCGCTTGAACCTGGGAGGCGGAGGTTGCAGTGAGCCAAGATCGTACCACTGCACTCCAGCCTGGGCAACAGAGCAAGACTCCATCTCTCAAAATAAATAAATAAATAAATAAATAAGTGAGGCTTTTGAAAGGTGATTTGGCTCTACCCTCATGAATGGACAATGTTGTTATCTTGAGAGTAGATTTCTTACCATGGGAGTTGGTTCCTAATCAAAATCGTGAGTTTGCTCAGTATCCTCCCTCTGCCCTGTGCGCTAGTTCATCTTCTGCCCCTGGGGTAATGCAGCAAGAAGGTCCTTGCCATATGCAGCTTCTTGATCTTGGCCTTCTCAGCCTCTGGTGAGCCAGATAAATTTGTGTTCTTTATAAATTGCCCAGTCTGTGCTATTTGTTACAGCAGCAGAAGATGGACTAAAATACATCCTCCTTCCTTCTCTTTTTCTCTTTTTCTCTTTTTTAAGATGAGGTCTTGCCGTGTTGCCCAGGCTGGTTTCCAATTCCCGGGCTCTAGTGATCCTCCCACTTCAGCCTCCCGAGTAGCTGGGACTACAAGCATGCTGCCACACCCAGCACAGCCCCCTTTCTTATTCTCTTGTGCTGCTTTTTTTGTTTAAAATACATCTTTTTAAAAAAAATCCTTTTGTGGGATCTTGGCAAGGGAAAGCAAATTTGAGGGGCAATACCTAGTCCAAGAACCAAGTTTCTGGGTGTCTCAATATCCCATTAGTTGGGTGGTAAAAGTGCCCTGTGAAGATAACCCCTCTGGGTGTTCTGTTCCTGCATTGCCTGTGAGGAGTTTGGAGCAGCCTCATATTTAGGAACCTGGCATTTCCTCCTCACTCCTGAGCTTCAGGAGGCCTGGCATTGCCTTCGGAGCTGTTCTGGAGGTGAAACAAACCCTTGGCCAAGAGCCAGAAGAGCTTCCCATTCTCCTGGCCTCTGGAGTCACACAGGAGCACTTTGTGAGGAGTGAACTTTACAGACACATTATCTACACGTGATAAATTGTACTCGTTGACAGTGACCATTGGATGAGTTTTGGCAGAATTGTCCCTCTGCAAAGCCACTGCCACACTCAGAATACAGACATGTCCACACACACTTGACCATCACCCCTGCCCCCAGCATCTCCCTGGTTATGATTTCTGCAGCTGTTTCCTGCTGGTGCCGATAGGGCAGAATCAGACCCCTCCACGGTCTACCCCATTACCAATGGGTTGTTAGATGACGGTTTGTTTGAAAAGCAATGCAATAATAAATGCTTCGTGGGATTTCAATTTAGAGAAAGTGTTGATGATTTGGATTTTTCCATTTTACTGATGACTGACTTTATCAGTATAGTTTAAGTGTGAATTACTTTATCTCTTCTCTGTGTTCTGGTACTATGTAATGCGTTCTTGTATATTTTATGAAAGCCCTGAGTTGGTGCTAAACTTTTCTACTAAATTAATGCAAGCCTTATCTGTATTTGCATTTAAAACAGTGAAAAACTCTCTGCTGCAGTGCCAGCCAGAGGTGTGGGGGTATAGCCCGAGAGGCTCTGTTCCACGTGGGGTGTGAGTGACACCTCCCAGCCGCGCATGGCAGCAGGAGCTGGAGGGGCCAGTCTGCTTCTTTCTGTCTGTGTAGAGTTTGCAACTGTGTCCTCCAGAGACCAGCAGACGCCTCGGGCTGGCATTGCTGGGCTCCTGTGCCTAGTGCTGGTTCAGACCTTTCAGCCACCAGGGATGCCCTGTGGACCTGCCTCCTGCAGGGCTCTGCCAGGTCAGGCATGGGGTGACCTTGGCTGCCAGTGGGCTTGTGGGCTCTGCCTCTCAGTGCGTGGCTCTGCCCAGTACGGGTAAGCTCCTCGAGAAGAACTGGCTGGTGCCTGCAGTGTGGTGCGTGTCTGTGTTTGGGGACCGGGATCTGTCTATGGGGAGTCTCCCACGGGTACCCTTTTTACAAGCCCCGGTGCTGGCCCAGGTGGAGCCAGAATTGTGTCATTGAGTTGGGATGAGGTAGAGAATGAGTTACCTTTTCTTTTTTTTTGAGATGGAGTCTCGCTCTGTCGCCCAGGCTGGAGTGCAGTGGCGCGATCTCAGCTCACTGCAAGCTCCGCCTCCCGGGTTCACGCCATTCTCCTGCCTCAGCCTCTCCGAGTAGCTGAGACTACAGGCGCCCGCCACCACGCCCGGCTAATATTTTGTATTTTTAGTAGAGATGGGGTTTCACCGTGGTCTCGATCTCCTGACCTCGTGATCTGCCCGCCTCAGCCTCCCAAAGTGCTGGGATTACAAGCGTGAGCCACCGTGCCCTGCCAATGAGTTACCTTTTAACATGGCCCCTGGGTCTCTTATCACTTAAAACTTTAACGTTTCCTTCTTTCCGATTTTTCTACCCCAGACTGCAGCCTGTGCTGATGACTGTGGCTGTGATGAATTCGTGCCTGTGACCACAGCAGCTCTGCAGGTGCTGGGTGGGCTCCTCCCGTGGCGCCTGTCCTCCCGTGGCGCCCGTCCATCGTGTCCCCTGCTTGGCCTTGTTCACTGTTGCTCACCTCGCTCAGCTGAGGTCGCTCCTCCTCCGCTGTTTGGTGTCTTTGCCAGTTAATCACCCTTAGGTGCTGGGCCCTGCACTTACGGACAACATGGAGCCTGGCTTGTTGACAGGACAGTGTCTGCGCCTCTCCATCTGTACCCCCCACGACAGGGGTTACTGGGGAGGGGGCATCTGGGAGTGACAGGGATCGCTGTGGGGTCCAAGTGACCATCAGCTGTCCCTGTAGCTGGGGAATGGTGCTGCGCAGTGGGCGGATGGCACAGTGAGCAGCCGCGGGTCCTCACTGAGTAAGGGAGCGGCTGGAGAGTGGGGAGCCTTGCCTTCGTCTCCTGGGTGGGCATGGGGCTGGGGGAGTCACGGAGACCTGGAGGACCAGCTGCTGCTGGCCAGTGCGGGGTGGTGTCTCAGGGCCAGCCCAAAGCCTCCTGAGCTTCTGCCACTGCTCCTGAGTGCTTCCTAGCCTGTCCCTCTGGTGTACCCCGTCCTCCTTCTTCCTCAGGCAAGAGGGCTGGGCTGGGGCAGAGGGGGCCTCTCATGGCCTCCCTGTGGGATTCTAGGCCTCTGCAGTCAGCACATCCCAAGAGGAGCGTGGATGTCTGCCGCCCTTCCCTCCCTAGTCCTCTCGTTTCGGTGAAGTGGCTCCTTCTGTCTTCTCAAGCACAGACCTTGGTGTCATCTTTGAGGGCCCCATCCTTGAGGGCCTAGATTCCACGTGAAATCCATCTATGAATCCTGCTTTCCAGCTGTGTTACAACAGGGCCTCCTCTCATCTTTCTCGGCTGGCCCAGGCCTCTGCCTCCGTAGGGCTCTAACATGATTTTCAGAAATCTCACAGGTTTTTCCTTGCAAGGCGCGTGTTTCACTGTGTCTCCCGTCTGCATGGATGTGGGCATGTGTTGTGATGTTCAGATGATGGAGAGAGAGCAGCCGTAGTGTGAAGTGTGAGTGAGGATGGGCAGTCAGCTGATGAGTGGGCAGGCTCAGACCGGGGTGCTTGATGCCCCCATAATCTCCTTGGGGTTCCCGGGGACAGCGCCTCTGACCCAGCGTGCAGCCCGAGGTGGGCCTTGTGCCATTCCCACTTAAGCGAAGTGTCTGTTCCTCTCTCTGTTCAATGTGGGTTTTGTTTCTGAATATATTTTCTCACACTTCTTCTTCAAAAATTACAAGGCCACAAGGGCTGAAATCAAGAAGCCATTTTCCAAATTGATGATTTCTGAACTGCTGTGGTGTTGGTGGGGACAGAGATGGGCCTAGAGGGGACCTGGGAACTGCCTTTTACTGCCCGCCCACTCTTCCCGGGGGCCGGGAGTTGCCTGAGATGTGTTCGCAGCTTCTGGCCTCAGGCGGGGACTTCCCACCACCAGCTGGTGCTGTGCTCAGAGTCAGAGGCTCCTTGATGCCCCAGCGTGTGGGTCACCAGCAGCTTTGCCAGGTGTACTTTTTAAAAATGAGAAAAAAGGGTCATTAAGAGCTTGGGAGGCTTCCATGAGGTTGTTTTGACTCTCTATTGTTAAAATGGCAACCCTAAATGAGCTGCAGAGTTGCATATTTATGTATAAATTTGTATTCTAGATTTGCACAGATCACCAAGCCAGTGAAGACCAATAACCATGAAAAGCCACCGAAGAAAAAAGGCCAAGTCGGCATCTTAAATAGTAAATAGAGGTGTGAATGTGATTCTGATGAGCAACTTCACAGGCACTGATGCCTGGCAAATGCTTATTCTTGCAGATATGAGAAAACAACAAACGAACTTAGTGTCTGATTTTCTTCTAAGATTTTATTGTGAAATAAGCAGGCCGGGCGTGGTGGCTCGCACCTATAATCCTAGCACTTTAGGAGGTGGAGGTGGGTGGATCACCTGAGGTCAGGAATTTGAGACCATCCTGGCTAACATGGTGAAACCCTGTCTCTACTAAAAATCCAAAATTAGCTGGGTGTGGTGGTTGGGAGGCTGGGGCAGGAGAATCGCTTGAACCCAGGAGGCAGAGGTTGCAGTGAGCCGAGATCACACCACTGCACTCCAGCCTGGGTCACAGAGCGAGACTCTGTCTCTAATAATAATAATAATAATAATAATAATAATAATAGAGTGAGACTCTGTCTCTAATAATAATAAGAAGAAGAAGAAGAAGGGGAAGAAAGAAAGAAAAAGGAGGAAGAAGGAGGAAGAAGAAGGAAGAAGGAGGAGGAGGAGGAAGCAGTGGATGGGGCAGTGGTGTCGGAATAGTGCAAGAAGAAGAAGGAAGAAGAAGAAAGCAGTGGATGGGGCAGTGGTGTCAGGATAGTGCTCTGTGACCTTCCCTTTCTGGTGTTTTGTGCCTAGGTCAGGGTGGACGCTGGCAGCGTGGCCTGTTGCGGCCTGTACCTGCTCCGGAGTTGGGAACAGCCCCAAGCTGACCCCTGACCCTTTTGTTCATTGCCCTTGGTTTCTGCTCCTGACAGAGGCCACAAGGGCTGAGATCAAGAAGCCATTTTCCAAAGCTCAGTTAAAAGCATCTGTTAGGCCCATGAAGGGCAGTCGTTGCTGGGGTGGGGAAGGTGAACCTTCCCTCCTCCTCTGGCGTCTCTGGGCGGGTATGTTGGTAGCCCTGTGGCTCCTCTCATGGTGTGTGCTCTTTATTCTGAGCAAGGTCCCAAGGCCACACGGAGGTTCCTGCAGACGAGATGAAGATGGCCCTTGGTGGATGTGCCCGGGGTCCTGACACCCAGGAGAAGAGTTAGAAGGACACGGCCCTGCAGGCGGTGCCCAGCCAGAAGGGGGCTCTGGAAGAGGACCTGGACTGTGAGCTCACAAACACTGGCCGGGTCAAGGGCTTTGTGGAAGAGAGGTACAAACCGAGAAAAAAGAAAGAATATCCGAAGAGAAAGGGGAGAAAGGGCTTCAGGACAGACGTGTGGGGAGATGCACTGGGGCGGCAGCACGAGAAGGGGGTGGCGGGGACGCGAGGAGCAGGCCTGAGACCCTCAGCTGTGGGGAGCGGAAGAAGGCAGGGGCCGCGGTGGGAGCTGGGGAGGAGTGTACTCTGGGTGGCAGGGATAGACAGAGCGGCCCCCACAGGAGAGGTGCGAAGCGTGGCCATGAGCAGGTGCACAGTGAGGGCATGGTGCTCACCCCAGCACAGAGGACGAGCCGGGGCCACACTGAGGAGAAAGGAGAGTTACGGGCCAGGAGACGAGCACAGAACGAGGATGAGGAGGAAAAAGAAGTGTGGGTGGGAACAACCAAGAAAGAAGAAAGTGACAAATTAGGTAGTGGCATAAAAGTGGGACAGGAGGCCTTGGTTTCCAGAAAAGAAAAGAAGAGGGAGACAGACAAAGCTGGGGAAGAAGGGACTCGAATACCAAAGAAATGAAAATTAAAAGCTCAGGACCTGGAGGAAGACAGACAAGTGCAGTGTGGGAGTGAGCTGGACAGGACACCACTGCCAATGAGGGACCTCGCCATTGCCCTGGGGCAAAGGGCGACTGGGAGGTGGGGGGCCTGGTGAAGAAGCCCCAAGAAGAGAAAGCTTGGGGCAGCCGGAAGCCAGCCAGAAGCAGACAGAAGTGGAAGGAGGAGGAGCCAGTTGATGCTGGGGTGTCCAGAGGGAAAGAAGAAAAACGGCCAGGAGGCAGCTAAGCCATAGGAGGAGAGCCAGAAAGGCTGGGAGAAGGCCGAAGGCAGCAGGTGGAAATGGTATGTACCCCAGTCCGCCCCTTCTCTCCCTCCATGTCCTGACGGGGTGGTGGGAATGCTGTGTAGACCAGTGCTGGGACGGGGGGAATGCTGTGTAGACCAGTGCTGGCCTGCCTCCCTTCCCTGTGCCTGGTGGGGGAGGGTGGGAATGCCATTGTAGACCAGTGCTGAGAGGGGAGGAATGCTGTGTAGACCAGCGCAGGCCCACCTCCCCTCCCTGTCTCTGGTGGGGGAGGGTGGGAATGCCGTTGTAGACCACTGCTGGGAGTGGGGGAATGCTGTGTAGATCAGCCCTGGGAGCAGGGGAATGCTGTGTAGACCAGCGCAGGCCCACCTCCCCTCCCTGTCCCCGGTGGGGGAGGGTGGGAATGCTGTGTAGACCAGTGCTGGGAGTGTGGGAATGCTGTATAGACCAGTGCTGGCCTTTGCCTGCCCACTGTAGGTTGCCAGGGAGCCTGGGTGCCCCCCAGAGTGCCCTCTTGCATCGGCAGCTTTGAGCTGTGGGTTGTAGGGTACTGGGAGCAGCCAGCAGTAAGTGAGTGAGTGCTGTGTGTCTGGCATTGCTTTTGGTCAGTCCTCTATGAAGTAGGTACTGCTATGTCCATTTTTCGATGAGGAAACTGAGGTACAAAAGGGTTAAGTAACCGGCCCAAGGTCACACGGCCACAAGTGGGCCACACTACAGTTGTAGCCGTCACCCCTGCTCTGTGCTGTACGCAGCCACGAGCTGCGCAGCTCTCCCAGTGGAGACGTGCTGGGGGTGTGACACGCACGCCTGCTTTGAGAAGAACGATGTGTACCATCGCATTAGCATATTATGTTGAAATGACAGTATTTTGGTTGAAATAGTTGGAAATAAGTATATCATTAAGGTCAAAGTCACTGTTTCTTTTGCAGTGTGGCTTCTGGATGGGGTAAACTCCACCGCTGCTCGCAGCTGTGTCTGCTGGACAGCGCTGCCTCCCACCTGGGCAGTCCCTGCATAGCCTTGGAGCTCCGGCTTCGGGTGGGAAAGGTCTTTATGGGTATCAGCTCCTGCATTCAGCACCTGTTTGATTCTGGGAAAATTCTTTAAATTTTCTAAGCCTAGTTTCTCTCATGCAAAACAGGGGTCCTCCTACCTGCTGTGAGGAAGAGTGCGTGAAGCCCTGTCTCCGCTCCCTTGGGCAACCCCTGAGTGGCCTGGGGAAGAAGAGGGCACAAGGGGAGGAGGCCGCCAACCCCAGGAATATTGGCAGACAGTTCATAGAAACCCCTTCTGGTCTGCAGGCCCAGACTCCCCAACTGTGTCTCTGGCCTTGTGCAGTGGGTGCCACTTTTCCATGCCCTCCCCAGCATGTTGACTGCAGCCACCCAGGTGTGAGGTGACCTCACTGTGGGTTGGATTTGCATTTCTCCCATGGCTGATGATTGTGGGCATCTTTTTACAGGATTGTTGGCCTTTTGTATCTCGTCTTTGGAGAAATGTCTATTTAGATTATTTATCCCCCTTTTTTAAATTAACATTTTTTTTTTTTTTTGAGACGGAGTCTCACTCTGTTGCCCAGGCTGGAGTGCAATGGTGCGATCTCAGCTCACCACAACCTCCACCTCCCAGGTTCAAGTGATTCTCCTGTTTCAGCCTCCCGAGTAGCTGGGATTACAGGCATGCGCCACCACACCTGGCTAATTTTGAATTTTTAGTAGAGACGGGATTTCTCCATGTTGGTCAGGCTGGTCCTGAACTCCCGACCTCAGGTGATCCGCCCACCTCAGCCTCCCAAAGTGCTGAGATTACAGGTGTGAGCCACCAAGCCCAGCCCAAAAAAAATTTTTTTTAAAGAGATGGAGCCTGTTGTTCAGGCTGGAGTGCAGTAGCCTGATCATAGCTCACTGCAGTCTTGAACTCCTGGGTTTAAGCAATCCTCCCACTCAGCCCCCTGAGTAGCTAGGACTACTGTAGCAGGACAGGTTGCAGACAAAACCTCTCGGACACCGGTTTTAGGGAATAAGAGGTTTTAATCAGCTGGGAGCATCAGTAGAATCGCTTCTCAAGATCTGGGCTCCCCGAAGTCCAGATTCCTGTCCCTTTTAAGGGCTTACAACTCTAAACGGTCCATGTGAAAGGGCCGTGATACATTGTGCAAGCGGGGGCTATGTAACTGGGGCCGCATGCACTGGTGATCAGAACAGAACCAAACAGGGAGTTACACAGTGCTTCCTCATACAATGTCTGGAATCTATAGATAACATAAGCGATTAGGTCAGGGTTCGATCTTTAACTACCAGGCCTGGGGTGTGGTGCCGGGCTGTTTTACTATTGAATTTCACTTCTGCCTTTTCTTTAACTCCTACTTTTTCTTTTCTTTGAGGCAGAAATTAGGCAGAAGACAATATGAGAGGTGGTCTTCTCCCTTATTACAGGCGTACACCATCATGCCTGGCTAATTTAAAAATCTTCAGTACAGATGGGGTCTTGCTGTGTTGCCCGGGCCAGTTTTGAAGTTTTGAAATCACCAAGTATGAATCCTCCAACTTTGTTAGTCTTTTTCAGACATTGTTTTGGCTATTCTGGGTCCCTTGTATTTCCCTGAGAATTTTAGGATCAGGTTGTCAATTTCTGTAAAAACGCCAGCTGGAATTTAGTGGAGATTGTATTGAGTTTTTAGATCAGTTTGGGGAGTATTGCTGTCTTTTTTTTTTTGCGACGGAGTCTCGCTCTGTTGCCCACGCTGGAGTGTAGTAGCGCGATCTCGGCTCACTGCAAGCTCTGCCTCCTGGGTTCACGGCATTCTCCTGCCTCAGCCTCCCAAGTAGCTGGGACTACAGGCGCCCACCATCATGCCGGGCTAATTTTTTTAGCAGAGACGGGGTTTCACCGTTTTAGCCAGGATGGTCTCGATCTGACCTCGTGATCCACCCGCCTTGGCCTCCCAAAGTGCTGGGATGACAGGCGTGAGCCACCGTGCCCAGCCAATGCTGTCTTAACCATATGAAATCATCCAGCCCATGAACATGGGATGGCTGCTCATTTATTTAGGCTGTCTTTAATTTCTTTGGGAAATGTTTTACAGTTTTCGGAGTATAAGCTTGATACTTCCTTTGTTAAATTTATTGTGCAGGATTTTATTTTTTGATGCTATAGTAAATTATTTTCTTAATTTCATTTTCAGTTTGTGTATGGCTACTGGTTAGAAATAAAACTCATGTTTGCATATTGATATTGTACCCTACAATTGTGCTGAATTCATCTATTAGCTCTACTAGTTTTTGTGGATTCTTTTTTTAAATTTTATTTTCTATAGAGATAGGGTCTCACTATGTTGCCCAGGCTGGTCTTGAATTGGCTCAAGTGATCCACTTGTTTTGACCTCCCAAAGTGCTTGGATTACAGGCATGAGCTATGGTGCTCAGCCAATTTTTGTGGATTCTTTGGGATTTTCTATATACAAGATTATGCCACCTGCAAATAGACATAATTTA
Source organism: Pongo abelii (assembly GCF_028885655.2). Classification (NCBI taxonomy): domain Eukaryota; kingdom Metazoa; phylum Chordata; class Mammalia; order Primates; family Hominidae; genus Pongo; species Pongo abelii. The sequence continues at coordinate 159,828,003 of NC_071992.2, read as the reverse complement.
CTTCTTTCTTTCTGATCTGGGTGTCTTATTTCATCTGCTTGCCTGTTTGCTCGGTTAGAGCCTCTGGTACCATGTTGAGAGGCAGTGGTGAGAGTGGACATCCTCGTCTTATTCTTGATTTCAGCGGGAGCGTCCAGTCTTTCTTCTGGCATATGAGGTTAGCTGTGGGGTTTTGTAGATGCCGCTTTTCAGGTTAAGTTTCCTTCTGTTCTGTTCTTGAGTGGGTTTTCCATTCTGTTTATCATGAAATGGTGCTGGATTTGTCTGCTGCTTTTTCTGCATCTATTGAGAAATCTTAGGGTTTTTGTCCTGCCACACTCCCTCTTACAAAACCTGAAGAACCAACTGGGCATAGTGGCTCACACCAGAAATCCCAGCACTTTGGGAGGCCGAGGTACTTGAGCCCAGGAGTTTGAGACCAGCCGGGGCAACATAGGGAGACCCCATCTCTACAAAAAGTAAAAAACAAAAAATCAAAAACCCTTAGAAACCTGAACTGGAAAACACATTGACCTCAGGATTCTGTTGAAGGAATGGTGGGCCTGGGCCAAGGCCCTCTTCTGGTTTGTAGAAAGGGTTATCTGAAAAAATATGCATCACTGTTCCGCAGCCCCTGGGAGGAGGTGGCCCACCCAGGAGTCAGCTGCTGTGTCCTGGTGTGTGTGTACCTTCAGTTGCTGAGCTGCTCATTCTGAAATGATGGGACACCTACCAGGTCTGCCTGGGCCCTGAGAGCCAGCAAGTGCAGCCCTCGGTCTCTGCCCATGGCTTCCAGCAGCTAGATGACATGGACACTGAGTCAGTTGGTGGCAGGGGAGGGTCGCTGAGGGCATGTGGTGGCAGCCCGGACTCCTTTCCTGCCTGCGTCCACTGCATTCCCACCAACGGTCACAGTGAGAGTGCGGAATGCATGTGAATTCATCTGCTTCCCACGGTCCTGGTGTCAGGATTTTACCGGGGAAGACCAAGGCTGCAGTGCTGCCAGAGGTGAGCAGTGTGGCCTGTTGTGGCTCAGGGCCTGCCGCCAAGTGCTGGTCTAGAGGTTTTGCCCCTTGGCCATGCTCCCCAGTGAAGACACGGGGGTTAAACCCTGGTCAGGGTCAGCAGTCACGCTGGGGACTGAGTGCAGGAAGGAGGCTCCAGCTGTGCCTGGTCTCTGGTCTCTTTGGGAGTGAGAGGCTGGTTGGCAGGGATGATTTCACAGGACTTCCTGTGACCTTTGTCCAGAGGCACCACCTCTGAGGGGCTGCTGTGGGCTGGATAGCAGGTGCTTCTGCTGGTTTCTGTGTCCTGGAAGTGCTGCTGTTTGTAGGGGATGAGGTAGGGGGCCATCTGAGCCTGTGAGGTCCCTTCTCCCGAGCAGCAGAGCATGTACTTAGGAAGGACCTGCCAGGTGCCCCTGCCCTCAGAGGCTCTGGGAGAGAGCTGTGTGCAAGCCCTGGGCAGGAGTTCACTGGCCTGGTCGTGTGAGCTGTGGGGCATCCTGACAGCCAGCCCTGTGCTGCAGAGGTCAGTGGGACTGGGTTTGGATCTAGGTCCCCGCCCCAGCGTGAAGGGGCGCGGCGCTGGACCACGAAGGCAGGGAAACCGGGGGGAGGCCGGCAGGACAGTCAGTGGTCCCGCTGCCGCAACCTCGTGCAGGCTTAGACCGCCCAGCCTTGGGATGAGCGCCGCTGGGGGCGGAGGCCGCGCTCGGGGGCGGGGCCGGCCGCCGGGGCGGGGCCCAGCTTGTCGCCCTTTCCCAGAGGCTGGCAGATGCGCGTGGTGCGGCTGCTGCGGCTCCGGGCGGCTCTGACGCTGCTCGGGGAGGTCCCCCGCCGCCCGGCCTCCCGGGGTGTCCCGGACTCGCGCAGGACGCAGAAGGGCAGTGGAGCCAGGTAAGGTGGCCCAGTGAGCAGGGGCGAGGGCCCTGAGCACCGGGCTGGGGTAGGTCCAGAAAGGGGAGTGACAGACCTCGTGGGACGGCCTTGCCCTGCTTCCGGTTTTCCCAAAAGTCGGGCCAGGAGAGCATGCGTGCCGCGGTGTGACCGGCCCGCCTCCTGCCTGGGATGTACAGGCCCCGCCATGACGTCGCCCCTGCTTCCCCAGGCACCACCCCACCAACCCTATTTGGGGAAATCTCCCCTTTTTTTTTCCGCTTGTGGTTTCATCATTTGTGTAGCTGTGCCTGGGCCTCAACACGGTAGGGTTTGGTTAGGTACTTTATAAAAAGCTTATGTTGCTGTGCGTGGTCTTCTGAGACCCGCTCTTTCCTGGAGTCGGTTCCCGGGTTGTCTCCAGGACCGATTCTGCATGACCGCGGGCACTCACTGTCATATCTACATCACCCGGCACACGCCGCATGGATCCAGTGGCCCTGGTGGCCGTTGGTGGTCCCAGGCGCTTTCCTGGGGGACATGTGAGAAGCCCTGCCGGCGCATACTGGGCCTGGGGTAGCCGCATGGGGATGGGTCTCTGCGCATGAAATGCTGGAGGTTTCCGAAGAGCTGGAGAGTTGACAGCCTCACTGGTGCGTGGGAGATCCTGCAGGAGTTCCCGCCAGTTCTCGCGGTTTACCATCATTCACTTAATGCTTCCAGCGTGGCATGTCTCTGTGACCTGGTGGTGCGCTATCAGCATACCCATTCACAGCTGAGGGCCTGCACAGCTACCCAAGGCCATGCTGCAGAAATGTCCTGTCTGCCTGCAGGAGCTTGGGACCCAAAGAGAGCCCAGATGGGGGAGGGTGTCTTGGGAGGAGGGAGTTCTGGCCTGCGTGTGGAGCTGGGGCTGGCTGTGGGCCCTGCACTGAGGCATATCTCTCCCAGGGTGCACAGGCAGGTAGGTGCTCTCCAAAAAGTGCTGCTGAGCTGCAGTCGCCTGGGTGGGACAGGTGGGTTTGGAGCAAGGTCTCTGGCTTTGAAAGCCAGCTTGCGTCTGATGGTGGTGCTTGGTACCCTGATCTCTGCAGGGGTGAAAGAATGTCACTACAACGTGCAGCCCTCAGTTGGGCTTGAGTGCACACGCAGCGCTGCAGCCCTGCCTGGCCGCTGGCCAGCAAGTTGTTTCACCTCAGTGTCTTCATCTCACTACCCTAGAGGCTTTGTGAAGAATTTGGCAGTCAGGGTTACTGTCAGTCAGTTCTTTATTTTTATTTTTATTATTATTTTTTGAGACAAAGTCTTGCCCTGTCACCCAGGCTGGAGTGCAGTGGTACAATTTCAACTCACTGCAACCTCTGCTTCCTGGGTTCAAGTGATTATCCTGCCTCAGCCTCCTGAGTAGCTGGGATTACAGGCGCCCGCCACCATGCCTAGCTAATTTTTGTATTTTTAGCAGAGACGGGGGTTTTGCCATTTTGGCCAGGCAGGTCTCCAACTCCTGGCCTCAAGTGATCCGCCCGCCTCGGCCTCCCAGAGTGCTGGTATTACAGGCGTGAGTCACTGCGCCTGGCTCTTATCAGTTAGTTCTGAGATACATGTGGTTTCACATTTTCTCACACCCGACATGATCCATCTTCCCTTATTCTCTAAGAAGGCGTTGTCTAGGTTTGCATCCTTCAGGGCACTTAGTGGTGCAGCCTCCTATCAGCCCCACCCTAGACATGCTGTATTAGGGCTGGTGGGCTCTCTTGAACTCCTAAAACCTGTAAGAAAGGTGAGGCTGGTCTCACCTGACGTGGAAAAGCTCTGCAGAGTCAGCAGAATCCCCCTCCGCCCGACTCTCCCTCCAGACTCCAGCTGCCTGCAGTATCTGCCAGCTAGTTTTTTTGTACTTTTGCCATGTTGGCCAGGCTGGCCTTGAGCTCCTGAGCCTGCTTCAGCCTCCCAAAGTGCTGGGATTGCAGGCGTGAGCCACTGTGCCCGGCTCCACCCTGGAAGGTTCTTGAGCCCATTAACTTCTCCCTACTTTATCAGCTCCGTCTCTACCTCTTCTAACCTTGCCCATTCCCTCCTCTGAAGAAACAGCCAGAAAGACCCTTTCAGAAATGTCTGTCGCACATGCTTTCCCCTCTCAGACCCTTCAGAGACTTCCCGTTGCTCTGAAGACACTCATCCCAGCCGACCAGGCCCACCAGGCCCCCAACAGCACTACCTGGGTGGGGTCACGTGCAGGTCTCCTGGCTCTGGCAGGTGGGGGTGTGCTCTGGAACCTTCTGTCCTTGTGCTTCTGGGGGAGGCTCAGAAGGCGTGCCCATCTCACTCTTCTCCATTCTGATGGCGCTCCCACCCTCCCGCTAAAGCCTCTCCCACTGAGGCCTTTGCACTGGCCATCCTGGGTGCTGGACTTGCTCTTTCCGCAGGCCTGCTGACTGAGCCTGCCCACTGCCTGCCAGCCACGCCCCGTCTCGCTCCTCTTCTCCCAGGCCCATCTCAGTGTCTAGGTTCAGTTGAGCCCTTCGTATGGATGGGTTTTGGTGATCTGCATCCACAGGACCCAGTGCAGTGCTGGCTCAGGGCAGGCTTGGGCTTGCCTGGAGCCTCAGTGGATAGATGATGACTGGCCTGGAGAGTTAGGATGGGCTGTAGTCGCCACGCTGGCTGTGTCCCCTCAACCCCCCAACCCCCAACCTCCAGAGCTGGGCTTGCCAGGAGGGGGCGCCCTGGGGAGGGGGACCTTGGCAGGGAGCCCCGTGGAGCCTCATTGTGTTAGTGCCTTACAAAAAGGAGCCCTTCCTTGAAAACCCCTGAGGCTTCTGGCTTCAGGGCCTGCCCTCCCTGCCCAGCCTCCTCCACCCTGCCCGATCCTCTGTGGGCAGCGGTCCTGCGCCCTGCTGTGGTGCCTCTCCACTGGCTGCACTGCTGGCCCCCCGCTCACCCAGCTCCTCGGAGGCAGGGCTCTCTCCTAAGCAGCCAGGTCCTTTATTTAGCAAATGAAACGGTCCCATGGAGAGGTTCCCGAGGATTCTAGACCGGCTCTGAAGGGACCCAACTGGGGAGAGGCCCTAGAGCCTGGGAGAGGCACGTTGCCTTTCCCGCTTAGCTGGGCTTGGTGGGATCCGTGACTCAACAGCACACGGGCCTCTGCGGGTGGGGGCATGGGTGGGTGCACGGGCACGGGGTCTGAGGTCAGGTGGGGTTGCCTCCCTCTGCAGGCCTTGTTTTCCTCCCCCGTGAGGTGGAGGCCACACTGCTCGCCTGCCGTGGGGTGGAGGCCACACTGCTCGCCTGCTAGGAGCCACAGGGAGGGGCTACCGTGGGAGCGGGGAAGAGGCTCATGCAGGGCCTGGCCCAGGAGAGTGACACGTCCTGTCTCCATCTTTAGGTGGGAGGAGGAGAAGCACGAAGACGGGGTGAAGTGGAGGCAGCTGGAGCACAAGGGCCCGTACTTCGCACCCCCATACGAGCCCCTTCCCGATGGAGTGCGTTTCTTCTATGACGGTAAGGATGCAGGGAGCCGCTCCTCCCCAGCCTGCGCTTGGCTCCCTGGCCGTGGGCTCCTGGTGGGCATCCGGCTCACTCCCTCAGCCCTGCTGCAGGTTTCGGCTATGAGCGCTCTGTGCCTTCTTCTTGCAGGTGATGCGTGGGGGCTGCTGACCGACTGACCCATGCTCAGAGGGCAGCAGTTCGGGGGCTCCTGTCCCTGCCTTTCCTGCTGAGCCTGCACTGGCTGTACCTGTTGTGTCCAGGACCCTCTGGGCAAGGCCCACCTCCCCTTCCTCCCCCTGCACCACTGTGTTCCCTGTGTGTTCTGAGTATACACAGTACGTACACTGTGTGTAGGCAGTCACTTGACCCCAGCTTGTGATTCTCAGCAAGAAGCGGAGCCTGTGGTTGACATGAGCACTGAGCCACCCTCAGAGGCAGGACCCCAGGGCTCTGGGTCATCAGGGCCCACACACCCCTCCTGCCCTTGAGCCCTCCTCTCTACCCCAGGGCCGAGGAGCTTCGGCTTGGCTCTTGTGCTGCTGATTTTAGCTGCTTCAGCCCATTTTCTTCATCTCTGCTAGAAGGCATCCTTCTAAGAAAAGCAAACCTCTTCTCCCCCAGGGTGGGCCCCCACGCCATGCTGTGCCCCTCGAGCCAGTCCTCCTGTGGGCCCCCTGCCCAGTCACATGCACACCTGAGTTCGCTGAGCTCCTTTGATGCAATTTTTTGTTCAAAGCCTGTTTTTCCGAGCTGGACTGGAGCTTCCACACATGCACACCTGAGTTCGCTGAGCTCCTTTGATGAAATGTTTTGTTCAAAGCCTGTTTCTCCGAAGCAATACTGGAGCTTCCACAGGGACAGAGGTTCTAGCTGTGCCTGTGGGGGCTGCCCATGGGAGGCCATAGGGCCTTACTAGTGTCTTGTGCTGTGACCCTGGCCTGGTGTAGTGGCCGCCTCACCTGCCCCACAGCGGCCCTGCAGGACCTCCCTGGCCAGGAGGGACGTGGCAGGCGAGGACTGCCTGTGCAGGGCCATGGTGGACAGTCCGGGGAGCAGTGGTGTTGCGTGGGGCCCAGTGGGGCCAAGCCTCCACAGAGGGGCAGCGGGAGCTGAGCCCCTCGGGCCTGTGCTGCTGGCCTCGGGGCCTCTCGTCCTCTGTCCTGAGAAACTAGTTTGGGGAAGGATTGCTGCTGTTTATCAGGAATGCCTTCTTCCTTGTTACCAAATGATTACACATTTATTTCTCTAAAATCTTCTTATGAAAGCTTTTCAGACGTGCAGTTGAAAGAATTCCTGGTGAACACCCTCGTTCCCGCCACGAGCCTCTCACTCTGCTCACCTGGTCCCAGCTGACCCCCCGCATCTCTAAACCACACTGATCTTACAATAAAATGCAGGGAATGGTGGGACAGAGGCCGGCAGAGTTGTAAAATGTTACACCTACAGTTATTCAGTTTTCTGCTTTGAAGCCTTAACTTTTATTTTGCTTGTGTAATTTTGTGGAAATTGCTGTGTTTTAAAATTGTACGTGTTCCATTTTCATGTAATATAAATGTAGTAGCAAAGTTAAGTACTAAAGGAGGAGAAATCAGTAGCGCCTGAAATCTTCTGCAGCATTCTCACGACCCACTCCAAGATCACTGTGGTCGTCACCTCCACGCAGGTTGATTGTCGTGTGTCATGCAGAACATGCTTCTGAACTTACACAATAAGGCCTAGCTTCTTGTTTTTGGCATAGTACGCACGAAAGCGTAGTTTAAAGCAATGAAGTCATGTCAGCTGGAGGCCGAGCCTGTGGCCGCTCTCTCATGCGATGTGTCTTTGGATGCCTGCAGGAAAGCCTGTGAGATTGAGCGTGGTAGCGGAGGAGGTCGCCACTTTTTATGGGAGGATGTTAGATCATGAGTACACAACAAAGGAGGTTTTCCGGAAGAACTTCTTCAATGACTGGCGAAAGGTAGGTACCCTGGGCGGCCGCCACAGCTGTCCTGGACCTGGCTGGCCAGGCGCCTGCGGTTCTGCAGTGCTGCCTCTGGACGCCCCTTGCAAGTTCTCAGTGGCCCCTGTGTGACCACTCACAGGTGCGATCATGGCTCTTTGCAGCTTCGAGCTCCTGGGCTCAAGCCATCCTCCTGTCTCAGCCTCCTGAGTAGCTGGTACCATAGGCGGTACCAGTGTGTCCAGCCTAGTTCACCTCAGACCTTTCCCTTCCCAGGCAGGCTGTGGGTGTGGAGCCTGATTTGTGGTCGCTTTACCCCATGGACCACTGAAAGGACAGGGGTCTGGCATAGAAGGAGAGTGGAGGAGGCCGCATGCCATTTCCCAGCCCCCAGGAAGACACGTTTGGCGAGAAGCTGTTTGGAGGGAAGGGTGCTGCCTCAAGGTTTTTTCCTTGCTCATTTTCAAGGTGACTGCCCTTCGCCCACGGCCTGACTGGTTTTATGTATGTGCCGCGGGCTCTGTGCCCTCCGGGGTTTCTGTCTGCACCACACCTGCGAGGCTCGCCCCTGACTTGCTTGTCCCGCAGCATCTGCCTGGCTCTGGCTGGGTCGCGTTTCCTCTGTTGTGTGACTCATGCTAGTCCATTTCCCTATTCGTGGGTGTTCGATTAATTCCTGTTTTAGGCCTTTGCATGTGTAAACCTGCCATGAACATTCCCACATGGGTGAGGGCACATACGTGTGAGTTGCCTCTGACAGGACTTGGGGTGAAATTGCTGGGTCACGGGCTACACGTGTGTCCAGCTTACTAGAAACACCAGGCTGAACCGTCCACACGCCTGCCACGGGTGTGAGGCACCTTTCTAGTGGGCACAAAGTGACACCTCACCGTGGGTGGGGTTTGCATTTCCCTAATGACTAGTGATATTAAGCATCTTTTGGTGTACCGATGTGTCATTTCACTATTTTCTTTCGTGAACTTTTGTCTGTTTAAAAAATTGAGTTGCTTGCATATTCCTCGCTAATTTATCGAAGTTCTAAAAACGCATTCTGGATGCGGGTTCTTTGTTGGATGCACGTGCTGTGAATATCATCTCCCAGACTTTGCCTTTTTGCTTCTCAGTGAGGTCTCCAAACAGAAAATCGTAACTTAGTTATTCAGTTTATCGATCTTTTATGGTGAGTACTTTTGTGTCCTGTTTTAAGTCCATTATCAGAAATATGATTTGCAAAAATCTTTTACGGTGTTTGTAGTTTCTATTTGCGTTCTCTTAACAACGTCTTTGGAAGGTCAGGAGTTCGGAATACTGATGAGGTCCCACATTTCGTGTTTTGTCACAGGTTGTGCTTTTGTTGTTTTGTCTAAGAAATCTGCTGAATTCAGCAGCACAGAGATTTCCTCCTGTGTTTTTCCTAGAAGTTTCGGTTTTAGGTTCCCATCGAGGTCGGCTTGGTTTAGGTGCAACTCTGAGTTAATTGTGGTTACGGTGTGGGGTAGAGGCCGAGGCTTGTGCTTTGCATGTGGGTGTCTGACTGTCCCGAGCCAGCTGCTGGAGCCTGTGCTTCCTTGTCCCCTGTGTGGGCTCCGCTTCTGGACCCTCTTCCTCTGTCCTGATGCCACCCCCCTGCCTGTCACGACAGCTTTGTGAGGTGGCGCCAGCTGCCCGGCGTCCTCATTGTCCCCCTGGTCAGCACTTCTTTCAGTCACTAGCAGAGCTAGGAAGGGAGGCAGTGTCACACAGCAGCAGAACAGGAGTGGGTGGCAGATCCGACGGCCCCGGGAGACACAGGGACGGACCCTGAGCCCGTGGTTGTGGCCGAGCAGGGCTCCATCCCGGTACAGATGGTGTCGTACCTGAGCTCCTCGGAAGAGGCGAATCGTCCCCATCCCACAGCGAGACACGTTTAGCAGCAGCTCCTGAGGTCTCACATGCCTAAGTGGCCGAGCCTGGACTGGGACCGTGAGCTGGTGCCCGCAAGCCTGGGCTTTTGGCCATGGGCTGTGCAGAGTTTTTGTTGTGTAGGAAATGAAAGGAGAAACAGTTGCCTGTGATCTGCGGCTCTCCCTCAGGTCAGTGTCTCCTGTTCCCGTGTCCTGGCTTTTCCTGGGCACTAGTTTTTGTGTGAGTGTGATCAGTGTGCATGTAATGTTTTCCCCACTTAGCATTTTATCCTGTTTAGTCTCCACACGGGTAGATCATCATCGAGCTGTTTTCTGCTGCGCTTTCCAAAATTCACCTTGAAACTGAATCCCAGCACCACAGGACAGAGGGAGGGCCTTTAGGAGCTGATTGGGCTGTGAGGACTCCGCCTTGCTGCAGCCCTTAGGATTAATTTAGGGCCTTAGGGCAGGGCTGGGTGGAATTAGCTGGGCCCCTTCTAGCTTCTGTCCCCCTCCACTGTGTGAGGACAGCCTTCAGGGCACCCTCTCAGAAGCAGGGACTGGGCCCTCCATAGATGTCAAATGCTGGGACCCTGATCCTAGCCTTCCAGACCCCAGAGCCGTGACTGTGATTTATAACTGACCAGTCCCCGAGGTTTTGTTGCAGCAGCACGTATGGACTGAGACTTTGCCCTTGGTAATCCCGTCACATTCACCAAATGAGCTCCCGACCATTTATCCTGCTCTGTCCGGTCATGGAGTTTCTGCAGTTGCCCTTAGTGCCGTCGTCATCCTGGTTTTCATACCGGAGAGTTTATTTAGGATGGATCTCAAAGTGGAATTACTGGGTCAAAGGTTTTAGCCAGTTTTACTACCGACTTGTTGTGAAGTTGCTTTTGGAGAACTGTGCCCTCAGCTGCCCCACCCCACTCCACGCCTGCAATAACAGAACCAGCTCTATCTGTGGGGTCTGCGGGGAGAGGCTCTATTCACGGGGCCGCAGGACTGTGTGCACGTTCTGCCTGTCACACGCATGCCTCCGTCAGACATGGTGAGAGCGCGTGTCTGTCCGTCAGACATGGTGAGAGCGCGTGTCTGTCCGTCAGACATGGTGAGAGCGCGTGTCTGTCCGTCAGACGTGGTGAGAGCGCGTGTCTGTCCGTCAGACGTGGTGAGAGCGCGTGTCTGTCCTTCAGACGTGGTGAGAGCGCGTCTGTCCTTCAGACATGGTGAGAGCGTGTGTCTGTGGTTTGTGCAGGAAATGACGGTGGAAGAGAGGGAAGTCATCAAGAGCCTGGACAAGTGTGACTTCACGGAGATCCACAGATACTTTGTGGACAAGGCCGCAGCCCGGAAAGTCCTGACCAGGGAGGAGAAGCAGGTCGGGCTGCCTCGAGCGTTGTGTGACCTGAAGTGGCCCCTGGGAATGAGAGGCCGGCCTGGCCCAAAGGCTGAGAAAGGCCTGTGGCCTTAGAGAAGCCCCTTCTCACAAAGCTGCTCTTTTCTCGTCAGCCTTAGCGCCCCTGCGTGTGCTTAAGTGTTGTTCCGCTTCCCCAGAGCACATTTGAGAGTAAACCTGGTTTGAAATGGATAATTTACCATCATTGATCAAGGGTGGGTTCCCAGACGGGCCGTGGGCTGAGGGCGGGGCTTGTGCGGGCCAGTCGGCTTCTTGCTGTTCTGTGCCATGTGTCTCCCTACATCTAACAGGAACCTGCCGTGCTGTGATGTCCACGTGACCTTCTCAGGGATCCCCTTAGCCCTCCTCCTCCATGGTGGGCAGCCACGCTCCCTCCACCTGCCTTTACTGCTCAGGCCTAAAACAGCCGAAGCCTGTGCAGGGGCCGGGGAGTCCAGGCCATGGCTCTCGGTGCCCCCTGCAAGCCCACCTGCACTGTCCCCTGCCCCTGCGACCTCCATGGATTGTGAAGGGCTTTGAGGGTCCAGCTGAGTTAGCCAGAGCAGGGTGGTCCCGGGTTAGCAACAAGGGACTGAGGCCTGTTCTCTTCTCTTCACTGCTAATATCCACTGACTGTTTTATTAACTCAGAAGCTAAAAGAAGAGGCAGAAAAACTTCAGCAAGAGTTCGGCTACTGTATTTTAGATGGTCACCGAGAAAAAATAGGCAATTTCAAGATTGAGCCGCCTGGCTTGTTCCGTGGCCGTGGTGACCATCCCAAGATGGGGATGTTGAAGCGAAGGATCATGCCAGAGGATGTGGTTATCAACTGCAGCAGGTGTGTGGCCGGGTGGGCAGCAGGCGGGCGCTGGACCCCCGCCACCTGGGTGAGGCTGGCTTTTCTTCACCTCCTGGGAGAGGGAGGCACACCGAGAAACGTGTGGTTGGTGACCCCCACACCATTCCTGTGGAGCTCAGCCTGCGGGTGTGGCCGGGCAAGGGCGGCCCTCCCAGGGTGCTTCCCACGGGGTCGGAAGTCCTCGCCTTGCAGTGGCTGAGACTTTCTCCCGCCAAGGACACCTCCGTGTGGTTTTCATATCCCACACCGTCTGGATGACCCAGTAGCATTAGGTGTTTTGAACTTATTGGAGGGACATTCCAAGTGGTGGAGAGGGGACCGCTGGGCCGCGTGTTGTACTGTGTGACAGCAGCGTGGAGTAGGAACCCTGCCTGCAGGACCCCCAGTGGCCAGGCTGTGTGGAGCAGGGCACTCGTCGTCCCAGTTGGTGCTGAGAGGTCCGTGCAGAGCAGTGCCGTGCTTGGGTGGCCACCCAGCCTCCTGGTGCACTGTGGTCTTCCTGTGTGTGCAGAGGGTAGACTGAGCAGCTGCTTTTGTCTGAGCTGCCAGGCAGACCACCTCTGATGCTGGACTCGGTCAGGAGCCTAGCCACCACGTGGGATGGTTGACCAGAGCAGCTCCTTTTGCTTGCATTCCAGAGAAAAAGGTCTCCAAGTTATGTTTGGGTCATTGTTCTGCTGCAGGGACTCGAAGATCCCCGAGCCGCCGGCGGGGCACCAGTGGAAGGAGGTGCGCTCTGATAACACTGTCACGTGGCTGGCAGCGTGGACCGAGAGCGTTCAGAACTCCATCAAGTACATCATGCTGAACCCTTGCTCGAAGCTGAAGGTGAGCGCAGGGCTTGGCAGGGTGTTTCCTCCCCGGGAGGTCCCCCTGAGGATGCCGGCAGGGAGGTGAGTAAACTGGGCGCCGGCAGAGGCTTCTGAGATGGGCTGGGAGTCGGCCAGCCCGCGCTGAGGTCATGCTGTGCCAGCAGCCACAAACGCCAAAGCCAGGAGTGGGCATGGGTGCTCACTGCCAGCGTCACCCAGCTGGATTTGCTGCCCCAGCCCCTGACCACACCACCACCTAGTGGAGAAGCGCGAGGTTTGGGGGAGGGAGAGTTGACAGCCTCCTCCATTATTTAACAGGAATGCAAATGTTTTCTTTCCTGTTATTTTCTTCGTTTAGGGGGAGAAAGCTTGGCAGAAGTTTGAAACAGCTCGACGCCTGCGGGGATTTGTGGACGAGATCCGCTCCCAGTACCGGGCTGACTGGAAGTCTCGGGAAATGAAGACGAGACAGCGGGCGGTGGCCCTGTATTTCATCGATAAGGTACGCGGCCTTCTCGCTTCCTGGCGGCTCTTCGTCCTGGTTCTCCTGGCGAGGACGCCCAGTTGGATGGTGCAGTGTGGCGACGTGGGCCTGTGTGTGGGGTGGAACCTCATTCTGATGGGAGTGTGTGTGCATGTGCACACGTGTGTGGGTGTGAACGTGTGTGTAGGGTGTGCATGTGCATTGTGTGTGTGTGCACTTGGGGGGGCGTGCACGTGTGTGTGTGCACGTGTGTGTGTGGCTTGCCTGTGTGTGGCATGCCTGTGTGTGTGGCGTGTCTGTGTGGTGTGCATGTGTGTGTGTGCATGTGTGTGTGTGCATGTGTGTGTGTGGCGTGCCTGTGTGTGGCATGCCTGTGTGTGTGGCGTGTCTGTGTGTGGCGTGTCTGTGTGTGGCGTGTCTGTGTGTGTGGCGTGTCTGTGTGTGTGGCGTGCCTGTGTGTGGCGTGTCTGTGTGTGGCGTGCATGTGTGTGTGGCGTGCATGTGTGTGTGGCGTGTCTGTGTGTGGCGTGCCTGTGTGTGGCGTGTCTGTGTGTGGCGTGCCTGTGTGTGGCGTGCGTGTGTGTGGCGTGTGTGTGGCGTGCCTGTGTGTGGCGTGCCTGTGTGTGGCGTGCCTGTGTGTGGCGTGCCTGTGTGTGTGGCGTGTCTGTGTGTGGCGTGTCTGTGTGTGTGGCGTGTCTGTGTGTGGCGTGTCTGTGTGTGTGGCGTGTCTGTGTGTGGCGTGCGTGTGTGTGGCGTGTCTGTGTGTGGCGTGCCTGTGTGTGTGGCGTGTCTGTGTGTGGCGTGTCTGTGTGTGTGGCATGTCTGTGTGTGTGGTGTGCATGTGCACGCACCACCCATTTTGACCATTCCCCACCAACTAGCTGGCGCTGAGAGCAGGAAACGAGAAGGAGGACGGTGAGGTGGCTGACACCGTGGGCTGCTGTTCCCTCCGCGTGGAGCACGTCCAGCTGCACCCAGAGGCCGATGGCTGCCAACATGTGGTGGAATTTGACTTCCTGGGAAAGGACTGCATCCGCTACTACAACAGAGTGCCAGTGGAGAAGCCTGTGAGTGCCCTCGCGCTGGCTGCCCCTGCTACGTGACATGTATTTGCTCTGGATGTCTTTGGGGGCGTGCCGGAGCTGCTGTGGGGTCTGTGGCCCGTTTGCCACCGCCTGTCTGCTGGGTGAGGCCTGCTGTGCTGGGGCTGATCAGGGTGAAGATGAAGGAGAGGCTGTGCACCACGGTAGACCCAAGGGGTCACAAGGGAACTGGTCAGGGGCTGAGCAGGGCGCGTGTGTCACGCCAGCTTCGTCTCCTGCCCCCAGGCCGGAGCATCTCCCAGGGCTGCTGGAGGAAGGCACTGCAGACCCAGTGGTTTAACCACAGACGTTTATTGTTGCTCAGCCCTGGGGGCCAGAGTCCAAGTCAAGGTGCTGGCAGAGCCGCATCCCACCCACACTCGGGGAGGATCCTCCTGCCTTCCCAGCATCTGGTGGGGCTGTGGATCCTGGGTGTCCTTGGCCTGAGGCCGCCTCACCCCAGTCTCTGCCTCCATTGTCACATGGCCATCTTCTCCCTGCGTCTCTGCCTCTGTGTGTTCTCACAAGGACTCTGTCGTATTGGAGTTAGGGCCCACCTCACTCTTTCTATGACTTCATCTTACCAGTCTCTAAAGACCCTATTTCTAAATAAGGTCAAGTTCTGGCCAGGCATGGTGGTGCACTCCTGTAATCCCAGTGCTTTGGGAGGCTGGGGTGGAAGGATCACTTGAGCCCAGGAGTTTGAGACCACCTGGGCAACATGATGAGACCCTGTCTCTAAAATAATAATTTAAAAAAACAGCCAGGCATGGTGACTCACGCCTGTAATCCCAGCACTTTGGGAGGCCAAGGCAGGCGGATCACGAGGTCAGGAGATTGAGACCATCCTGGCTAACATGGTGAAACCTCGTCTCTACTAAAAATCCAAAAATTAGCCCGGCGTGGTGGCGGGCGCCTGTAGTCCCAACTACTCGGGAGGCTGAGGCAGGAGAATGGCGTGAACCTGGGAGGCGGAGCTTGCAGTGAGCCGAGATCGTGCCACTGCCCTCCAGCCTGAGTGATAGAGCGAGACTCCGTCTCAAAAATTAAAAATAAAAATTAGCTGTGCATGATGGTGCATGCTTGTGGTCCCAGTTACTCCAGAGGCTGAGGTGGGAGGATCGCTTGAGCCTGGGAGGTTGAGGCTGCAGTAAGCCTTGATCACTCCACTGCACTCCTGCCTGGGCGACAAAATGAGAGCCTGTCTTTTTAAAATTTTTTTTCTTTTTTCGAGACAGTGTCTCGCACTGTTGCCCAGGCTGGAGTACAGCGGTGCGATCTCGGCTCACTGCAACCTCTGCCTCCTGGATTCAAGCGATTCTCCTGCCTCAGCCTCCCGAGTAGCTGGGATTACAGGTGCCTGCCACCACGCTCAGCTAACTTTTGTATTCTTAGTAGAGACAGGGTTTCACCATGTTGGCCAGGCTGGTGTTGAACTCTTGACCTCGTGATCCACCTGCCTCAGCCTCCCAGAGTGCTGGCATTACAGGCATGAGCCACTGTGGCTGGCCGAGACTGTGTCTTAAAAAAAAAAAAGGTTACATTCTGAGGTTCTGGTGAGGATATGAATTTGGGGAACACTTTTCACCCCAGTACACCTGGGAGGGGCTGCCCTCTTTCCTCTGCTGCAGGGGCTAGTGGCTGCCCACCACCCCCACAACCCCTCGCTCCACCAGCATCGATGCCCAGAGGGATGAGTGTGGTCGGGAAGGGCTGGGTAAATCTCTGGTCTCCAGGCTGGCTTGAAGGAAGATTGGAATCTGGGGAGCATCCTCACCTTTGAATGGCTGTCCTGAAGAGTCACGGTGTCCCCTGTCTGGGTGGGCGCCACATCGTAGTGATGTTGGACAGATCCACGTACGAACTCCCTGCACCTCAAAAGCACAAATGTGACTCAGGCTGGGCTCAAGGCCCACGCCTGTAGTCCAGACACCTTGGGAGGGCTAGGTGGGTGGGTTGCTGGAGCCCAGGAGTTGGAGGCTGCAGTGAGCTATGATCATGCCACTGCACTCCAGCCCAGGTGACAGAGCCAGACCTAGTCTCTTAAAAAAAAAAAAAAAAAAGAAAAAAAATTAATGTGACCCAACCGTAAGATGGAGTGGAGCCGTTCAAAAACAGAAATGGAAGTTTGGGGACAGGTGTTGAGGGCAGCAGAGAAACAGGAGTCCCTGGCAGGGCCAGGCCTCAGGCAGTCTGGTTGGGAAGTCAATCCTAAGGAATGAATTAATCGGAGGTAGGAGACAGAAGCCAACACACAAAAGGAAGAGGCGAGGAGGTGCTCACCACAGTGCCCCTGCCGTGGTGAAGCGTTGGCCGCGGTGCAGGCCTGGGCGGGGAGTCGCACTCTGTCCAGACAGAGGACTAGCCAGCCATTTACAGTGCTGTCGAGGGGAGCACTCAGTAACGGAATGCATGTGATGTAAAGAAAAAGGCAGGATATAAAGCCTCGTCAAGATCAGCGGTGTGAAACCAAATGTGTAGAGGAAGATGAGGGAAGAAGCCAGAAGTTGGGAGCTGTGGGCCAGGGCTTC